>NC_054744.1:7676558-8876558 GCF_018143015.1 Lytechinus variegatus
GCCTAAGATAGTAGATTGTAGTGTAAGTAGTGCTGTTCATGTTGTTGTTGTTGTTGTTGTTATGGTGGTAGTGGTATGTGTTGATGGTGGTGTGTGGTGTACACTGTGTTTGAGGATGCAACGTGATGTACTACATGTAGTAGATTGCGATGGTTGCTTTGGTGGTGTTGGTGAGGGAGGCGATGATCATGGCGGCCTCATGAAGACTGTGGTATAGCGTTTGTCAGTGGTGGTTGTGACGGTTGTGGTGGGGTAATTGGTCTTTGTCAAATTAGACATAGAAAAAGGAAGTGAGATAGCAGGAGTAGGCATAGAACTATAATAAAATTAGACTTCAATCCTCTTCTCATCAGGTTTTTTGTTAATTCACGTCTGACAACATTTTTCCAATAATAATGTTTGACAATATGACTGTTTACCCTGACTTTAGCGGAGCTACCTTGATCGGGCGCTCGAGCATTGAGGAATTTCTTCCTGTAGGCTCTTCCCATTTACGACACCTGGATTGAGAGTGGCAAATGTAGATAAACGCCTTACCAAGCTAAGGACGTGTAAATGCCATTACAAATGTTATGATGGCTTACATAATTACAGCTTCCTGAGAACTATGTCGGTTCAAAGAGATTTATTGAAAATGTGATCATTTGTGTTTGTCATCAAAAGAATTTAAATCGATGAGAAACGAGTCATTAAGGAATACTAAACAAATGCAAATTGGTGTGTGAGTATAGGTATTATTTTAAGGGCAAAAATTATATCGACCTCTTTTTCATAACGCACTCGTCAATGACGTCAGCAAAGTGAGGGGACGGATATTGTTTTATAGATTCCTACTGGCATGTTAATATGAGACGGGGGTACATTAATGGAATGATCGATGGGACATGTTTTGAAGAAGAATTAAGGCGGTTTGGGCCCCACTTATTAGCGTTAAAGAGACGTAGGAAAATTTTGTATAATCATTATTGATGCAGTGGTATATGATATACTATCAAAACAAAATGAACGAAGGGAGACGAAATACACACTCTAATTAATACATGTCTATCTCCATGTACATAATCATCTTTTTATCAACGTATTTCTACTACATATACATTTATTTATCTATCTATCTACCAACCTAATATCTATCAATCTATCCCTCCTTCCCTCCATCTATCTATCTATCTATCTATCTACATGTCTATCTATCTATCTTTCTATTTATCTATCTGTCTGTCTATCTGTCATTCCTTTCTTCTACTTCTATAAGAAATTTCCTAAGACTACAGAGCTGTGCCCATCTTTCAGAAAATCCTGTATCCACCCCCCCCCCCATTTCTTCTACCTCTCTGCTTCATTCCCTTTTATGCCATACCTATATCATTCCCCTTTATATATAGATAATCTTTGTCTAATTTAAGGAACCCAAAGATCACTGCAACTGGATGGAATCGACAAAATGCCCTTTATAAGGATATTGAAAAACATTGATTTAGTTTTATGACTGAAAATCATCTTTATGATTTGCTTTGGAGATGATCATTGCGTTATTACCTTGTCTGGTCCTTTATTGACAAGGAGATGGTGTTTGATTGACGGTTTCATTATAAAGTGTTATCTTTCTGTTTGAAAACAGATTTATCATAATCACTGAGGCTTCTTTTATGGTGTCTCATTGCTCTATATCAACTGATATTAGCAAGGTTTTAGGTTCATGAATCGTGATTTAACAATGATCTCAAGTTCAACAAACAACGTTTAGACATCAATATCAAAGGCTGTTACGATCTTAACATTGCAATCCATAACTGACGTCACCATTTTTCTATGATATTTGTGAAATTTATTATCTGATCTAGATTACAGTGCAAACAAACTGTCTCGTTCTTTCCGTTTCCAATTCAATTCAATTTTATTTATTTCATTTTCAACAGAAGAACAAAGTAATGAGGTCAAAATAGTTACATACAGACAAAATAAATTCAGGCATGTACAGTATATGATATTTATCTATAAGTAGAAGTAAAACAAAACATAGTAATATATATAAGCAAAATATCATAACCATTATAAAATAAAATTCTGAGAAAATGGAGGGATCCACTAAAAAGCAGTGCTTGTATTGTGTGGACCCCTCTAAATAATTATTTTAGAATTGCCTACGAAGACAGACACGAAGGTGACAAAACAGCAGAACAAACAAAACAAAGAACAAGAATCAAAAGTGAAAAAATGGAAACACACATAAGGGATACGAAAATAAAAAGGGAAAAGAGATATAGAAAGATAATAGAGCAGGACTTCAACACGCGGATAATAAAAAAGAAAGAAAATAAGTTAAGGAGGCATGAAATGGTGAATCTGATGATAAGATTATTTAGAATTCAGTAAATGATGACCTGTATGATTTCAGAAAATTATTTTCAAGTTTCATTTTAAAAGAACAGAGGGATGGGCTTTTAATGATATCTTCACTAAGGGAGTTCCAGAATCTCGGGCCATCGTATATAAATGTTTTTTTTAGCTAATATTATTCTTAAAAGAGGTAAATGGAACTCATTAGACTGTCTCGTAGGGTAATGATGAAATGAACGATTTTGAGGGAACATTGAATCAAATACGTGAGGAAGTGAATTGTTATTATATTTATACATAAATTGGCCTAAGTGAAACAGATATAGATCATTTATTTTCAGCAGTTTGTTTTTAGCAAACAATGGGTCTGTGTGTGAAAGAAATGAAAAATGATTAATTATACGGAGAGACTTCTTTTGTAATAAGAGAAGTCTGTTTAATAAAACTTGGTGGGTATTGCCCCAAACGAGAATGCCGTAGTTCAAATATGGTAAGATTAAAGAAGAATAAAGCATTAATAGGGTTTGTGGAGGAAAATGAAATTTCAGTTTATTTATTATGCCGATGTTGCATGAAATCGCTTTACAAATATTTTCAATGTGATATTTCCACGAAAGTTTGTTATCGACAGTTATGCCTAGGAACTTTATAAACGAAACAACTTCTAAAGAGGTATCATCAAACACAATGTTTGCGGGCAGTGTGTCTATGGAGTTACTAAATAACATGTATTTTTTTTTTTAGATTAAGGGATAGTTTGTTATCTCTTATCCACTGAGTTACCTTTTCTAGCTCAGAATTTACTATATTTAGTAGTGTGTTTGGATTTTTATGAGAATAAAAAAGATTAGAATCGTCGGCAAAAAATATGAACGAAAGAATATCGGATGATTTACAAAAATCATTAATGTAAAGTATAAATAATAAAGGACCTAACAGACTACCCTGTGGGACTCCGCAATTTATATTTCGCATATTGGATGTATAGTCGTTTAATGTTACGTACTGACGTCTATTGGATAAGTAGCTCCTGAACCACTCCAAGGCCTTCCCACGCACCCCATAGTGAGCGAGTTTATGTAATAATATATTGTGATTGATTGTGTCGAAGGCCTTGGAGAAGTCCAGGAAGATACCAACCATGTGTGAAGAGTTGTCGAGAGCATGTGCCACTTTGTCAATGAAATTTAATAAGGCATGTTCAGTATTATGTTTTTTTCTAAAGCCAAACTGGTAATCGGAGAAAATATTGTGTGCTTTCAAAAAGTTAATAGTTCTACTGTAAACAACCTTTTCTAAAATTTTTGATATGGAGGACAACAAGGAAATAGGTCTGTAATTATTGAGATTAAGCTTATCACCTTTTTTGAAAAGAGGTATTACTTTACCAATTTTCATGTTGTCGGGGACTTGACCATTTTGTAATGAAAGGTTTAAAATATACACCAAAGGATTTACAATAGAGGAAATTACACCCTTCAAAATAGAATTGTTGATATCATCATAGCCAGGGCTTTTTTTGTTGTTCAAACTAGACACAATGTTGATAATTTCTTGTTCAACAACAGGGGTAAAGAATATAGAATTTGTATTAGGTATGCCCAGATAATCAGAAAAATGCTTGCTCGAAGGAGGGACTTCATGAGCTAAGTTTACCCCTATAGAGGAAAAATAGTTGTTAAAAATATTGGCAATAATTTCTGAGTCTTCAACAATTTGATCATTATCCCTTATTTTATTTATGCTTGTTTTGTTATTTGATATATTCATGGCTCTGTAGTTCGTCTCTCTCTCTCTCTCTCTCATATATATATATTTATATACATATATATATACATATATCTTAAAGTTTTACGTATTGGCTTCTGTAATGGTAACAAAATATGCTGAAGATAATGCTTTTATTGCCAATATAGTTTTTATTAAACTATATTGGCAATGAAAGCATTATCTTCAGCATATTCTGTTATATACATATATAAATATATATATATATATATATATATATATATATATATATATATATATATATATATATATATATATATATATGAGAGAGAGAGAGACGGATTACAGACTGGAGAGGGAAAGAACGAGACAATTTGTTTGCACTGTAATCTAGATCAGATAATATATTTCACAAATTTATCATAGAAAAAATATATATATATATTCCATCGTTTCATATCAATTGTTGGTGTGCACGTTATTTTAAAGAAAATGAAATAAGTGCATGGTTCACGAGAGGGTGTAGGGTTAGCGATAGTATATACACAAAAGATATACATGTCCATATATACATACATTTCTTAAAAGTTTGATATTTTAGTAAAAATTGCTTGCAAAGTATTGAGATGACCACAAGTAAGAAAAATGAATGTCGCGAGATTGAACTGGACAAATAAAGATGGAAAACAATGACACCCAACCTCTAAATAAGAACGGCGTTTCCTTTAAAGTTGATATAAGCACACTTTCCCATTGGCGGCATCAAGCATTTTTTAAAGGAATGACTTTTACATACCCTGTTTAAAACGAAATAGCCATTTCAAAGGGTCAGCTTATTAGGTTACGAGAGTAACATACACCGCACAAAGTTGGTGTTAATTTAACACCAGCCTGGTACATGTATCTAATTGGGAAAACACTAGAGAGGTGTTGAGACAACACCGGTACGGCGTTAGGCTAACACCAGATAGGTATTAAAACAACACCAATTCGTGTTGAAACAATATCGGTTTGATTCTAAACGGGTGTTGTTTCAACACTTCTCTGGTGTTTTCCGATATATATAGATACCGGGCTGGTGTAAGATTAACACCGGCGATTTTTGCAGTTTAGGTACTAAGCATTTAAAAAAAATTATCAGGGCGGTACCGGGATATTTTGATATAAGAGGGAGGGGTGCAGGAGAACCTAATTTTGACGCCATTTTTTTTCTCAATTCAGTTGCAGGGGTATATAATCCTGACCTCCCTTTTTGACACTCATCATTCTTTTTTGTTTCTCCTCCACTGCAAAAACTCCGGTGTTGATTTAACACCAGCCTGGAATCTATATATGTCCACACCAGAAAAGTGTGAAACAACACCAGTTTGGTGTTGGTCTAAATACCAGATGGGTGTTTACACAACACCAATTAGTATTAAAACAGCATCGGTTTGATTCCAAACTGGTGTTGTTTCAATACTTCTCTGGTGTGGACATATATAGATTCCGGGCTGGTGTTAAATCAACACCGGAGTTTTTGCAGTGTTCTTTTCTCCCATCACTAATTGAGAAACCACCTGACCACCGGCCCCCCTCCCGTTGACAGAACACCTGACTATAGCTTGTATAGTATAAAGGCGCTGTCACACCTTGGCGTTTTAGACAGCGTATGCCCGACGTATGAGGAATTTGGCGAATACGCTGGCGTACGTCGAATACGTTACGGGTAAGTTTTGCATACGTTAAGAGTACGCTAAAACACGCTGGTATACGTCGTCATACGGCGAGGTCGTCGAAAAATTTTGTGCTAGCACAAAATTTTTCGACGTATGCCAGCGTATGGCTCATACGCGGGCCATAAGTTGTAGGCAAGTTACGCGATCGTTGATACACGTTGACACACGCTACTCGTAAGTTACTCATAAGTCGATGTACGTCGAGATAATGTCCAGCGTACCCTAAAACTTACTTCTAACCTATGAGTAACGTGCTTTGAACGTATGCGTAACTTAACTCCAACGTATATTGACGTATGAAGACGTGCTCCGTACGACCACAAAACTTACTGAACATGTTTATAACTCACAGCTACCGTTAATGGCGTATTGACAACGTTTATAGGAATTGGTATACAAAGGTGGGGTTCACAGGAGTTTTCTTCGGCATGGCGGTGGTATTGATACGGTGATGTGTCGTGCGGTTATGATTTGAATAGTCGAGGGCAGCCTTTTTATAGGCTACGACACGTGTTCGTCAGCGATACGCTGCCGCGCGCTATGCGTAAGTTAGGCTATCGTAGGGCATAAGTTGTGTACGCCAGCAATACGCTAAGCATTCGTTGGAATACGTTACTTATAAGTTAACGAAGCGTTCGATATAAGTTACTAATACGTTATGTATACGTCCAACTCGTTATGAATACGCTAAGTATACGCCCAGATTTGAAAAAAAATCAAAGTTCAGCGTATGCCGACGTTTTAGAGAAATTTTGATACGTCGGGCATACGCTGTCTAAAACGCCAAGGTGTGACACCACCTTAAGATAATTATCTTGTGTATTACTTGCTACAGTGTCAATTCATTCAAGGTAATTCGTCATTATTTTTTATCAGTGTTAATTCTTCAAATTGGCACCGATTGTATCTTTTTTGTTTTCATTGCTACATATTTTGATTCTTTTTAGTTTTTAAATACAGTTTACAGATCAACATAGGAAATGTACATGTATACTGTTTTCAAGTTAATGGTGTGTTAAAATGGTGATTTTGAGGTTATTTGGAAAATCCATAAAATGGGGTCTGTTTATGACAAATACTAAATATGTTTTTTTTAATGTGTTTTTTTTTAGAGTGAACTACATTTATCGAATATCCCTTCTATGTTTGACCCACTGATCATAGAATTAAACCGAGTGAAAGCTGTAAAGATGTCATCCTTGCGAGAGCGCGAGAGAACAATTTCGATTTTGATCGCAATCCTGAAAATAATTTAGTCATCCATTAGTGTGGTGGTGGTAGTGGGTGATCGGAGTTAATTGCTTGCTTTCAGACTCTCGCCACGTCAGCCATATGACTGCATCCTGGCGGTTGCTAGGCAACCGATACACAATGATGCGATCCACCCTGTACTTTGTAGGGATGATGCTGGTGTTGGTTGCTATACAAAGATGTGGGGAGAAGGGTGAAGGAGAGGTTGGTGGTAAGGGGTAGTTTGATAGCAGATTAGCCCGTATTGTGACGTACAGTTTGATCGTGTCTATGAATAGAACAAAAACCACGACTTTGAACTCTCTACCAGATTGAAATAGAAATGCAAAATACGAATAAAACGAAGAACAACGTCGCTTGGCATTCGTCACTCGACTCTCTCATAACGTTGATGAAATCAATTAAAACTCATTGTACCTAATATACAGCACTATATACAATTTTTTATCATTCATTCAAAAATTTTCTTCTTTTTTGTTTAATTGATGTATAATGAGATATGGCCAGCCCCCCCCCCCCCACCCCCGAAAATAATAAGTGGGTGGTATATACACTCTCAATTTCAAGGATATAACATGAATCAAGTGGGCTGCAATCGAATTCTGGAATTAGTTTGAATCCTAAAGATTCATTTTTAAATCTAAAAGATTTATCAAGTCAATTTTTCCGAGGTTTTAGGATTTTTTTAGGATTCAAGCTAAATCTCGAATTCGGTTGGTCCCCAATTATAGGTTGCGCTGCATTTTTCCATCTTGCTAATATTGATGGACGTATTAGGTTTATATATCCTAGGGCCGACATCTTAATCTTTATTTCAATATTTTCCCTCCTGTTTGAACGCACTCCTCTCCTCTGTTTACTGATCTCGACTGAATACGTCTTAACCAAGGCCCTAACACGAAGGCTAATCGCTAATTTGAAAGAACAATTCTGATTGGTTCCCAGTCAGCCTACCAAGCAAAATGCGCATGCAACGATGATCGTGATAGGTCATTTCATTTAACGATTGATCTTTGCGTTACGGGGCCCTACATGGTTGAATAATCCATGATGAAACTTCAATTCAATTCATTTGTTTTCTCTTTCAATCTTTATACATTTACAATGATAGTTCTAAATACATATTTACAAAATACAACATTTAAATCTTTTCTATAAAATAATAATACTATGAAATCAAAAGAGAAGGAGACCAATTAAAAAGCAGAGCTTGTAGGGTGAAGGCCCTTTTTCATAAGTAGATTTTATGAATAAAAATAAGATAAAATAAAGAAATGAAAAAAAAAAATATATATATAACGAATAGAAAATAACAAAATAAAATAATAATAAATGATTCAGTATATACTGTATACAGAAATCATAAAACTATTAAACACATATACAAAGGGAAATTAATAAATACATTTACATATTAAGTTCTGAATTACATTACTTTGTGAAAAACAATAATCTAGTATGAATTCAGAAGATATTTTTTAAGTTTTCCTTTGAAATTTTGTATTGAATTGCATTGTTTAATATCCTTTGAAAAAGAATTCCATAATTTTGGACCACTATTAAGACTTAAAAAATGCAACACCTCAACACACATTTTCTTGCCCCTTAAAAATAATGATATTTAGGCGTCATGGACCCCAACAACCATATGTAGGTGATCCCTATGACAACCGTTGCCAAGGAACCAGCAGAAATTTAATACTTCGAGTAGAACCTGGAACTGTAGACCAACATTTGCCTCTCCTCCATCTTTCTTTTCTTTTCTGATTTTCGATCGATGTAAAATTGCATTGTTTAGGTGTCAGTCCATCACACTTTTCATTTCAGTCGACAACTTTGTTTTTAACGGAAGGGGGAAGCCGTATTGACGCAATCCTGAAAGGTAAAAGGTGAAGTCATTGTTTTGGTTAACAAGAACGCCAAATGAATGTGATGTCAAGTCGATCCTGGACTTTTTGTTATCGCCATAAAGAAGCAGATTTTGAGGGACATGGAAAGGAGGGGGTGATTCTTAATATATTATATTCATTAACCTCCTGTTTTGTAAGAAGATGTAAGAAATACAGTTTACTGACGATGCAGTAGTTTTTTTTTAATCTAAACTCCGAAACACGCTTAAAATCATTGCCACAAGAGAGGAATTGAATTTTTCAAAGACACTTGTACAAAATCAATTAAAATTCCACAAATTTCACTACATCATAATTATTTCTTAAAGTAGTTTTTTGTAAGCGCAAATGGGCATATCAAATTGGTGTGTTATGGCATAAAATATTTATCCAGGAATAAGACTTATAAAAACTTTAATTGTTATCACTTTTACGTAAATTGCTCTTTACACTTTGAAAACACTGAGTAAAATTTTACCCAATATTTGGTAGAAAGGGAACATGCATGTTTGCTGGGTATTTTTTTTACCCCATATTGAGCTATTTCAACGCAATATTGCGTAAAATTTACAAAATATTGGGCAAACCTTTTTTTTAATAAAAAAAGACACGTCCATGTAGACAGGATTTGAGTAGCCCATTTTCAACTCTGTAAAGGGCCATGATAAAGGCCAATATACACACACATGTTGTTGTCATGTGCATAGGCGGCGGAAGCGGGGGGGACAGGGGGACGTGTCCCCCCCCTAAATTTTAGGTGGTGGCCGTTCTCCCCTAATTTTTTTTTGGATAGCCTTTTTTTTTTTTTTTTTTTGCTTGTCAATTTTTTTTCCAGCGTCCCCCCCTGAATTAACGTGGACCGCCCCTGAAACGTGTGTTGTCCCCCCTAAATTTAGGTTGATGATTTTTTTTCATTTTTTTTTTGCTTGTCAAAAAATTTTGGTGGCGCTTTTCCAATTTTTTACTCGTGTCCATCCCAAAATTTCAGGTGGACACCCCCTAAATTTTTTGGCTTCCGCCGCCAATGGTCATGTGAACACTTGTTACATCGACACTGTATTAAAAGTGACACATTCACAATCACCAAACAAAACGGGGGGGGGGGTATATAGGCCCGTGTCAAAGTGCGTTTATGCAAGTAAGGATTTTTTTTTTTTTTTAAGAGAAGAGACATCAAACTCAGGCGGGGTGAAAGCAAGGTATCAAGCTATGCAGTGGCGTACCTAGGATTTTCCAAAGGGGGGCAGATTCGTCCGCCAAAAAAATTGATAAGCAAAAAAAAGGGTCTTCAACCGCAAGTAAAGGACACTTCGCACCAGAAAAAAAATTGACAAGCCCCCCCCCCCAAAAAAAAGGGTCTTCAAGTTCGAATCGAAGGAGGGGGCCACTTTTGGTTCGTCAGGGATCAGTTGTGACTGGTCAGGGGGGGGCAGTCTGCCCCCCCCCTCCTTAGGTACGCTAGTGAAGCTATGCGATTGGAGACTTACCTAACTAAAAATGACAAAGGTTTACAAAAGCTTAAATGTAGCATGATTTTTGCTTACATTTTTTCACCCCCAAAATTGTGCATCATTCTTGTTAAATGAACACTGCGGTGTAAGAAAATGAATTGCCTTATTGTGTTCTCAAGAGGATTGTTTCATTTTTTTTCCTTTTAATTTCGTTCCGTTCCGTTCCGTTTCATTCCGTTTCGTTTTATTTCATTTCAGTCTAATTTCAACCAAGATTCGACTGCCTGTAACTGTAGGTATAAATCGTATCTGTGTAACGTTATCAGGGGAGCGTTTCATGAAAGGACTTGTCGGACGTTTTATCCGACAAGTCCCATTTTATCCGACAGTTACCATAGTAACAGTACCTCTCAGCCAATCAACATCAGAGAAAGTTGTCAGATCTGACAACCTGTCGGATGAAAATGTTGATGAAACACTCCCGCGGTCTTGATCTCGGTTAAATTCGAATATTATAAGCAAATCCAAACAGATTTGTTGATTTCTAAAATGCATAATAATAATAATGTTACACAAAATGATAGAAAGGCCTATACTTTTTTTTAAGAAACACTGTGAAGTCGCTAACCATTGTGGTCATGAATGGGACAGAAATAGTTTGACATTATAAATTCAATCTTTAATCCTTTAAAACACCATATGAAATTTACTTACGCCACAGAACACTTAAAACGTTAGTAAATAAAACACAATAGTGCAAATCATTTTTTCCCCCGTTGATGAATTTTGCACCAATGTTATTAATATGAGTGGCGCCGTTAAGTCACGACTAATCAATCATCGTGACATTATTATCAGGCATCCACAAAAACAAAACAATTGACAAGTTTTAAATGAAATTTCTCATACTGTCGTCACAGTCACAACCCATTATCAATATGAGAAAGCCCCGGATGAAATAATACACCTTTCGTTCATGGTTGCAGAGAGAGAAAATGCCACTTGGCAATTATCAATTCGTCAATATGTCTTTTCCCCCCAATCAAAATGTCATTTTGGAGAAAGGTAGCACTTTCCATGCGATGTTGCACGGTATGTTTATCATGTTGCCTTGGTGATAAATCAGGGCAGAAAGATGCTGACATGATAAATGGATCAAATATTGAGTTAGAGAAAATGATGGGGGATGGCGAACATAACATGATAAAGAATCACGGGTCAGTCTCTCTTTTTTTCCCCTGCATGCACGTCGGGCGACATATTTCTCTTAATAATTCACGAAAAACTCTTCAATTTGGTGCTGGTTGCCAGGGCAGCCTCCGGGCAGCCTATATTGGTATCGGATGCATGGCTGGATACTGGTGGCTCATCAGAAAAGAGCAAGGATGTGATGTCGCGATGGCGATGACGTATTTTTTCATAAAAAAACCCTCGTAGTTTACCGAAAATGATGTTGGGTTATGCACCACCTGCTGAAGGCTCAAGATTAGAGAAAGAGGGAGGGGAAAAGGAGAGAGGGAGGAAGTAAGAGAGAGGGAGAGACAGAGAGAGAGGGGGGGGGGGGGGGGTGGAGGAGATATAGGAAAATAGAGAGGGTGGGCGTGCAATATACAATTTAATAACATGCGTTATAAACTTGAAATTTAATGCATGAGTGACTATGAAATGCAATTTTTAGTGCAGGCATTTTGACTTTATCATGTGGATCTCAGCAGTACTAGGGGTAAGATAGGACTTAAGTAGGTGAAGTTTACGTTGATGAGATAAAGGTCAACGGAACATTTAGCAACCCCTTCCTCCATCTCTACCCCCCCCCCCCATTTCTCCCCTCTTGAGAGACTAAGCTTGGCTAGGCCTTACAGTTTTTTTGATTGGTTAGTTCTTTGGAACTTGGAAAGCCAAGGGTGTTATGCTAAATTATTGAGTAAGATCAGTTTATAGGCAAATTTCATGAGTTACTTAATTGAAATTTAATGCATGAGTGAACAGGAATTGTAATTTTAAGTGTAGCATTTTAACTTAACGTGGACCTCAGGAATGTGTTCGTGAGAGTAAGAGTAATGTGATGGTACGTGTTGTAACAAGCAAGAGGGCAATATATGGTAAGACTTGGTTAAAAGGGCATTCCTCTTCTTTTTGTCCTTTTACAAATATTTATGTACCCCCCCCCCACCTCCAGGGTCCCCCTGTCTCACTTCCTGGATTGTAGCCTACATTCGAAACTTAATCGCCAAGTGACCGGTGGCTGATGGTGGGAATGGATAACGCAAGAGGGGGAGATGGAGAGAAGCGGGGGGGGGGGGGGTAGAAAGGGAGACAGATACGGGGGTTTTGATAGATTGTGGACAGTTAAAGACAAGGAAAAAAATGATAAGGATTAAGAAATATGCTAACATTATAATCAATATCTTTGTTTGACATTTTGTATCAAATCTGAAGTAGCGCATAGGCCTATTGTTTTATCCTGATATAGGCCTAAATATATTTAGCAGAATCACAAACGAAACAAAACATGGACATATTATTTGACAAGACGCGCGATTGCAATTTAACACGAGACAACAACAGCCCTGCACGACTAGTAATTTTAGTAATTATAATGATTAGTTTTGAATGAAGGCCGGGAAAATTCATCACCGTTCGATCAACATTTTAATCTACCTCGGCGAATCATGTGAATATTTTAATTAGTAAGAGAGCTATAGGAAGTAATGGAAAATAATGGGAATCTATCATCTATACCCAAAATTTTGACAAACTGAAAAACAGGGTTTAGGGTAGGGCCTCTGCAGAAAATGAATATTTCGAAAATTTGAATTGTTATAATATGAGTGCATGTGTTATGAATAATCTGTATACTTTTGCAAGATGAAAGCGAAAATAAGATAGTTTCGAAAGTTTCTTTCTATCATGTATGAAAAGTTAGATTTGTCAAGAAAATGTAATAACACAATCTTACACTGTTAAACTTAATTTTAAATCAAATTAAATTTTTAAAATGAAGAAAAAAAAAACCCGTCTGAATTAGAACCATAATTTCTGAAATGGGATCATCATCACTGTCAGCCGTATCATTCATCCGTCTCCCGCTCGATCAACAAATAAAAAAAATTGCATATCAATACTTGACGATTGTTTCTAGTTCTCCATCACACCTTCTGGCTGCAAGTGCTCTGTAAAGGAACGTGCATGCAGGTGAAATTGCCTGGTAAAACTCAGACGTCAGATGGCAGCATTTCAAATATGCACAACTCTCCAAAGGAATATGTTTGAGAACGGGGAAATTAAATAGGAGGGATGTTTTATAATTGAATAGCGACGCGGAAGGGAGCGGGCAGGGTGCTACATAAGCACTGGCCCGGGGCAAGTAAAAGTTAGAGGCGGGGAAGTGTTTTGAAGTAAAGATCAAAACTACTTGCCCGAATTGGGCAAGCAAAATTCATACAGTAGAAAGCAAAGTTCTCAAAGTAGAATGACCAAAATGAAGGTCAATGTGATATAATATTGACCCTAATTTTGGTAATGGCAGGCAAGTTAAAATCACTTTGGAAAAAGAAATACAATAACCAGGTAGATCAGTGAATGTCAAAAGAGAGAAAAAGGTCAATGGTTTATAAATCTGCAAAACTTTCTTTTGGAGAAGTAAACCTTTTTGTTTCAAGGATTTTTTTCGGGCAAGTCAAATAGATTTTTGGGCAAGTATATTCCAACTATTCAAAAATTTACTCGCCCCACCGGACAAGCACTTCTAAAAAGTTTTGTAGCACCCTGGGTGGGTGTCATGAAAAAGAACCGAATGTAATTTATGGCTAGTTGTTTGTGCTTTTTTTTCCAGTGGCATATCTAGTCCCTGGGGTAGGGGGTTGGTGGAAAGTGAAGCATGGGGGGGGGCATGGGGTGGGAAGCTCCTCTGTCAAGATCTGACAACTTCCCTTCATTTTGATCGGTTGAGAAGCAAGGTTAAGATATAATTGTCGGATAAACCGTCCAACAAATTCTTTCATAACACAAATGTTTCTGTCGGACAAACGGTCGGATCTACCTTGTCACACAACGAATGTTGATGAAACGCTCCCCTGGGAAGCGGACCCATGAAAGGACTTGGTTTTATCTGACAAGTCCCATTTTATCCGATGGTTACCATAGTAACAGTGCTTCTCAGCCAATCAAACTCAAGGAAAGTTGTCAAATCTGACAACTTGTCAGACAAAAATGTTGATGAAACATTCCCCTGGTGTCGGCAAAAAAAATACCAAACATATTGTTGCGGTAACAGACATGATCATAGTTTGTTCCTGGAAGGGCGTTTCATCAAATTTTTCTCCTCCAAGTTGTCAGATCCGACAACTTTCCTTGATTTGGAATGGCTGAGAAGTACCTTTACCGTACTGTTGGATGAAGCAGACTTTGAAAAATAAAATATCTGACAAGTTCTTTCTGGCCACACCCCATGATAGGATATTGCATGAAGGTGTGATCCCCTCACCTCCAAAGTTTTGTCTCATCCCATCTGGTCTTCTTGTCTCAGCTCGACAGACATAAGTCCATAAACCACTCCCCTTGGCATTGTTAAGTTACAAAAGGAATGACAAAGATGGATAACATTTAAATGATTTAAAAATGAAGCAGACTTGTTAATTGTAATACACATAATACAAATCAAGATTGCGACTCTTTAATCATTTATTTTGAACAATCAACAATCAGGAGACATATTTATATATGTCATATAATAATATTGTTGAACAATATATAACAATTCACATAAACTTTGACTAAAGAATAAAAAGCAAATAAAAAAATGAAAGACAATTTTCCAAACTTTCACATTATGTCCCCATTTCTCACCTTGGAAACTCAAAGTATTGAGTGCATATTTGTTTGAATAAAACTTGTAAAAATTCAAATAGCTGTAAAAACAAACATTTTCACAAGTACAAATACAGCTATTTGGGATGACTTTGAATTTAAGACATTTAGGTATTCAAATAACGTGTAAAAAGAAAAGATACCATTCCAATATCAATAAATGTTGCTTGATATTACAAAATGTCATTGTATTTCGACACACCCCAATTGTGAATTTTGTTTTAAAAAGAAAAAGGTCAAAAGGAAATGAATTGAAAAATTATTAATGTTTTCTCTAAATAGATTCACACAATATAAATCTTTCACCACACTTCGTGGCAAAAAAAGATCTTCTCTGGTTGAATGAAATCAAACCCTACAAAACAGCCTTTTTCTTTGGAAATTTAGACAAGCTGAAGAAGCGTCCCAGAATGAACTTGAAACTGTTCCCCATTTAAATAATATCAAGTCAAGATGAACAGATTTATTTTCTCTTCAGTAATTTGACTTTCTTCCTGAATGAAAACATACATCAGTTTATTCTTTCTCATTGGATATTTCTTCATAAGTAAGCATGTCTTACAAATCTCTCAGAATTTCAGAATACAAATTTGAAGAGATTTGAAGATTCTCAAAATACTAAAATTTAAGGGTATTTTATCTCACTGACTTTAACGGCGATGAAACATTCTTATTTCATCTGAGATAAAGTGGATCTCAGAATACCATCCTATATTACTAAGCACATGCCATTCAGTTGTTCCAGTACTCTTGAAGTAGTAGTTCTAGTACTTTTGAAAATTGAATTATCACAACTTAAACAAATAGGTGCATAATCAAGTTGCACGAGCTAATCTTCTCTCTTTAAAGGAAACCAAAACCCAAGAAGAGAAGCAATCTTATTGGAAAGAGTAAAATGAGAGGAACAATTTAAAAAAGTTTCATCAAAATCGGTTATGAAATAAGCAAGTTATGGACGATTAAAAAGTCTTGTTGTACTTACTATGTAGATCCTCAAATTGGCAAACGTGCTTCAAAATGGCTGATTTTGTGGACAACTCTCCATTTGTTTTGTACACATATTTTCAGATTTTCCCCTTTATTTTACATATTTCACATTATCTCCTCCTGACCTTGACATATATGGTGTGGATTATATTTTCCCATGACATATGTTGTGCTCAGGAGGCAAGATGCAATTTGAAAGATAATGAGGAAAATCTGAAAATTTGTGTACAAAACAAATGGAGAGTTGTCCACAAAATCAGCCATTTTGAAGCACGAATGCCAATATGAGGATGCCCATAGAAAGTAAAACAAGAGTTTTCAAACTCCCATAACTTGCTTATTTCATAACCGATTTTGAGGAAACTTTTTTTTAAATTGTTCCTCTCATTTTACTCTTTCCAATAAGATTACTTCTCTTCTTGGATTTTGGTTTCCTTTAATACCACATTCTCATTTTCTCACATTTCCTTTTCCATCACCTGGAAAACAAGGAAACAGGGAAGAGTATTTTCAATCTTATGTCTTCTTTCTCGCATTTCCATCATATGAAAAACAGGATGGGGATGTGTGGCATCAGGGGATATTGAGCGTTGCTCCGTCTTCTTCTAATACCACGATCCCGAGAGCTTGACAATGGCAAGATTTAGATTTAACGAGGATAATCATCACTTGATGATCTAAACCTTGCCTCAAGTCAATCCGTCATAATTAAACTTGCTTGACGATCTTATTATACAGCACTTTTAATCAACAAATTTTCAACCCTGCTCACTAATGTCTGAATACAATGTATGAAAAGAAGAGGTAATTCAAACCCCCTTTCATTTTTTTTCATAGCAATCGGTCAATACTCAACTTTTGACATTTTCCTGTCATGAAGAAAAATAGACACAGGTAAATAGTTTAGGAATGAACGCACAAGGTACATATTTCAGAGCAAAAACCCCAACACTCAACTATTTGGTCAATACATGCCATCAAAGGAATGGCAGGGGCCAACAGGGCACCCTTATGTTATGAAACAACACAAGCAACTCCGGGGCTGCTCCAATGATCACAGCTGCTTTAACGTTCCTTTAAAAATGGTTTGAAATGCCCATTAAAAATGTCAACAGATCAGGGACGCTCCAGCCATGCCCACTCTCACTGACCTCAAACTATCTGGGAATGTGTGTCCCTTGCCTTGGACTGGTAGAAGTAGGCACCCATAGAAGCTGAGAACATCCAGCATCTGGTTCCAACCACTGTGAACACCATCAAGAAACATAACAATATATTTCACAACGACTGCTCAGAAAGCAAATTTCTTCCTTGAGATCGAGCATTTCTCCTTTGACGATGAGACGGTAAACTAATCCAATGTGACGCAAGTCATATTACCTGTTTACGCGTAAATCATCATCCCCGATCCACCAATGTATCCGCTACCTCCTCCAACTCACCATTTCAACAGTATCGTTAAGAGATGCTAATCAGACAAGTCTGGGATATAAAAGGCTCTTGTTATGGGTGTATCCATCTCCAAGCTTTGATACCAGATGAAGGCACTCATCAAGCTCCAGGCATAACCTACTCATACATCGCAGTCCTCATCACCATCCTCCTCTTCTTCTTCCTCCTCATCTTCCTCCTCTTCATCAGTTTCATCTCCTTCCTGGTCCTGTGGTTCGTCCAAACCATTCTCTTCTGGACCATCTCCGCGTGGAGTGACTGATGAACCAAGCAAGATGAAATCAAGACCCTGGAAAGAACAAGAAGGAACACAGGAATGGTCAGAGTTAAGACAATGAAAACTTTCCCTCAAGTAGGGGCTGAATAATGTCAACATTTTTTCTGAGGGAATCTGACAAGTCAGAAATAGGTATTCCGATAGATGTCTTAACTTACATGTACACAATGAAAATAACTGGAGCGCCTCTGGCCGATTCAATATAGCAGCAGTGCTAACTTTGAGAACTACTATAAAAAAAAATTATTAACAAAAACACCATTCATATAATGATACAATACTACATTCATTGACATTAAATAACATTTGACCTTGATCATACCACCCAAGACTTGTTAGTGATACTTGATTACCCCTATATCCACATTTTATAAATGATATCAACAAACTTTGAAAAGTTATGACAGCAATCTAGTAATTACCACCAAATGGCCAAGATCGGCGAGTGCGAATTTAAAAACATGCGAATTTATGAGCATCTAATTTAATACAAGTTTTGAACTGCAGTTCAATTGCGTGTATCGTTTTGGCAAAGAGATTGCATTATTTGCAATTACGCAAGCAAACTTGAGCTCCTAATTCACGTGCATTGCGAGATTTTGTTCCAAAGCAATGCGATAATTTTTTTAACAGTCACAGATCTGTATTTAAATAATGATTTTGGTTTAATATAAATTGCTTTTGCTGTTTGATTGGTGAGTGTTTAGATCTGTTTAGTTTTTGAGAAGACAATGGGTCGCGATCGCCCATGTTTGTTGATTGATCCCAAGCACTTTGAATGGCCGTAATCCCCCGGTCCTTACCCGGTGCTCGGCCGTCCAGACCAGGCCAACAGCTAGCAGCGCCTCTGTTTTGCCTTCCCCGATGTCCGCCCCGCAAAGAAAAGTTGCGCTAAATGTCACAAAAGCTCATGATTAGATCAAAACAATGCTGAATTATGCTGCCCTAGAGCTAGAATTATGATCAGAAAATACAATTTCGTTGCTGAAATTTTAATTAAAACCATTCACAAATGGGCAAGAAGGAAGTGACTTTGTGATTATTGAGTGTGCAGCGCGAATTTAAGAACCCGCGAATATGTTATTAAGCCGTCAAGCGCGAAAAATTGATCCCGCGAAAATAACAGCGTTTACAGTATTTGATGGATATATTACTTAGTCATTACCTTCCAATGGTCTGGCCTATCAATAAAAGGATTATCTCTCAGGTCTAACTTTGTGAGTTGTGTGAGGCCAATCAGCCTATCATCTGGAAGAGCACAGATCTGGTTCTTGGCCATGGCTAAAGATACCAACTTGGGCACCTCTGTCAGTCCCTCAGGTACCTCACTGAAATTATTTTCACTCAAGTCTATGTACATCAGCTCTGCAAGTCGTCCAAAGCGATCTGGTAACTGACTGAGGAGGTTGTTAGCAAGGTTCAGCCACTGCAAACTGCAGAGTCTTGTGGTTTCGGTGGGCAGCTCCGAAATCATATTGTCTCTGGCGCCAAGTTTCACCAAGGCCTGCAGGAGGCCAATTTCCACCGGGAGGGACACCAGTTGAGTGTTCACAACCCACAGTTGCTTCAAGTTCCTGAGATCACCTATGTCCTTTGGCAAGGAACACAAGGGGTTGTGACTGAGACTTAGGTAGGTAAGGTTCTTGAGACGGCCAAAGCCTGTGGGAAGGAGTGTCAGCTGGTTGTGATCCAAGGTCAGTTCCTGCAGGCCCTCGAGGGAGACCAGTTCTGAAGGTGGCATGATAATCTTATTGTTGTTCAGCAGCAATCGCTTCACCTGGTGGAGCTTCTGCAAGGTGTCGGGAAGGATCGCCAAATCACGGTTGCTGAGGTTAAGGACAGGCTGGCCATTCTTCACAGCCAGTGAGATGGCCTTATTCAAGTCCTCCAAACTGGTTTCCATGGTGGCATTGCTACTTGTTTTCCTGTCTGAAAAAAAAGATTACGAAAGGTCTCAGATTATATAATTCCATTCAGTCAATTCATTGTAACTGCTTTTTGCGTAATGGGAAAAATACAGTAGGCAAGGTTTATTCATATCAACATTTCACATTTTCAACAAAATCAACAACTCAGTAAAAACAATAACATTATACAATACAAACAATTCAATTCATTTATTTCCATATTCAAATTCAAATAGTACAATATAAAAAACATGATAAAAATTCAAACAAGAATTAGTTAAGAATGACAAAATACAACAAAATATAAAAAATACAAAAAAACAACCAAAGAAACAGAACATAATGTAATCTAAATACGGAAGAATTGCCATAAAGCCAAAGACGCTTATCGAGGGCAATCCCTCAATAATATTATACAATACAAATTATCATAGATAAGCATAAATAAATATCGTTAAATATGAAATGTATACCTAATATAACAATAGAAAAAAAGTACTATAATGTATTCTTGTAATTGGTTGTAATATAATGACAAGGAAAGAAAGAAAATGAGAGATGTGGATATGATGAGCCAAAAGTAAAAGCAGAGCTTGTTGGTTAAAGGCTCCAAAGAATATGCAGTGAGAGTCCCATAAAAACACCAATTCGACAAGAAAAATAGAGGAATAAATAAAAGAGCAAACGAAAAGTAAAACAAAAACGGAGGATACACACACAAATAAATGATGAGTAAAAAAAATAAGTGTAAAAAGCAACGAATTTAATTAGAGCCTTTAGGAGCATGGAAATAATTATTGCTAAGAGTGGCAAAAAAAATTACTAATCTTCTTCTTCTTCCAGGTGTAGTACAGACCTCTGGGTAGAGTATTTTCGTACTTTGTGCAGTGCTGAAAAACTAGTGCGCCATGCTGCATTGCCAAACCTCAGTAATATGCTTATGAGGTTAAAGGTGTATGTACATTAAAAGTGCTCCTTGTGCAAGTAAAAACTAACTCCTTTTCCATCTAAGCCTGGCGCAGCGTTATCCCGTCCAGCTGCCTCTTAAACTGTTAAACCAGAGAAGAAGCAGATGTTACACTGGCAGGGAGCTGGTTCCAATGGCGTACAACACTAGGAAAGGAGTTCTGAAACCCAGAGGTCCTACACAATTGTTGTCAATATTGAGTGTCGTCCAGATGATCGTAGTGCTGGGTAGAAGTAAGGTGGTTCAGGTGGGATGGCAATCAGTCCATGAAGAATACGGTAGAGCATGATCACTCTCAGATGAGCTCTCCTTTCAGCGAGAGACTGCCATTTCAATGAGTGAAGCATTTCAGTCACACTGTGTCTGGGATGGTAGTCTCCAAGTGTAAACCGAGCAGCACGCCTCTGAACCATTTCAAGTTTCCAGATGTAGTCTTGGTAGTGAGGATCCCAGGCTGTTGCTGCATACTCAAGGATAGATCGTACATATGTCCTGTATGCCTGGTCCTTGATTTTCTTGGGGCAGCCATACCGGTTTCTCTGGAGGAATCCTCGTGTACTATTTGCTTTTTTACATGTACTGTCAATATGCGTCTTCCAGCTGAGCTTGAAGTTGATGTGTACTCCGAGGTACTTGGCATTGTCAACAGCTGGAAGTTCAACTCCATGAAGAGAATAAGGTGATTTGATGACATTTTTCACCTTCTTGGTCACTCTCAGAACTTTACATTTCGATGGATTGAAAGACATCTGCCACTTGGCTTCCCAATCTTGCAGGTTAGTGAGATCTTCTTGGAGTGCGTCTGCATCAGATTGCAAGCTGATGTGTCGGTAAAGAAGACAATCGTCGGCAAACATCAGCACTTCTGACTGGACAGTTAGGCAGATCGTTGATGTAGGCCAAAAAGAGAAGTGGGCCAAGTACAGTCCCTTGAGGTATGCCCGAGTTGACATCAGCTGGGAGAGAGGTAGTTCCTTCAAGCACCACCTGTTGGACACGATCTTTAAGGAAGGCTCTGATCCAACAAAGATTTCCTTGGATGCCATAGAAGGCTAGTTTTCTCAAGTCTTTCATGTGGTACTTTATCAAATGCCTTTGAAAAGTCCAACAGTACTGCATCTATCTGCTGTTTGTTGTCAATCCCTTTGGCAAGGTCGTGTATGGTCAGTAGCAGTTGATTGACAGTTATTTTGAATTTAGAGAAGAGGACAGTACTCTTTTAATGAAGGAAGTGAATGAAAGTCAAGACTTTATCAATAAACATTTTGCTTTATACTATATACAATAAAATATACAATATGACAAGGAAAATCACACTGAATGCTTACATGTATTATCATTCTGTAGACGTTCAAAGATAACAAATTTGTGCTGCATTTCCAATAAATAAGAGAGAATCAGAAACCCAAAAATATCAAGCATAAGAAAAAAATACTTCCTCCAGAGTACTGGTATTACAATGTCAAGCACGAATGCCATTTATCAGACATCATTCTCATGATCCCAGACGGCCTATTTTCATTGTAATCTAAATCCAGGCAAATCTCATTCTCTTAACATTGATAGGTTATTTATCCGAACAAAAATTACCATCCATAAAAGAAATCATTGTTTAATTTGTTGATTAATTTAAATGTCTTTGGATTAATTTGCACAATGGTTCATAAAAGTCTGACTACTGTCACAGCTTTTTCAATTTTATTGAGGTTCTAAAGCCTCCTAGAGTGCGTAACTAACAATAAGAGACTGAAGCTTTCAGTCTAAAAAAAAAGCTTTAGGGTCACACGGACATAATTTGGCTAGTGCATTCATATACTCAAGCTGCAATAGAAACAAGATGATGATGACACCGGGTCTTTGGAATAAAAATTTTGGATTTTACATCACACACTTCGAGAAACTGGTACGCCCTAAGCTAAGCTGATTGTTTTCTTAAAATGTTAATTTTTATTCACATGCTTTGTTTTCTCCTTCAAAAGGGGGAATGATGGAGTAGATCTAATCGTAACGAGCCAGGGTGCAGCAGCTCACCCTTTTTTCCTAAGATGCTATATTCAAGCATCGTGCGAAGCACCAGCACAGTATAAGGCCTATGGGAGACTTCCGTTCATGTAGCACTAGGCTAGCACTTAGCAGGACTACAAAAAATCAGGTGACAAAATTAAAATAACTACAACTTTACGGTCGTTAGACTTAGACCCCTCTCTAAAAACTCCAGCGAATCGTCTATCTTTTTTTATCAATCTTTCATTCATTCATTGATTCCTACCTTCATTCCCCTAAACCAGCATTCAGACCTCTAAACAAAGTTATTGTTGTATTTTTCT
Source organism: Lytechinus variegatus (assembly GCF_018143015.1). NCBI lineage: Eukaryota > Metazoa > Echinodermata > Echinoidea > Temnopleuroida > Toxopneustidae > Lytechinus > Lytechinus variegatus. The sequence continues at coordinate 7,699,722 of NC_054744.1, forward strand.
TTCCATTCACGAACACGGTCACGAAGTGACGAAGGCAAAAAAAGCGTAGAAACCTAGATCTAATTTATAAAACACAAAAATAAGCGTATGGGACTACAATGTAAAACATTGAGAGGATTTTTTTTTTATTAATTTTTTAACTAGGCCTACCTAAACAAACATAAAAAGCAAAACCGTAAATACTGATTCATTAGCATGGAGACATGATGCTTTTCTTTATTTCATAAACATATGCTCTTACCGTTCATACACAATTTAAAACAGCTTTGCACAAGAAGTTACTTTAAGTTTAGGCCGGTTGACAGCGTCTCTAACAACGATCCCACAGATCAGTAGCGTACTATACGTGTACGTACGTACGTACCAGCGCGCGGGCAAAAGACCGGGCCAGAGATCTGCGTATGGAAATCCGGTAGAAATCACAGTGCACTGTAAAATCTGTGGTGTTAAAACTGACGCCAATTGGTGTTAATAGAGGACCACACCCTGAGGTGTTAAAATAACACCCTAGAGATAGAACATAACACCAAAGAGTGTAAATGTAACAACTATAGGTGTTGTAATAACACCTATAGGTGTAAAACTAACACCACCAATTTAACACCGGTGTAAAATAACTGGTGTGGTCCTCTATGTACACCGGTTAACACCACAGTTTTTGCTGTGTGGTATCTTGTAACTTCATTATAATGATGGAGATATTGTTCTCTTTCTAGATTAATACACCTTTATAGGCTTAATTAACTCCTTCTTCATAACTGTAAAAGGTTTATTTCCAAAGTTCGAATACTAAGCGAGCGAGCGAGCACCGGCGAGCTGATATGTTTTGATAATTAATCAGACCTGAAAATTGATATTTTGAGGACTTTTTTTGCATGAATAGGATTTGTATCAATCACAAAACCAAAAGCGAAAAAAAATTAGATCAGAAAACGAACAGAAAATTTTGAACACCCCTTTTCAGTCATGAACAAGACCTCAATAATAAAAAAAGCGCGAGCCAGTGAAGTATCATAATTTTTATTCAGACCTACGGCATAAAACAGGCAAGACATTTTATTATTGCACTTTGAAGGATGTGTAAATCAAACAAAATAATAGAAGCTTGATGTTCGAGCAGAAAGAATTTGTGTATATTAACTTCATAACTTAACATATCATAAGTGCTATAAAAAGACATAAAGATCTCATAAAACAGGCAATTGTAGGCCTTGATCTCCCGGAGTGACCTGGAATATTGTCCATTTTCTAATTCTACCCCTCACTTTATCTCATTATTCACTTCTTTTGCTTTCTTCTCTCATTCCCTGTACCGTATTTAGAGGGGATGATCGCGTCCCCAAATAAACCCAGTTTCCCCCAATAATTTTGAAAACTTGAAAAATTATGTTATGCGATTCAATGTAAAAAAAACAAGCATTGAATAGTATATAAGACCATTAAACTGGTCATTTTGATAAGCGCTTTGCACTTTGCGCGCCATTTCTTTTTTACATTTTGTCAACATAATATGCCTCCACCCCCTCCCCATGAATCGACGCCCCTGGATGCATATGTATGGAAATAACTAAACAATCAATTAAAGTGAAGGGCGAGCCAATAGTTTGGTATTAGCCATATTGATATTGTAAGGAGACTGTAAGAAATCAGAAAAAAAGTGCAAACCTAGTTGAAATGAGACAGAGCGCTGGTTGATAAGTTCTGACAAGCAGACCTGAAAACAAATTATTTTAAGAAGTTGATAAAGCTCGATGTGAGAGCTGGAATATTTTTGTATTGTAACCTGAAAACTGAATATTTGAAAAAGATAATGTTCTCTTTAAACACACAATACGATGACTTTAGTTATTGACGTTTTTTTTACTTCAAATGTTCTTGTATTCCTCACTTATATATTTCATTCACTTCTCTCCTTCTTTCTTCTTTTCCCATCCCCACCTTTCCTACACCTTTGCTCCCCCCTCCCCCTGTACCTTTCTCTTTTTTTCGCCGCTTATATAGGGAACTATTTGGCCTTTTCTCTACATGCAGGATTCACCAATTGGGCAAATCTTCTCTCTCTTTATAGTTTGATTTGCTCAAGCGCCATCTTTCGGCAGAATGGAGTGCAATTTTACGCATTGTTTACATTTCCCGCGACACTGCACTGCACTGCTGTCGTCAAAAATAAAATGTAATAACTGATGTTTTCCTGTTGTATACCCAATTTACTCAGAAATACATTGTGGGACAGAAGAGCAGAAAACTGGAGGTAACCCTACTTTGTTGAATGGAACACTTGTAATCCTTGATAGCTGTAGAAAATGTGAATATGCTTCTTTTTGACTGACCTGGATCAGGACCCCTGCTCGCGCTCGCCCGTATTTCTCCCTGACGAGACTTTTCATACGTACCGTACCCCAGTACGGTACAGTAAGTTTAGTGCAATAGACCTTATCGCAAATAGCGTCTGTCGCGTGAGGGCGTCTGTCATCGCAGAGGATCACGGGATGCGAAAGGGGGCAAACGCAGAATCGGCTTTTGGGAAGCCATACAACGCCATATGTTTTGTGCAGTGTCACTCAAAATCCAGGCTTTTTAAAAAGTCTGATTTCTTCGTATTTAAATTACTTTGGATACTTGAATGTGGATTTATAGAACAATCTATGTATCATGATTGCCCAGTGAAAGTATGAACTCAATACTCACCATATTTTCGAAGTTTTATGGGGCTAAACTTGGGAAGATTTTGTGGGAAAAGTGAGATGGTGATTGCGGGTCAATGCCGATCGACTTTAGAAAAGAGCAATAAGTCGGCGATCCCAATTAGATAGCAAATTTTTCCATTAAAGAATATTCATGAGAATCATAATGTAGACCATATATTCTCCATATAATTTAGCAATATAGTTTTGTTATTTTGGGGCAAATATAGTCCTCCTTTGCAACTCGGGCTCTTTAGTTTGATCATACAAGCTCTAAATAGGGGGTGAGACAAATCTAAAGTATATAAAAAATAAGCTATATATATATATATATATATATATATATGTATATATATATATATATACATATATATATATATATATATATATATATATATATATACAGTATATATATATATTTATATCATATACAAAATGAAGGACATATACAAATGACATGCAGATTAAATAAATCCCTGAATTTGAAACATCCCTCCAACTCTGTAATTTTATTTTGTCTGAAATTTAGTAGATGATGGATATATAATTCATATAAATGATATAAATTTCATTCTTTTGATAAAAAATCTTATTTCAACATTTACATCTTCAATTTATTTCATCGCATTCAGTCACTTCTCTTACAGATCACCTTCCTCATTAATTTCTTTTTGTATCTTATTTTTCTCTTAATATTATTTTCATCTATTCTCATTTTTTATTTTTTTCTCATTATTTCATTCATTATTTTGTCTAAGCATGCCAATGATTAAACTTCAGAATGTCCGACCACGATCCTGAATAATATGCAACTATTATGTAGCCTACTCTGTGGAGAGAAAAAGAAAACACAGCTTGGTTTTTAGGCCTACTGAATAAAATCATGATTGAGATAATTATTTATGAAACATGTATTCTTGACTATCGATTGATATTACAAACATACATAACTAGAATAAAGTAATCAAATGTACTGCAGAGTTTGTTTTATTGATCATCATTTTATTTTTGCTTGGAATTAGGGACCAATTTCCTCCACTGCCTCGCCGACGTACACTGTCCCCAGGGCCGAGAGTGCATGCCCACTGTCCGTGCATGCAAGCACACTGCACAGCAGCTGCGCAGCTCAAAACACGCACAGACAGTGCTCGAAAATGAAAGAAAATTATACTTTTCTTCATAAAATCTGTGGGAATTCTTGCAGCTATAGACAGCACATCTATCCCTGCCACCCATAATTAAGAAGAAAAGTGATGTTAGACTCTGGAACAAATATGACGAGGCGTTTACTGGAAGTTAGCAAAATGTTGGCTGCGGGCGTCGATCGTATTTTGATACACTATGGAAATCGTACACTTTATTGTCGGCTGCTTGCGCTCGCATGGTCGCATCTGGACAACAGCGGCGGTATTGCCCCCTTTGCGATCCCATGATCCTTTGCGTGAATCTATTTGCGATAAGGTCTATGGACATGAATTTTTCATGAGATGAAAGATGATATAATCTAAAGCATTCAACAAAGCATAGCAGAGTTGAATAGATCATTATTCAATCTTTCACCGAATGAAGTATTCTGCCCATAGGCATAGCACGAAAAAAAAATCATTAGGTTAGGGCCTATTTGGATTAGGCCTAGGGCCTATATAATAATGAATCAGGGACAACTCGGACCACGGGACATCTCGGACCGCGGGCCGAGTTGTCCCACCCAATACGAGATTTTTTTTCCACAAGTTTGCGTCTATTTTTCCGTCATTTCGAAATTTCTTGTAAAGATTTTTTAGAGATATGGTCTGATGGTAATGTTCTTCACTTTCTATTACTTTTTTTTCGCTGAAATAAAAAAAAAGTGTAATTTTAGGCGTTTTTCGACAGCTCGCGATTCCCATAGGCGCGCGTGTATTAACTGTGTCGGTGCTCGACTCGGCCCCGCTCAATAACTGACTTGATTTTGTGATCATTTCTCCTCAAAGTACCACTTTTATCGCAGAAGATGGACTTTGTTGTATTCCATTACCTCCATTTTCTCATCACAAGGATAAAATTTGGTGTATTTGCACGATTTTGATCAAGTTTTTCACCTTTTTCTCTGGTCGCAAGAAGCGAACAACCGATGAACGGTCCGCTGCTCTTCATCGTAATTCTCCGTAGCTCGGCCGCCTAAACTGGCGGGGTGGGATTCAGACCGAATCCACAATGGAAGTGGGCGTGCAGTCAAAGAGCTGAGCTTGACTGAGAGTGAACTCGAGTTTGAAGCTTGGCAGTGTCGTATATGCTCTGCCTTTTTTTGTAAATATATATTTTTCAATTTTTTCTATATTGATTTTCCCTGGTTTCGAGCTCTAAGATTGTAATGATATAATTATGCTTCAATTTCTTTGACTGAGTGTGACTGTGGTGTGGATGTTTGAGTTGCTCAAAAATAAGTTACGTGGGTGGGGGCTCGGGGCGATTTCACTCTTGCCCCCGAAATGCGAAAAAAATATATTCGGGGTGTAGCTGTGTGGGCATGCCGGGCTGAGGCTAGCCATCAATAATTTTTTTTTTTTGGAGAGGGGGGGGGGCTTAATTTTTCACTTTAAATTGATCATTTTTAGGCCTTTTTTCCATTTTATTTTTAATATTGAATTTCCGTGGTGTAGAGTTGAGTTTTAAGTTGCAATAATCAATATGCTTTAATTTCTTTGACTTTGAATGTGACTGTGGTGTGGATGTTTGAGTCGAACAAAAAATACTTTTACGTGGGTGGGGGCTCGGGGCGATTTCACTCCTGCCCCCTAAATGCGAAAAATATTCGGGATGTAGCTGTGTGGGCATGCCGGGCTGAGGGTAGCCCTCAATAAAAAAATGTGGTTTTTTTTGGGGGCTTAATTTTTCACTTTAAATTTATTATTTTTAGGCCTATTTTTTGTACATTTTATTTTTCATATTGAGTTTCCCTGGTGTAGAGAGTTGAGTTTTAAGTTGCAATAATTAATATGCTTCAGTTTCTTTGATTTTGAGTGTGACTGTGGTGTGGATGTTTGAGCCGAACAAAAAATATGTGGATGGGGGCTCCGAGCATTTTCACTCCTGCCCCCGAAATGTGAAAATGTTCTAGGTGTATCTGTGTGGGCATGCCAATTTCATTTTTAATTTTTATATTGAGTTTCCTTTGTGTAGAGCAGAGTTTTGGATATAGGGTAAAAGGGACGACGATGTGAGGGATGGCGATGATAGCATACCGGCGATAACGAGGGGTGGGCCTTGATGAGAGGGACGAGGTGAGAGATGGTGATGATAAGAGGATCTTTGATGACTCTTGGTGAGGGGGGGGGGGATGATGAGAGGGACAAAGGGAAAGAGATGGAGATGAGGATGTGAGGGATGGCGATGATAAGGGGTGGGCCTTGATGATGAGAGGGAAGAGGAGGTGCATGAGGGATATAAATAAGAGAGATGATGATGACTCTTGATAAGAGGGGTGCATGAGATGGTGAGAAGGACGAGGATGTGAGGGATGATTATGGGAGGAAATCGGGGGGGGGGGGGGGACGTGTCCCCCTACCAAAAACATGGGGACACATGCAATACCAAATGTCCACCCTACTATTTTTCTTCATGGAGAACAAAATAATGAATCATTCACAATTGAAATGATACATGTGTTTAGGACTAAATGACCTTTTATTATTGAAAACCCCCTCTTTTTTCTTGTCAATTGTTTTGGGGTTAAAAATTACCCTACATTTGGGCGATAACCTTTTTTTTAAATGTTTGTCAAATTTCGCAGCCTGTGGTCCCCTCTACCTTTGCGGACAGTTTTGCGCCCAAGGGGATGATGATAGGGACGAGGATGATGGGGAGGGATGGGGATAAGGTGAATAGCCGGCAGAGATAGATTTAAGAAGAAAAATCCGTCCCACGAATGCCGCCATGTAGAGTCCGTCCCACATAACCCAAAAATATGGCTTGATTTTTGTTCAAAATCATGTCATGTGATGAAAAATCATATTAGGCCCTACAAGTATTTTGGTTACATTGAAAGAAAATAGGGGTAATCCTTTTTTCCAATTATAAATAAATTAAATTCTTCATTCAATAAAAATGACGAATTTATGATTTTAAATTTAATTTCTTTTACATAGCATGTGGTTTTTCTTTTTGATTAAATTCATTTTATTGCTTTATTTTTCATCACTGCATGTCATGATTTTTGTCTCACCTGGATGGCAGAGTGAGACTATAGGCGCCGCTTTTCCGACGGCAGCATCAACATCAAATCTTAATGCTGTCATTTAATAACCGAAGGTTATTAAATGACAGCATAACTTATATCACTGAACATCCTGCAGCGAGTTCCAGGTCACATTATCAAGGTCAAGGGTCATGTAAGGTCAATGAACTTTGGTCACATTGGGGGTATTTGTTGAATTACCATCATATCTCTTTAAGTGTATTGGTATATTTCATAAGACATGGAAATAAGAGTAACCCAGTATCACTGAACATCTTGTGCGAGTTGTATATAGTAGTTTTCAAAGTCAGCACTACTGTTATATTGAATCACGTGATGCAGGTGAGACCGCCAGAGGCATTATACTTGTTTTATTGTATTGTAGAGACTATACTCTTTCTCGAGAAAAAGAAATAATAAATAAATCATTTAAAGGGATGCTCCGGGATGAAAATATTTATATATGAATAATGTAGACATAGCAACATTCACATATCAAAGTGCTTATTTCATAAAAATCTGATAACAAATAGCGGGGTTATTGAATTCAACTTTAAAAAATTAATCTAATTTCACATAATAAAATACAAAGAACAAGTGAGGATATGACATCATGTATGAGGTTGCTGATTAAATATCCATGAAGAAACGCCAGACCTGTTTCACCAGAAAAATACAAATCATTCTTTAAAATGCAGCGATAATATTGTTTTTCCTTATCCGATTTTGATCAAATTTTTGTTTCTTTGCTCAAATCATATCATTATCAGCCTCGGGTTCCCCATTGTCACTTATATATAGCTCATTAATCTTGCCACAATTTGGTCCAGTTGTTCAAATTATCTAGTAAATACAATATATTTTATTAATTGCAGAAGCTTGTCTTAAGAGTCATTGAGAAGGTGATCATACCTGCAACTTGCATGATTAATGTAAATATATACCAAAAGTCAACAATTTTCTAACTGGTACACCTTAAATGATTTCATCCATACATGATACAAGGAACTAGAAAATGTAGATTGGAAAACAACACTAGGGCAACTTAGTGTTAGATACAAAGTTCACTTTCTAGAATGGGTGAAACAAAAACAACATCACTCCAAAGGAACTGCAAAAATTATTTGATAAAAACCAAACCCTCTTCATAGTTGCTATTTGCAATATTGTATTGACGACTCTTCTCCTGTTTTTAAAACCCAGACAAGAATGACTTGTTGTTACCCCCCCCCCCTCCTTGTACCTGTCATTTCTTTGTATTTTCCCTCTTTTTCTTTGTTTTTTTTTTCTATTGATCGATGTTTCATTGTTGAGTATTGTCTTTTTTTATTCCAGTAATAGAATATAAATTTAATTGAAATGAGAGTGATGAACATAATGAGAAAGGGAGACAATGATAAGATAAGAATGGAGATAAAATACGATTTGAAAATATTACAATTTAAAGAATATAACATATTATTTTCTATTTATTCAAAGTTCATAATTCATTTTTATTCAGGTTTGCATTTTAAATTCAAACAAGTTAATTAGGTGATGCATTTTGGAACAATACTAAATTAAATACATTTTACTTGAATAAACAATAATTGGTAAAAATGCAAAACATAAAACTTATTTAATTTGGTATTCTTTCCTCCTGTAAAAATTAAAACTGAATAATATGGACATAAGTTCTAGTGGCGAATCGAGGGAGGGGGCACATTCGCCCCCTTAAAAAGTACTGAAAAGGCAACTTACAACATTTTTTTCTTTTTTTTTTGCTTGTCAAATTTTTCCTGAGAAAAAATTACTGTGATTTGGCAGTAAAGACCTTTTGTCAAAAATTCCTAGACAAAATGCCCCCCGGCCCTGTAGGGAAATTTTGGATCCGGCCCTGATTATATTTCAAATGGGAATAAGACTGAGTGGCCTAAAACTTGATTAAAAAATATTCTAAGCTGTAGGGCAAGGCTTCAGTCTCCAAGCTCACGACTGTACAAGTATGTCCACTTCCATTGGCAATTGTGGCTGAATTCCATCCCGGCAGCCTGACATCCACCCTTGAGACCAAGAAATGAAATTAAAGAAAGTAAATCAGTTTTATTTTAAATCCTGTAAAAAATACAAATAATTAATTTAATTAAAAATCAAGCCCCCAAATAAAACACTTTTTTTAATTGATGGCTAACCTCAGTCTGACATGCCCACACAGATACGTTTAGATCATTTTCACATTTCGGAGGCAGAGTGAAATCGCCCTGAGCCACCACCCTAGCTCGTAAAAGTATTTTGTTCGACTCAAAACATCCACACCACGGTCACTCTCAAAGTCAAAGAAATTAAAGCATATTAATTATTGCAACTTAAAACTCAACTCTCTACACCAGGGAAACTCAATATGAAAAATAGAATGTACAAAAAATAGGCCTAAAAATAATAAATTTAAAGTGAAAAATTAAGCCCCCCCCAAAAAAAACCCCCACATTTTTTTATTGAGGGCTACCCTCAGCCCGGCATGCCCACACAGCTACATCCCGAATATTTTTCGCATTTAGGGGGCAGGAGTGAAATCGCCCCGAGCCCCCACCCACGTAAAAATATTTTTGAGCAACTCAAACATCCACACCATAGTCACACTCAGTCAAAGAAATTGAAGCATAATTATATCATTACAATCTTAGAGCTCGAAACCAGGGAAAATCAATATAAAAAAATTGAAAAATATATATTTACAAAAAAAGGCAGAGCCTATACGACACTGCCAAGCTTCAAACTCTAGTTCACTCTCTCAGTCAAGCTCAGCTCTTTGCTGTGCACGCCCACTTCCATTGTGGATTCGGTCTGAATCCCACCCCGCCAGTTTAGGCGGCCGAGCTACGGAGAATTACGATGAAGAGCAGCGGACCGTTCATCGGTTGTTCGCTTCTTGCGACCAGAGAGAAAAAGGTGAAAAACTTGATCAAAATCGTGCAAATACACCAAATTTTATCCTTGTGATGAGAAAATGGAGGTAATGGAATACAACAAAGTCCATCTTCTGCGATAAAAGTGGTACTTTGAGGAGAAATGATCACAAAATCAAGTCAGTTATTGAGCGGGGCCGAGCCGAGCACCGACACAGTTAATACACGCGCGCCTATGGGAATCGCGAGCTGTCGAAAAACGCCTAAAATTACACTTTTTTTTATTTCAGCGAAAAAAAAGTAATAGAAAGTGAAGAACATTACCATCAGACCATATCTCTAGAAAATCTTTACAAGAAATTTCGAAATGACGGAAAAATAGACGCAAACTTGTGGAAAAAAAATCTCGTAATGGGTGGGACAACTCGGCCCGCGGTCCGAGATGTCCCGTGGTCCGAGTTGTCCCGTCCCCATAATAATATATGACAGATTGACACCTTTTTTTTTCTCATATGAAATTGATGAATTTCGATGTCATGCAGTGCGAGTTTGGTCTGTTGATTGTTACGTCATTACAACATGCGCACTGTTGGTGCCTGCATAAAAGCTGCAGTCTCGGTGCACGTGTGCAATGGACAAATTCGTACTATTGATCCAAAATTGCACAGTTGATGATGTCATTGCAAAATGGGCTGAATGAACGATGTCAAACAACCAATCAAATCACGAGGATCTATGTAGGTGTCATGTAATAGTTATTACGACTACTACGAGTAATATATTTCTTGACGCAGAGGCACAGGGGCACTCGACCACAAAAGTGGTAGGTATAAAATTGTGCCTCGGGTGGGACAAAAAAACGGGGGCTTTTTATTTGGAATGGGCTTAGAGTCTCGCTATTCAGAACCGCAATGCAATATGGGATAGCGAAAGGGGCCTTTTGCTAGTTCCGCGCAGGCGCACTGCGGACTGTCCGCTAGTGCGCGTATGCAACGGCCCCTTTTAATAAGAATATTTGTATGAAAAGGAGAGCCTTCACGGGGTCTTTGATTTCGCCTTAGGAACAGCAAATGTTTTATGTAAACGGGGTCCTTCATGATCATGTCTTTGGAACGATTCGCCTGTGTGTGAGTGTTATATGGAATGGGCATGATACGTGCATGCAGCTACATGCAGTCCGGCGGCACGTACGCCAGGTGCAAGCGCAGAGGCGATGGTCGGACAGCGCTCTGCGGGCCGCTTTTCATAAAAAATGCAGCTCATTGTAGTGGATCAATGTGGCCGGCAGGCCATAACGAAAAATATGCAAAGCATTGGTAATGGCCATTGGCATTGGAACAGATTTTTTCTTTTTTTCCCAATAAGAAGAAAATGCTATGCTTTGGAACGGCTTATTTTGTTCCTTCTCTCAGTAAGATAGTATGCTTTGGAACGGAAATTATTTGAGTGTAAACATTGGGGTAGACTAATCTGTAATGTCCTAACGCTATTTAAATGTTACGTCCGTAAAGCCACAATTTTTGCTCTCAAGGGTGCATACATGTACCTCATTCGTTTCTCTTAATTTAACTTTAATACTCATATTTAAATTCATGGGGAAATTTGTCTAACTGTACCTGGACGCACCTGTACTTTTCATGGGTATGCAAAAAGTATCCTTAAATGCGTAACTACAGAAATGTACCACAACATGTACTGAAATGGATGGAAACTTGCATTGTTTTGTCATTCATGGTCATAAGTTGTGATTCCATGTTGTGAGTTCCGAATAGGAACAAAATTTAGTACCGCAATCTCATTTTGAAATTCGGTAAGAATTAAAATGTAATGTCTCTAATTAATGCTGGAACTGCCCACAAGCAATTGTCACATGTTGCGGGTGTCGCATTGGGCTTGTTTTAGACCTATACCTCTGCTCTATCACTGTTTTTGTTTTTTCATCATATTGTACCTTGAGATTATATCTCATTTGAATTAACAAAGAGAAAAGAACAAAGGTCTGACGTACAGTTACTTAGATTTAGCTATGTTGTATTTTGGCCTACCTTCCGGGTGAGATCTAATCTAATTTGGGCCTCCAGATCTGACCATGGTAAGTTGCCCGAGATAAGATAACTGATAGAGCTTTGCTACCTTTTGCAGCAGAGCTTAAGATCGGAACATGGTGAAGGCTTCATTTAGGGGGGGGGGGCCTCCCTAATTTTTCACCTAAAATTTTGCAATGAAGTACAAATTTGCACTTTGATTCTCTCATCTTATTATAAATGTCCATCAGTTTGTGATTCCAAGTTAACCCAAAAAACATCAGCATGAATCATATCTAATGCAACTCACATTAGTGAGGCTAGTTTGAAAAAGAGTTCCTACTGTGCAAATTTATTTTGAGCTTTGTGTCTGGAATGCTGGTGATTTGCTTGTTTGTTTATTTTGATTTGTACCATTATTGAATGAATCTGATGATCTGATAATGCACATGATCATTTCAAGTTTATAAGTAGACTACTTTTCATTTCTACTGAACACAGATCTATTATTTAATCATCAACATTTTTATTGAAAAATAATGATGACCTTGCTGGAAGTTATGATTGTTATAATTCACTCTCTAAACCTTTCTGCTAGTACATGTAGTTGCAATAAAATCATGATAATTATAATGATGATACAAATTTGAGTATAATGATAATGAGGATAATGATGATGATGATTATGTCAAATGATAACAATTTGATTTGATTTGATCTTATTTTTCTTCTACATAACAATATAATATAACATAGATATAAGAAACATATATTGACAATAAAATCAGGTATCGATCACTTAGCATAAAATTAATAGCAGAAGATGGATTGCCATTGTAAGCAAAAGAATGCTTGAAAAATATGAAAAAACGAAACATACTGTATATTAACCTTTTATAATCATATTATGAGCAGAATGGATAGAAATAAATTATTAAAGTATCAATTATATAAAAAAGAGAAGAACAGAATCTAACAAGCCAAAACTTGCTATAATATATAATCAAAAAAAAAAAAAAGAATGATAATGATAAATGAAGATGATGATGATGATAATAATGATGATGGTGATGATGATGGTAGTGGTGATGGTGGTGACGGTGGTGGTGGTAATAGTGGTGACGGTGGTGGAAATAATGATGATGGAAAAGGAATAATAGAACATGATTATGACACAAGAAAGTTTACTTTACGTATTCCGATAGTAACATGACCTTAACTTTAGCTTTGAATGGGTGTAGGGAGCAAGAAGATTTAATGAGTCTTGGAGAGGATTCCACAGGTCAGGATCATGATGTCTTACGGATCTCTTGGCAATACGTAGTTTTGGATTGACTAAATGTAAATTAGAGGAATTACGGGTGGGGTTATCATGAATGGTTTTATTTAAAGTATAGTGAGTGATTGTATTACCGACCGGCCTTGTATTACCGAACGCGCGCATCATATGCGTCAGAAAATAATCAAATACGCTCAAACCTTTGCAACTTCCTTCCAAAGGGAACTTAAATAGAAAAATGATGAAAAATTATCAATAACACAATTTCGAAGTCTTTATATCCTCAAAACAATAAATATGGTCAAAATAGCTCATCAGTGACCTTGTTGTTTTCCCAACTTTTCCCATAGAAAACACACGTTCGGTAATACGATACCTTTTCAAGTGACCAAAATATTTCACTTGCGAAGAGGGGTCCGATTGGAAGCTGATGTCGTAAAAATGAAAAACAATTTCTGCAAAATTTCTGCATGTTTATATTTTGTAGGTATTTGTGTATTTATGGTGAAAGTTTGGTTAATTTTATTGGAATAATGTGTTTGATATGATCAAATTCATGAAAAGTGTTCGGTAATACGATCCACTACCATATAAATAATGAGGATGCTGATGGATTGTAATGAGGACAATGATGGAGAAAGCTGCTTCAATGATTATTTTAGTGGTAATCGTGATTTAAATCACTCACACTTTCACCAAAATCGAAGAAGAAATAACAAAGCTGTGACATTTTTATTAAAAGATTTTTCATTATTTTTGTGAAACATTTCAACAGTCATCATGAATATTCAATAGGTGGGCTGATGATGTCACATCCCCACTTGTTCTTTTGTATTTTATTATATGAAATTAGGTTTGTTCAAAGTTTGTCCTCCAAGAATGAAAAATATTGGATTGACAACTGATTTTTATTTTGTTCTTTTGGTATTTTGACAATACACACATGTACAGTATGAAAATATGAAGTAATTATGATGTCACGCAATAACATAAGAAAAAGGCAAGTGGGGACATTCCATCATCAGCCCACCTGATGAATATTCACGACAATATGCATGTGCATGTAGCTTAATATCATGAAATATTGCTAAACTTAAAAGTTTGATAAATTTGTTACACACTGTATTTTTTTTTCAGCATTTTGCTAAGTGGTGAATTTTACTCAAATTTTTTATATATAGATTAATTATACTCATCCCAGCCCCAGAGGATCCCTTTAAATTGATATTCTTTTTGCTTAAAGCTTGTGTATAGTTTTGGTAAATCCACCAAAATGCACCTATCACTATTCCAATTCATTGCTAGTTAATATGAATGGATATGCCCTATAACAGTTATGATGTGGAGGATATGAAATGAAAACGTGTTTTACAGGATAAATTTTGCGATTTTACATGGAAATTTAACTTGATCGGGTCACCCGATCAAATTAAAATATCTGTGTGTTTTTGTCTTTCAATTAAATCCTATTCCAAATCATGGAATGGGCTGAAACTTTCAAGATATGTTCTTTGTCTGTAACTTTTTGATATCTAATCACTAAATTTATAAGATAAGTGCTTGAATGCCCATTTTTTTAATTTAAAACAAGCATCGCCGAGAGAGGGTGCTATATATCCAAGATTTGAATATTTGAAATTTTCTCAGAGAAGTGCAGTTGGAAAAATATCTAACGGTCTCTACGCTTCAGTAAGACTGTCATATTAGATGATATTCGATTATCAATCACATTATTGACCCTTTACCAAAGCCATACACAGGCTTTAAGTGACAAGTGATAGACAGTGGTGCTCAAAAGTTAGTGAACCTCATCAGCAAAGTGTTTATTCAAGTTCTGCCAAGTTTTAGATATTCATTTTATGAAGTATTCATAAAACATATATTTCTGGGATCGCCGAACATTGTAATGTTGTTGTCTACATCCAACACTCGGCATGGAGGAATGCATTTAGTGAAGGGGTTGGATTTAGATTTATTTCCGTTCACCAAAGTAAACAAAATATAATCAAAAGTGTATGTAATAGTGTATATTCAAAACAATATAGACTTACTTTTGAGCACAACTATGTATGTGTACGCTCGTAATTCTATGTGTTTGCATGTAGGTGAGATATAACTGTATTTTCAATTGAACATATTTTGAGTTCCATGTGTATAAAACTGTACAAAGTAGAATTTTTAAGTGCATAACGTTGAACTAATTTGGTTTTACTACTTACATGTAGATATACACATTGAGTAAGTTGTATACACTATGTAAGATTTTTAAATAGATTGTGTAGTCCTTCATTTAAGTCATTATTTTTTATTGTAGCTTTCTAGTGATTTAAATGTAGGAAACAAGACATAAACATGAATGATTGAGCCTTGGGGAGAGTAGTGGGCACACGAGAGTATTTCATCTGCGCGCAAAGCATGCCGGACAGGCATTAGTAAAGATCACATGACTTTATTGATTAAAATAATTCATTAAAAATAGATCAAATGTTTGTGTATCAAAAGAAAAACAATAGACATAATGCTATGTTCATACTCTTTTATAATCAAGGCGTTTGGGGAGGCTAGACTGCTTTCTTGTATTTCATTTTAACTATTATTACCCACAATGCAGTTCTGGTTTTTCTGGCGATGAACTGTTGTTGTTGTTGTTGTTTTAGCTTACACGGCGCGTGTCATGGCCGAAATTATGGTTAGTCTTATTTCAGGCCATTTAACTTTTGATTGAGCTGGGCAAGTACCTGATTAACATATCAAGTCTTAATGTACTGTTAATTGTGACTAATGTCAGTGAATTAAAGCAAAATCTATCGAGGGATTGATTTTTAATGATTTTTTGATGAGCTATAACACGTGAGTGAATGGGGGTCTGTAATACTCATGTGTGCCCTAGTCTGTTGATCTGTTATGCCTTTTTCTGCCGATAAACTGGAATGCTGCCCTCACAAGTCCACTTCCAAGTTAGCCCGCTACATTTACCCACTCCGCCTGATAACAGTGATTGATCGCGTACAAATTGCAGACACTTTGACCTTTGACCTTGCACATAGCTTTAGCCCCGCTCATTGCCAAGCAGCAAGGCCTCCCTGGCATTGAACATTGGCTTGGAATGTAGGCTATTAGTCTTCCTCGTTAGACCTTTACAAGTTCAATCAGTTGTGAAATGGAGTATTATGTTTTTCACAGATATATAATGAACAAATTGTAATTGCCATCATGTTCAGTTTACAAAGAAAGACTGACTGTCAAGGTCGCTGATGCAGCTTTGAAAAATGCAATGTTCCATTTCAATCTGGAAGCTGTTTGTTATGGAAAATTTTGTTCTCAAAAAAGCAAAAAATATATATATTTTGAGAAAAGGTAGAGTACATGTAGGTGAAGTTACTTTGTATTCTGGGGAAATGGAACGACTAAAGAAATACATGTATATGTATTACTTGGATAAATGTAAATTGTATGATTTTAAATGTTTTGAAAGCCCTATGTGACATTGTACACAAATGGAGGTATTTACAGACAATTATTATTTGGTTTATTGATGGTAAACTCCAATAGAGTATATACACATATCATTATTATGTAATAAATAAACCAGATAAAGTAAAGGAATAGTTAGCAAGTTTTCTGTCTTAAGATGTTTTTAAATCTCTATTCAGTTATTTAATTAGCCCACATACATGTATTCAAGGTATTGGGTTTTGGGATTGGCAAGTGAAGCAAAACTGCATGATATATCCAGCAGTAGAAAGCAGTATGAGACTATGTGCATGTTGAAAATATTATTGGTACTGGTACTTATTTTGCATCAAACCTCTTCTTTTCTTAAGTTATGAATTATTTACCAATTAGTGAAATGTTCCAATGAAAAGCTGTTTGGTAAAACAGAATGCCCCCTGCCCAAAATAAAAAAAAACAAAAAAACAATTTTTTAAGACTGAAAAGTGTGCACAAAATCCTTCAATTTGACTTTGGAAATTGTAAAAGAGCCCCGAAGATATGCTCACTCGCTTTGCTCATCTCTTTTGTTTGAATCATTTCAAAATTGTTAAAAATTGTTGATTCAATCCCCCCCTCCCGGAAAAAATTCTGCGTGCGGCCATGCTCAAAATGGCACTGCATGGAAGCATGCTTATGATATTCGGTCTGCAGCAGAAGAGCAAACGCAACAATGTCAAGCAGAAAGCACTTTTTTTTTTCAGTGGTACATAATAGTGTGTCTTTATATATGGTGTAATTTTATATTGCAAATTAGAAAAAAAATGATGAGAAGTCTTCTTTGATGACAATCTCTTGTGTCAATATTATCTTCAATATTTATTTCCTGTTGTGAAGTTGGTAATTACTCCTTAAAGTCATTGAGTTTTTATTTGTTCTTAAGTTGTACTTTGTCATTTTTTAATGGAGGCCTGCACTTTGGAACTGTCTGCCTGACTCGATAACATAAACTATTCAAGATATATTTGTTATTAGCAGAAAGTGTTTCAAAATTTAGTTTGTGAATATTTTTACATGTAAATTAGACAGGAAGTTGAAATTCACAAAGTGGTATTCTTGCATCACTTTTCAATGCAAAGTTGATAATTTCACTATTAATGTTATGAAATTTTGCATTTCAGAAACATTTGGATTATACATGTATGTGCTCCTGTCTGTTGATTCCTTGTTAATGTCCATTTGGCAACAGGGAGATTATAATCATCACTGTCATCACCACCACCACCTCGTCATCATCATCTCCACTGCTGCCATTACCATCGCCACAACCACCACCACCTCCATTAACACAATCATCATCATCACTACTATCACACAACAGCACCAACAATTACATCATCATCATCATCATCATCATCATCATCATCATCATCATCATCATCATCATCATCATCATCATCATCATCATCATCACCACCACCACCACCACCACCACCACCACCACCACCACCACCATCATCATCATCTTTGTCACCAACGGAAAATCATATTGATGTGCTGTGTCAGGAAGTCTGTTTCATCATGCTGACACTGAACATCTGTAAACACTTCTTGGAATTAGTCTGTAATGTAGGATATTCTTCCTGGTTATTGACAAAATGTTGTTCTCAATTATCATGTAAGCTTATAAACACAGAGTGTACATGTGTCCACTGTACTAAACAATAAATGACAGGCATATTTTTGAACCTGACGCTGCTCTGTAATTTATAACAACGTTTGGAAACAGGTACCAGCATTATGCAACGGTTATTTGATTGATTAATTTTAC
The DNA here is from genome assembly GCF_018143015.1 of Lytechinus variegatus. Taxonomy (NCBI): domain Eukaryota; kingdom Metazoa; phylum Echinodermata; class Echinoidea; order Temnopleuroida; family Toxopneustidae; genus Lytechinus; species Lytechinus variegatus. The sequence goes on from NC_054744.1 coordinate 7,718,073, forward strand.
ATTTCCGTTGCTATGACAATAAATCGTCTGCATGGTTACATGGTATTTATGGTACCAGTTTGACGGACTGGATGAAATAGCTTTATGCGTTTCAGCTTGCCACATACACAGTACACCTTCACTGTGAGTTAGAGATTGCTGCTGGGGAAATACATCTATGTACATGAACTTCTAACTAAGGCTTGAGAAAAATATGTTAGTCTAATTGTGCAGACTTTTTGAATAATTTTTTAGTGTAATCTGCTTTTTTTCAATTTCAGGAAAGTTCTTGTTAGATATTTTTCTACTTCCTGTTCATCATGCTAATAAATTTTGATCTTTTGATTTTGGTCATTTTGCCTCCGACGAAGATTCTGCTAGGATCGAAAGCTTCGGCCCCTTTTGACTCTCAAATTTTGATTAAGTGAGACAGAGTGTGTAGTTTTAACTTTAATGGACAAAGTTTGACTTTTAATTATGAATATGTACATGTACATGCATGTATGCACATGTATGTAGTTAAAAGTCATAATGTTCTGACACATGTAATATTGTGACGAATAATTCAATCTTTTACTTGTATCAACGAATGTTGGTTTACAGCTGTAGTCCCTTTTTAAAAAATCAAATTTCATTATTTTTATCATGTCAAAGTTTTTTTTTCCTTAATGCACAGGTGAAATCATTATTATATATTTTTCATATATCAAGGTGCAAAGTGCTAGATGACACTCATCTGGCATGACTCATATTAACATGCATTCATCAAGAATTGATACACCCTTTAGAGTGAACATTCTGTATCATTATCCTAAAAGATACAATACTTATCTACCACGACAGGGGAACAGTAGCAGCGGGAACCCGTGGATTAATTTATTAGCGAAGGGGTCGTAATCATTTGAGTTGAAAGCAACTGAGCTCACAACTAGTTCATTCTTGGCATACCAGTTACCGTCACGTCACCATAGCAACCGTCTATTACCCTTTACTGGTGAGCCCCCCATCTAGTGGGTTAAATTATGCACAGGGGGACGAGTTGCTATTTTTGTTAGTTCTGTAGTGCTTGGATGGCAATGAGCGTAGTGGAAATTTACAGTCTTTTTTTTTTGCCTGTGTGCGATGTACTTCCATGGATGCGATCTTAGAAATTGTTGTTGTAAGCGTTAGTTTTCATTGATAAAATGGATACTCTATATACTGTACTTGTGAACTGGGAAGGTGCTACACTGTATGATTTCAGATGAAGTACATACATTAATGATGATGATGATGATGTTGGTGATGATGATGATGATGCTGGTGATTGGTGGTGGTGATTATGATGATATTGATGATGATGTTGGTGATGATGATGCTATTGATGATGATGATGAGAATAATAATACACCAAGGGTAACTACTTGACTTCAGTTATAAAAAAAACATTCTCGCAGTGGACCCTGCCATTATTATTATTACCCAGGCTTGAAAATGGGCTGCCTCAGATTTTTAGCATTCAAGGAATTTCTTCCTACCGGGTTCCCATTCACCTCACCTGGGTTGAGTGCAGCACAATGTGGGCAAATATCTGGCTGAAGGAAAACATGCCATGGCTTGGAATTGAACCCACGTCCTTCAGATTGAAAGACATGATTTATACCATTAGACCATGCCCACATAATGGTGATGAGTATAGTGATGATTATGGTGATACTGGGGGTAATGATTTTGATGATGGCGGTGATGGTGGTGATGATTATGATGATAGTGATGATGGTGGTGGTGATGATGGTGATGATGGTGGTGATGATGATAATGGTGATGATGATGGTGATGATGGTGGTGATGATGATGATCGTGGTGATTATGGTGATACTGGTGGTAATGATTTTGATGATGGCGATGATGGTGATGATGATGATGATGGTGGTGATGATGATGATGATGATGGTGATGATGATGATGATGGTGATGATGATGATGATGGTGATGATAATGATGGTGATGATGATGATGGTGATGATAATGATGATGGAGATGATGATGATGGTGATGATGATTATGATGGTGATGATGATGGTGATGATAATGATGATGGTGATGATGATGATAGTGATGATGGTGGTGATGATGATGATGATGATGAAAGTGATAGTGATGATGATGGTGATGATAGTGATAGTGGTGATGATAGTGATAGTGGTGATGATGATGATGATGGTGGTGATGATGATGATGGTGATGATGATGATGGTGATGATGATGATGATGATGATGGTGATGATGGTGGTGGTGATGATGATGATAGTGATAGTGATGATGGATGATATTGATGATGATTAGATTGCACTTTTCCAGAGGATACAAAGCACTGTGTGCAGCATAAATATTGAAAAGATCTATAACTGTATTACTTGTATAAATACTAATCTATTAGACAGAATTTCTAGTTGAATTCATCATTCAAATATTGATATCAAGAAAAATAATATTGCCAGCAAAGGATTTGTATACATTTGCAAATAGCACACAAATGTGCAGAATTCTACTACACAGTCGGCTTGCCTGAGTGGCTGTATATCATGTGTAATAGAAAACAAAGTTCAACAAATCAGGATACACACCTTTAATACTGGTACTTTGAACTTGAAAAAATAAGCAAATAAGCTAAAACCATGTAATATTACAGTTGTAAGTACTGTAGTTTTATTATAATTATTAATTGACCATGCAGTGTTCCAACTTACCCCGTATAGGGGTAAGTGTATAGGGGTAAGTGTAAGTTGGAACACTTGAGATGGTCTTGTTCAAGGTGGATTTTATTTCAGTATTAAACCATCATAGAGTTAAAGAATTTTATGGGGTACATTTGTAGCCATTAGATATATGCTTTAAGCTGATACATGTATATTTATTGTTTCTTGAATAAATTCTATTTGGATTTTACAGCCATTTTCGTCAAAAATGTTCCATATAACCCCAATCTCCCCTATTGTTTTCTGTCTATTGTGTCAAAATCTGTAACAAACTTAGATTTTTGTATTAAAAAGGTCCAAATTTTTTCTTGCTTATAGATTTTAAAGAAATTTTGCCCCATGTGCCATATCTGGCCCCTCAAAATTTTGGCTCCTTTATCTACCTCCTTTGAGTGGCAAATAATTGTTGAATATCAAATTGTGAGTAATTCCTATAATTGCCGATACGTATCCATGCAGCCGGGTAGTGTCAGCTCAGCCATGCTAACATATACATGAATGAAACGAAAATGATGCATATTATTATCAGTATCATGGAATGGATATATTATCCTGGGTGTAGGAATTGTTTAATGTCGCTTTTCAAAGTTAAACAGCAACATGAATCATGATCGAAAACTCAGTTCAGTTACAAAATACAGAACACAAACACGATCAGCGCTGCACTGTCCAGTGTTGAAAATATAAAGCTGATTATTTGCCGATTGTCTTCAAATTTCCCGCTCTTGTTAGCGCAGCTTTAGTGTGCAGTTTGACCCCTCACAGGAAAGGTACATGTAAATTCTGGCACCTGATTGTGTAGGCTTCTACGGCGAGAGCAAATTTAAAGACGGTTTCCATCGTGTTCAATGTCGCTTTCGCGATGCTGATAGTGGTAAAGTCTGAGCTGATCGCGTTTATAAACTTTTTTTTTCGACGTTTAAATTTTCCTCCATATCTCATGATTTGAAAGACGTTTACTTTTACGACTGGGAATGGACGACATTGAACACAGCCTTTGTTTTTTATTATATCCCTTTTTGTAATCACGTTTTCAATCATGATTCATATTGCCATTTTAATTGGAAGCCAACAGTGAACACACGCGTAGTCGTGCAGTGATGGTGAAGGGATTAATAATGACAATAATTATATAGGGTATTTATATTGCGCACATATCCACCTTGTTAGGTGAGCAAGCACTGAAGGTGCTCCTATATTACCCAGCTAAGCTAGGCATTCATAGTGCACACAGCTTTTTAAGGAATTACTTCCTACCAGTACCCATTTACCTCACCTGGGTTGAGTGCAGCACATTGTGGATTATATGGTGGATTTGAGCATTGGAAAGAGTCTTAATCACACCAGTGAATTACTTATTCAGTTGTAGAGCTCTGCGATCAGCGAACAATCCTATCCAAATGCATTGTAATTTGTTCTCGTATATATATATATATCTATGAATCCTGAGTTGCTTTCACTATTCAATTTGCTCCATAGCTTGCTCACTAAAATAAAGAAATGGTAGAACTATTCTTTGCATTATCTTAAAGACACAAAAAGCAATATGTGTATTTAGATCTTTATTGGACATTCATTAGGTAGTATAAAATGTGTCATATTTAAAATCATATTTACATGTATATATATGTATTTTTGAGACTGGTTGGATTTTGGCACAATATCTCTTTATTTACTGACATAACATTTGCAATTTAACATTGAAATTGTGTGTTTGTGTGACTCTTAAAAAATATACATGTACTGTACATGTATGTCTGTGGATGGTTTGACTATGTGTTTGACCCATTGAGTCTAGTATTAAATATGATTCATATGTACACTGTATGTTATATAGTGTATGTAGATTCTCTGAAGGGAGACATGTGGTGTATTCATTTTCATTCACTTATTGTTACCGTTAATGATGTTATGAAAGCAAGATATGTTTTAACACATTGACAGTGAGTTGAAACCTGAGATTTTAATAGCTTTTCCATGTTCTTTTTTTTGCCTGCAGACTCGAGGTACATCTCATCATCATCTATTCATACCCAATGCCATGGAAGTATCCTTTACTTTGACTGAAGTACATTGAACAGTAATTTTTCCCATACCATGGCCGGCAAGGTGCTGGCAGAAAGACTCGGGAGGATTTAATTCCTCCTCAGGAACAGCAAGAAAGAGAAGGGGTCGGCTTTGCTGAACTCTGCATTGACCTGGTGCTATTATCATAATGGAACACGGCACAAGTCAGGCTCCAACGGAGGGTCAGTTGACTGGCAAGCCGGCATCGTCGTTGTCGTTCGCGGGAGAAACTGGGACTATTATGTTAAAGGAGGTTAACACCAGGGAGAGCCTACATCTGCATGACCAGGAGGAGAGTGTCAATAAAGGTGACGGAGGAAAAAACAAAATGGCTGCCCGGGAGCCTGCCTCTGCTGGCCGTGGTGTGGAGGAGAGAGCGGCAGGCAGTGAGGAGGAACGGCGGCATCTCGTTATGGTCCATCCAGCGGGGGAGAATGGGGATGGGAGCAGAAGAAAGATGGCCGCCAAAACAAACATGGCAGCGTGCTTGGAGCCTACAGGGGCGGTGGAGGAGGCTGGGAAGAGGACCGGGGAGGAGTTCCCCAAGCAGTTTCGAGTGCAGGAGACCAACTTCAGCGAGGGGCAGCTGAAATTGACGCTGAAAACAATGAAGAAAGGCAAGGGGGCGAAGAATAAGAAATTGAAGGGGGTCGCAGCAGGAAGTAAAGCAACCTTGAAGACTAAGAAGGGGAAAGTGACTAGCAAGAAAATGGCGAAGAAGGTAAGACGTGTAGCCTGTACTTGTACATGTATGTGCGTAATTCATTCATGAAGGTGTAATTTTATGGATCATTATGATTAAGCTGTTGCCTTTGTTTTTATCTAAACACAGTCCTCGTACAAATGCATGAATATACATGTACATGGAAGCATGTAAGGATTTAAATCACTGCCTTTAAAAAAATATTTATTCATATTTTCTGTTAATATCTTTCATATTTTCTGTTAAAAACAATTAAGAATACCAATGAAATGAAAAGCTGGAGGATAACTCTACTCCTCAGCATCAAGCCTGGGTGCTGCTTGTCTACCGAGGTCTGCTTCATTCACCAAAACTCTATATCAAATTTGTAGAAAGATAAACTGTGTTGTGTCTTGTCTTTCTTTGGTCAAGTCGGCATATGTATTCTGCCAACTTTGTTGAAATGAGGTCAGCGAGCAAGCAGGTTTTAGCTGCGGGGCTTTTGGATAATTTTTGGGTTTCAAAAGAGTCCAGTGACTTTCCTAGCATTTTGTTCAACATTCGGTTCATTCCAGTCCTCGATTGCGCAAGGGAAGGAGTGTCTCCTCTGGTGAGTTGTCACTGAAGTCTTATGCTGTTCCTTCTTGTTTGTCAGCTGCGGGGAAGGGAAAAAAATTACATGGGGGCTCGGGTTGAAATCGCCCCAAGATGCTCAAAAGAGCCCTGGAAAAGCTCCGTTCACTGCAAATAAAGATTATTCATTGTTGCAGAGTTGAGTTTGTAGGTAGTAGGTTGTGAAAAGTCAAAAATTAAAAAAGTTTTTGTTGTTGTCTGGTTGGATGAATCCAGGTTTTAATAATAATAATAATAATAATCCGCTTTTTTATATAGCGCCTAATACATTGGAACGACTTGTCTAAGCGCTTTGCACATAGGGGGTATTATAACATCAGACAATGTCTAATTAGGCAATACTAAGTTTTTGTTGACCGCCTTGTACATGTAAGTTATTAATTATTTACTCGATTTTATAGAGAAATTGTATCAAATTTCTGACTGTTTTTTTGTGTTCCATCTTTATGCATCGTGGCCCAGATAAAAAGCCTCCAGACTTTGAAACAGAGTGTCATGGCTTCAGAACTCGGCCTTGGGCTCAAATCTCTCCTGGTGGCCGTTTCATAAAGCTGTTCGTAAGTTAAGAGCGATTTTAAGAACGACTGGTGATCCTTTCTTGTGGTAACTGGTACATTCATTGGAGATGGTTATACGCGCGTAAGAAAGGTTCACCAGTCGTTCTTAAAGTCGCTCTTAACTTCCGAACAGCTTTATGAAACACCCACCTGAACATGTAACATTTGATTTTTTAACCCCCCCCCATTCCGGCAATGATATGATCATGCTCAGTATAACAATAGTAAAACATCAGAAGAACTGTATGAATTACAAACCACTGCCTGTTCTCTCATGCACCACGATATTTAAGTAATTAATACCTTCTTTTTAGATGTCGTTAATACCATCTTTTGGATTATGTTTTTAGCTCAAATGAGTAGGTGCGCTTTTAATTAGCATAAATTTGTTGATAATCTGCCAGCATAAATACGTGCACAACTTAATACAAGAAAGAAATGTGAATTGTAATTTCATTTCCTTCTAGCGATTTATCATAGCCTCCAAGTGCACTTTGAATATAATTGCAAACAACTGACAGTACATGTAGGCATACATGTATTTTCATCCTCAACAAAGAAAATGAAAATTGTGACAATATGTTGGAAATGACCTTTGAATATATGTGCTTGAAATTTCCACTTTCACTTTTTTATCGCTTCTCTATAATTAATGTTTGCAAATTTTACATCAGCGTGTGATGATAATTTTTTTAAGTGTTAGAGCATTTTTTATTAAAAAAACCCAAGAGAATGTATGTACATGTACTTTACATGTTGTATCCATATATAGCAAAAGAGGGCATTTTTTGTGGTATGTATTTGTGACCAGTGTGTGTGTGGGGGGGGGGTGTTTCAACTTATGTTTTGATGATGAACAACTAGTTCAATCATTTGCATTTGATACCTGTAGCTGAACATTGATATGTTCATTTTGATGACTACATTTCAGTTCTAATCAAACATGTAATTGATTTTTTCCCTACCATGATCTGCATGCATGTACACTGTACATGTAGATTGAAAATTTATTACATCATAAGAAAGCACATACTTTTGCACTTCACATTCTAGTTGTTCAGAAAGTTGGAAAGTTGTTTATGATTTCACCAAATCAGGGGCATCAGAATAGTTTTGAAAGTGGTGGAGGGGGGATGACTACATGTATGTAGGAAATTAATGACAATCATTTTTGTACACCTTTAATGAAAAAAAAATGGGAAAGGGAACTGAAGTCCCCAGCCTCTCTCCTCTGATTCCACAGCTCTTGTAATTACCAACAGCTTGTGTCACAGTTAAATTGTTCATAATTTATGCATAACTGGTGACTGGATCATTGGGGCCAAATCTCCAGATTCTCAACCATTTTGAGTCCCATCAAAGATTTTCAATCTATTTTTCTTTTAGGGAATATCTGTCCATATAAAAGTTTACAGAGTATAAATGCTGCCCTCTATTGTTACAATTGCAAGAGGGTTAATTTTGTCCCTGCATAATTACTACTACTGCAATTAAAAATATGCTGATTATGATTCAGATTACATGAAGGTCTTCCTGATAAAATCTTTTTTAAAAGTTATGGAGCATTGCAAGAAACTAAAAATGGTTTGCAAGTCAATTTGGGTTTGAAAAATCAATCGTAAGTTTGGCATTCAATTGCAAATTTACTCTGGGTTATTGGTCTACTTCTGACATCATATACATGTACCAGTAAGTAAAAATAAATTTGTTTAAGTTACAATTGATGTACCAATTGTAAATTTGCGTAGAAAAATATTGCAAGTGATTGCAAACACCCCCATGTTTTTATGATTAAGTTTGGTGATAATTTTATGGTTAAATCTGTTGAAATTTCCAGTTTTCTCAGAATTTAGGATGAAACTTCGTTTTTAGCCTGGTATTGTTGGCTCTGTTCAGCCTACCTTGAATGATTGATAATCGTCCCTTCCCAGAGTTTCTGCCATGCTTGACGGAGAAGATGGATGTTGAATAATCCAAAGGTTTGTTTTATATGCATCATTAAGCATTTCATGATTCCTGGTCTTGAAGGAAAAGACTGAGAAATCAGTAATTGATAGAACTGGAAGGTGGTATATGATGGTGGTTCCAAAGTCTGCGCACCTAACTATGTGAGCTAAAATTTTACACTAATTTCCTTTTATTTCACAAAATTTTTCAGTAAATAATGCTTCTTATATTATTATGAGTAAGTGTACCAAATATCTCATTAAAATTTAAAAGAAATGTAGGATTTTCTTGGAAATTTCAGATTGAAAAAAAAAATGGTACCCCATGTCTGCGCACCCATTCACTTTGCACACGATTCGGGTATTTTGATGAGAAATGCTGCATTTTGAGGCCGTCACATGAAATGCCCAAAATTCATTATTTTTCCAACATTTTGAGTCAGAATTTTTATTGAAAATCTGTGTATGTGTTGCTTGTGTAATGTTTGTGTTTGTTGCATATCTTCTTGTACTAGAATCGTGCAGATACACATGTGCGCAGACTTGTGGGAACTTGCCATACTGAAAGTCATGGATGTGTAGATTCTGTAACGTACACCCAGAAAATTTAAAGGTAAAATACATGTAAGGTAGTTGCAGTAAACCATGATTTCATGAGAAAGTCTTGGAAATCAAGAGTACTTGTCACTGTATTTTCCCTTAGATCTGAGGTATCATTAACATAAACTTATCTGTGTGAAATCATGAAATCTCAGCTGAAAACTGATAATTAAATGATCAATAACACAAAAAAACATATTTGGGACAATGTATTAATGTCGCTTTGAAACATACCCAACATTTGATAGAATTCTATGTTCACTTTGCTCATTTCTCAGCAATTATACATTTTCTTCCAGAACCATTAATAGCACATATTTTTTATTACAAAATATGTACAAACACATTTTATTGGATTCCGTTTTACGAGCTCATCTCGAGTTCAAACTGGCATATTTCTTTAAAGATGTTTCTATGTACAGTCCTTTCCAATTCCTTCTTACTGTTGAAGTTGGTAATCAGGGCTCTCAGCGATGGTGCCTTTTTGATGAGGCTATTGTGTTAAAAGTGAACCTGGAAACAAATACATACACATTAATAGATGAATGGATAAATATGCATATGAATAGATAAAATAAAATTGCATATTTTATGAATTTGGGATTTTTAAACCAATGATTCTGAGGTTTATATCATCAAGGTTGATCTAAATAAAAAAATTAAGAGAGCGAACTTTGTCTAAATTGTTGGACACTGGAGATAATTTTTCCTACTGAATTTCTATTCATGTTGGGAAAGACAGATGCCTCTTTCGAGAGATAATGATGATCAGTTGTTATTGATAGCAGTGTATCTGAGTGAAGCAGTAATCCGTTGCGTCAGAGCGCCATCGTTTGGCAGCCTGTGGGTACATGTAGGAAGACGGGGTCTGACCCCATGTTCCACCTCTGGTCACATCTGCAGCTCGCCGTACTCTCGAAGCGGGAGTCGTAAAACTATGTTTTCTTCCTGAGATGAGAGGGGAAGTAGCATCTCCACAAACTGCTTACACAGGGAATTGGGTGGCAGTAGAAGAACACGGGCTCGCTTCCAGATCAACTTGAACTTGATACTTGCTGTGTCATACACGGATGCAGACGATTCACTCTTTCTACCTGTCCCGGCTAGATTTGTGGCCCGCCCTCGCGGTTTTGTCCGTCGTTTCTCCGTGAGAACGCCCCCAAGTAGCGCCGCCGTCCACCCTGTATTGTGTGGCTAATTATGAAGCATTAGGATACATGCATTATTCAAAGCGAGAAATCTGTTTGGATTGAGTTTAACATGAGTCTGCCAGGCAGGTGAGATATCATTCACCGCAGATGCACGAGTCGATGTGTTTTCGTCATCCAACATCCAACTCTTTCCTTTCTCGTTCAGTTTCTTCATTTGCATCAACGTTGCTTTTGCCTCCTGCAATTAATGAATATACATGTATCTAAGCCAGACATCTTCTAGCTCATCTTCAGTAAAACGCACGAGACTTTTTAAGTTGGCGGATGAAGCATACATGACGTTATTTTTATCGGTGTACTGGATGCGGCTTTCATGTGCATGGAGGAACTTTTCATACCATGTTAGCAGTTGTGCATGTGATTGCAGGGTAGCCTATTATTATCTCTTTGAACATCTTTGTTTCTATTAGGAAGTGGGATGAACTGACTTCTTTCTTCTGGAATATTTGCTTTTCTTGTGCTTTGGAAGTCTGATGCGCTCTCGCGACGACAACGACGACGAGGAAGGATGTTTCCCACACTGGCTAGTAGGAGTGTTCTCAGACGACCTAATGAATGCTGAAGTGTGTCGAGTCAGTAGGCTGTGACCTCCGACCTCCGTTTTCGGCTTGGGGGGAATGTGGATGTACTCGTGTAGCAGGGAGACTGGATTGGAGAAACAGAATAACATCGAAAACTCATGTTGTATGTTCAGGGGGAATGTTTAAAGCTCCTGTTTCAAGATTAAAGGATTCTACTCCGGGAAGGAAGGAGTCTGAAGCGTACATTGCGTCTTGGAAGGAGAGTGAATCGTTCATGTATGGGGAGAATTTCACACAGTGCCATTGCTGTAAACTGACTTAAATTTCTGAAAGTTATAAAATTCACGAATCTCTTCATCTCACTACTCTGATAAAGGATGAATTTTACAAAGAAAGGAAGCTTTTGATACTGAAGTTTAGAAGGATCCTCGTTGATTTTCATTGGAGATTTGTTTTGGGCCATCAAGGTCATTTTTGGATAAATGCTGAGCCTTTGGGTGGTAAGTATCAAAACAGTGCTTTAATTGGAAGGAAATAAATTACCGGGGGGGGGGGATGGGGATCGGGTGATTTTGCCCCCCCCCTGCTCAAAAGAGTCCCTGGAAAGATGAAAAAAAGCCCTGGAAAATCCTCATTTACTGCAGTTCTAACGCTTATCCAATTTTTCAGTAGTTTGAAAAGTAGCCCCAACAAATTACGTGTGTAAAAGTCTTCCAAAGATTAAAAACTTGTGATTGATGAACAATTTAATTTAAAATCATTATGATTTCAATCTTTTTATTTTTTATTTTTTTTTACTTGGGCTATGTAGAATAATTTTGAATTTTACTGTCTTCATTTTTTTTTTTTAAATTACAGATTTCAACATGCCCACCGTCAACCAATTAGAATCTTTGTTTAGATTTCGTACAATGCTTTTAATACTGTGTGTGTATCGCAGGGACCCACGCATTTTCCCAATTGAATACCTTGCCTCACACCATGGAAGTTCTCATTGGAGTCCCATATTGCATGATTGCAACTATTCATTCAACCCATCTTTTCTCCCTAAACTCACCCTAAAATCACCCTAAAAATCTATTTGAATAGCAAAATGGGTTCAATATCTTCCTACTGTATTATCCAAGATAGTAGAAATATATATTTGTAATAATAACTGTAGAATTAGAGAAAAATGATGAGCTTTTGGCTGGCTGTCAATGACCCTTTTAGAAAGAATTCATTATCATCATTTTTCTTGATGCCTGAGGCTTCTAACCAGTGGTGAAAAGAGTCTGTGGTTGACTGAGATTACAAACAATTTCCTCTTTTGAAACCTCACTGTTTTCCTAATACTTGGAGTACTACATTTGATACACTGTATTAAATATTTTACACCCTATCAGGAGGACAAATCTCTCCATAGTATGGCATTCACCTTCGTCTGGTGTCTTCAGAGTTTCTACATGTACATATTTTTTTTCCAGGAATACTTTTTCTATATATGTAGATTAAAAACAAACGAGGGCAGATTTTTGTTGGGGCATCTTTACAATTCAATTTCAAGGAAAATAAAAAAACTACTGGTGTTTTACTTTTCTTACATGTATATATTAAGTTAACTACCTATAAATCCAGATGTGTCTTTTAGATTTCCATAGATGATTTTATACATGTAGCTCTATCTTGTGTGCTGGTGCGTTAATCTTAATTCAGTGGGCATGAGTTTTATTCCTACATGTACATTAAAATGCCCAAAATAGGAATTTTGATATAACTACAGAAATTTTGAAAGAATGAAATCCTTGGTAGTCTATCAGATTATTGGACCTCCCTCGCTCTCTCTCCTCAGGTGTACTTTTGTTTATACTTTATTCACATCCTTGCTGTTATGCTTGCATAAAAGCATGGATGAAAGTGCCCCAAATAGGAAGTTAATATTGATATGTGGAGCGTCGTGGCCCAGTGGATGAGTCTCTGGACTTTGAAACAGAGGGTCGTGGGTTTAAATCCCAGCCATGGCGTAGTTTCCTTCAGCAAGGAATTCATCCACAGTGTGCTGCACTCAACCCAGGTGAGGTAAATGGGTACCGGCAGGAAGTAATTCCTCAAAAAGCTGTGTGTTATAATGATCATGATAGCAGGGCCCGTTGGGAGACCAATTTTCGAAACTGAAGTGGCCACCCTGGGTAAATATGGTGTTATTATTATTAGAAGTAGTATTATTATTATAACTGCATGAGAATTGTTGAAATGCGAATATAAAGTCTGTCTTTCAGTTTGACATGAAACTAGCCCTCTCTTATCACATGAATGTATTTTGAGCTACATGTATTTCATGCGTATGACCTTTGTTCTTGTAAAGGCCCAATTAGGAATATCTTGTTGATAATCGTATGAATATCTGGAAAGACAAAAATGGAATAAAGATTTTCTTTTAAATTTCCATAATACATAAAATGCCCTGTCTCTGGTATGCTGTCAGTACATGTACATTATGCACATGACTCCCATTTTTTTTGTCTAAAAGTCCCAAATAAGACTCTTAATGAGATTGAGACAAACGAGCCATATCTGCTGAATGCATTGACGCTGAAACGGGAACAGGAAGTGATCAAAAAGGCGCGAGGAAGAATTCAATTTTGGCACCCATGTTCGACTCTCTCAGGATTACAGGGTTGAAGGTCATGGGTATTTCCTTTTCAGGCCGGTAGTTCCAGGCCACCATCCATACCCCGGCCTGTGTCTCAAGTTCACCACCTCTGAGCAGGCTTGAATGTCCTGTTTTAAAATGCCGATTGTGCTCCAGATGGGCAAACGGATTTGTGGTACTGTTCTTGGTGAGTTGCTTGTTGTTGTTTTTGAAGCAACAGTTTGGTGCTTGCTACAGTATCTATTCATATAAATGTAAATTGTATTTTGGTAGAGCAACGTACTACTCTTGAAACTTGTAGAATTCGACAATGCCTTTTTGTGAACTTATTTTGCTAATGTACAAGCCTCTTTCACTAAAATTAAACATATATTTGCAGTGCATGGAGCAATTGGAGGAAGAGTTTGTACAAACTTTTTAGCTTCATTTTTTAAAATCATAAGTGGTCATTTTAGAAACATTTTCTCAGTTTGGGATTTGTTATAGTCAAGAAACATTCGATTATTTCAAAATCTTTATCTTTAGCTTTGTGTTTTTTTGCACAAGATTTTATGGTTTTGTTCAAGCAGCCATATTTCACCAGAGTTAATCTTCAAAGACATAGTTGAAACACAGTTGCATTCAATTTTTTTACCTGTTTATAAAAATATATTTTTAAATGCAAAAGGCAAGCATTAATCGCTGAAAAGGGTGCACTTTGTAGCAATATTTTGTGATAACATATTGGCCTGCATCACGTTTGCACATTGTGTACATTCCAAATACAAAGTGAGGGAGAATAAAGCGTCTACTCTTTGAAAAATTGCTTGATCACTTCCATCGCAGTCATCATATTTGGTTGTTCTATCATTTGGTTCATGTTAGGGATTCTGGCTTTAAAAGATAGCTTGAATACATCCATATAGATCATCCCTCCTGGGCCCTGCCTTACAAAGAGTTACGACTGATCCAATCAACCTCACCTATATGGAAATCCATTAATGTAATGATTATTTCTTCAGAAAAATTTGCACATTATACTTCGTGATCAAAGACAATTGCACTGAATTGTCAAGAAAATGATAACTGTATGAATTACCGAATTACGCCAGTACGCCATATCAGGAAAATATTTTGAATAAACATGCATTTCAGATGTTGACGTTGCTGGTGGAGCGTTGTGGCCCAGTGGATTAGTTTTCTGACTTTAAAACAGAGGGGCGTGGGTTCGTATCCCATCCATGGCGTAATTTCCTTCAGCAAGAAATTCATCCACATTGTGCTGCACTCAACCCAGGTGAGATGAATGGGTACCCAGCAGGAATTTATTCCTTGAAATGCCACCTGTGCTGTTAAAGGCTGTGGGGCTAAAGCCAGGGTAATAACATCCAAGTCCTTTGGAAGTGCATAGGGACGTTATGACATAATGTGATATCTGCGCTATACAAGAACTGCGTTGTTATTATTTCCATAATTGTGGTTGATTAGATCAATCACAATGCTTTGCAAGACGAGGCCTGATGTGTGGGTTATTCTTCTGTTTCAAGTTCATCTTATTTGATGTCATGCAGTGTCCCACCAAGGCTACATATAGGTTTTGATTGTATGGCAAGTTACCCTAAGTCTTTGCAGTCCCCATTGTCTGTGCATAAGCGTATCTGCGCGATTCTAGTAAAAGAAGATACACGACGACCACAGAATTTGCACATGCTATACACAGAAAGATATTCATTAAAAAATCCGACTCAAAATGGTGGACCATTAATGAATTTTGGGCATTTCATGTGAAGGCCTCAAAATGCAGCCTTTTTCATCAAAATCCCTGAATCGTTTGCAAAGATAATGGGTGTGCAGACATGGGGTACCATTTTTTGGTTCAATCTGAAAATGACCACCTGAGGTTTCTTTGAAGAAAATCATATATTTCTTAATTTTTTTTATGAGATATTTGGTACACTTACTCATAATGATATAAGGAACATTATCAACTGAAAATTAAATTGTTAAATCTTAAAGAGAAATTCCAGTAGTTGCAGTAAACACTGATTTCATGAGAAAGTCTGTAAAACCAGGCTTAATTGTCAGTATATCTTCGAGGATCTAGATCTGGTACAGTTACATGTACATAAACTGAACTTGGTGAAATCTTGAAATCTACGCTGAAAAATGTTCACACTGAAGATCACCAACACAGATAGACACACGTGGGACAGTGTATTATCATTGCTGGAATAAAGACCCGACGAAAGTGACCGAATCCGCGCTTATTTTGCTTATTTCCCAGCAATTACACAATTTCTTCCAGAATCCTTTGGCACATATTTTTTATTCATACAAACAGACACTTGGGTGGTCATTATATTAGATTCTGTAAAAAGTCATTTTGAGATCGTTACCAAAACTGGAATTTATCTTTTACTCAAATCGTTAGGTGCCCAGACTTGGGGACCACCATCATACTTTGATCTTTATTTCTTCCACACTTGCATCTTGTGCAAGTAACTACATGTATGTTAGAAGATTCACATTGGGATGATATGGATGAATTTGTTCAAATTGGCAATATTTTCTTTTTGTGATGTAATAATTCAAAATAACAGATATGTTCATGCATAAATGTCCTGCATGTCTCTGCACACAAAGAGAGAAAATCATAACATGATAAATTTGAAATTGCCAATTTAATTGAATATCAAGTTTTTTTAATTATTGCAACATACATGTAGGTTATATTGCAAACTTTATAATGTAAAGTATATTTCAAAAATATTAAAAGTGGGTCACAAAAAAAAACGGACTGAAATGAATTGTTAAAATAAAGTTTCCGTTGATCAATAATGATTGAAATCCAGATATTGGAGCACAAATATGTTAGTTTTTAGAGATTATTAAGTCGTCAGAAAATTGTTTAAATTTGTCTAGACAGGACTTCCTCGTTTCTTCTCGTGGAAATCTCTTTCTATTATTAGATCATACATCAATTAGCATGGTTAGTATTTTAAGATCTCCGGTACATGCTTCATGAGGAAGCTTTTTTGATCATCGGACCTCCAGGCCTTCCGAGTGCTCATTCATTGATGCCTCGCTGAATCAATTGAATCTGGAACAAGCTGTAGATTCCTCTACTGCTATGAATATTTAACTGTTTAATCTAAAATTGTGCATTTTTCAACTAACCCAGAAGATGGTCTCTTTAATTTTTCGATGTATTTCTCCCCTTCTACTGTTTGATTTGATTTCCATTTCTATGTTTTCCCCCTTCTTTTGATGCCCCCTCTCCCTTTTTTGATTTCATCTGTTTTACCGATCCCATTGAGGTGCAAGACTCTCTTTTAGGTTACGATTTATGAGATTACATTTCTCAAATTGGCAACAAATTTTTATTCTCTTTATATTCAGTAGATAAAAATAATGATATAATAAGACAATGGTGAGTATTGAATTTTAGTTGTAAATTGCCAGTTTGCATTTTTAGATATTGATTGTGTATCATATTGCCAATTTAAAGAGTAAGGATCAAGAGATGCTGCAAAATGCCTGCCTGGAAGATACCTTTATGGGTTATTTTTTTCCTTCTGTCTCCTGTATCTTTTACACTAATTTCATATCAGGTGTAGATTATTTTGAAACTTGGATTCTTCTCTTACAAAGTGCAGTTTTTATCTTTAATTCTATTTCTTCTCTTTTTTCACTCTCCGTCCTTTCTATCATTCTGCATCCATTTCATTTCCCCACTCATCTTTCTCCTCATCAGTTTAGAGGCAGAAGGCCGCTAGCACTGTCATATCAAGTTCCAACTATACAGTGTCCTTCTTCTTCCAAACCTTCATCCATCCTGTTTCCAATAACCAGCCCTGTAACCAAACACTGCCACTCCCCGGCTCCGTTTCATCAAAAACTCATAAAAGCTAGAAAAAACAATGTAAGTAAGTAACCCTATCACTTGTCAGACACTCTTCAGCTTGTACTTGAGCGAGACAATCTCCTTAACGCTATTGCCTAAAAACAAAAGCTCTACGCGAGCTCAGATTGCAAGTAATTATGTCAGGGCCCGGCCGGCCGAGTAGGAGTGTAGTGTGCAGGCTGTTTATTAATCAAGGTCCGATACTGAGCTCAGTCGAGCCACAGATGTATGGGGAACATTAGATTATGACGAGGAGCAAAACGACAGCTCATTTGTATCAATTTAGGAATCTAAGAGAAAATATTTGATGAATAAATTGAGGAGAAAAGATTATTTCTGAGCTTCAGTATAATTTTTAAAAAAAAAAAATGAATTATTTTTCATTCAAACATGTTGATCATGATTTTACATGTAGGTATGAACTAATTGACCTAAGGCTTTATGTTCTTCAAGGTTGCATTATAGGACCATTCTTATACTCAAGATGCAGAAAAGTTTTTCAAAGACATCAGTGTCATCAAAATTATTATTTTCAAACAAGGTGTGTTGGTCATGAAAATGAAAATTCTCTGAAAATGCAAACCAGTTTCGCTGAAAAAGGTGCATTTTGTATGTTTGTTTGTATCATGAGATCTCAATCAGGAATTTATGATGTCACACATACAGTGCATAGTGGCCAATGTCTGGTTCAATATTCTTAAAATGAGGTAGAGTAAGCATTGATTAAAAAAATAGCTTTTATTCTCTCCTACAAGTACCTTAAAGTGCTTGTCCTTTTGTGAATCCTCTTTGTGGTTTCAACTATAAAAATCATTTGAATTCACATTAATTAGAGGGACCCGTAATGAGGATAAATGTTTGTCTCTGTCTTGTCATGAATTGGCTTTAATTTTATCTGACATTATTATTGTACATCAGTGCTGCCCTCATCTTTCAGTACATCCACCTAATATGAGAGTCCTTGTCCGTCCAATTAATTACGTCCATAAAGATTAATTACCCAGCGCAATCTCGGATCTCAGAAACAAGTTGTCTCTCGATTGCGTATGGGGACACAACTTTCTCTCCATGTATTGTGTAAAAAGTACAGTTTGTAAGTATCTGTACTTTTACTTTTTATGTAATGTTTAATTTGTAGTCCCATACATATATGTAGGAATATTTATATGCTTGTTCACTTTTGTCATTTTTTTAATGAATCACAGGGTTTGGGTCAAGGCATGTTGATTGAATGATATTATAAAAGATAAAATAAAAGAAATATGTTCAACACTGTACCTCAATTGTAGGCCTAAACAGTATAGTGTAGTTAATGTTCCAAAATACTGGTATCGTATGCAAACAGAGAATCAGGGCTTCTAGTGTATATATAGGCCTACATATATCTGTGAAGATGAAGAGCATTGATATGGAATATTTTATCATCATCTATCGTGTCAGTTTAACATCAGAATATGAAATCCTCGAGAGGAGAAGAGTACTGTACATGTACATGTATGATTTTGATTGCATTTTTGATGTATTTTGGCATATCTCGAACATTTTGTGGTAAAGAGTTCCAGATATCTGGACCGCTTTTATGCCTAATTGATTTATGTGATAAGAGGATTGTCTAAGTGTATATGGGAGACCTTCTTTAATTACCGTACTGGAAATGCTGTTTTTACAGTGCAAATACATGTAACCTTTTCATTAATAACATCAGCTTTTCAAGGCACATGTACTGTTTCCTGGTCTTGACAGCTAGAAATTGTTGATGTGCAAGTCATCCTGAATGAGAAAACAGAGGAAAGAAATTGACCATCTGATCCCAAGTTTGGCATTTAAATATTGATTTATTGTTCCCTTGGAATTACATCCGAGCCCAGTCTTACAAAGAGTTGCGATTGATCAGATCAATCACAACTATGGACGGCCAACAACATCAACATTTATTGTGCATGTATGTTCAAAATGGAAAAGACCCTACATCTTGCTGAAATGCCATGCTTGTTTTGTCAATTTTCTCGGCAATTGCACATTTTGTACCAAAACCATTTGGCGCACATTTCATATTGAGTTTATAAATATTTTGAAAGCTATTTCTTTGGATTCTGTTCTCATTTTCAGATTTAAAAGCTCAACAGGAGTTTTGTCCAGATTAGAGTGGGCCTACCGGCCTAGTGTGTACAGTTAAATTAGTTTTAGGGGGTTGAAATTTCAACAGACCTCTATTGGCGGGTAGGCCCACCACAGATCTTTCATCAAGGCATGCTTTTTCCCCCCATAAGCCCCACCCCAGGGGGAAAGTGAAAGGAGAGGAAATAATTTAGGTAACAAATTATGGCGTGCCAAGTGTACGCCAGTATATTCTGTGCAATTCAAGCAATTCCGTACACAAAATGTGTTTTTATTCAGACGAAAATCTTTTTGTCATGACGCTTTTCTAATTTCGTACACGAAATTTATTTTGTGTCACACAAAATCATTTTCGTCTCGACGAAATGCACAAAATAAATTTCGTTTAGACAAAATGTAATTGCGTCCACAAACTTCATTTGGCGTGCCATACAAAATGGCGCACCAAATGTCCGATTGTAAATTCCGTCCAATTCACGTCATTCCGTACACAAAAGTTTTTTTGTTCGTATGAAAATGATTTCGTCATGACGCAGTTTTATTTCGTATACGAAATTATTCTTGTCACACAAAATAAATTTTCGTCGAGACGAAATGTAATTTGGTCCACAAAATTTATTTCGTACACACGAAATGAATTTTGATCTAACGAAATAGCACCCCAATTGTCCAAAGGAAAATTCTGTAGGAAAATATGTGTTTCACTCCAACGAAATTCATTTCGTCATGATGCAGTTTGATTTCGTACACGAAATTTATTTTGTGTCACACTTATAATCAATTTCCTCGAGACGAAATAAAATTGCGTCCTCGAAATTCATTTCGTTGCGATGCAAATATTTATTCCGTCAACGAAATGATTTTGTGTCACATCACAAAAAATTCTGTCGACGAAATGATTTTGTGTCACATCACAAAAAATTCTGTCCATGTAAAATAATTCTGTCTCCTCTTTCTGGCAGGGAATATGAGATCGTCGCTGATTGGCTGCACCTTGCTCAAGCCGATATCTTCGCTCGATCGATATCCGGGCGCGGGACGGTCACACTCACACTCACAGGTCGGCATGTTGGTGAACCTTTCTTGTTTAGCTTAGATTTCACGTTATTCATGTCAACGAGAGCTGTAAACAACTTCTCTAATTGGTAGAATGTGGACGGACATTGCATTCGTAAGTTTAGCTATGTTTTCGACTTCAAAATTACGTTGAAAACAAAATGGGAATTCGTTAGTCGTTGCCAAACTTGCATTTGCAAGAAGCTGTGCAATTTATAGTCCCGTGTATTCAAGTTTGTGTAGGGTCCTACTGTAGTCGACCATGCCAGGCCAGGGGGATTGGTCTTTTGTGCACACCTAAAATGGTAATGAATTATACAGGCTGATATTTAGGCCTAGATTTTGATAAATGGTGTAAAATTCATACTCAGACTGACTCAGAGCAAAATGCATGTTGAAATTGGAAACTTCATTGGATGACAAATTTTATATAATTATTTATTGACTGTCTGAGAGTGAGACTGAGTCAGTGATTGACGTGATTTTATTTTTAGATTATTAAAAACAGCTTTAGCTTGGGCACCCACACGCATTGCGAGGTTAGTATTAATAATAGTGGTAAATTAAACCATTGAACCATGTTTGGCAGTGGATTTCGAATTGACAGTTAATGAGTTAGTGGGTTGCGCATGCTGGCTTGCTGCGATCCCACTTCTGCAAGTGATGTCCACGTCCATAAGGCATTAAACACACCACTTCTAAGTAATGGCTTGGTTTTTCTGTGCGCTGTGGCATGTCAGGGGCGGATCCAGCTTTTATAAAGGGGGGGTTGGGGTGGTATGTGAGGGAGCGTAGCGACCGAGTCCAAGCGAGCGGAGCAAGCGAGGGTGTTTGGGGGGGTGTCCCCCCTCCCACGTAGGGAAAATTTTTGAAAATCTGTGTGTGAAAATGGCGTTTCCTTGCATCTAAAACACCACTATTTTTGATATAGAGGTCGTTGCCAAATTAACCCCCATGAAAATTTGTAAAATTAAGTTGCAATCCCCCATTTTTTTTTTTTTAATGGGGGGATTTTTGTTTGGGGATGAGAATCAGCAACCCTGGCCTAGATTGTCACTTCCGCGGTGGCCCGTGTCCTCAAAAAAGCTGATGGGGGGCAAAAAGGACTATGTGACATTTGTTCGCCCAACCCTCCCCCCAAATAAATAATAATAATAAATTAAATGAATACTACATAGAAATAGAATAAAATAAAATTACAAGTTTTTTAAAAAAGATAAGATTTAAAAAAAATGGTCCCCAGATTTTTTTTTTTTTTGGGGGGGGTTGCAACCCCCCCTCTAGATCTGTTTCTGCATGTAATGAACCCTTGACTATGAGTTGGGCTTGTCCGTAGACTCTAATGTTAGAGTCGAGGCCTATCTCGGCTCGGGCCCAAAGATGCGCCACCGCGCACAGAAAAATCATGTGGTATGGACACCAGAAGTAAGAATGAGATCCCATGCGCGACCCACTGACTTAGATATCCACTGCCAAAACGGTTCATGGTACAGGGTATAGGGCAAGTCCAAGAAAAGGTCACCCTAGAAGGTAAAATTTTATCTCCAATTTAAGAAGTTATCTTTGGAGGGGTAAGAAAGCCTATCGCCTGTTGTGGTAGCCTAAGTATGTTTGGCCTAGGTCCTAGCCCCACTCATTACTAGTACAAGTTTAGTTACTTCGAGCGATGTTTGTGCCGGCTCCACTTCACCACCACTACTATACGCTCCATCTGGCTGAACATCGTGTCCGTTAAGTCGATCTGATATTCCGAGTGACAAAGGTGGGATTTTATGGGGAAATATAAAACTCATGGAACATCACGATCTTTAAAAACAAAAATAATATAGGAGGGGGTCCAGTGTCCGGACATGTTATCTTTTGGTTACACTTCGTAATTCAGAAGGTTCGTAATTCCAAAACACGTGAATTCATTATTGCCTGAACCACAATGTTCGTTAAATCGAAAAAGGGTTCGTTAATCCGAACATTTGTGGCGTAATTCCGAAGGTTCGTTAATCCGAAAAGGAATAATGAGTGATAATTCCGAAGGTTCGTTAGTCCGAAAACGAAATGAGGTTCGTTAATCCGAAAACGAAATGAGGTTCGTTAATCCGAAAAAACTAAATGAACAACGAACCTCATTTTTTTTCGGACTAACGAACCTTCGGAATTATGACTCTCATTATTCCTTTTCGGATTAACGAACCTTTGGAACAACGAACGTCATTTCAATTTTTGGATTGTCGGACCTTCGGAACAACGAACCTTATTTCGCTTTCAGATTAACGAACCTCCGGAATATCCAAACCTTCGGAATAACGAAGCTTCGGAATTATGAATGTAAACAATCTTTTTGAAGCCTTCCTTTTTGTCTTTGGATTACACTAAAAATATGAATTCAATACTTGTTATCATCTTCTATTTTGTTCTTTATATTTCCCAACATTTTGTACTAAAATTTGATGAAACTTCGCTTCTAACTTTTTTCAAATGACTTTCTAACATTGATCGTGTGGACACACAACCTGTACGGACACACAACAACTGAGTGACCTGAAACTCAGGCAGGACGTTTAGCAATACTTGATTAACCTTATGCCCAAATTTCATGAACTAGGTTTCTAAGTTTTCATTTAAAAAACACAACCTTTTGTTAAGATTTGGTGTTGATGCCGCCACCGTCAGAAAAACAGCGCCTATAATATAATTTTACTCTCCTATGCAGGTGAAACAAAACGGAAGGAAAGAAGGGAAAACACAAATTTT
The DNA here is from genome assembly GCF_018143015.1 of Lytechinus variegatus. Taxonomy (NCBI): domain Eukaryota; kingdom Metazoa; phylum Echinodermata; class Echinoidea; order Temnopleuroida; family Toxopneustidae; genus Lytechinus; species Lytechinus variegatus. The sequence continues at coordinate 7,741,444 of NC_054744.1, forward strand.
GTGCATTTTCATGTATTTATTTTCAATAGTCTCGGCAGTGCAGCCGTCCTTGCATGGTAACTATTATATAAAGATTACCCAGCAGCTTGCAAAGGAAAGTCAGTTTCAAAGTAATTTCTTCAGTGCACAGATGAGGCGAGGGGGTCTTCGGGCGCTTGCCCCCTCTCCTCTCCTACAAAAATAAATTATGACCAAGAAAGTAGAAAAGAAAATGGTGAAATATATTTTTTCTGAATATTATGCTTTCATTGGATATTTATAAAGTTAAATATTTTTATTTTTTTTGCTTGCTCACAAAAAAAAGATCTGCCCAATTATTCATATCTAGCCCCTTCAAAACTTTGGCTCACTTCGCCACTGATTTGTTTCATCACACTTCTATGCAAATACTTACGCCTATAGAATAGAATACATTATATCCTACATAGAGTAAATCATGTATAGTACTATTGGTTCAAGTAGCATCATGTGACCGAATATATTTCAACTCTGACGTCATACCTCGATATATTTTTGGATACTAGTATATCGAGGTCTGACATCATTATTTCACAAAACTGGATCTAGCTAAACTCTCAGGCACACCGGCCAGCGCGCTCTCTCTCCCGGCAAGTCCAGCGATGTGTCGGCACAGGCACTGATCTGCGTTCTGCTGAGCACGATGGCTCAGAGAAAAGTAGGTAATTCAACTCAAGTAACCGGACTTTGCAAGCTCATCACATAGATTTTGGTTATAAATTATAAAAAGTTGGATAAAAAACAAATATATCAGGCGTTTCATTCGAAAGCATAGTGGGAATTATTAATCCTCGGTTGGACTGGCAAAACTACTATATTTCCCTCGGGGCTTCGCCCCTCAGGAAGTAATTGTCAGACCAACCTCGGATAAATAATTCAACTATACTTTCTCAAAGCCTGATATATTTGTTTACTATTTCTCATAATTCCATATGGCTTTGTGTAATTATTTTGTGTCCAGAATTACTTCATTAATATGAAATTTTATTCAGAATCACAAAAACTGCAAGCTCTCTTTTTCTCCTAATAATCAGAGACAAAATGAGCCCAAGATTTTGAGGGAGTCAGATGTGTCATATCAGGCAAAATTCAATAGAAGTTGTGAGCGAGCAAGCTTTTCATTAAAAAAAATCACATTTTGTAGCTTGACATAAAAATATTCAGAAAATGTTATATTTCATTTTTCTTTCCCTTTTTTTTTGGGGGGGGGGGGGAGCGCATCCCAAGCCTCCCCCCATCTATGCACCTCTGTCTAGTGTCTATATTACTGTTATATTGTTATTTCAAGACTAATTTTCATAGAAACGATTGGTTCAGAAAAAATATTAAACACATGCAGCCTTTCATGGAAAGTTCCCCCGGTTGTCCCGAAAAGGTGTGTTTTGTTTGACTTTCCTCCTCAACCCACCCTTTCAAGAAAAGCTCTCGCGGCATATCTCAACGTCCGTATGACATATTTGTCCTGCCCACCAGAGGTGAAGGCGAGACTAAGGGATCCAAATGTCGTCTGTCCGTCCGTCACAAACCTGTAATGACACATAACTCCACAACCGTAAGTCGCTTTTAAACCAAACATGGATGGTAGATGGACCTGGGTGACCTGCATGTTGAGCTGCAGTCAGAGGTCACATGGTAAGGTCAAAGGTCATTTTCAGGTCAACGTTAAAGTTTACATGCAACACTTTTATGACACCTAACTCCACAACCGTAAGTCGCTTTTCAACCAAACTTGGATGGTAGATGGACTTGGGGGACCTGCATATTATGCTGCAGTCTGAGGTCATATGGTAAGGTCAAAGGTCATTTTCAGGTCAACGTTACAGTTCACATGCAAGACTCTTATGACACCTAACTCCGCAACCGTAAGTCACTTTTCAACCAAACTTGGATGTTGGATAGACTTGGGGGACGTGCATGTTATGCTGCAGTCAGAGGTCACATGGTAAGGTAAAATATCATTTACAGGTTAAAGTTTACATGCAAGACTCTTATGACACCTAACTCCGCAACCATAAGTCACTTTTCAATCAAACATGGATGGTCGATGGACTTGGGGGACCTGCATGTTATGCTACAGTCAGAGGTCACATGGTAAGGTCGAAGGTCATTTTCAGGTCAACGTTAAAGTTTACATGCAGGACACCTAACTTCGCAAATGTAAGTCGCTTTTCAACCTAACATGGACAGTAGATGGACTTGGGGGACCTGCACATGTTACGCTGAAGTGGGAGGTCACATGATAAGTTCAAAGGTCATTTTCAGGTCAACGTCAAAGTTTACATGCAAGACTCTCTTATGAAAACTAACTCCGCAACCGTAAGTCACTTTTCAACCAAACTTGGATGTTGGATAGACTTGGGGGACGTGCATGTTATGCTGCAGTCGGAGGTCACATGGAAAGGTCAAAGGTCATTTACAGGTTAAAGTTTACATGCAAGACTCTCTTATGACACCTAACTCCGCAACCGTAAGTCACTTTTCAACCAAACTTGGAAGGTAGATGGACTTGGGGGACCTGCATGTTATGCTGCAGTCAGAGGTCACATGGAAAGGTCAAAGGTCATCTACAGGTTAAAGTTTACATGCAAGACTCTCTTATGACACCTAACTCCGCAACCGTAAGTCACTTTTCAACCAAACTTGCAGACTTATGCTGCAGTCGGATGTCACATGGTAAGGTCAAAGGTCATTTTCAGGTCAATATTAAAGTTTACGTGCAAGGCTGGTATGACAAGTGTTATTCCATCCCAGTAATTTCACAATGAAGTTTCGATATAATTCTTGCGTGCCCTCGCAAATCACAATATTTCTGGTTATTTTCATAAGTGGGCGAGACAAAAATTGCTTTTGCCTTGTTTTTTAGTCATGTTCAAAATGAATTAGTGATGATTTCATTTTTCTCGGCATTTTAATCCCCAAGTCTGCATGGTTTAATTATGTTTGATGAATGTTTTGCCTTTAGTAGACAGCTGGCAGCCCTCTGTCTCGAGGAGTATTTTTATATCTTTTTCTGTATTTGGTGAGTGAAGCCAACGAAATTCAGCTGAACAACCAACATAAAGGCATGGTCACACCGGCCGAGCGTTGTTGGAGCGGTAGGGAAAGAGGGTAGAATTTTTCTCTCAAAATGGGGGAAAAATCGAAAACAAAAAAAACTAAAATCGAACTTGAAAATGGTAAACGGTAGCGAGCAGTGATGATTTTTTTTCTCTCCGCTCCACGACCGCTCCAACAACGCTCGGCCGGATGCCTTTACACTTAAGGGGAATCCAGCCTTGGTCATAAAATATAGTGTTGGAAAGGAGAAAATTAGATAAAACAGAATGGTGAAAGTTTGAAAGAAATCGGACCAACAATAAGAAAGTTATGGCTGCTTTAAAATTGAAATCCCTATGATTATGTAGATTTCAAAGTGGCAACTGGGTAAGTAAATTATGACAAGAGGCAAGGACAACTTTCCCATAGGCCATGTACTTAATTATCAGGGATTTGTGTTTTTCTCCTAACTGCCCTTCCCCTGGGGCAGTAATCTAAATATAACCCTGGTAGTATATTGTTTTATGTCCTCATGTGAAAGAAAAATAAAAATTTGAAGTAAAACATTTGAAAAAATGACATATTAGCCATTTTATGTATTGGAGTACATGGAAGAGTAGTCCTTGCCTTACATCACTGTGACATCACATATGTGGCCAATTTGCAGTCTCGTGGATCTAGGGATTACCAATATTCACAACTTTAAAAAAATAACTTTCTTATTATTTGTCAGATAGTGTTCAAACTTTCACCTATCAACTTGACTGATTTTTCTTATTCCCCTAAGAACAAGTTTTTATTTGGGTTGGATTCCCCTTTAACAGAGATTGAAGCTTTTGTTCTAGTTTTGGCTCTGCTATTTTTTTGATTGGATGTATTTCCTGATTTATCACAATAATTGCAAGTTTTATCATGATTTAACTTTTTGAAAATTATGCTATTATGTGATTAAGGCTACATCTCTTGTACTTTCTACCGATAGTCTCAATATAACGTTATTAATGGATTATTTCTTGTAAAAAATCCTAAAGATAGGAACTAACTCTGTGGTTAGTAGATAAATATGACTCACTTGTCCAGGTGTTGATAAACGGGCCGCTGCTGAGTAGGCCTAGAGTTTTCTTAATTATATATAATTGATTTCATGACATGTGTTTACATTTGCTGCAGATTCCCATTCAGCCGTTGGACTGAACTGGTACTGTAACACAGTATGGATGGTCAATATGAAGCAAGCTTCATCGAATTCCTCCAAGAGCTCTGAACTCTGTTCTGATCATTTTGAAGATGCTTGCTTTGACAGGACTGGGCAAACGATTCGTCTAAGACAGGATGCTGTCCCAACCACATTTAATTTGCCGCCTCGTCATCAGAAGGTACAGTAGATCTATATCATACGTGTTTTAAAGAAATATAATCTCTGTATTATCTATCTACCTTTGGTTTGACAGAACAATGTTTTGAATATTCCATTCTCAGTAGCCAAAGAGAAATGAAAATTATCCTATTCGGGAGGGTCACCATGGACCTCGGCCTATACTGTGTACCAGGGGACTGTGTATTTTAAGTTAACGCTTACTAAATGATCAAACAAATTAAAAATTTGGTTTAGCCCTACATAATTAGCATGAGCTTCTTTGAAATTGCAAAGCTAAGGGTGTATTGCTGACTTTTCATAATTTATTAAAATTCATTTTTGATAAATTATTTTATGCATAAATAGAGAATTCTCTGCTGTACAGTTAAGTAAATCTCTAAATAAGTTCCCAAGTTCTACAGTGCGTATGAAAAAATGGGATAGATTTGAAAAGTCTATAAAATTTTTGTTTCAAATTATGATCTCAATATTTTGGTGTCAATACATGCTATGGAGTCTTATCCTTCAAATGCTATTAAAATAATTTGGTTTTGTTCGTGCTTACGCAAACACAAATTTTTGTTTTGTCTGGGGTAAAAAAGGAAGCTTGCGCCAAAATGGCATAATATGATGGTCGGACTTCTTGCTATCAGCAGAATTCCTCTTAACCTTTTCATTATCTTTGCCATAATTTTCGAATTATGCAGTCAAAATTCATTTCCAAATCTACTTATTTATTTGGATAGTTGTGGTGTTGTTCCTTTTTAATATGTTCTCTTTTAGTTTTGAATATTCCTTAGGCAAGAACATTTTTTTAAACCAAATTATGGTAGAGCGTTTTTTTTCGAATCCTTTCATTGTGTTCTGCAAAGGTAATGATGCCTTTGAACAGTGGCATACTGAGGGGTGGGGGCTCGGGGTGCTCCCCCCCCCCTCCCAATACAAAATTATGACCAAGGAAAAAAGTGGAAAGAAAAATAACAGAAAACATAGAAAGTGAAATATGATATTATTCTGAATATTATGTCAAAATCACAAAATTGGATATTTTAGTAAAAACTGGAAATTTTTGCTTGCTCGCTTCACAACTTTTTAATGCATTTTACCTGATCTGCCATATCTTCCTCCTTCAAAATTGACTCAATACACCATTGCCATTGAAAGACATGAATATTTTCTTGTTTGTCCTGTCAAGCACATAATTAAACTTGGTGAAGGATTCAATGACCCTTGAAAATAGGATTCATGTCTTTTATAGGTACCATTACATAAATTGTTTCACATAATTATTATCAAAGGTACCATAACATAATTTGTTTCACATAATAAAAAGGATTTGAATGATTACAAATTCTCCCAATTAAAAATGCAAATCTTCTCACTTGGGTTGACAAGAAAGTCTCTTCTTACTTATGAAGGAAAATTCAAAGGTAAAAGAAGTTCAAATTAAAACCAATGTAATTCAGGTAAATGAATAAATTTATTAGTGAAATTTGACAGCATTTTTCGAAAATTATGGCAAAGATAATGAATATATTATAAGTCTGCTGATTAGCCAAAAGTCTAAAAGTATAAAACGTCCCGTGTTCGCTCAAGCATGAATTTATTTTTTAAATGCCATTTCAAAGATAAGATCTAAGAGCATCTATTAATATCAAAATATAGATATAATATTTTGAGACAAAGCAAAGATTTTATAATTTCAACCAATAAGTGCAAGAATAATGATGCATTTGTCATTTATGATTTAAAATAGAATTTCCATTGGATTAGATTTGTAAGAAAAATAATGTTTTTGAGCAATTCTAGGTCCGACATGAACTCATACATTGTTGCATTACTGCGTATCCGGATGCCGCAAACTTGGTCCCTAAACTTCTGCGAGACTTGACCAACAAAAAAAATATGAGGACATGTTTCTAACTGGAATTATTGCAAAACATGTGGAGGGGGGCTTATTAAAGTGATGGTCCAGGCTGAAAATATTTATACATGTAGCTTAATAAATAGAGTAGAAGTCACTGAGCAAAATGCCGAAAATTTCATCAAAATCAGATGACAAATAATCAAGTTATTGAATTTGATAGTTTATAACAGTAGTTTGTGAAAACGGTCGTCATGAATATTCATTAGGTGGGCTGATGATGTCACATCTCAAATTGTTCTTTTGAATTTTATTATATGAAATTATGTTTATTAAATTTTATCCTCCAAGAACTAGAAAAATTGGATTGACAACTGATTTAGTACATTAGATATTAATTGCTGAAACTTATTTCATCATAATGGAGACACATCATTTACACATGTATGAAATAATGAAAAAATTATGATTTTATGAACCAAACAGAAAGTGGGGATGTGACATCATCCCACCTAATGAATATTCATGATATGACTATTTTCTCAAAATATTGCTAAACTTTAAACTTCAATAACTTTATTATTTGTTATCCGATTTTGATGACATTTTCAGCATTTTGCTCAGTGGATTCTACTCTATGTATTAAGATATAAATATTTTCAGCCTGGACCATCCCTTTAAGACCCCCCCTTCCTCCTTTGGGGCCAGATAGGGTTAATAAATCATCATGAATATTTAAACATGTTTATTTTGCTGCAAGTCCATTGAAAAGGATTCATTTCTAAACAAATATTATTCTAAATGTACTATTGAATATTAATTTGACAAATTTAAAGTCATTTTTTCATTCTTGCATCTCAGTTTATTCAATTTTTCTTCTTTTTTTAATGTTTTTTTTTTTTATTCACTCTTCTCGTACAGAATGCACACAAACCAGGGAAACCCTCGAAAGAAAGTCATTTAGATTCAGCAAGCAACCTCCCAGATACTGCAAAGACACCTGTACCAAAGTCTTCAGCACCTTCCCTGGGACTACTACTCAATGCCAAAAATCTAAGAGGGGTAAAGTGGAAGATAACAGCAACATATATCTAAATGGGGTATTGTACAGTATGATTGATCAACCAATGATACCAGTTGTATTCTGACATTTAAATCCATGTCCCTCTGACCAATGTTGTCAAATAAAAACCTTGCTTTGAGCATAACATCCTCAAGGTGGTCTGAAATTCTATTAGAAGGTACATGTACTCTTCTGTGGAAGTTCATTTTATGCTTTGACTGCTAATCTATAAGTTTTATTATCAATATGCTAGTGTTCTGAAGTTGATGTGTTAATAATCAATTGTTTTAATGTTTTATTCTATTTAAAACATAATAGATGGAGACCAGCAGCATGGCAGCAGGAGCTAATGTTGGTCGTGATGAGGCATATACCACCATCAACAATGCTGCAATTGCAGTCACCACCACCAAGTCTGCTTCTGTCACTGCCATCACCATTGCCACCGCCATTACCAAGACCACTCCTGACACAAAGCCCCCAAGTCCTCAACTGACCAGATATTGCAGCTGGAGAAGGATATACCAGGAACTTCAAAGCCAGGGCTTGCCAGTCTCCTACAATAAGAAAAATGCCATGGGCCCATCTAATGAACTAGTAGTAGAATATTTGGCCACAGTTGTAGAAATGCAGAGACTAACATACTGCCACAGGTAAAAATCAATGTCAGATATGATGGATAGTCTTTGAAATATGGGTTGCAGAATGAATATCAGTAAAACCCATCATGATGTGCTATCTGATTTAACCCTAAAAAGGCCGTGGGAGCCCAAAAATTTTCACGATAAATCCACAACGTGAAAGATTGTGCCGCGTCATTATAAAGCCTTTTTTAAAAAAAGTTTATGAGTGTTCAGACAAAATTTGTGACACCTGGGTACCCGGTTCTGCAATTATGCAACATTGTGCATTGTGTAAGTACACATGTCAGAATTGCACTAAAATGTGATTTCATGGACAAATCCAATGCAAAATCTGTTTCTAGCCAGAATTCATAATTGTATCGTACCGGTTAATGTTTATTTTTACTGATTAAAATCTATTAATTTCATTGTGCTTATGATCAGAAAATTTTGTCAACAATATAAAAAAAGTAAAAAAAAACAAAGAAATACTTAAGAAAGGAAAAAAAATATGAAAGGTATGTGATATCAATTAATTTTTATGTGTCTGAACAAAAACTTCAAGGTCTGTGTTTATAGATTTCCAGCCAAATTCTAATTTCATGCATGATTTAGTAAAACATATAATTCTAAATAATTTTAGAATGATCAAATATACAATTTTTTCATCTGTGGCAGGCATTTTGCATTTCTTCACAATTGCGCAATTAACGGTCAATCTTGAGGGCCCCCACTCCCCTTCCGCCCATCTTTCCTGCCTCCAAAATACCCTGGCAGTCTTATTAGGGTTAGATTAAGTCTACATTAAGCAAACATAAAATTCTTACAATTGAATTCAGTGGCGTAATGAGCCAAATATTTTGAGAGGGCTAAATATGGCGAATGGAACAAAAGTTCTCCAAAGAGAGCGAAGGGAGTGTGCAAAATTTTAGAACTTTTTAATACAGAAATCAAAATTTGGAAAGATTTTGACGTAATAATATCCAGTAAATACTCTCTATTTCACCCTTTCTCGTTCGCTTTCTTTCTTTTTCTCCTTTTCTTTCTTGGTCGTTAAACATTGGGGGGGGGGCAGTCAGACCGCAGGTCCCTATGCTAATGAGCAAAAAGTCCAGATACATCCAAATCATCTCGTTGCTGAATCCTTGCAAAATCTTGTGATTCATGAGATTTTCTTTCTCGAGTCTAAGAATTTACCTGTTTTAAAGAGAAATTCCAGTATTGGTAACGATCTCAAAATGACTTTTTACAGAATCTAATATAATGACCACCCAAGTGTCTGTTTGTATGAATAAAAAACATGTGCCAAAGGATTCTGGAAGAAATTGTGTAATTGCTGAGAAATAAGCAAAATAAGCTCATATTCCAGCAATAATAATACACTGTCCCACGTGTGCCTATCTGTGTTGGTGATCTTCAGTGTGAACATTTTTCAGCGTAGATTTCAAGATTTCACAAAGTTCAGTTTATGTAACTTTACCAAATCTAGATCCTCGATGATATACTGACAATTAAGCCAGACTTTCTCATGAAATCAGTGTTTACTGCAACTACTGGCATTTCTTTTTAACCTCAAGTTAAATTAAATATTATTGCACTATCAGATAGAGTAAAAGTTACTCTTTCATATTGGTCATTTATTTTGTATACAATATTTTGTTAAATAAGTAAATTTCTGGCCTGAAAGTGTGCCTCAAAACTTAATTTTCTTCCATTTTCTTTTGCACATTGTGCAAACTTTTTATTTTGAGCCTCAATGATATCCATATCACCATAAAGCTGAACTTCTTTTCTTTCTCACAATGCCACTCTTGATATGCGGCACCTTTTAATCGGGTCAAGATCACACTTTTCCCACTAAGGTACAATACGAGATTTCTGTAATTTTGTACTTGCATGAAATCCAGAGTTCTGATTGGCTGGATAAGGTTCACAGAACAACAGGCACAGGGTATTTGAGGAGATTACCACATGGGAAGTGTGACCTTCCTACGAACCCTGGCACTGGAACCGTTGGAATTTGCCACTGGGTGGTCTATTTAACCAATCAGAATGCAGTATTCTTGTTTTCAAACTGCTTTATGTACTTGGCAAATGAAAAGTGTGATCTTGACCCGATTAAACCAATTCTTATTTTGAAACCTATATCGTTTCAAAGCATACATATTCAGCTTTATCATGATATAAAAATCATTTGGGCTCAAACACAAATAAAGTGTGAAAATAGCAACTTTTGTCTGGTGAAAATATTTATTTTATAGCATATTTTAGATCAAACTTTGAACCTATATTACAAAATCTTTGAATAAATCCAAACATATGACATGAAAGAATGATTCTTCTTCTTTACAATGGTACCAAATTCATGAAATTCGATGCACAGTTAGAGCAGCAATGACCGAATGAAAAGGTGTTATGGTCCGCGTCAAGCTCATTAAATATACAAAACATCTCAAGTCATGAATATCATTTGGATGAAAGAAGCCACTCTCTTGGGACCTGCAGTCTGACTGGGGGGCATGGCCCCCATCTATACATCAGTGATGGATTTAATACTTTTTGCATGTACGATGACGATGCTCGCTCTCTCTCACCCATCCTCACTATGTGTATATGTGTGTGCAAGATGAATTATGAGGAATAATTGCATGAAGTGACGTTTTTCAACCAGAGATTGATCCTTATATATTATTTACTATTGCATTTTTGTTCATCATATTGACCCATCTTGACCCCTTTACCCCCCCCTGACAAAAACCTAATAGTCAAATGAAGTTTCCTTTTCTTTTCTTTTGATATACATGTAATGTATTCATGTGAGAAAAAAAATTATAGTGCCAAACATTTTTTGAAAATTTTAATTTATTCCTTCAGGTGAGGTTTTGTCCACAGTTCCAGAAGGACACAAAATAGTATCAGAAAGTCATGCCAGAATCAACAACTGAAGGGTTTGAAGAGCCAGATAAAGAGCCGAGAAATGTGATTTTAAAGGTAAGTTAAACTTATTTATAATTCTGATTCATTTTGGCATAGAAAGTAAGTCATAATAACAATTTGAATTATTTTTGTCTTCTTGATTTGCTCTTTGTCAGGAATCCAAATTTTAGAATTAAACTCTTAGTTTGAGGTGTTGATGATTTTTTTTTCAGCTGCAAAAGTAACAAACCAATATCAATCATTGGTCGATAATGTGACTTGCTTTCTCTTGCCAAATTGGTACATGTACATGTATATTCTGCATTTCTATAATGATTGACCCCACCACTAGCACATAAGATGCAACATGTCAAATAACTGTCAAACTCACTTCATCATGTATTTAATTATTAATATTTCATTAAAGGAGTAAAAGGACTCAGAAAGATTACCCGAAAAAGCTCACAGAATTTTTTTACTGGTAGACCCTTTACATTCATTTGATGAATTGAGTTCATGCAAAATCAACTGAATGTTATGAGTACAAAATCCTGTTAATACACCTTACTGTGAGGCTATTCTGGTAGGTCATCCCGGAGTGCCTGAGGATCTTGTCCATTTGGATAAATCTTGCAAAGTACCAAGAGGTGCCTCCACCCCCCCCCCCCCCACTCTATTAAGGGTTAACAATGAAATTGAAATTAGGAATAAGTTTAGTATCTTCCCGGGGGGGGGGGGGCACTCAGTATATAATGCATAGTGGGTATGTGCCGCGGAGGGGACCCCCATTTTCACACTCAAATTTCCGTTCCAAGGCATAGCATTTTTGCCTTGTTGATAAAAAGTACAAAGAAAGCCGCTCCAAGGCATAGCATTTTCTTCTTATCGAGAAAAAAGAAGAGGGAAATCCGCTCCAAAGCTAGCATATTTTTCGTTACGCCGCTCCGATCGCATTGAACGAGTCGAATTTTGGTGAAAAGCGGCCGCAGAGCTCCCCCGGCGGAGGCCGCGCTAGCTGCATCATGCACGCATGACCGTTCCGTGGGGATGCATACGCACTCACACGCTGGCGATCCGTTCCAAGGACCCCCGTTTTCACAAACATTTGTCGTTTTGAAGCCCGTTCCGAGGACCCTCCTTTTTACAATAAGCCCGCTCCAAGGCCCCCGTTTTTTGTCTCGCCCGCGGCACACCCCCACCACATTTTTGGTCGAGTGCCCCCCCCCCGGGAGTATCTTGCTCATATGCATTATAAATTAATTACTATTTCAGGTACTTCAATCACATGCACAGTAGGAGCAAAAACAGCAGCAAACACACAGGAGATGTAACACTACATTGACCAACAGCAACAACTACAGCAGCATCAACAATTTCTGCAGGAGATGCAAAAACCACACTGGCAACCTCAACAACATCAAGGTGTCCAACAAGCACTCCGGGAACGTTAACAGCAACCACAGCTTCAGCTGGAGTTTCAACAAACACATCAGAAAAAAACCAACAGCAGCAAAAAAAACACTTATGAATAATGAAATGAATCTAATTGAAACTCAAAAGCCAATGACGCAACATCTTTGACAAACTGAGACAATTATTCATTCTTTTACAGGATAAAGAAATACTTTTTTAAAGTGTAAATTTGCAGGAACACAATGGATGTTCCTATGTATCTATTTAATGAAATAAATTTGACTTTAATAAATTCAGTAAATTCAATTCAATAAATTTAGTGATTCAATAAATATCTACTTTTATTTGTCAATGAGTGAAAATACCTGTATTTTCTATTTAGAATGACAAAAAGCAATTTATCAATTCAATATCATCAAAAACTTTAGCAATATGGTTGTTAGGCCCTCCAAATTGTTGATATTTTGATGAAAAAGCCGTTTCTGCTGCAATATTTGACGCAACTCAAATAGATCAAATATTGTCGCAGAAATTGTCATTTGCCCCTGAAAGTATCTGCGGCAAATATTTGACGCAGCTCAAATAGCTGCATCAAATATTGCCGCAGAAATTGTCATTTGCCGCTGTTTTGAGATTTGCCGCAGAAAATGGGAGTTGCCGCTGCGGCAAATGTTTTATGAAACGGGCCCCAGGTCAATCAAAATATTTTCGAATTCGTGCTGGTGAGCAACACGTTCACTCCCAGCGATAGGGACTTGTTTAAAAATGGCATAGGAAATATGCATTTTCTAAGTATGGTAAACTCATAGTAGAATTTAGGTGTTGCAAGAATTAAATTGTGAATGAACTGTATTGGTAGGTAAGACATGCGTAGAGGATTATTTGTCTTTATCCATTTCTATTTTCCACATTTTTCTTTTGTTTGACTTTATTTTCTAGGGGGAAGCCCCACTCCCCCATTCCTGTGGATGCCAATTGGTTGGGGGCTTGGAATAGTGCAAGTTAAAAGGGTGAACCTGAACTTTATAGATATCAAGAGAGAAAGAATTGGAAAGTTAAAATGAATAAAAAGAAAGATGGAGAGAGTGAGAAAGATGGTGGACTTTCAAGGGGCATTAAAAAATCTCATATTAAAACATCATTTTTGTTTTTGTAATTATTCTATTTACCCAGGGTCAGTCAAAATATTAGCATCCACAGGAGGGTGGGATCCTTCCCGCCTTAAAACTGAAATCTAAAGAAAAGTGTAGAAATGGATAAAAGACAAAGATCCTCTGCGCATGATTTACCAGCAAATGCAGCTCATTCAGAATTTAACTCTTAGAGCACCTAAATTGTACTATAGGCCTACAATATGTGTTTACCATGCTTAGGAAACACATATTTCCTAAGCTATTTTAAAACGAGTCCTACTGCTCGGAAGTGAACAAGTTGCTTCCTTACTCATATTCAAGAACGTTTTGACTAACCTCCTTTTTTAATTGGTTGCTTTGCTCCCTCACATACCCAACAATTTGTTGTCCTCTACATTTCTTCTGCTTGGTCACTTCGCTCCCTCTTACATATTCCTCAAATCTCTTGGCCCCTGCATTTTCCTTCTGTCATTTTGCTCTCTCGCATATATCCCCCCCACAAAATTCTGCTCTGTCGCATTCGCTCCCTCGCACATATCCCAAAATTGTTTTGCCCCACCCTGCATTTTTTTTCTGCTGACAGCCATGTCCTGCCCAACCTCTCTCCAATACCTTGAAATGATGGGGGGGGGGGGTAACTTTAGATATGAGAGTGACCGAACAATTGTAAATCAGTGAAATATTTGACTTTTCTTTTGATTAGTTAATATTTTCTGTGAGAGTGATTATTGCAAAGGATTATACCCCTTTCTGTACACAAAACATACCAGTATTTTGAGAAATAACAACAGAAAAAAGACCACATTCTTCCTGACTGTTCAAATCCTTAAAAAAATAAAATATGGTAATTTTTACTTTCTCAGGCATTCATCACAGGCTCCCCAATTCCTGTCTCTATTTCTCTATCACCCCCATTCTTAATTCATCTTTTTGTCTCTATCCAACAGCTCATTTATAACTGTGGCCTTGTTCTATCCTACATGTATTCTATTCTTCTGTCAGCTTGCCGTCATTCCTACTTTTCACAAACTTTTTTCTCTTCTGACATTCAAATCAGAATGAATATACTGTAAGACATCTTCAAATTCAATGAATTCATTTTTGTTACATGCCCAGTGATAAACGTTTTCATTGAGCTATTTTAAATAATCAGAATCCACACAGCGTAAATTTTTTGTTGTAAAGTTGTGCAAATCAATGTTTGTCCAAACTTAAAAGCAAGTAATGTATAAGGTAGGACTTCTGTGTGGTTTTCAGCCTCTTCTCCAAGTTTTAATACAGTCCATTATTGTTGTTGACTTCCACTTTACCCCTCTTGGACTTTCTGGTATTCAGTAGGAGTGGTCTTCGAGAAATTAAGGTGCTGAAGACTTTGGCACTGGTGTCTTTGCAGTATCTGGGAGGTTGTTTGCTGAATCGAAAAGTCTTTTGGGAAATACCTTGGTTTGGGTGAATTCTGTAGGAGACGAATTAATAAAAAAATAAGAAAAAAGAATATTGAACAAAAACAGATACAAGAATGAAAAGATAACCATTCAAAGATAATTTTTCAATCAAATATTTGATTATCCATGAAGAACAATATTCGTTTAGAAATCAAACCTTTTGCAGTGACTTGCAACAAGATAATTTTTTTAAAAATATACATGATGATATATAAACCCTATCTAGCCCCGGGGGGGGGGGGGCTTAATAAGCTCCCCTCCCCATCCACATTTTTCATGATAAGTCCACAATGAGAAATGAGGTACCATGATTACTTTTTGGTCAATTCTGCAGAGCTTTTGAGACACCCGGATATTCAGTTACGCAACATTTTATGAGTTTATGTCGGACCAAAAATTGCTCAAAAATATTATTTTGTATACACATTTAATCCAATGGAAATTCTATTTTCAGTCATAATTGACAAATTTATCATTATTCTTGCACTTATTGGTTGAAAATAATCAAATCTTTGCTTTTTATAATCAGAATAGTGCCATGAACAGATCCCATTAAAAAACTATAAAATACATAAGGCCCCAAAACAAAGAAATACATATGGAATTATAGAAACAATAAAATACATAAGATTAGAAATGTCATTTACCATTTATTTTTGAGCAACTTTGTTAGAAATCATAGAATTTCGGGAATTCTTTAGAGATTAACCTTTAAAACAAAGAATTCTCTATTACGCATAAATTAGCATTACTAATTTATTAACAATAAATAATTTATTAACAATAAATTTTAATGAATTCTGTAACCTTTAGTTCCATGCTTGCAGATTACATTGATGATGATGTGTGCATTGGTTTTCGTTTTGATCAGAGGCAAGATCTGAAGAGGGGGACCAAAAAAGCCCACCTCCCCCTCCCTGGGCTATGCAATCTCAAAGTAGCCCAGGATTATGAGTTAAACCAAATTTTAAAAATATATTTATTTAGTAGTTTACTGTAAATACACAGTATAGGCCCCGGTCCATGGTTATCCTCCTGATTAGGATAATTTTCATCTCTATTTTGCTACTGAAAATTGAATAATTAAAGCAATGTTCTATCAAAACAAAGGTAGATAAAACAGAATATATATTTCTTTAGAACGCATGTATGATATAGATCCACTGTACCTTCTGAAGACGAGGCGGGAAATCAAATATGGTTGGGACAGCATCCTGTTTAAGACGTATCGTCTGCCCAGGTCAAAGCAAGCATCTTCAAAATGATCAGAACAGAGTACAGAGCTCTTGGAGAAATTCAATGAAGCTCGCTTCATATTGACCATCCTTACTGTGTTACAGTTCCGGTCTTGGTACCGGTTCAGTCCAATGGCTGAATGGGAATCTGCAGCAAATGTAAACACATGTCATAGAATCAATTACACATAATTAAGAAAGTTTGACGTGTCCAAAGGAAACAGATGCCCCCGCAGAATTGTAGTACAAAATGTTTTTTATTGTTTTATGATGCAATTTTCTGTAAATCAATTAAACTATACACTAAATAAAATAAGATTTCAGTTCTTGATGTTTTAATAAGAGATTACCACAATTTTGTTTATGAATTTTGAACAGAAAAGTTGATATTTCCCCCCAAATTACTAAATCATGGAAATTGAATGCCTACAAAAAAAAACACTTTATAAGTAATATGACATTTCATTCCTAATACATGATTATATACGTGTTGTCCCTAGGTGTCCTGAGTCTTGTCAATCGAGGGGGGGGGGCGAGGAGAATTTGCACAATGGAAAAATTGATATACATTGGGTTTCAAAGCTTAATTTCATTTCGGGTAAATCAATATGCTTTATTTCATTTGAATCAATTATACCAATTTTAGGGCATAAAATACAAATTCAATTCAAACCTATAAATATAGCCCTTGAACTACTTGTTTTTTTAATTCAGGAATTCTGATCAAATGTATATTAAAAACAATCAGTAGGCCTATATAATGTTTTTAACCCTTATGAGACTGGGGGCTGATTTACCCCCTTGTCATATTTTGCAATAAATCCACTGCACAATTTTTTTTACCGCATCACTCACAGACTTACAGCATCACTCACTTTTTCGAGTCTCGCGCAACTTTTGAGACCAAAATTGCGACCCCCTGGTATGTGCTTTCGAAATTACACAACATTTTGGAAGTGCATGCAGACCAAAAGTTGCTGGAAAAATGTGAATTTGCGTACAAATCTATGGAAATAGTGTTTTTAGCCATAATTCATAAATGTGCCATTATATTTCCTTTTACTGATTAAAATCAATTAATTTCAACTTTTTTACGGTCAAATATGGTCCCCGACTATTTCCATTGAAACAACAATAAACACATAAGAAAATAAGTGTGATGTTGAAATATATTGAGTCTGTGAACCAAAAGTGATCATTTCAGGGGCATTATTTAGTTAATTAGAGCAAACTTTTGATTTTACGCGTAAATTAGCAATGAGATTTAGGCAAAATTTGATTATAGTTTTTTAGAATATACCATGGGTAATGCGTTTGCCAATCATCGCTGTGATCCCATGATTGACTGCCCAGATCATAAAGCCCCCCCCCCCCCAGTCTTCTTAGGAAATGAAATAGCCCAGTCTATGTAGGTTACTGGTAATGTTTTTTTTTTTTACTTTTTCATTTTTCTTATGTACAGATTTTCAAATTTATTACTAATAGAAATTTTCAGCAATTTCTGAAAATAATGATACAGATACAAATTTTGGCAATGACTCACATTGAGTTGTACATGAAATCAAGTTTTTTAAGCAATTCGGGATCTGATAATATGCACTTGTGTATATCATAACTGCGTAACCATGCATGCATTCCAAAAATAGTCTTGAATGTTGTGTGGCCCTGCCATGTTTACGAATTTATTGTAGATAAAAGTGAGCTAATCACATAGATTTGTTTGTTAAAATGATATTCTTAATATTGATTGCTGTGCAAGATTGAACAGGGAGAAGAGGAACATGACAAAGCAATCAAGAAAGAGTAAAGGGGGGAAGAGAAAGAGGATTTATTTATAACACACAAGTAAAAAAAATGTGTTTTAAAACACACTGGTTAAAACGTGCCAACCCGGGCCCCAGTTAACGCGATCAGAAATCCATTCAATATGATTGAACTTAATATCATGCAGAAATCAATACGCATATAAATGTAATCAAAAAAATAAATTTTGAACCAACTTGCATAATGAGCTGTGAACTTAGCCTGTATTTTGGTGACATCTACCTACACACCAAATTTTTTTAAATCCATTGAATGTTTTTCAAGTTATTGCGCGGAAACCAAGGGGGGGGGGCTGACAGGGGCAACACTTAATGCCCCCTCCGGGCTTCATCTGCAGGGGCATAAAAACTCTAGGCCTACTCATCAGCAGGGGCCCGTTTCTCAACACCTGGACAAGTTAGTCCTATTTATCTACCAAACACAGAATTCCAAAATTACCCAAAAGGATTAACTAGAATCCATTAATATCATATTGATACTATTGGTGGAAAGTACATACCAGACGTAGCCTTAGTCACAAAATAGCAAATTTTCCAAAAGTTGCAAAAAATAGAGGCAAAATATGCTTAAAAAGTACTTAAACATGCAGACATGGGCATTAAATTTCTGAGGAAATGAAATTAACACTAATTCATATCATGATAAAAAAATCACATGTAAGTGGACATTGAGATATTTATCCCAAGATATAAAATTTGAATAGTTTACGTAAGTAAACCATAAGGCTTTCTTCCTAACATGATGGTTTCTAGTGTTGCTGTTGGATGTTTGTGGTCTATATCATGGTTGTTCCACTTTATATGTTTGTCATTTTGCCTCCGACGAAGATTCTGCTAGGATCGAAAGCTTAGGCCCCCTTTGACTCTCTAATTTACTCCATTGGCTCTTTTTTTTTTAGATAAGCAGTTTTCAGCAGCTTCTTTTTGCCTTTAACATGATGATAATCAAACAGATTTTCAGGATTCCAAACATCATCAAAAAATATATTATCATGGATTGTTAAACTCTTTAGATACCTAAACGCACAATTTTATGAATGCTATGCGTATATTAGAGGAAGAATTTATTAAAATTTTGATAAGGGTCTGAAAACGAGTCCAATTATGGATGACCTGAAGTGGTAGAATCTTTGTCAATTCAATTATTTTACTACCTTAAATTAACACTTGTTATAATTTCTGTGCATTACAATTACTATTGAATGATTTATCCCACTTGTTTGCTATATAATTCATTTTTCTTTAAATTATTACGTAATAAAATTTTCAAATTTCGAGGCTCATTTGAATGTCACAGTCTATCCACATGATATCACTACATAAAGGACAAGTCCACTCCAACAAAAACTTTATTTGAATAAAAAGAGAAAAATTCAACAACCATAACACTGAAAATTTCATCAAAATTGCATGTAAAATAAGAAAGTTATGGCATTCTAAAGTTTCGCTTCATTTCACAAAACAGTTATGCACATCTCGGTCGATATGCAAATGAGAAACTGATGACATCACTCACTATTTCTTTTGTAATCTATTATATGAAATATGAATTATTTTTATTTCTCGTCATTGTCATGTGAAATGAAGTGTCATTCCTCCCTGAACACGTGGAATTACATTATTTTAACATTTTGTGCTTCAGGCAAGGAGGTCCTAATTGTCAAATTTGTAAAAAATGAAATATTGTATAATTCAAACAATAAAAAAACAAAAGAAATAGTGAGTGACATCATCGACTCTCTCATTTGAATGTAACTGGCTCGTTAATATAACTATTTTGTTCAAAATAAGCGAAACTTTGAAATGTCATTAATTTATTATTTTACATCCGATTTTGATGAAATTTTCAGCATTGTGCTTGTCTGGTCTTTCTCCATTGATTCAAATCAACATTTTTTCTGAGGTGGACTTGACCCTTAAGAAAGAAGTAAGTTATGACAGGTTTGGAGATGTCATAACTATTTGGTCAAGTTGTCCCCGATCTTGGCAAAGAGGGATTCGTGAAACAGTTCGCTAACAGGTAGCTAACTATTTCCAATTTAGTTAAGAAGTTAGAAGACTTAACGGTGTTGAGAAACGGGCCCCAGTCTACGCAAGCAGAACCAAACAGAATCAGTTTGCCACACTCAAATTCCCAATTTGCACTCGCATCAATTATTTAGTTACGTACCTATCATTTTATGATCTAGTGCATAGAACAAATGACCATTTTTTTTAGGTCGGAATGTCAACAATTTTCAGCTCGTGCTTCGCATTCCCATTATTGAAATATGTACCATCCTCATGGTTAAACAGTCCTTAACAGGATCATGCTAGAACACTTATTAAAAATTATGTTCGTGCTTGGCATTCTCAGTAATTATCTAGAACACACACATCTTGTTCAGGATCACAAACGGTGCCTAGAATGTTAAATTTTCAGGACAAAATACATCCTAAATACATATATAAAAGTTCCAAAAAAAGTAAGAAAAAAAATTGCTTGCCTTTGCACTTTTTATATAAGGCCTACGTGATTATTTCATATTGATGTTATTTTATAAGAAACCAACTCGCATATTTAATGACCCAGTGTAGTGGTCCACCCGGATACCCCCAACCAGTAATTGGGAGGAGATACCTGCGGGTCACAGTTCTGTGTGCGCACCCTTGTAGGCGACCCAGATTGGCTGGCTCCTCCAATACGCCTTGGAATGTCTTTAACAGATATATGGCACTATATAAATGCTGTGCATCATCATCTACCAACACACCCAAATTTTAAAAAATCTGATGACTTTTGATAAGATATCGTGAGGAATCCAACTTGCATATTTAATGAGCTGTGATCTTTGACCAGCATATTCCGAATTCGAACTTAGCCTGTATTGGTATCATCTACCTACACACCCAAATTTGTTCAAATAAGTAGAATATTTCATAACTCATAAAAAAGACATTATCATGCGGAAACTAAATTGCATATTTAATGTGTTTTGACCTGCCGACTCCAAATTCAAACTTGGCCTGTACTATCAGAGGGTCGTGTGTTTGAATCCCGCCATGGACTAGCGTCCTTTGGCAAGGCGTTAATCCACTTTGCCACTCTCCACCAGGTGTTAAATGGGTACCTGGTAGGATGTGAAAGCCTATGTATAATGTAGTATGCCTAGCAATTGAGTCTTGGAACTCTTGTTGGAGTGCTCCCCAGGGAGTGGAGAAGGTGCATACATTGTACGCAGGCATACAAGGTTCTGATGACCGTGGTAATACTGAGTCTGGAAAGCGCTTAGTCTCTTAGAGACGTCGTTCCGATGCATTAAGCGCTATATAAATATGTGGAATATTATTATTATTATTACTATGGTGTCATCCACTCCTATGGTGTCACCCACTCCAAGCTGTGGGGAAGTTACACATTGATGCAGAGGTTCGAGCCCTGATCACGTCTTTCGGATTGTGACATTAAAGGTCGGTCCCAGACGTAAATAATCAAACCTGATTGATATACGTCTGTCAAAAACTCAAAATACACACACACACTCCTAGTACCAATGATTAATGTTAATGTTTGGACCTCATAGGCGACATTACCCAAAATATGGGTTGCCGGTTGGACAATGCTGTTCTGAATCTGATTTCAAACTCAAGACTTTGGTAAATGTACGCCTTAATACAAATTGGAGTTATGCGATATGACTTTCATTTGGTGGGAAGACATTTAATACTTTATAAAATTAGTTGAAATTAAAATGGATTATATTAATGCTCACTGTTGGTGAGCATTTCTACACGATCCCCCTATTGAGATTTATAGTAAATATTTTGGAATTATATTAGTTATGCGACCCCTCCCTCATGATGATCACAGCATTATTTGTAATGGGGATATATTTCGTTCATATTCTTGTCTCTTCTTTCTCTTTTTAGCCTTTTTTTTGCTTGTTAAAACCTTTTCATTTTTTTTTTGGGGGGGGCTTGCCAAATTTTATGTGGGTCAAAATTACATTCATTTTTTTAGTGACAATCTTATTTTTCATTTGTCAAATTTTACGCAAGACAAAATTACCTTCGATCATTATTACAGTTAAAACCTTTTTTTTAATTTTAATTTTTTTTTGGGGGGGTTGCCAAATATAACATGGACAAAATGACTTTCCCTTTTCTTATTTATTTTTTTGGGGGGCTTGCCGAATATCACGCGAACGAAATGACTTTCATTTTTAGTGACCATCACTTTACGTGAGACAAAATGACCGTTTTTTTTTAAGTGAGAACCTTTTTTGGGAGTTGTCTAATTGTACTTGAGAAAATTCACCCCACCCCCCCCCCCTACTTTGGAAAATCTTGGATTTACCTCTAGTTTTAATCATGATTAACCCTAAATAGACTGGGCTATTTCGATGCCTAAGAAGACTGGGGAGGGGGGCTGATTCAGCGCCCCCTTATGATCTCGGACGTCGATTGCGACGAAAATTGGCACACATTACCCATGGCATAATCTACCAAATTATCACATCAAATTATGCAAAAAATCTCATGTTTCATTTATTATGCTAATTTTTGTGTAAAATCATTAGTTTGCTCTAATTAATAAAATAATGCCCCTGAAATGCTAATTTTTGTTTCACCTACTCTAGATAGGCATCTGATCAAATTTATTTTTAAAAAATTTCAACATCATGTTTATTTTCTTATGTATTCTATTGTTTTCTAAATTTCTTATGTATTTCATTGTTTTTCGACTTTGTTTTTCATTGTTTTTTCAATGGAAATTGTCAGGGACTTTATTTTGACCATGAAAAAGATAAAATAAATTGATTTTAAGCAGTAAAAGGAAAAATAATAATACATTTATGAATTTTGGCTAAAAACACTATTTGTATTGGATTTGTACACAAATTCACGTTTTTGAGTAATTTTGGGTCTGCATGCACGAACGAAATGTTGCGTAATTTCGAAAGTGTGTACCCGGGGGTCACAATTTTGGTCTCAAAAGTTGTGCGAGACTTGAAAGTAAAAAGTCAGCGAGCAACGCGGTCAAAAAGATTTGCGCGGCGGATTTATCACGAAAAATGTCGAGGGGGGGGCTGATTCAGTCTTTTTAGGGTTAAGATCATGCGTATACCACGGCAGAGGCGTAAACCGCTGCAGGGGCATGCAGGCTGGCCCTTGATCCCTAGTGGATTTCACCGGAAAAAAAATCCAGATAAGAGAAAAGGAAAGAAAGAAAGAAAGAGAGGGGGGGGGGGGGGAGAAAGGGAAGACTGGGAAATAAACGAAAAGGTCCCCCCCCCAAAAAAAGGAGGGGAAAAGAGAGAAGAAAAAGCGAAATCATTAAAGGGGTGTATATTATAACTTCATTTATAATTGTTTTTCCTTCTTTTATGGGGGGGTCAAAAAAATAAAAACCTTAACGAAATGTTTTTCTATAATTACATTTAGGTCTACACTCGCGATTTAATAAAAAATAGTAGCCATCTATATACAAATGATGCGTTAGAGTGGGTCAGTAGGAACTCTGTGTACAAGGTAACCACATGCACACAGTTCCACTGACCCACGAAAGAAACCCATGCATCATCTGTTTTATAGAATGGAATTTTTTTTTTAATAAACCACAAAAATTAATGATTTACTGGATGCATGATAATTTCATGCGTCCGGTAAATTTAATTTACCGGACACATGATTTTTTTTACCGGACGCATGATTTATTTACTGGACGCATGATTTATTTACCGGATCGATGCATGAAAATTCCAAAATCTAATGCAGAGCGCAGACACTTTGATAACCCTGGACAACATAAATATGGGCTTAACTGGATAATGTTGCCACAAAGATATTGTTATACCCAAAATGCCAGATACAGCTTTGCATTGACTATATCTTGAGCAGTTGAGGCAGCCTCCGACCTCCAATACATGTAGCTGTGTGTGTGTATGCGGGCCGCGCCGGGGGCCAGCGCCTGCCTGGGCCTGCAGTGGATATTTCGCTGTGCACAGCCAGCCCAGGGCAGTATAGATCTAACGTTAGATCGTACATGTATGTCTGGACTTCTCAACTAACGAGTATGTGGGCAGTTTTAATCCCAATGACAATTACGGTACCGTATTTGTACTTACAGATCATTTTGCATCCTTTGATTCATTCTGCTTTGATCGAAATTCAAATTTTGACGTAAACAAGCGACGGTAACAGTACATGCGCGATGACATCACAATGACCTTTTCGGACGATTGCTTGTTTACAGTGGATATCGTTGCGTTTTGATTATCGCGATATCGTTCATGCAGCCCAGTAAAATTTTTGCATTGCTCTCAACCAATCAGATTGCAGGGATTTTCTCATCCATTACAACTATAAAAAGTTTTAAAATTGCTAAAGATCCAGAGATATCAAAACCCACCTGCTGATTTAGCACTGGGGTACACAAGCCAGGGTTATGCCCAGTGCATGCCCCCCGAATGTTCTACGTACAACCAAGATATAAAAAAATGAAGGGAATTAAAGAAACCAAAATTAGGAAAAGTGTAAGGTAAGATATCTGTCTCAAATTTAGATTTGCACGAAAGGTTTTTTCTCGCTTGCTTCATTCGCTTGGAACATATAAAGCAACTTTATTCCCACGTGCCATATGTTTCGGCCTCTTTCTTTCTACTATTTCATTTTTTTTACTCATCATGCTCCTGCCACACAGGGGTTTGCCCTAATGCATGAACAATCATTAAAAAATATCATTTTCATACCATGTGACTGGGAATTTTTTGCTCTACCCCTCCCCCCTCCTCGATCCCTGTATCGATTTGACTTGACATGGGCCTATACCTGATGTATTCTGCTTCAATATAAAATCATAACGGATAGAACGCCTTGAATACAGGCCAAACAGCCTAACGACACACACACACACACATTGCCGTGTCACGTGACAATCAGTATTAAACGAGGATGTGTACAACCCTATGGCGACAAGGCTAGTCGCAAAAGTTGAGCAAGTTCTGGACGAATAGGCTTCAATACCCCAAGAAAAGAAGTAGTATCTAGGGACTAATTAAAAATAGTTTTCTTAATGGAGTTCCATGTTAAAATCTAGTAATTTAAGTCCAACTTTTAATTCGCGTGCACTCACTTTTTTAACACAGGAATTAATAGGCACGGTGCCTAGAGTGTCATCTACCAACACACCTAAATTTAAAAAAAAAACAATCAAATATATTTCAATTTATTGCACTGAAACCAAGTGGGGGTGGGGGGGGGGAGGCAGGCAAATCAATGGACAGGTGGAACGCTTAATGCCCCCTCCGGACTTTGTCTGCGAGAGCATAATTACAGAGGAGCTGAATTTGAAGAGGGCCTGAATCAAGACTGAAACATCGCAATACGTGTAAGTGGAGTAGGCTAGGGCACTCACACTAGTACGAGGCCCGGGGGGGGGGGGCACTCAGTATATAATGCATAGTGGGTATGTGCCGCGGAGGGGACCCCCATTTTTACACCCAAATTTCCGTTCCAAGCCAAGGCATAGCATTTTTGTCTTATTGAGAAAAAAACAAAGAAAGCTGCTCCAAGGCAAAGCATTTTGTTCTTATCTAGAAAAAAGAAGAAATTCGCTCCAAAGCTTCGCATATTTTTCGTTACGCCATTCCGGTCGCATTGATCTGCTGCAATTTTGGTGAAAAGCGGCCACAGAGCGCTGTCCGACCATCGTCTCTGAGCGAGCGCACCCGGCGGAGGCTGCGCTAGCTGCATCACGGATGCCCGTTCCATAGGGATGCATACGCACGTACTCACACGCTGGCGATCGATCCGTTCCAACTTCCAAGGACCCCCATTTCACAAAATTTTAGTTCCAAACCCCGTTCCGAGGACCCTCCTTTTTACAATACTCCCGCTCCAAGCCCAAGGCCCCCGTTTTTGTCTCTCCTGCGGCACACCCCCACCACTTTTTTGTTCAAGTGCCCCGGCCCCGGGGTACGAGGTTAGTGAGGCTGGGTAAACTTGCGCCAAGTTGCGGCCAAGCCCGCCCAACATGCCCAAACTGTTGAATAAATTTGTTATTTCAAATTAAAAAAAAATATATTTGTCATCTGATTTCAATGAAATTTTCAGCATTTTGCTCTGTATGAATTTTACATTATTTGCTAAGTTCTAGGCCAAAATATCTTCAGCCTGTATAATTCCTCACCATTTTAGGTGTGCAGAAAAGACCAATCCCCCCCCCCTTTGTCTGACTACAGTACACAAACTTGAATACATGGGACTATAATTTTTACAGTACACAGCTTCTTGCAAATGAAAGTAGCAGGTATGGCAACCACTACGATTTCCCATTTTGTTTTCAACGTAATTCAAACATAGCTGAACTTACGAATGCAATGTCCGTCCACATTCTACTAATTAGAGAAGTTGTTTGCAGCTCTTGTTGGCATGAATAACCATGATAACGTGAAATCTAAGCTAAACAGGAAAGGTTCACCAACATGCCGACCTGTGAGTGTGACCGTCCCGCGGCCGGATATCGATCGATCGAAGATCGGCTTGAGCAAGGTGCAGCCAATCAGCGACGATCTCATATACCCTGCCAGAAAGAGGAGACAGAATTATTTTACATGGACGGAATTTTTTGTGATGTGACACAAAATCATTTCGTCGACAGAATTTTTTGTGATGTGACACAAAATCATTTCATCGACGGAATAGATATTCGCATCGCAACGAAATGAATTTTGAGGACGCAATTTTATTCCGTCTCGACGAAATTGATTATAAGTGTGACACAAAATAAATTTCGTATACGAAATCACACTGCATCATGACGAAATGAATTTCGTTGGAGTGAAACACAAATTTTCCTACAGAATTTTCCTTTGAACACTTGGGGTGCCATTTCGTTAGATCAAAATTCATTTCGTGTGTACGAAATAAATTTTGTGGACGAAATTACATTTTGTCTCGACGAAAATTTATTTTGTGTGACAAGAATAATTTCGTATACGAAATAAAATTGCATCATGACGAAATCATTTTCATATGAACAAAAAAACTTTTGTGTACGGAATGGCGTGAATTGGACGGAGTATGGCACGCCAAAAAAAGTTTGTGGACGCAATTACATTTCGTCTAGACGAAATTTTTTTCGTTGAGACAAAATTAATTTTGTGTGACACAAAATAAATTTCGTGTACGAAATAAAACAGCGTCATGACGAAAAGATTTTCGTCTGAATAAAAACACATTTTGTGTACGGAATTGCTTGAATTGCACAGAATATACTGGCGGACACTTGGCGCCCCATAACAAATTGGTGCTGATTTCTGAGGTGTGTAGCATTTCCTGTCAATGCTGTTGACCTGATAAGGTCACAGCTCTTCTATTGTCTACCAGCAGATTGTAAACAACTGGGTGCCTAGTCTAGGACTTCAGACCTGACCAAAACAATGTGAGAGTTATTGTTATAATGTGGGTGTAGAACACGACTTTGCAGACAACGCCCTGTGCTGTGCAAAACCCTTCACTCGATTTAAGGGTCTGAATATGCAGCCTATAATGTCTCGTATACTGAAGGCCCTCTAGATCGCAAGTTTAGTATGTGCTAGTCTTTGCATGGAGACCCACTCGTTGATCAAAGTTTCAATCAGGGTCTGTGTTTGCAGACTAACAACTCCCCCCTCTCAATTTGAATGTAAACCTACATGTAGACTTTAATTACACTCTAATGGAATTCATTTGGCCAGGCAAGAAATCCCAGACAATATGTTTGCCCATTTCAAATGGAGCTGCTACAAAACATTATAAACAATAACTTTGCTTAGTCTTCTCAGACCCTTTCTAAGTCTTCAGACCCCCTGTTTTACAGACCAAGGTTGTGCCTGAATGCTGTTCGTTGATCTCCTCCCAACTAACAACATAAAGCACATCCACTTGTTGAAAGGGAGAAAATGGGGACCTGTATCTATTGAAATATAATGAAATTAGCTGTTATTAATAAAAAGCACACTTTATTTTTATCTTACAATGTAGGTGCTTTATAAAGAAAATGAGTTGTGTTGTCGGTACTTTCACATCTTTTCAGGGAAATGGTGAAAAATGGGTTCATAAAAAACCTTTTTTATTTTCTAGTGTGCTAGATTAAACTTCATTGATCTATTTTCTGTAGGCCTACTTTAGAAGAGGTTCTTTACGTTTATAGTGTTTTGAATTATGTTCACTCAGTTGATGGTGGTTGAATTTACGTTAAAAAGAAGAATTTGTTGATCCATGGACCCGACTGAGAAGGGTCCATGGTTGAATGTGTAATACTTTTATTGAAAGTATGTTTTCAAGATTTAAGAGTTAAAACTGGTCAACTGAACTAATTTTTTATAGTCAAATTAGTCATACAAGTAATGATAGGATAAATTTATTTTCAATCACACAAATTTCACTGATATGATTTTGTCCAAAATAGCATCCTACTTGCAAAGTGAAAACATCATTGTAACTTTTTTATAAATTAGTTAACTATTAAAATGTAATTAGGAAATAAACATCAGTAAAAAAAAATGAAAAAATGACAAGATCAAAAGACCATGTACAAGCCATACTTTGGTAAAGATTGAAACACCTGTATAAAAATGTGCTGTTGATGATAAATATACAGTCCACACACTGATGCCTATTTTTTTGATGATCAGTGTCTTTTCAATCATTTTTCTCCTGTTTGCAGTTATGTTTTAGCAACCCCAGGACTTCTTCATGCTACCCCCTCCCCCTCCCCATCAAATTCAAGTACCTGATCATAACATAATGGTTTAAATTGCATTTGGGGGCAATATCCTGAATAAGTTGATGCATTATGTATTCATTTTGTCAACAATGACGCACAACGTATTTTGTAAATCCTTGCCCGGGAGCACTTTCAATTATCATGTACTCCTAACAAATCTTAACGCTTCCACCACCACCACCACATCAATGGTAATCCTTAAATCACTCGGTATTATACTAGTAATGGGCAAATATTGATACTTCTCATTTGCATTCCTCTACTGTATAATAAGAGGTCAATGCAATTCTTGGTTATAATAGGGCAGACAGTTGGTGTTGTTTGTGAATTGTTTACCAATTCCTGACCTCTGCTATTCTTGTCATGTTACCCTAAAAAAAAAGAATGCTTTTACACTAGCTCGATCAAAAAATACTTCTGTCAGGAGAACTTGTTCAGACCTGAAAGTTTTTCGCATGAATTATCCGCAGTGAATCATAGTCGTGGTGTAATCAGTCAATTACTAAAATACAAAGTGAAATGCATTTAGACTTGGATACCCAGGGTGCCGTTTTATCAAGCTGTTTGTGAATTAAAAGTGACAAACAGCTGGTGATCCTTTCTTGTGGTCAATGTAAATGATATTCACCATTAAATGTTCATTGGTGATTATTTAGCATGCTTGTGTAAGAAAGGTTCACCAGTCATTCTTAAAGCCATTCTTAGCCACTTGAATACCCCTTTCATAAACCCAATTATGCGGCTAATAGCAGCATAATTTGAACGTAAAATCGGAGGAGGACCAGAGTTATCCGCATTATTTTGATGCTGCAATTATCCGCATAATAGCAGCATCTGGACCAGATTTTGACTTTATGAACGCATTTCGAAAGTAATACGGATAATTGCCATGGAGCAGTCACAAGGTAACCCTTTTCCAATGCAACCGCATCGGAGGGGGTGTGTGTGGCTGCCATGACGATTAGCCTCCTTTTCCAGGACGGGCGCTTGTAAAAATAGTGCAGATTATTTTCGGAGTTTATGAACGCAATTTTTATTGAATTATCTGCATTACTCTTAGGCGGCTAATTAGAGGATAGGTTTAAGAAAGGGGTATTAACTTACAAATAGCTTTATGAAACACCCACTCGGTATTTATAATGATCATGGGTGTGTGAAAACTCCACCAGGTCCTCCAACAACCCTGTGCAAGGTCACTCCCAATGAGGCCATGAGATCATTGTGAATTATACCTTTCATAGAACGATAAAACATGGAATACACTCCCAATGATTATTATATTGTAAATCATTCTTTTTAAACTCTGTTAATAAGGCATGATATCATCGATGGGTGTTGTATTCTGTCCCGGATAGTCAACTGCTTTGTGGGATGGGAAGAGCAGACGTGATGTCGTTTTGTGATAATGTTTTTTTTTTGTGTGTGGGATAAAAATGAGAGAAATAGATCAGTAGGGGGGGGGGGAATTCCATGCGTCGATGCTTTGCTTGGCGGGGATTGTTTGTTAATAAGGTCATGTTCTGGGTGCCACGTTTATTTATCCATTCACTGGAGATATGTTTGCAGTGATCGAACGATTATCATTGATATCATTTGATTTGATTGTATGGGTCTATTTACAGATTTTCCATTTATGTCAACGTAGACGTAGGATTGTGTACTACCAACACGTGGCCTACAGTTTTACAAGTTGGGACTGAGCCGAAGCTTTAAAATTTCAAATGTGCTTTCGAAGCTGTCAGATTTTTGCGGTCTACCAAAACATCAAAAGCTCAAGGAAAAACAACAGGCTATTCTGCTG
The DNA here is from genome assembly GCF_018143015.1 of Lytechinus variegatus. Lineage (NCBI taxonomy): Eukaryota > Metazoa > Echinodermata > Echinoidea > Temnopleuroida > Toxopneustidae > Lytechinus > Lytechinus variegatus. The sequence continues at coordinate 7,771,921 of NC_054744.1, forward strand.
GTGTATATCTATTCAGGATCATGATTTGATGTATCTCGGTATTTCCAATTAAAAAGGAAAAAATATGTGTATATATGCAAATTGAAGTGCCAGGAACTACAAAATAAGAAAAGAAATACATGTAGGTCTACTGTGACGGACCAATCATTTTGATTTATTATGTTCCAATATTCAGATCTTAGTTCAGACAAATGTGATGTGTTTCAGCGGACATGCTTGTGCAGATGATAACACTGATTTTATTTTGTGAAATTCCTTCTGATCATTGAATGTTATCATTTGACCAGATGTTCTTGGACATTGCTTGTATGTAAGGGTGCCCCTATCAAGGGGAATCTTGTTTGAGCGAAGCTCTGTGCAGTTTGTTTCATTAGAGACACCATCATGAAGCACATTGTTCAAGCTCAATCTATTCAGGTGAGTTCACTTCAATTCCAAGCACTTTTTTTCTGAATAAAAACATACATTAAGTCTTGTATCACTTTAATAACCCCCTAAAAGGCCCCCCTCGACATTTTTCGCCCGCCCCCACGTTTTTCGCGATTAATCCGCTGCGTGAAATTTTTTTACAGTTCCATTCGCTGACTTTTGACTCGCGCAACTTTTGAGACCACATTTGCAATACACGGTTACGAAATTACGCAACATTGTGTGAGTGCATGTCAAACCCAAAATTGCTCAAAAACGTGAAGTCATGTACAAATCTAATGCAAATTGTGTATTTAGCCAAAATTCATAAATGTATCATTATTTCTACTTTTACAGATTAAAATTAATTGATTTTGTCTTTTTTATGATCAGAATTAAGTCTGCAACAATTTCCATAAGAAAACAGTAAAAAACAAAAAGCAAAAACAGAGAAATACATAAGAAATTAAAAAAACAATGAAATTGATGTACATTTGTGAATAAAAAATCAGCAACTTTGGGGCCATAATAAATTAATTTTCATGCATAAATTAGCATAATCAATTCTTTAAAAAAATCTTATTTTTTCAGAAAAATTAATCATATAGCCTTGCAGATTTTATCGCACACTACCACTGCAAATTTTCGCGGCGCTTGTACGATTGACGGCCGAGATCAAAGGGGGGGGGGTGGGGAATCCGCCCCCTCGGCTGTGAGATGGGTCCAAATAACCCGGCTCTTTTCGGGTTAAGAAGAAGATTCAGAATATTTCAGGTAATTGTATCTTTTTTCAATAGTTAGAATTATGATTATTCAACTTTGAGAGAATTGGTATAATTTGTCTCAATGCTGATATGTATGGATACTTATGGACAGGGGCGGATCTAGGATTTTCCAGGGGGGGGGGACATTTTCCCCGAAGAAAACATAATTTGACAAGCAAAAAAAAATGTCTTCTCTTTCAAAAGGAGGGGGGCACACTTCTGTTTTAATGGCATTTTTACATTACATGTTTTAATTGTGCTTCTCAAAAGGGGGGGGGGGCATGGGCAGGCTTTGCCCCCCCCCCCCCGGAATCTGCCAGAGTGCTTAAGGATGCTTCTGAATGCAGGCTGATCAGACCCAAGTTCTGTCTTCTCTTTAGGTTGGCTGATCATGTCCCGGTAATGGGTATAGAGTGTGTCAAATACGTACTTCAACTTGACTGGTTCACATTCACAATACCCTTACAATCCGCTCTCTAAGATGTCTTTTATAAAAAAAATGTCTTTTTCGTACACCAAATTATTTCTTAAGTTTTGGTTGCACACCTGAAGACATATTTCCAATTACAGTTTTGATTTACTATCAAGGCAAATTATCCAACAATATCTGATGCTTTATATACTGCCCTCTAGAGACCATGACCTGCCAGGTTTCCAGACCAGCTAGTGTTAGGTCATATTCCTTGTTTAAACACAGCTGTGTGAGTTTAATTAAACCAGTTAAAAGCAGATTCCATAGATTCTCTACGATTGCAGATGTAATTTGGATTTTGCATAGACTATGAAACAAATACGTGAGTTTTGAATGAGAAGTGCTAAAAATAACGTTGCTAAGATCTTGGATCATTGAATTTGGGAGGTGCGATAGCTTAGTCGGGAGAGCGGGGGTTTTGGATTCCGGTGACCCGGGTTCGACTCCCAAGTGGTGTGCTAGTGCCCTTTGGTAAGGCATTTATCCTCATTACCAGGTCCCTCAGAGAGGACCTTCAGCTGTCGGTCCACTGGTTGCTTGCTCACAGGCATTCATGCTTTCTTAGCAGTCAGGTAAAAAACATTGGTAACACCTCGGTTCACAATACCCGTACAGTCCGCTCTCTAAGATGTCTTTTATTGAAAAAAAAATGCCTCTTTTTCGTACACCAAATTATTTCTTAAGTTTTGGTTGCACATCTGAAGACATATTTCCAATAACAGTTTTGATTTCCTATCAAGGCAAATTATCCAACAATATCTGATGCTTTATATACTGCCCTCTAGAGACCATGACCTGCCAGGTTTCCAGACCAGCTAGTGTTAGGTCATATTCCTTGTTTAAACACAGCTGTGTGAGTTTAATTAAACCAGTTAAAAGCAGATTCCATAGATTCTCTACGATTGCAGATGTAATTTGGATTTTGCATAGACTATGAAACAAATATGTGAGTTTTGAATGAGAAGTGCTAAAAATAACGTTGCTAAGATCTTGGATCATTGAATTGAATTTGGGAGGTGCGATAGCTCAGTCCGGAGAGCGGGGGTTTTGGATTCCGGTGACCCGGTTCGATTCCCAAGTGGTGTGCTAGTGCCCTTTGGTAAGGCATTCATCCTCATTACCAGGTCCCTCGGAGAGGACCTTAAGCTGTTGGTCCCCTGGTTGCTTGCTCACAGGCATTCATGCTTTCTTAGCAGTCAGGTAAAAAACATCGGTAAAACCTTAGTATGGAAATAGATGTATGTGGTTAACATACTATTTGAAATTGATTTGAATTTGTGCTAATTTTATAGTTAAATACATGTAAAGGCCTGGTCACCGCCCGAGCGTTGTTGGAGCGGTCATGGAGCGGTAGGGAGAGTGTCGAATTTCGCTCACACAATTGGGGAAAAAATAGAAAAAAAAAATTGAAATTGAAAATGGTGAACGGTAGCGAGCGGTGATGATTTTTCTCTCTACTCCACAACCGCTCTAACAATGCTCGGGCGGTGTGACTATGCTTTAATTATTTTATACTCATAGTTTGTTGGTAGTCTGCCAGCACAGACCTTTGGTCTTCGCAATTCGCATAGTGCATAATGCATCTAGTCTGAAGTAGTGAGACTATCTAGATTCACTACATGTATGTACTGCGGCTGGCTCACAGACAGAGCCCTTGGCATCTAGTCTTTACTCTAGACCTGCTATTGGTGAAAGGGTCAAATATGTGTCTGCGTTACAGACTAGTTTGTTAGGGGGGATGGGGTGGGCAGTGGGCACAGTGCATTTGGGCATTAGATATTTTCTTTTTGCTACATTTTAAAGAAACTTGTGCATTGGAATTACAACTTGGTGATTAGAAAAGTAAACAATACCAATTGGTGTGAGGTGATCCCTCTTAGGTTGTTTATGACCATGTGGTTGGGATCTAATCACATCAGGAATATATTTAAAGAAATATTATGACATTGATCTTTGATCTGTCATGAATAAAATCTCAGAAATTATCATCAAAACAATATCCTGAAAATATACATCTGGAATATGTTTGTGTTTGTTTTGTTATTTTTTCTTAATAATGATAATAATAGTAATAAACAATTCTTGTATAGCGCATATCACAATAATGAATAATGTCTCTATGCGCTTCCAAAGGACTTGGATATAATTACCCCAGCTGTAGTTTGGCAGCCGTAATTACTAAGGTTACAGTGCACACGCATTTCAAAGAATAAATTCCTGCCGGGTACCCATTCACCTCACCTGGGTTGAGTGCAGCACAATGTGGATGAATTTCTTGCTGAAGGAAATTACGCCATGGGAGGATTTGAAGTGAAATTTTGATTCATTAATAAAAATATGTCTTTTATAGTAGGGGCCTTCACACCACAGAGTATTTTCTAAATTTCATTATTTTTGTTCTAAAGGGGTCTAATTAGGAGATGTCTGTTTGTCTTCACCATGCAACAGGGTTCTTATTTTTCTCATATGCAAATAGTGAAGTGTTCTGCGTGAAGCTCCCATAAGTCAAATAATTAAATCTAAGTTGAGATAATTTTTCAAACAAAATTTTTCGTGCATAGATTTGTGTTTGTAACATCTTTCAAGTGCCTTAGACATGATTACTCCAAAAATTAACAAATTTACCAAACCCCAAGGTTTATGGCAATTTGGAGGTCTCTATCAAGATATGGATGCATGGAGTGTCTGATATTGAAATTGAGAAATAATATAATAATAATAATATCAATTTTGTATACTGCAAAATCACAAAATTGCCTCTAAGCGGTTAAGAGAAAGGAAAATGAAGTATAAAGGAAATAGAAATACTTTGCACAACAAAATGTATCAAAACTAATATTACAATTTACAACTTTCTCACCAGATCATGAATAAAGAAATACCATCAAATGGGCCAATAAACATATGATATGATCAATTTAAGATTTAAAAAGATGAGTTTTAAGCATAACTTTAAATGTATTAACACTGTTAGCATTGCGAATTTGTAGGGGGAGATCGTTCCAAAGAAATGAAGCTGCATAAGAGAAAGAACGCTGACCGTATTGTTTGTAAGAAGTATGAGATTGAGAAAGAAGAGATTGAGAAGCAGAACGTAGAACTCGAACTGGCTGATATCGAGGAAGGAGTTCAGAAAGGTATGAAGGAGCTAGACCATGATATGACTTGAAAGCAAGAAGAAGAATTTTGTAGGTGATAGGAGAAGTAATAGGAAGCCAGTGCAGTTTGCGAAGAGTGTGTAGACCCGGGCCCTGTGACACAAGTATAAGTGATCACATGCAAAGTTTACGTAATAATTTTATGTGGTTCGGAGTCTGTGAATGTGATTCCAGAATATTTTCAGAAGTCAAACAGTCTGAATGGGGTCTCCTTGAAGATGAATCATCTAGCCAATAGAAGTTTCGATTCTGATTCCGAGGAGGGGTCAAATGTCAAATGCTTGACACTGATTGGGCAACATTCCCATGATAACTCTTGTGAAGTGAAGGACATTGAAACCTCTTCCGTGAAGCGGGCTGGCCGACAAGTATCTTTCCTTCTTGCTTTGAAGGAGTAGTTCTTGAACGTGGTTGTCATGTTCCTAGGAAAGACCAATAAAAACGTACATAAATAGCGTCAGAGATGAAGCCATACACACAAAATAGATTTTGATACTATAAGAGGAAGAATAAAAACAAGAATATATTTGTAAAGCTCATAACAACCTTTGAATATTCTTGAAATAACACTATAGTGATGCTTGTGAATTATAATTAAATGCAAAGCTATACATTCAGCTTTACAAGAAAAATATGAAGCCATATGACCCTCATTTTTAAAAGAAATATGAATAATACTAAAAAAGAATTGCAGAGAAGATAAATATGACATCAGTAATTAAAAAAATATATATTCATTTATATTCAAATCCGTATTATGTTCTGGAATTTAAGAAATCTAGAGGAATGCAATGATTTTTATATGAATGGGGAATGTTTGCATCAGTTTTCAAAGAACATGCAACATTGCATTGAATACTTATCCTCCAGCATTGGAATGGCTGTACAACACATGCAAGGACTCTGGGGAATGAAAAAAAAAAAGATTACATATCAATTTATTTTGATTGATTTCTCTTTCAACTTATGCTAGATGTATCCTTATTATTATCTACAGTACCCCAGGGACCTTTCAAAACTTATCTTTGGCTTTTTGTTTTTTTTCGTCGGGCAAAGACAGAAATAGATATATTGAGAAAAAAGCAGATGAGTAATAAGGAGAGAGGGAGAGAGAAAGAAAGACAGTTGTGGGGGTAATAAATTAGGTGAATTAAAGCCCTGGATGGCTATTTGATGTTACATTGATGTTACACAGTCATTGTCAATAACATAACATTGCTTGGATAGTTGGGATGTCTTTCCCCGCCCCCAGATGCGGTGTTCCTCTGTCCTCGAGCCTGCATGTCTTGAGCTTCCTTTATACCGAGACCGGTCCCTTACGTCAGCGGGAGAACTCGAACCAAATCCACAGATCTATTTTCATCTCTGGCTGAGGGTATTGAACTTCGTTTTGTTTGTTTCATGAGGTTTAAGAGGCATTATGTTATTCCAAGAAATCAAGATGGAGGTTTTTTATCGTTGCAATCAGAAGGGGGTACCCAAGATAGGAATGAACGTCTTCCACTAATTAAATTCAGTTGTCAAAAAGTGTTTTTGGGAAGTGAAAATTGAAAACAGTGACATAATACCTGAATCTGTTTTTTTCCTCTCTCTCTATAGTCATTTATTCTTTGTCTCCCATCTCTTTAAACTTTCCCTGTTTTTTTTATAGTTATAATATCACTTCAATTTCTGATATAAAATGTATATTTAGTTGATATGCAGTTCTATGTGGTCTGCCATGTAAGATGGATGATGGAGAATTCCAGTTTACGCCTATTTTTTGCAATGGAAAAATAATGTATACAAATGGAGTATAATAACCATACTTTGCAATTAAATCAAGCCATGAATATTTCAAAATATATTCTCATTCAGAGGCAGTCCAATTTGTGGGCCATGAGAGTGGATATTAAATGGGAATAGAACCTTTGGAATTACTAGGCTTGTGTCGAAACAGAAAAAAATAAAGAATAAGAACAAAGAAAGTTTGAGAAAAATTGGACAAATAATGAAAAAGTTATGAGCATTTCAATGTTGCGATCACTAATGCTATGGAGATCCTTCCATTGGCAATGCGACATTAATGTGTGATGTCACATGTGAACAACTTTCCCTTTGATGGACTCTAAAATACCCCCCAAATGTCTTTTTTTTTCTTATGTTGATCCATAATGTATTCTTTGAAAATTATGTATGACATGCCCTCCTATAGAAAGAATACAGGATCCACTGATAACAGAGGCAGTTTAACTGAAATATATACAAAAATAATGGGAAAGTAGTTCACAAGTGACATCACACATCTGTATCGCATTGCCAATTAGAGGATCTCCATACCATTAGTGATCACAATATTCAAATGCTCATAACTTTTTCATTATTTGTCCGATTTTTCTCAAACTTTCATTGATCGGTTTCATTGATTTTTCTGTTTTTACACAAGCTCTCTTGTTCCAAATGTTTCATTTTCTTTTAATAAAGCTACCCATTATAAAGATGAAAATAGAAAAAAGAAGGTGTTGTAAATACCCTCTTCTTAGGGTACAAAATGTGTAAAAATATCTAAAAAGATACTGAAAATTAATCATGGGTCTGTAATCTCTGAAAAATTTCAAGTTTATTAATTGTTTAAAAAGTATAATAGATGCTTTGTTCGATGTAAAGATTGTCTTGAGCGAAAAAATTATCCTGATAGGTCATGAAAGAGAAAAAAACAGAAATGAATGATGTTAATCTTATTCTAATTTTTTTTTACAATTTGTAATAGAAAGTATATTAGAAAATGTTTTGGAAACAATAAAAAAACACCCATCAGATTGGGATTCTTTGTTTCATGAAAGACCTAAAAGGTAGAAATTTGAAAAAAGTAAATGTATTCAGAACAAGAAGAGACTTAATTTAAAACAGCTCTCAAAGGTTCTTTTAGTCCTTTGTTAATTCATGTTTTATGTATATTTTTATATGTGACTTTTGTATATAACGATCATATGAATAAAGAAGGTCCATCTTTATGAGGATGAAACGGGAAAAAATTATTGTTTTAAAAAGCTATTCACTGAATAAGAGACATCACACATCCAATTTATGATTTGTGATCAATGTGATTTTAAAATTCTTTATTTCATGACCTCCTTGATGTGTTATTAAACCACAACATAATTCTTTCCTTCGTTATTCTTTTTGGTTTCTTCTTGTTTTTGGAGAGGGGTGGCCATTGGGGGTGGCTAATGGTTTTCTATCAAGTACAAATTCCCTTAAATTGTGAATTTGGGGGATTGACTAATTCATTTCTGTTGTGGATGGTTTGCCTGATATAATAATCTGATCAAGGAGATGGAGGCAATATCCCCTTGATATGATAAATAGGGGAGTAAACTTTACCAAAATAGCTCATCTAATATGCATTATTTTTTGGATGCGTTCTCATCGCTGTATCTTTTCTTGGCATCTTCTTCAGTATAGTGCATACTTGCAGTTATTCATTGCCACATCTTTCATAACTTTGCTTTTCTTAAAAGAAACTGTATGTACTAATGTAGCTATATATGTAGTGTCTTAGCCATCTCTTTTCTTTATATTGTCATCTATAATGCTGACATGTTCCCATTGCTGTATATTTTCTTTACATTATCTTATGTCTGTCCCTGTACTGTAAGAACAGTTTAAAAGTGTTCTCAGGGTCGTATCTTTTTATTTGTTGTCTTCTCATACTGGCCTTTACATCACAAATTTCGGGAGTTCGTTTTCGTCAACAACAAAATTTACCAAAAATGACAAATTTCTTTTATATATGTACGTAAAGTGGATGCTCATTGGCAACTAAAATGTTGTGCTGCTCAGAAATCTTGGGAACGGAAAAATTGTGGGTTATTATTGTGGATGAGTGAGGATGTGGGGCAGCTCAAACAGGCATCTTTGATGAATATTGCAGATATTTAATGAATATAATTTTTTTTTGGCACAATTCATTTGCAAGTCTTCCTAAACGCCAGTGGGACCAGGCCTTTTTATGGCCATGTCTTCTCTTGGCATTGTCTACTAGATATATAAATGGATACTTGCTTCTGATGCAAATTTTAATCTTTAAAAACAGGAAGAAATGTAGGGGCTCATGATGGGGATGCATTGTCCAACATTGACAGCCCTTTGCTTACATATGCAATTCCTTGGCTATGGGAACATGATTTGTGGCTATAAGCCTCAGAATGAAAAGGAGATGAAGAAATGAAAGTACGCCCGGGAAGCAACATCCACGGTAACCGCAAAGCAACTTTCGATTGATGTTTGTGAATGTGGGATTATGCAGCGCTTAGGAAAATTGTGGTTTTTTAAGAGATGAGAACATGTAGAAGCGATTCTCGGCAATTTTTTTTTGCCACAGACCTGGGAATACTAATTGTTGCTCTTGAAAAAACAGGAATACAGGGAAAACATTACGCCTCAAATTAACCATTGTATCACTATTGCAGCGAAGTTCTTTACTTTTGAGATGTACTTCTTACAAACAAATCCACACAACACAACGCCATGGTAAGGTTCACACTTGCTGATGTCTTTTGAGGTGTGACAACATATTGCTCCTGTGACAATTGTTCTTGGCTTAAAGAGAAATGCCAGTAGTTGTAGTAAACACTGATTTCATGAGAAAGTCTGCAAATTGTCAGTATATCATCGAGGATCTAGATCTGGTACAGTTACATAAACTGAACTTTGTGAAATCTTGAAATCTACGCAGAAAAATGTTCACACTGAAGATCACCAACGCAGATAGGCACACGTGGGACAGTGTATTATAATTGCTGGAATAAAGACCCGACGGAAGTGACCGAATCCGCGCTTATTTTGCTAATTTCTCAGCAATTACACAATTTCTTCCAGAATCCTTTGGCACATATTTTTTTATTCATACAAACAGACACTTGGGTGGTCATTATGTTAGATTCTGTAAAAAGTAATTTTGAGATCGTTACCAGAACTGGAATTTATCTTAAATTTCATCTAAGATGAAGAGTTAGGCTTAGGGTTGCATCATTTGATTAGTGTGTGGAATTTAGAGCGTAGCAATTCTCATAGGAGCAAATGTCATGGAATCGTTTTTTTTATAATCATAAGATGGCTGCAGACAAAATACAAAGAGAGAGGTGATCTTGAAGCCATCTTGTTGTGGGTGGTTACCGTGGCGAAGGAGGAAGTTAAAAAAAAAGAAGAAGAGATTGAATAAATATGACTCCTACATTAAGCCTGTTTAGCTAACAAGTGTCAGTTTCACATTGTAGAGACTAATTAAGTAGGTAAAGAAATACTCATAATCCGCAATGGAATGGAAACTAAACTAAAAAAAAAATCCATATCCTGGTTCTAAAAACACTCGAGAATGGTGGAGGAACGATGGTTGAAATGCGTCATCCCATGCCGAAGCTCTTGAATTAATCTTGGCATTTTAAGTGCATTATGTTGCCCGACTGTCTGCATCTCTACCTTACTGTATGATAGTGATGGTGATTATATTCGAAAGTGAACAGATCACTATGAATGGAACAGTCACGAAAGATGGCTCAAGAATATTTGGTCAGCTATAGCATTTATTCTGAAGGATTTGATTCATCAAATCATAGAATTATTTCATGACTCATGATGGTCATCTTTGTTTTCATGCATTGACCATGTTTATTTGCCATTTCTTTTTCTTGACATATTGAGATTCTGTTTAGAAGAGAACAGGAAAGAAATACACCTGAAACAAAAACAGTCCTTAATACTGCCCACTGCGCCTCCAAGCATGGTGGGCGGCAGTGAAGTATCCCATCTCTTGGTTATTTTTTGGTCCTGGTTAGTTGCAAGATGGTAGACATTCTGGGAATAAATTACGCTTTTATTTGTAAGTGTGCATGCAGTTCAATGAAGAAAAATTGTCTGTGGACATGGGCTAGCATGGGAGTGCATGTACCGTGTATGTCTTTAGAGCGTTGTTTCTGAGTTTGGTTATTTTTGTCCTTTCCTGCTCACGACTAATTTCCAAAATGACTCGCTGAATGATGACTATATCGTGTTTCGTGGGATTACTCCATTTCGTCCGCGGGTTAATCGTCCCAACCATGTGTGTAAGAGACCTTAACCTCTGTCTCTCTTCTATCTTCTCTCTCTCTCTCTTTCTCCACGTCACATCCAGTTAGCAAACCTGTTCATCTCCTGATACACCCCTAATGAATTTATCAACCGAATTCCTTGTCTGCGTAGAGCGTGACTCACATCACGCGATCTGCCCAGGACCGACCTCGGAACCCGCATTCTTGTGCTCGCAAAGAATTGTTAATTACTTGCCTCTCGTCCATAATTGTTGGTTTTAGTAATTTTCAGCATGCTGTCATAACAACGTGGCATTCATTGGACATGGTTTTGTTTCAAAGCCAATGACTCCAAGTTCCATTGGGTGTCATTGTGTAACATTTGTGTTGATTGAATGTCCATGGCACGTGTCACAAAATGACAAATTAAACCCTTATATACTGTAGGCAATATAGGAAACAATGAAAGTGCTTTGCTTCTAACATTTTGCCACTTCTTCTCTCTCGGCTGTTGATTTGATTTCAGGTCAATATTTCAGTATTTTGAGTAGGTCGACATCTAAAGTAGATGCAGATTGGCACAGTTAACATGAAATACTTCCACTTCAGTCAGTCTACACAATACTTTTCAGGTCAAACATCTGTATGGTGTGTTGTGGGTGGGCTTGAAATGCAAGGAAATTGATCCTCATGGCAACCACAAAAAATGAATCAACTGCTCTTGCAGTAACCATGCACTTTGTTTGTGTTTTCCTCTTCATATTTGTGATTCTTCATGAAATCACTTTAATGACGTACTCTTGCCTAACTGGAGCATGTATGCAGAAACTAATCAGGTCGTAGCATCACATCAATCCAGAAAGGTTAACGAGTCAAATGGAATAATGGATCATATCACAATGTTTTTCTTCTGCAGGGCAAAGAAATATGATAGAAATGAACAATTGCATGCTTGAAAAATGATGATTGAATTGTGTAAGACGATCACAGACGTGTCAGGCTTGGGAATTTCCTTCCTTTTGGTAATGATTGAAGCTTTGATGGATCTCCTTTAATGCGTATCATAACCACTGGGGGCGACCTACAATGTATCAGCTACTATAAGATCTGATAGCCTTTTTGTACTCACTACTTTAATGGGGGGGGGGGGGGAATGATCATAGAAAAGCAATGAAATCACTTAAATTTGTTCATTTATGCAAATTAAAAAAAAAATTAATAGTGACAACTTGACTCTACATGAGATTCCCTTCTCCCAACTCTTGCACTTGTTTCGTCTTCTTTTTCACTTTTTCACTTTTTCTATATATTTATTTATTTATTATTTATTTATTTACTTATTTATTTATTCATATTCCACAAATCCCCAAAGTACATTTCATAATAAATCATTTACAATGATAAAATACATCAATGCGTAACATATGCAGGGTTGAAACATTCCAACGATATGAAAAAAAGTGGGCGGGCCTACTGAAAAGCAAAGCTTGTAAGATGTAGACCCCTATCAAAATTTTATACAAGGGTAATATGATATAAAGTATAGTAGAAATAATCAGCAAAATTCTATAAATCTATATAGATGTAAACATTGTAACATGAATGTATATACAAAATGTTGACTTTAAAATACACAATTTGCACAAAATTTTGACTTTAAAATACACAATTTGCTCTACAGAAAGCTGATTGGTAGTCTACATTGCAAAGACTGTGGTTATGATTTTTAAGCCATTTACCTGTACAGTGACATGCACAATTATTTGTTTGGGGTCTTATTGTGATTTATTCTAGCTTGAATGTGCAACACACCTGTTCATTGAGCAATTTAATGCTTTCATGAGATTCTGGAAGCAGTTTAATTCTTATGTGGAGCGTTGTGGCCCAGTGGATTAATCTTCTGACTTTTAACCAGAGGGTCGTGGGTTTGAATCCCAGCCATGGTGTAATTTCCTTCAGCAAGAAATTCATCCACATTGTGCTGCACTCAACCCAGGTGAAATGAATGGGTACCTGGCAGGAATTTATTCCTTGAAATGCTACCGCGCTGTAAAAGGCTGCGGGGCTAAAGCCAGGTTTAATGATATCCAAGTCCTTTGGAAGTGCATAGGGACGATATGACATAATGTAATATGCGCTATAAAAGAACTGCATTATTATCATTTTTATTATTTCCAGCAGCAATATATTATTGCTATTATCAAATCCATAAAATTAGCAAAGTGATTCAGATATACTAATTGTTTGCTTTAGGAGTAGTAGGCCTATATCGTTGAGCAAGTGAGATTACAATCATAATACTCAAACAAATATATCGATATGAGCGAGATATTTAAACAGTGCAGTGTTTAAACAACTGAAAAATCCAGTCATTTTGTACGAATCTTTAAACGAAAGTAAACTTCATGGACCGATGTACTGTCTGCCGGCTGTGTGGTTTTGAAGCAGTTGTGTATCATCGTTTGGCAAGCCATCAAGAAATATATGTATCTACTTAAAAGATCAAAGGTCTATATTTGAAATTGAGCAATTGGAGGATATGAACATGCGAGCCGCCCAAAACTAACAAGCGTAACCGAAGAAGGTAGAAAAGAGAGAGACAGAAAAAAAATGAGTGTTTGTATTTAAATTACAATGTACACCGCAGCCGAAGTGTCGTGCATACAAGAGGCGCGAACTGTCTTGCTTTGGAGGTTTATGTTTTATGGATGACTTTTTGACAATGATTTGGATCGAATTTGAGGTAATGTAAATGGTAACCGATTGTAAACTTTCCCAGCCCTGTTGATTCGAGGTACGTGATGGGGTTTTCGTAATGTCCTTGTCTTTATATTCCATCGAACTTCCTTCTCTTTCTTAATTCGAATCCAAGCGCAACATATATGCGGCATAGAACATTTATGTACATGAAGTATGTTTTAGCATACATTGGTGTGTGTTCATGTGGTTGTGTGCATTGTAGTATGGCATTGTGTCGGATGTTACGACGCACTAAAAATCAATCTCTGTGCACATTTTCTTTCATGATTATGAGCCAACCTAACACATTGGATACATTCGGCCCATGAATGTATTGATTTTTTTAATGTTGTCATCTTGCACATTCTACCAAACTAATCATTCTCGACATCTGTCAAATCGCGATAGATATGTAACAGGATTTTACGTTGTTAATTAACTACTGTAAATCTCTAACCAGTGGGGGGGTGCTGTGAATGTACATGTACACCATGGGCACTCCTGGTGCATTATATTTTCCTTCTTTCCCTATAAATTAGGAAATTTGAATGATGTCATTGGCGACTGGTACATTGCCCCGCATTATTTAAAAGTACCGTTCTCTCGCAATGCATGTTTACACATTATCCATCATTGTATTCTTATTCTACCAGTCTGAACTCCCCCCCTCCCCGCCCGCCTACCATGCTTCATTCCTTGATACATATGTAGTGTACCCATGTCAGCATCCCGTCTCCTCTCTGAGGGGGCCTAACACGCGCCCATCCACCACTCACCCTGCCCCTCAACAAGCGGGGGATGACTCAAGCCTCGGGCCATGTAAGGCGATACGTCTCATAAATTATTTGGATTGCCTCGTGACTAATATGTTTGCGCCATTCCAAAAACGGGGACATTTGTATGAATTCCAGTATCCACCACAATTATGGATTCCACACCCGGCCATCTTCCACCAGTAAATTATGCCACGCATATATGCTGATAAATGGCCTGTCCCAATTCATGGTAGTTTTGTATTCAGGCTCATTGATACCATGGAAGCATCTATTGTTTTACATGTAGACCTATGGAGAACACTGTCCAGAAGATGCTCTTTGGTACTCCATATTTGGATAATATTTTGAGTAATATTTTGGAATATATGCCCTGAAGTGCCTTTTCTGGCTAACAATTTAGTATGGTGCACCAATATAATGCTGTATTACTTTTATTATCAACATTTGAAAAATGACTTGATCCTATTTTTAACTGCAGATTTTGTAATGACTAAAAAAATAGTAAGACTACACTCTTGGTGATTGCCTTCGGATTATTTGAGGTTGAATTATATTTTAAGATTATCTTATTATATATGTCTAGATTTGAATTTATAATTCAATATCAGGTTTTGAATTCTTTCATGTAACCTTCCACTTTAATAACAATGGGTTTCTGTGTTTTATATCCTAGACAAGAATATCTTGAACCTTAAATCAAAAGGTAAATTGCCAATTCGTCTACTGCCATCCCTCCATCAACATTATGTCTAATAACCATTTGACCCGATCATCACTTCGGCGAATCACCATTTCGTCTCGTAACAACTTGGTCTAATATCCATTTCATTTCATTCATTTTGCACAATTAGCACTTGGACCAATTAGACCAATTAGACAAAATGGTGAGTGGACAAATTGGCAATTAGACCATGTGGATAGTGGACGAACCGATGGTAGACCAATTGGATGAATTAGCATTAGACGAATTGGAAGTAAACCAATCAATTCGGTCTTGTCCGACATATGAGTGCTATAAATCAAATGCCTGGTGTAGCTAAATTTCATGTGTTTGGGGGAGTTGACACAGAGGCTTTTTACACTCCAATAGTAATTATTGTCAGAATGTCCAAATATGGCTTGATACTGCGGTACTTTGAGATTCACTCACAAGTGTTATAAGCTACTAAAATCCTTGCTTCTGATTGGCTATTTGCAATTTTGTCTGTGGAAATCAATGACTAGATGTTTCATGAAACACCTTGTAATATCGCCTACGGAGAGGTCACTTTTATTATCATTATAAGTGTTATAGGGTGTTCAAATTTGTTATTAGACCTTGCATAATTTTTTATTCAGGACTTTCTTGAAAGTATACTTTTATTTCTGCATTGGTTAGTCAAATTGAATGGTAGGCATGTATATTTTTGAAGAAATTCTGCTTGTTTTTAAATTCGTTTTAATTCATAATGACTTTTTCAATTTCACCTGAGATTCTGTATGTGTTTTGCAGTATAAAATGCATTTTTTTAAATAGAATCTTTACTAAGTAACAATAAATCATTAGATAAGAGAGAAGAAAGAATTAATGTGAGAAAGAACGGGGAGTGTGTGATAACGAAAGAGAAATTACATGTAGAGAAAAAGAGTCGAGCGATGAAAAACAACGGAGGAAGAAAAACATTTTCCAACGTTCTTGTTTGCATTAATCAATAAATGGGACACGGGCCAGCAATAAAGAGCTTCCCTCCGTAAACAGAATGCTTTCCTTTCCCGTTTCCCCTCACGCGAATCTCATCATAACCGACCGGGGATGCCAGGACCTTTCCGCCATATTTGAAGAAAAAGAAAGAAGAAAAAAAATCCAGTAGACAGTTATGAGAGGGACCTGGTGATCCCAGGCAACTTGATTGAATGTAGTCGACCTTTCATGTTGGGAAGTAGAACGAAAGAAGATTTAAAGGTAATGTTCAGTTTCAGAAAAAAAGAAAGCATGCATTGATTCCTTGTGCATGATATACTTTCTTATTAAATTAGGATGCTAAGTAACTCACTAGTGAATACAAATGGAATGGAGGATGATTTGCAGATTAAAAAAAAAACAGTCAAATGTAACTTAATTCTGATGTAAATAGTAGACTGAAGATTGTGCATTAGTTTTTGCAATTAACAGATTCAAAGCAATTAATTTATACATTTAAGGTTCAGTGTGTGATGGAAAATTAGACATTCAGGAATACATAGGACTAAATGATTAATTTGATGTTAAATATTTTAATTGAATATGAAAATTGAATTTAATAAGAAAATATTGACTGAATAATTCATGACTGGACATTTTGACACATTTTTATGCTTATGCGATGTCTTCTTTTCGTTGAAAGAATGCAAATGACAAATGTGACTGAAAATCTCAACTATTCTTTGGCATGGATTTTATACCTTTGTTTATTGGCAAAAACATGAAAATGTGGAGAAAGAGAAAGAGAAGGTGGTTTCAGACCGCCTCGAAGTTCATCAGTTCCAGGTATTTTCTGATTGGGAAATTTACCCCGATCAGACAATACCAGGTAATATTGTCAATGTGAAAGCAAATTACGCGTAATCTCCCTGAAAGAAAATACCCACTAAATAGTCGCAGGTTCCAAGGTCGCAGGTATTTTGGCAATGTGAAAGCAATTTATGGGAACTTTTAGCACAGCGTGTAGTTGGGCACGGGCACCTTGGGTGGCTGCTGAGCTAGTGATTTTGAATCTCGCGCCTCGCTTGCTTATCAGACCATACTTCGCATACTCGTAACTTCAGGAACTTATCCCTAAGGGTATGTTTGGAGGCGGTGTGAATGCAGGAATAATTAATGGGTATTTTTTAGCCTTAAAAAGTTCTTGTAATTTAACGGTGATTCCAATGATCGGGGCGGTTTGAAACCACCAAGAGAGAGAGAGAGGGGGGGGGGGGGGGGGTAGACAGCAGATGAACAATGGGGGGGGGGGTAATCATGTAACCAACGCTAGAATGGTATGGAGGTAGGCGACCCAGGAGACCTCTGCGTTCCATCCCATATAAGTCATTTTTCTAGGGCGCTTTCAGATCTTCGCACATTTTTCCCAGTTTGACTTGGACCAGTGCCCAATGAAAGAACTTAAAGGGATGTATCAACATTGCCATAAGTAGACAAATTTGCATCTGGTGGGATATTTAAGAAGTACTATATTCTGTTTAATCTCTTCAAAGTATGATAGTACATGAACATTTTAAAGGAAGTCATGCACTAAAACAAAAAGCATGAAAAGATGAAGGTTCACCATCCACTGGACCTGAGTGTGCCTAGTCTACTGGCACACACCCCTGGTTTTCATATCCGCTTTGTGCATAACGCAGAGTCTGAAGTATTGAGACTAGAGTACTGCGGCTGGCTCTACCAAGGCACAGACAGAGTCGTTGGCATTAAGACAATGTTCTCACTGCCTTCTTTAAACTGGTTTAGTGGAAACTATAACGCGTAGTGAGAACGGTCAAAGTGATCTTCCAAACCGGTTCAGAAAACCACCTCGCAATGTAGTTTTCAAGATCGCTTTGCCTCAGGTTTTAGTGTAAGTGATGAAACAACAGTTCTTAGGGAAGTGATCTACGTACATTTTGAGCGCGCTACTCAACACGACAAGTGTAGAATGCCTAAGCTGCGGTTCGATTTCGCGCGAAACGTGTCACCCCACTGAGAGCGTTGCCGTAGCAACAAGATTGCTTTACGTGAAGTGATTTTGAAAACCACTTTCGTGTGATCAAGTGGGAACACAAGCAAAGCGATCTTCCAAACTGGTTTCCTGAATCGGTTTCCAGTAAACTAGTTTTAGAAAGAGTAATGAGAACGGCCTCTTAGTCTTCACTGTAGACATTGTATGATTGGTTAAATATGAGTCTGTGCATTGAGACTAGAGTGTGCCTACCAAAACAATTGTTATGGATGTGGTATTATGTCATCAGAATCTATTATGGATATCATTATATTATATTAATGTCCACTTAATAGTCTGATGCCTTTGATGATAGCTGTCTGAAAAAATGGAATTACAGCTTAACAGTAGCTGGAATGGCAACTTTGAACTTTGTCTTGGCAGGCAGTAAAGAACTGTTGGCCAGGCTTTTTTTTATGGCATGCCAACTTGTTGATCTGCAAATTTATAAATTCTAATTTTACGATTCTTTTGTGAGGTGGGTCTTTTGCCCTTAAAATTATTGTCAGTTGTTACCATAATCTTGGGGGTCTATTCAGATCTGAAATAATTAACATAAACCGACACTCAGAAATAATGAAATCTAGACTGAAACAAGTGACACCAATATGCACATGTAAACACATGTAATTGTTGGTAGGAAAAAGACTCCTGTACCTAACAGAATGCCTTTGCTTTTTTGCTGATTTTTCTACAGTTACTCTTAAAAAAAAAATCAGAATTGTTTGCCTTCATAATTTTGTTATATGATGTCTTTTTTGCAAAAACTTTGATGGGCATATGTTTGGATTTTGTTCCAATTGATTTTATTGCTGATCCCTCTGGAACTTAAGTTTAATCTATCAACATAAGATGAAACTCTGAAAGTGTAACATTGCATTTAAATCACTTTTCCATTCTTTGAGCATGATTACTCTCTATGATAATGAAAAAAAAAACTCAACAGTTTGCAACTTTGCATTATATTGTATTTCTACGAAATTCATATTTTGGGTAAATGCCAACATTTTTTGGGGAAAAAGACTCCAACCTGGTACTTTTCAGGCCAATAGCTGTCTATTTTTAGGAAGAAACTATTGTACAAATTGTATGAAATTGATGAATTCTCTCTTCCATTTCATATCCCTCCACAAATATTTGTAGCGTACCCAGTTGGCATTATTAAAGCAAACAAAGGAACAGTGCTGCAGCTTTTGGTTTGTATTGTTATTGAATCAAATCGAAATGAATTATATTGTCTACTAGTTTGATTAAAATATTATTGTAGAAGCATGCATAGATGGCCGTCTGGTATGGCGCTATAACACGTGGGCTAGAATTTATATCATTACTCTACCAAATTAAGAGTTATGCAAGAAGTTGAGGGTCAAGGGTGGGTTACTTTTTGCGACAAAAATTTGAAGTTACATTCACCAATTACTTGTAAAAAAGATCGTTCTTATGGGGCCAACTGTGAAGGCATATATTACAAAAGCCTGAAATAACTTTCTGCAGCTGTCGTTTGAGTTGGCTTCCGTGCAAGCATATACATTAACGAGTTGTAGATTTATTCAGGAGAAGGCGATAGGCTTGCTCCGGAAGTCATTTTTTGCATGTCATATAGAGAGTATTCTGAATAGGTTCCAGGAGATTTGCTCTGGCGAAAATTGCTACACGGTAAATTCCACACACTAATGGAATGACCAACTTCAACCTTAACACTATACCCTATCCTAAACCTAGCCCTTAAAGGTCAAGTCCACCTCAGAAAAATGTTGATTTGAATCAACAGAGAAAAATCAGACAAGCACAATACTGAAAATTTCATCAAAATCGGATGTAAAATAATAAAGTTATGCCATTTCAAAGTTTCGCTTATTTCCAACAAAATAGTTATATGAACGAGCCAGTTACATCCAAATGAGAGAGTCGATGATGTCACTCACTCACTATTTCTTTTGTTTTTTATTGTTTGAATTATACAATATTTCAATTTTTACGAATTTGACAATTAGGACCTCCTTGCCTGAAGCACAAAATGTTAAAATAATGTAATTCCACGTGTTCAGGGAGGAATGAAACTTCATTTTACTTGACAATGACGAGAAAATAAAAATATTTCGTATTTCATATAATAAAATACAAAAGAAATAGTGAGTGAGTGATGTCATCAACTCTCTCATTTGGATGTAACTGGCTCGTTCATATAACTATTTTGTTGAAAATAAGCGAAACTTTAAAATGCCATAACTTTCTTATTTTACATCCGATTTTGATGAAATTTTCAGTGTTGTGCTTGTTGAATTTTTCTCTTTTTATTAAAATCAATTTTTTGTTGGGGTGGACTTGTCCTTTAACCTAACATAAAACCCTATTGCAACCATAACCCTACATCTTAGACGAAATTAAGCGTGAATTGTTGCAGGAGCAAATGTTGTGTCATCTCTGAATCATCCAGTATATTTTTGTCTCGCCTGCATAGCAGAGCGAGACCGTAGACGCCGCTTTTCCGACGGTGACAGCAGCGGCGTCGTCGTCAACATTGAAATCTTAACCAAGGTTACGTTTTTGAAATGCCATCATAACTTAGAAAGTTTATGGACCTAATTCATGAAACTTAGACGTAAGGGATGAACTTAGACATAAAGGAAATCAAGTATTACTGAACATCTTGCCTGAGTTTCAGGTCACATGACTAAGGTCAAAGGTTATTTATTTAGGGTCAATGAACTTAGAGCATGTTGGGGGTATTTGTGGAATTGTCATCATAAAGCTGGAAATTTATGGATATAGTTCATGAAACTTAAACTTAAGAGCAATGAAGTATCCCTGAAAATCCCATGCAAGTTTTAGCTCACATGACCAAAGTCAAAGGTAAGTTAGGGTCAATGAACTTTGGTACTGTTAGGGGTATTTGTGGAATTGTCATAATCTTATGGATCTAGTTCATGAAACATAGACATAAGGGTAATCAAGTATGAATGATTGTTTTGCACACATCACATGATCACGGTCAAAGGCCATTTTGGGTCAATGGACATAGTAGTTTATTGATTGTTTTCTATTCAATAGCTGTTTATTAAGTCAGCACTGCTGCTATATCAAATTGCGTAATGCAGGCGAGACTGCCAGAGGCGTTCCACTTTTTACAATTATAAGTAATATTTCAAGATAATAACTTTGCATTGTGAATGGGACCTTGAACACCAACAAGAAACATTCATTGGTAGCTTCAGTGACATGGTCACCTAATAGTGCTGAAAGTAGGTCTGGATCTTGTGTCTGTCATCAAGTACTATAATAAACATTTGTATTCCTTGGCTTGTTTTATATGTTTTAGCCTATGGGGGGGACATATCTATAGGCTTTATATAGTTTTATGATCCCAGTTTCATCTTCACCTCAGTTCCTTTCCGTTATTGTCCTGCATAGATCTAGAGCCATTACCTCACACCCTTGATCCAATCTCGTAAAGTATGATGTATGCCAGGGCGAGTGAGCATTAACCCAAGTCGGCTCTTAAAACTTGATATCCTGACGAGTAGCAATGTCTCACTTTATCTGTAAGCCAATATTTTTTGTTGCAAGCTCTCCCGCCTCCGCCTCCTCCTCCTCCACCCAGCTGCCTGACCTCTCAGCGCCGAAATTCCAGCGATCAACAACACCGGCATGCCCAGGTCACCAGTGTGAGAGTTTGTTCTACTGGTTGAGTAAATAATATGTCTGTGCATTTTGTGTTGAGCGGTTTGATATCACCTTGCATTTCATGTCGAGGTCTACGCCATCAGACCCTGCGTCACAGTCGCATTCAATTATGCATTTATCCTTGCCTCATTCACACAGGATGATAAGTTGCATGAAAAGTCGTTTGCAAAAACGTTGCGGTTTATAAGGATGGCATGGAGTACCTTTGAACAAGTTCAAACCAGGGGGGTGTTTTGCAAATAGTTAAGTATGACTTATACCCCTTTCATAAACCCAATTATGCGGATATTATCCGCATAATTCGGTCGTATAATTGGAGCAGGACCAGAGTTATCCGCATTATTTCGATGCTGGAATTATCCCCATAAAAGCAGTATCGGGACCAGATTTTGACTTTATGAACGCATTTCCAAAGTAATGTGAATAATTGCCATGGTGCGGTAAAAAAGGTCACCCTTTTCCAACACGACCCCATCGGAGGGGGCGTGAGAAGTTGCCATGACAATTATCTGCCTTTTTCAGGTCGCGCACTCGTAAAAAATAGTGTGGATTATTTTTGGAGTTTGTGCATGCAATTTTTATTCAATTTTCCGCATTATTCTTAGGCACATAATTGGAGGATGGGTTTGTGAAAGGGGTATTAGAGTCTCATTTAATTGTCTAATTTGCATGCCATTTAAAAGGCATCACTGCATCGGTCAAATCATGCTAAGAAGATGCGCGCTACTGCGAATAATGTTATTAATCAACAAGAATGCATGTTACATATCATGTGCGCGTCAGCACCAAGCTTAAGTCACACTGAAATCTTTGTGAAACACCCCCCCCCCCAGTTCTGGATCAGCCAAGGTTTGATATCACCACCAGGAATCTTGCTTAGTGTCCATTGACAAGACAATGGAGGGGGCAGGGGGGGGGGGATCAGGAAAGTTCATAAGGTACTATTAAATGGAAATGTGAATAGTGGATGATTTGATAAAGAAATATATCTGTTTGTTTGTGTTGTGCATTTTCTATTGTAGGCCCTATAGGTTGCATGACTTAGAATGGCATATTTTAATTATTTTGGTACAGGAACATCCCCCTGTTGGCCTATATAAACTACCCCTAAATATTGAATTGTTCATGGAACTTTATAAAATAATGATATGGATGCTAATTAAATGATTGACTGAATCTGTCATCTGACCAGGCATTATTTTTAATAGCAACAGGCAAATTTGCTAATGACTGGTACTATTGACTGGTCATGGCTTTAAAGGTGAGGATGTTTGATTGAATAACAAGGATCCACATATCATACCTTTACTTTTACCTTGTACTTTACATGTGGAATAGTTCAAATGGGTAACTGTTCCAAAGGTATCCCTTGCATGTATAATTCTTACTATTGCCCTGGATGATGTGCATTATTTTTATACTAGTAAATTGTAAGGCCAAGGGAACTATATATCAGACCTTACATTTCATTCAAAGTAGGGGGAGGGGTTGGTTTTTAACTCTTTAGAGCTTTGGTCAATTTACCAGTGCAGTGAAAAAACGGCTGAATTTCACATGAGAACGTTTCATTCGAGAAACCATATCATGTCTGCCCGGTTAGACTAGCTTTTGTCATGTCATTATGTAGTACAAGTATGTAGATAGTATCCCATTGCTTGGTGTGTGTTAATGTTTGTCAAGTGCAGTGTGTGCAGGAGCACTCCGAGCTATGATATGAATGTGTGTGTGGGTGGGTGTGTGTGTGCCAACCAGTCCCTATGATGCTCAACCAACAGGCAGGAAAGCACGCTCTTTACACTCACCTCATACACTTACACACACACACAAATGTTCGCTGCTCCATTTGTGCATGATTAGTTACAGTACACTTTGCCCAACCAATTCCCCCAGCTGGTGGTGAGAGGGGGAGAGAGAGAGAGAGAGAGAGAGTAGAAGAGGAAGCGCGACAACTCTTGCCAACCCATACATCCACCCGCGACGGGACGGTGGACGCTGGTGAATTATCGGGTATATTTGCGTCAGGACGTCTTGTCGTCATCAATTCTGTTCGTGCGCTTCTCAGGTTTGCTTGTGCTCCGGCAGCGCTTGATATTTGGATTAGCGTGGAAACATACATTAACTGGAGTATCTAATTCATACATGGACTTCCTTTCAATTCTTGGATTGTGTATCACGTGCTAGTCTTTGTCGAAAGGTAAATACAAATATTTTTTCTTTAACATGCATCAATAAGCAATCAGATCATCTGACACCCCCCCCCTCTCTCTGTTTAAATTTTTGAGTCAAATGTTTTTCAAATCAACATTGCTGTTTGTTCACAAGTTTGGAAACAAGGACAGTTAAAAGTCGATACGCAGCATGGCATCGCGATGCCACGAGGGACATGTCACATGCTGAGGGCTAAGTCTATTATGACACCCCCCCCCGTTGTACTTTAAAGGATGATAATCAGTATTTCAATACATTTACAAGTACGATTGAACAATTCTCAGTGTTTACCTTTGATCAATGCACGCCGTATAGTTAGTTAATAAATATCCAGACTCGTTTGTAAAGTACGGTATGTGTGACTTTGAGCTTCACATTTCCCATGTGTTGTCGTACGTTGCAATCGTCTGTATGTCATGGTGGTGGGAAGATTTTTTCTCTCCAATTGGACTTTGATTCTTTCAATAGAATTCAAAACGATACCACCCCCTCTAGGTTAAGTGATATGATGGCTCTTCGGTGTGGGAATATTTATTCTTTTGCTTTCTTTAAGATCCAAATTGTTACCTAAACCTTGTTGACCCTTCAAAAGTTGCTGGATCGGACCTTTAGTGAAATTATGTGTCTGGGCCGGGCCCTGTTTAGGGTAAAAATAACCACCAAATTTTGCATGATTTACTAAGAATCTAGAACAAATAATAGTTAACCAATGTACATATAAACTAAACTATATAGTGGGGGTGTCGTGGTCGAGTGGTTACGACTCTCGTCTCTCAACCAGAGGGACGTGGGTTCGAATCCCAACCATGGCATGTCTTCCTTCAGCAAGAAATTTATCCACATTGTGCTTCACTCAACCCAGGTGAGGTGAATGGGTACCCAGCCGGATTAATTCCTTGAAATGCACTGAGTGCCGAAAGGCTGCTTGAACTAAAGCTGGGGTAGTAATAATAATTAATAATACGCCTCAGAATAGATTATTTTTAGATAGATGGCACAATATGAATGCCTATTATCATTATTATTATTACTATTATAATTATTATGATAAGTTTTTTTATATAAAGATTGTAAACCTACTGTCCATTAAGAATCTTTTTCACTGATTTGCAACTTTGTTATGTAAGTTGATAATCAACAATTTTTTTATGAGAGTGTATAAATGACAAAATTGCTTTCACAGTTAGATGTGTCATGGCTTGCGATCAATTAGTTGTAATATCACTCCTATAATCTCATTTGCTGCAAATAGTCACAAAACCAATTGTGAAAGCTCCTTTAGTTACAAATATTTATTTGAGAGGCAGCACTACTGTCTATTTTTGGAATAAGGTTAATTGAGATGATAGCCTTTATGTCCTGTTTAAAGGTCAAGTCCACCTCAGAAAAATGTTGATTTGAATCAATAGAGAAAAATCAGACAAGCACAATGCTGAAAATTTCATCAAAATCGGATGTAAAATAAGAAAGTTATGACATTTCAAAGTTCCGCTTATTTTTAACAAAATAGTTATATGAACGAGCCAGTTACATCCAAATGAGAGAGTTGATGACATCACTCACTCACTATTTCTTTTGTATTTTATTACATGAAATATGAAATATTTTTATTTTCTCGTCATTGTCATGTGAAATGAAGTTTCATTCCTCCCTGAACACGTGGAATTCCATTATTTTAACATTTTGTGCTTCAGGCAAGGAGGTCCTAATCGTCAAATTTGTTAAAATGGAAATATTGTATAATTCAAACAATAAAAAAAACAAAAGAAATAGTGAGTGAGTGACATCATCGACTCTCTCATTTGGATGTAACTGGCTCGTTCATATAACTATTTTGTTGAAAATAAGCGAAACTTTAAAATGCCATAACTTTCTTATTTTACATCCGATTTTGATGAAATTTTCAGTGTTATGCTTGTTAAATTTTTCTCTTTTTATTCAAATCAAGTTTTTGTTGGGGTGGACTTGTCCTTTAAGAATGATTAGTACAGGTATCTTGTTTGCCAGTTATAGGAATTATCAACAACGTTGATGTCCGTGATAAGCCTAGTGGACCTGAGGAGTGTTGTCTGGAGCGTCTTGTCGGTGGTTTTGTTTGACATATGTGCTCTTAGCCAATCAGATGCCAGGATTTCAGTAGCTTATAACGGATAGTTGGTGAAAATCACCAACAAGCTGTTTCGTGAAATCTGCCCTGTTTTGTTTGTTCATGGCTTCTCAAAAGATATGCGTTGAGTTAGCAGTTAATCAGTGATTCGTTTATTATAACGGTAGTAGGCCTATGTTTTGCTGAATATGCTCTTTGTTTGAACATTGCTTAAATAATGGCCTCAGGATATTCTATAAAATGAACGAAAAAAATTGTGCTTTTGATCATTGACTTTTTTCACTTTTTAATATATAGGACTTCATTCATATTATTTTCCTGATCATATTTTTTAGAGTGACTTGTATCTTGATTCTATCCTGAGTGATATTGACACACTCTTTTGTGTATGTTTTGAATATATTTACTTTCAACTTTTCAGATGTCTCACCACAAGAGTACATCGTAAAAAGGTGTGATGTATAGGCCTAGTATACATACAGGATCATGGACTGGTCCATTACAAGTCATTTAGCTTTGTTGATGTTGTGGTCAAGCCACCAATATAGTCTTGAATTCAGACATGTGTCTAGATGTTTCATGGCCATTTTGAAGGTCGATAGTGTGACTCAGTCACCAGACTTCCAAGTAGCCCAGCCTATTTCTCCAATTCCTATTGGACATCGCTATTTCTGGGGATGACATCATCGAACCACTTTCTTGCAAAGTTACAGATAATTTTACACTCCACAAGTGTGAGCGGAGAGTTGGGGTGATGGGGTGCTGTTTGAAAGGGGTTTGGGATTGTAGACTAGCTGATGAAGTGTATCACTATAAAGGATCTGTGAGAGGGTTATCTTATCAGTTTATCCCTGGGGCAGTCTAGTTTTTATCCCCTCACAGCTTGATGGTATCTTCAATGTTTACAAGAATTCCCCCCAGTCAAGGTAGATTTGCACTGACCTTAATTACCTGACCTTGTTCAGGGTCAGTTGAGGACACTGGAGATCCTGGTTGCTGGTAGGTTTGGGGAAATGGTGAGGGGGCGCATGAGTGGGTGATTTACAGGAAAGGGATGGGAAGCTGTTGGGTAGTCTTGGAAACTGTACCTCTTTCTGGCAACTGTGGATGTGGAATTCCGAAGTTTAAAATGCATGGGCCCCTCCCACTATTTCTTCATCCATTTCCCCTTTCTTTTTGTTTCTTCTTGATTATTCATTTTCCAGAAATAATTCCTTCCATATCAAAGTTCTGTTGTAGGCCCACAACTTAACTAGGCCTATTTCATTTTCACTTTCTTTCCAGTTTCTTTTTCAGTCTCCCTGTTTCCTTTTATTCAGTTGATGTTTCTTTTCTCATCACTATTTATTCATTCATACCTATCACCTTTGTCCTCAATTTAATTTTTTTCCCATGAAATCATCCCTTTTACTGTTTTGCTATCATTTCCAGCTTTTACTTCAATATCCCAATTTCTTTCTCTTTGTTGATAATCCTTTTCTCATTGTTTTTTCTCTCTCTCCCTCTCCTCTGAAAATTCAAGTGCTAAATATTAACACCTGGGTCTCCACTTAACCAATTGATGATAATTATTAACAGTCAATGGTTAATTTATTGTTGTAAATAAATTCATGTATTGTTTTGTATAGATCTTGATGTAGGCCTTGGTATGTACTCAATCTAGTCTGAACTAGAATACTGAACAAACACAAACAGCGAAAGTTATGTATCATTTCCTTGTTACAAGTTTAATAACTTCCCTCTTGCTTTACCCATTGTTTTCCAATGCGTTTCTTTTTTGACAGATCATTCCTTGTCAATGCCAAAGGCTACTCCTTCATTTCCTCATTTTGACAGTGTAATCTGCTTGCCATAAAAGTTTACACAGCGATTTAGATGATGTTGATGGATTTTTGGGCAGGATTGGCTGGTATTTCTAGGAAGTCATTTTGTAGACCCAGGGTCATTTGAGGACACTTGGGTTGTGTACTGTCAAAAGGTCATGAGTAACTTCAGTCTTTGCTCAAGGATAGCTCTCAAGGTAGTCTTGAACATCAGACCCGCTTTACAGTGTGGCAATTCCATGAAATATGTACGTCCACCCCTATATGTGGGACCTTCATGACATTTTCTGTCTCTGATTTTTTTGTTCTTATGACAGTCTGTGATGCTCTCAAATGACTATGAATTGGTCAGTTTGTGAAGTGAAGTTCAACTTAAGAAAAATGGGGGTCGGACGTACAAAAAGGTTGATTATTTTATGGAATTGCCCAGTGATATCCCCATTCGAGGAGCGACTATATATTCAAAATTTAAGATCGGCATTCTTCCTGTCGTAGAATCAACGTAGTGGTGAATTCAGCCATGATTACTTTTGAATAGGGAAAAATTTCATGGGGGCTGGGGGCCATTTGGCCCCCAAAATGCTGAAAAGAGCACTAGAAAATAAAAAAGAGGAGCTTCGGAATTCCCCATTCATCGCAGTGTTCTTGCTTATCCAATGTTGCAGATTTAGGCAGTAAGTTGTGAAATGTAGTCACCTTAATTTTTTTAACCTCATTTTGAATGTACATGTAGAATGTTCTAAGTGATTTTGATAGTATTTTTAAAAACAAATCAATTCAGCAATACAATTGCAGTTGTGGATGCAAGAAGCAGACCGTCAATCAATTGAAATTTGCGATTGATCCTGCGACTCAAAATTGACTTGAGATCGATTGCAAGTATCTCCTTGTATTTGACTGAGAAGGAGAGGACATGAAAATGAATTAGTAGGATTACATGTACATCCCTACCATAAATACATGCGTTGTATTTGAACCTACATAATAATCAACCTTAATGTAATGTAGAGGCCTATTCGTGATTTCCTGGTGTGATGTGAAGTGATAGCTGTCGGTGCATGAATCAGTTGTTGACATGCCAGACGTGTCACCGTAGACGGTGGAACGGTTAGGAAAGAGGGGGTAGAGTTGTATACTTGCTGATTCGTTAAACGTATCCTGTGAACATGGTAGTACATGCCGAGTGTCCATGCATGCGTGTGCACGGTGGATGCCATTTGGCAAGCCTGCGGCGCTTAGCGACAACCGATCGCTTGTTTGCGAAGGGGTAAGCTCCCTCGGACCAGCAGCCATGTTGAGAGATCAATGAAGATGGCATTTTAAAAACAAACAAGAGGGAGAAAGAATGAAAGACATAGATACGGACAGACAGAATGGGATAGAGGGGAAGAGAAAGAGGGAGAATAGAAGACATACAGAGAGAGAGACTGTTAGAGAGAGAAGGGAGAAACAATAATAAACAGAGAGAGAGTGTGTGTTAGAGAGAGGGAGGAAGAGAAAGAGGGAGAGTGAAAGACATACAGAGAGCAAGAGAGAGAAGGAGAAAGGAGAAAGATATATAAACAGAGAGAGAGAGACAGACAGACTCTGTAAAGGAATGTTTTAAGAAAGAACAAGAAGATTCATTGGAGATTGATAGGATAGTGCCATAAACCCTCAAAGACGACAAGTGAACAACGAGAAGAGATTTTGAATAATTTGCGAGTTACAGTCAACTGTCATGGAGACATCATGATAGGATATGAAATTAAAACATTAAACTGAAAAAAAAATATAATTAAGGAAAATGAGAGGGGAAAAGAAAGAGAGAACGAAAGAGAGGGTGGGAGACAGAGGAGGATATGGCATATATCGACTTGACTGCAGGAAAATAAAAGATTCAGAAGAAATTGAACCGAAATCTGTTTATCCAAGTTGCAGTAAATGAACCGTTAATCATAGATTGTGATTGAATGTCACATATCAGGAAGATGAAGGCATGTAACCATTCATGCAACTCTGAATCCTCAGGGGGTTCCATCCGTCTTATCCTTAACCCCTTCCCCCTCCTAATTGTTGGATAATGAATTAATTGAATGATTTAAGCCAATGGAGAAGGATTACGATCTGCTTAACCCCTACCTATCGCAAGGTATCAGGAATCGCCGCAGGGGAGGTGTAATATCTGCTCCCGTCGTCGTCTTCGTGGAGTGTGGGTTATAAACATGGCTGGGTACGAGGACAGATAGATAATTGATGGCCTGCGCTCATACAAGCGGCACAGTTCAATTATAGGCTCTGTCTCCTTGGGCTACCGTTCACACCTACGATTTAACAATGTTTGGATGGCATGAACCTGACTTTGAGCAACTTTGGTGTGATTGAAAATTGAGATAATTCTTTGTCAAAGTTAAGGGAACCGTGGGATCTGTTTTCACCACTAATTATAGCATTGTTTTGATGAATTGGACCTTAGGGTATTGTGGTGTAATTGAAAATTAAGGATACCTTTTTAAAATGACTTTGACATTGAATGAATTTCAATTATTTAGGTTAATTTATTTTTTGAACGCTATGTCATGTTGTCAGAGAGGCTTATTCCTATTCTGCCTCGATCATGTGTTGAAGAAATAATATTTATAAGAGTATTTGATGGAATGAGTCATTTGATAACTGTGCATAATAGATTTCTCTATCTATTGTCATATTTCAGAGAAATGGATGGGGTAGCATATCATGAAAGCTAAAACGTAGTTAAGTTGGGAGTGTGAACATTAGCAATTAGTGCATTTTTGGAGGGTACAGTCTTATGGGTCATGCTGTCCATGAATCATCCCTCTTACCCTAGCCTTTGGCTGATTACGAGCAACTGACACCCTTGTGGAATGGCTAGGAAATGATAAAAGAAATCTCCATCATTTTTTTTTCCAAAGCCACTTGCCTCGGGATGTAGTCTACAAAAGAAGTCAACTTATCGGGAGAAAAAAAGACTTGTTTGGTGATATTTTGGTGATTGGTGGGGATTTTTTTACCTGATTGCTATAAAGATGCTTGTAAGCAAGCAACCAGAGGACTGACGGCTTAAGGTCCTCTCCGAAGGTTTGTTTGTATGGTTAAATATAAATGTGAGGGTTAAGAAAATTGGAGGGGGGGGGGGGAGATATTGAAATACTTTGTCAGCTGCATATGCATTTATTGATTGCTAGCTAGATCCTGAATTTCGAAGACAGGTGATTTTGTTTGAGCAAAATTGGTTCAGAGATGAATGAAATATCCAAGATGTGATAAATATTGAGTCTCCTGCATATACCATTTGGAGATTTTCATTATGTACAATTATGTGGAGCATTGTGGCCCTGTGGATTAGTCTCTGGACTTAAGTTATAACAAGGTGATGGGTTCGAATCCCAGCCATGGCGTATTTTCCTTCAGTAAGAAATTGATTCACGTTGTGCGGCACTCGACTGAGGTGAGTTAAATGGGTACCTGGCAGGAATTGATTCCTTGAAATGCTTGTGCTCTGTAAGGCCTCAAAGATAAAGCAGGGGTAGTATCCAAGTCATTTGGAAATGCTAAGAGTTGTAATATTATGATGTGATATGATCTATGTACAAGAAATGTTTAATATTATTATTATTATTTTAGACAAAAATCAGGATTCTTACTGTAAACCCTCAATCCAGTGTACACAAATCAAAGTGTACATGTAGGCCTAAATATGAAATGTAACATTTTACCGTGTAAATTTGACAAAATATCTTTACATTTGGGAAAGGCCTATTTCTCTTGGATAATGTGAAAGTTTGTATCAAGACAGTGTACAATTCTGGTTCCCGTTTCAGAAAGACTTGTTATAATAAAAAAATCATCAGTTTCTCTTACAAAGTTACTATCAGCCAATCATATCAAAGGATTTCAGTAGCTTTTAACAGTTATAACAATATCTAAAAAAGAAACAGGACCCTGGCTACAATACACATTCATTTGTACTTAGAGATATGTTGTACTTAATATTCATTCGTTGTAATTCTGCTTTAAAAGAGTTTTGCCAACTCAACGTGTCTGAATCTGGAGACTACTGCCGATGGCTACGCAAAAGGAAAATTTGTTCACTTTGATGGCCCTCTCTTGATCCATTCTTCAGCCCCAGTTGCTCTTTCCTGAGGATATTGGTAAATGACCGTTTTCCTGACTGGAGCCCCTGACAGCTCAGGATACAGAAAGGTACTTATGTGAATGGATAGCTTAGTTGCCATGGAAACAGGTAGCTTTATGAGGATTTCATCCAGTCATAGCAAAATGTTGATTCTTGGTAGGGAAAGGGCAAATCCGTCCTCCATTTTGTCCATTAGTAGATTTTGTTTCTAGATGAATGCGAAGTGATTAACCACAGGGGTGTCGGGCAAAGCTTCATCAAGTAATCCTCGAATTGCGATTGCTGCGTGCAACTAAATGGGAAGGACGTTCCCATCCCCCTTCCTCCTCTTGTAGTAACAATCCCTCTCCAGATCACGCTAAGATCACTAATCCAAGGGATGGCCTGAAGATGGTCTGGGAAATGAAGAGGTCATCGCTAACAAAAGGGAATCTCTGCGGTATCAGATGTCAGCTAGTCATTTGGTTTTATTACTTATCCACCGTAACCCCCTTGTGGACGTGGCACTTAGCGCTGATGGGTACAGATCATTCCGCGGCCTTGCTCGGTGGCTGAGTCCATTGACAAGGAGGACAGGGGCATTACCCCAGATGCGTTTCGAGTGGTGGACCAGTTCACACCGATGGGAATTTCAGTAGATGACCTGTTTGAAAGAAGTATCACAATGATCATCTAAACAATGGCAAAAGGGCTGAAGTGACCGGCCAGCAGGTTGGAAGAAAGAAATTGGACAAAGGGGCTTGTTTTGAAGAGGTCATGTTAATTCATGTGAATCATTGCCAGTCGGTTAGCCATTGCAAATGATTTAAATTGAAAATTTTCTAGGTTCCATTTATTGGTGTGAGTCAGTGTTCGGGTTTGAATAGCATGTTTTACTCTTTGAAGGAAGGTTTTGAAATGATGCCGATTCATAAACGTAAATCATGATTGTTAGGATTTTTTTCATTCATGTCAAGGACCCCACTGGAAATAGGCTTTCAAGCTTTCTTGGGCTTTCCTGTTCAGACCTACTGATTTTATTCTTTGATGTATAAAGTCCATTCTTAAAGTTTTGGTGACTTGGCAAGTAAGCAAATAAAATCAATCAATCAATCGAACTGCTGCTGTGTCTGAAATCCTTTGTATTAAAATAGCCATGTGACAGCAATTTTTTTTGTTTAGTCTGAATGACAGAAGGCTCCCTTTTGGACGTCGATGCTTGGATAATCTTCTCTTTGCTTAAAACAAGTGTCGGGTGACGATCCCTGTTACTGAGTCAAGTTCACTGCCATCTGCTTGATTTTTTTATCAGTGGTGAACCGTTGACCAGACGTCGTGGTTTGGGGTGCTCTAGGCATCATTTTTAAACGTCTGGGGAGAGTTCCGTGAAAATTGCTCTCATCAGCCAATCAGATGCAAGAATTTCAGTAGCTTTTAACAGTTGTCAATGAAAAACGGTGATAAATTTCTTCATGAAGCGCTTCCCTGGTCTTTTTCTCTGTTTAATGTTATAACAGGCTGAGAAGTGAAAAATTACAGTATATCTCTAAAGTGTGCAGAGTAGTTTGCTGCACACCTTATTTGAATTGAATTGAATTTATTTCCACATTTATTTCTTCATCCTCATTGAAAACGTGAATTCGTTACAAAGCAAATCTGGAAACTACCGAGCCATATAGGCCTACGCGTATACTGGTATCACAGTGTACTTAATCAGGATGGTGTTTCACAAAGATTAAGTATGACTTAGAGTCGTACTTAAATACCAAGTTGCATACGGTATGAAAGGCTTGACTTGACCGCATTGGTCAGATCCTGTCAGGAGGACGCGCACTACTACGTATCTTTTAATAAGATCGCGCGTTGGATATCATGTACGCGTCAGCATTTAAGTGCGACTTAAGTCATGCTTAAATCTTTGTGAAACATCCCCCAGGAATCTCTTCACTAAACAAGGGAAAAAATTGCACGGGGGCAGGGGGACTAAAAAAGGGAGCATTGAAATCCTCATTCATTGCAATGTTAAATCTTATAATATGTTGCAGATTTGGCAGAAAGTTTTTAAAAAATTTATCCTGAAATTTAATAATTAATTTTTTTGCCAGCTGCGAAGTTCTTCATAAGAGTTTGTGAGAACGACTATTACACCCTTACCAGGTAAATAGTATATACCGGTACTATGAACCGTACAATGATGGGGCTATTCAATAATAATGATAATGACCTTTATATTTGTGTGTCAGAGGGATTGCTGTGTGGGTGAGCCAGTTGAAAACTGGATTGTTTGCATGGCACCTGCACACACACACATAGCTTCATGTTTATTGTAGTTATGATACTTTATAATCTGACTAGAAGAAGCCTTGCAGTTTCCATCTAAAACAGAAGAGAGGGAAAGAGAGAGTTGTTTTGTCTACAGCACCCCCACCTTTTCACTTAATGTGTCTAAAAATATGAAAATGACCATCTGTGTGTTTTCTTTTTTGCATGGTCGTTCCCAACTTTCAAAATGAATAATCGTAAATATCAATCAATAAATATTGATTATTTTACGTGCTTACAAGTAAATAATGTTGTGTGTTTCTTGATGTTTTATCAGATATTGTAGGAGCTTGCTATAGTGATAATCTCTTGATCTTATGCTAATTTGCCTTCACGGGTTAAAATGGGTAAAAATATGGCATTAGTCCCATTATCAGTCTAATGGATAACAGAACTACATGTACAATAGCACAATCAAAATAGCAGGATATGACAACCATCTTCATTTGGATCACATCCCGTTGGCTCGATACTTAAAGAAAGAAAAAAGAAGAAGCAGATTTCATGTGATTATTCAAAGCCTCGTATATTCTACAACTCCCTGAATATCATGGCAAATAGGTTGTGTGTGACCTATAGAACAAGAAACAAAAAATCAACATTACAAAATAACAACATAGCTGGATTTATAAAGCGCTTTTCTGAGAATACAAAGTGCTGCTATTATTACCCCGGCCTTAGCTGCGCTGCCCATAGAGGTGCTCGAGCATTTGATGAATTTTTTTCCTGCTGGGCTCCCATTCACCTTACCTGGGTTGAGCCCAGCACAATGTGGGTAAATTACTTGCAGAAGGAAAACACGCCATGGCTGGGAATCAAACCCACGTCCCTCAGATTGAAAGACCGAGTGTCATGACCACTAGACCATGATGCCCTCACAGGTAATAGATATTCAAAGAACTCAATAGATATCTGTGCCTATGGCAAATGAGGGTGACTTTAAATTCATGTTGTGTTAAACTTACTGTTTGATGTTCTAATTTTTTTGTTCTCTATTTTATGCACATCCTTCTTAAAACCAAACTAGAGTAGTTACAGAGAGCATGGATAGAAACTAAATTCTGACACAAATATGAAATGGAATAAAATAAGAACTGAACATTGAGTAAGCAGGAAATCACCTACACAGATAAGCACACATGGGCACATGCATTTATTATACTCCCAATAACAAATTATATTACTTATTTTGCTTCTAACTCAGCGATTACTTTGGAAATAACTGGCAATGTTTACTTTTCACACAAATAATGGTGGTCCTTATTCTGTTCGAATTCAATTGTAATCGTACAACAACAGTAGTTTATCTTTAACCCCCCAAAAGCCCTATTCCTCTCCTATATTTTTCTTGAAGGTGTGTGTGTGTGTGTGTGGGGGGGGGGTGCTGCTTTTGTCCACAATAAATTGTATGTCTTATTAGGTGTACTGACCTCATTTAATGGATCCCATTACCGGACTTTGTTGCATTTAAATGGCTCAAATCATCAATAGTGCTGGTCCTATTATTGCAATTTTGTTCAAAGTTGTACAAGTGAGACCAAGAACTGTGGTCTATTTGGGACCTTTCTCATCGCTACGTGTAACAGTCTATAATATTTCAGACCCTTTTTTTTAAATGGCATTACTAGTCTGTGATATCTCAGACTCTAATTTGTATTGATGATGCATATGCATGGGCCATGCTGAATGATATTCACTTTTTCAAAAATATAATCGAACTGGTCTAAAGAAATGTCCTCCATTCATTTGCAGAAGTATTGATTGACCGTGTTAGGATAGCTGTATATCTCGGATGATTTGACACGTAAGCAGTGCCACGAAAGTTCCTCTTTTACAAATTCCCATGGTCTGTTCCAAGTTCTACGTAACAATGCACGTTTTTTTCTCCTCTTTAAAACGTTTTCATGAAAGGAAAATGCGCCATCTCATGCTGTGTGGCTGTGTAAACGTGGCTCCCAATTTTGTTTATCTCATCGAGTATGGTTGCCGCCCATTCTCTATTGTCATTTTGAATTATGCTTCATTTATCGTCATATAGGAACAATAGTATGCGCAGTAGTGCATGGATTGCTCCCAGAGAATAATAAGCTCAGGATGGGATATTCATATTTTTCTTTACACCCCACCCCTTTAACTCTTCATCTCTCACCCTCTCTCCATCTCTATCTCTCTCTCTCTCACCTCTATATTGTTATGGATTGGTGGCATTTTTTTCTTTGGCTTTTCAAATTGTTTTTTTCAAAAGAGTTTCCAAAAGGGCCTTGAGATAGACGAGATTGTGATTATGAACTACAGAACAAGTGCACTGACCCGTGTTGTAGGCACAGATTTATTTGTGCATTCATGGAGGTGTAGCCATAGAGGAGATCAGGTACCATTATTGCAGCTATTCTCTTTATGGATATGATGCCATTTGTGAAGTGTTGCACAGGCAAAGCGCATTAGTGCCATGACTAGGTGACTCTGTATGTGTACCCGAGTCTTTGCGACTTTTCCACATGGAGTTGAACTTGATTTGCAACTGCGAGACACTACCACCGAACATCTTCAAGAGCCGGGTGGTGCTTCGGAGAATGGATCTCGATCGACTGGAAGATGATCAGTTGGAAGTTAAACCCGTGCAAGATGAGACTGAGGTTGAAGAAAGAGTGAGGGAAGGCGATCGCCTGGAAGGTGAATGCCTGGAAGATGATCGACAGGTAGATGGTCAAGAAGAAGATGATCAATTGGAAGTTAAACCCCTGCAAGATGAGACTGAGGATGAAGAAAGAGTGAGGGGAGATGATCAAGTGGAAGGTGATCAACTGGAAGATGATCGCCTGGAAGACAACCACCTTGAAGATGATCGCCTGGAAGAGGATGGCCTGGAAGATGATCAACTCGAAGATGATAATCTGGAAGATAATCGACTGGAAGACGATCAAGAAGAAAATGAGACCGATGATGAAGAACAAATTTTTAAAGCATGTTGGGACAAATATCGACTTGAAGTTAATCGAACAGAAGATGAGACTGATTATGAAGATAGAGCTTCAAGATCATCTTTGGAGGATGATAGAATGGATGATGATCATCTGGACAATAATCGACTGGAAGACGATCAAGAAGATGACGACCAACTGGAAGTTAAACCAGTGGAAGATGAGACTGATGATGAAGAAAGGGTTTCAAAATCATCTTTGGATGATGATAGACTAGATGATCATCCGGAATTTAAGTCACTGGAAGATGAAACTGAAGATGAAGAAACAGTTTGGGAGGATGATCATCTGGAAGAGGATCAATCGGAAGTTAAGCTACAGGAAGATGAAACCGATGATGAAGGAGTTTTGGAAGATGATCAATCAGAAGTTAAACCACAGGAAGATGAAACTGATCATGAAGAAGGAGTTATGGAAGATGATCAACTGGAAGATGAAACTGATGATGATGAAGAAGGAGATATGGAAGACGATCAATCGGAAGATGAAACTGATGATGAAGAAGGAGTCTTGGAAGATGATTCACTGGAAGACGATCAACTGGAAGATGATCGATCGGAAGGTATGCCAGCGGAAGATGACTCTGATGATGATGAAGAAGAAGTTTTGGAGGAAGATCCGCCGGAAGACGATCGTCTGGACGATGATCAAACGGAAGATTATTCACTGGAAGAAGAGACTGATGGTGAAGAAAGGGTTTGGGGACGCAATCGACCTGAAGATGTCCAACAGGAAGATGAACAACTGCAAATAAAGCCACTGGTAGAAGAGTCTGATGAAGAAGTAAGAGTTTTAAAAGCATTTTGGGAACTCACCCCTACTATAGTTACATGTAATTGTTTGCTGCATGCGTGTCATTTTCAGTTTGTATTTAGCCTATAAACAAGTGCAGTGTGCACTCCATACATGATTGTACACCTGCATCTTTGGATGTTTTATCTTGTTGATTGCCAATGACGCTGCCATTATTTTCATGGGATTAATACCCTCTACAGCTTCTTGACCCTGTCCACAGTCACTTTCCTTGATCAATCCATTGAACGGGGCTACAGGTTTGGTATATTTCATTCCCGTTCACAGTCATAATAATAGTCTTTTACCAATCACGTTGATATGGAAGCCCTTTAAGCATTGTACAGCGACAGCAGGTCAAAGGTACTGCACTTGATTTTATAAAGTAGACATTTTACTGCCTGCCGGAGGCATGACGTTTTCGGGTCATTCGTCCCATTTTCGTTCTCATGATAACTAAAAAACCTTCAGATGGATTAACTTTGAAATTAGTCCAAGTGTGCATATAGAAAGGAGGATTATCTGAACCTTACGAGTATTAAGGTCAAGGGTCACAGAGGTCATTATGTACATTGAAATTTATTCTTGTGAAAACTAAAGACAATTTTAAGGATCAACTTGGCTTATGTACAGTCCTTATATGAGAGATGGTGTCAAAAGGTCATATAGGGCATCATACAAAAAACATCCTAATTGTTCAATTACTGAAGGGGTCAACTTTTGTGAGCCAAGATGATCGAACTAGATTTTGAGGTCACACATTCAAGACTCAAAGATCAAGACACAAGGCAGAGAGGTCTTTGCATTCATGAAATTATCATGTGATCATTTTCTCAATAATCAAATAAACATGGAGGGATGAATTTCAAGCCTGGCTCATGTATGCAGTTAGAAATAGAAATTATCTGAGTAGATTAGGGGGTCACAAGGTCAATTTTCAAGATCATTGAGGTTATAATAAGAAAATTGTAGAAGTTAGAAGGGATAGAGTGGTAATTTGGCAAGGGCAGAAGGATGAATTTTGACCCGTGTGCAGTCAAGAATGGGGACCTTCGGCTCATAGGGTCACCGTAGATCATTTCTTGGATCGCACTAGATCGTTTCGAGCGTTCAGTCCTGCTGGACCAGCATTGGATCGGTCTTGAAAAGTGGCTTTCAACAGGGTCTTTTTGCCGATGATTTTATAAAATATTGATAGAATATCCTGATTGATACCCTTTATGCAATAAAATCTTGAGCTGGAAAATACTGTGATTCTACAGGGCAGGACTTGGATAATTTGGTTCTCTTTGCACTTGTTCACATTAAAAGTGGTGGCGCCCATTGCATTTTAACCTACCATAAGATAGGCAGTCTATTTAGAACTCTGATCTGATCAATGAAGACGGAATATCTGTGAATTGTCTATTTGCAGGAATTCTGCTCAGCCTCTTTCACTACGTCTTCCTCACCTTTCCAATTGCTTTGTCAATGCTGAAGTGGAAATATACGAAGAGAAAAGATGCTGAGGAGGATTCCAGCAGGAAGACAGGACACAATATTCTGCCTTGTGTTGATGTTTTATAGTCATGAATAGGCCCCTGTGCACTGCATCCTGATTCCATTTTAACTAATGAATCATACCTGCTCTCCTTTAGGGTTAGAATGAAGATGGGGGGGGGGGAGTTCATTCGCACACAGCATTATTCAAATTCTGATTTGGAAATCAATTTTGGTTAACCACAATCATTGGCGGGGTAAACAAGTATCGGCAGCCAGGTTCCGAGCTCCTCGCTGAACTTATCTGCGCATCAGCGATCGGCTGATTGACGATCACATACATTGAAATGAACGTTTGTGATCATGTGCTTGCTTTTGCATTTTTGGACGGTATGATGGGACATGTGATGGCATTCAGACACTGATTTTATCATCATTATACTTTATTTTATTTACTTGCCCAAATCACCCAACCAACATCATACAAATCATGAATATCTTTTGGTAAACTCTTGTGCTTCTTTCGATCATGATTAGAGTCAAGAGCAAATATATATTTTGACCTCATAGGATGCATACAGCACCTTGGATATCCTTTTTTTTTGTCATTTTTCAAATTCTAAAACCGTGATTTATTGTGTGTGAATGACCCCCCTCTCCCTGTGTGATGGTCCTGTTATTACCCCATTCATAAATTCCCCCCTACCATGTGTGGTGTCTTACAGTTATTATGATGTAAAACAAACTTAAGTTTCCTTGTAGGTCGCGCATGGATGGCAAGTATGGAAATAACGAGCTTTTACCTTTCTCGATGTTTCTTTTGATTGTATCTGCTGCAGTGGGGGAGAACGTTGGCTTCTATTGTTGGTTCAGAGAGTGAGTGGGGAAAATCAGCCATGCGGAACCTGCCATTACCTGAGCTGAAGCCATGTTTGCATGGCGGGAATCTTGACAATACTCCGTTTCCATTGGTATTTGTTATTCCTACATTTCATTATTTCAATTATTCTATTTTTTTATGGATCTATTTTTTATGTTGGGATGAAGTGGTATGTCCGTTGTTTGGGGACGCTGCTAAGTGAATATTGAACAATATCCATGCTCTTTGTCTGTTATTTATTACAAATATTTTGTTTTCTTTTGTGAATAATTATTCAAAAGCTGTTTTCAAAGTCAGCACTTCTGCTGTATCGAACCGCGTAATGCATGCAAGGCTGCCAGAGGCATTCCACTTGTTTATTTTTTTCTTATTTAATTGTAATAAAAAAAACAGGATTCAATCACGTTGAATTGGAATCTACTCTAAATTGGGAAGAATCTACTCCAATTAATGATAGAATTTAATCTGAAATTATTGGAATCCATTCCACATTAAAGTGGAATCCACTCTTAGATATTTATCATATAATCATTTAGAGTAGATTTCATGACATATTTATTTGACTATAGGTGGTTTCAGACCGCCTCGAAGTTCGCCAGTTCCAGGTATTCTCTGATCGGGAAATTTACCCTGATCAGAAAATACCAGGTATTTTGGTAATGTGAAAGCAAACTACGCGTAATTTCCCCGAAAGAAAATACCCGCTAAATAGTAGGTACTTGGCGAAATTACGAGAACTTTCGTGGGGATTTTTCCAAGGTCGCAGGTATTTTGGCGATGTGAAAGCAAATTACGGGAACTTTTATCCCAGCGTGTCGTTGGGCGCGGCAGCGTGGGTGGCTGCTGGGCAAGTGATTTTGAATCTCCCGCCTTGCCTGCTTATCAGACCACACTGCGCATGCTCGTAACTTCGGGAACTTATCCCAAAGGATGTGTTTCGGGGCGGTGTGAATGCAGGAATAATTAACGGGTATTTTTTAGCCTTAAAAAGTTCTCGTAATTTAACGGGGATTCTTGTGATCGAGGTGGTTTGAAACCGCCTTTTGTGAACAGTTAGCTGAAGCAGAAGTTTCCTGTTTGATCCAATTATTCTATTTTAGGTCTTACTTTTCCATTGGACCTTGTCTCTGAGTAGATTTTCATTTCTCCTCCTTGCATTGTGCATACTAATGCTCACTGCATGATGTTAAAAATGATAGACCTATTGTAAAATGAGTTTCGTCATTCAAAGTGTATTTGCACTGTGTAAAACAGGAAAGCGAAACTGAAATTACACTCATAATCAGCACTTGTTTGCTTGGCAAACAGCTGTAATAGAAGTCATCCTTAAGAGTTGTAATATATGGTAGATCTATGAAAGAGGAAAATGAACTTTCGCCCCTCACATCATGACGCATCCAAGCTAAAATGTTCTGAAACGGAAGGGGCCCGGAGATCATTTCTGGGGGAAGCATCAGAGGTGAGGGTGATCACTGACTGGAAATTGATATGAAGTCATGTAATGAAGTGTCTTTGGTGCTTAAAGAGAAATGCCATTAGTTGCAGTAAACACTGATTTCATGAGAAAGTCTGTAAAACCAGGCTTTATTGTCAGTATATCATCGAGGATCTAGATCTGGTACAGTTACATAAACTGAACTTTGTGAAATCTTGAAATCTACGCTGAAAATTGTTCACACTGAAGATCACCGACACAGATAGGCACACGTGGGACCGTGTATTATTA
The DNA here is from genome assembly GCF_018143015.1 of Lytechinus variegatus. Taxonomy (NCBI): domain Eukaryota; kingdom Metazoa; phylum Echinodermata; class Echinoidea; order Temnopleuroida; family Toxopneustidae; genus Lytechinus; species Lytechinus variegatus. The sequence continues at coordinate 7,814,114 of NC_054744.1, forward strand.
TTGCTGGAATAAAGACCCGATGGAAGTGACTGAATCTGCGCTTATTTTGCTGATTTCTCAGCAATTACACAATTTCTTCCAGAATCCTTTGGCAAATATTTTTTTATTCATACAAACAGACACTTGGGTGGTCATTATATTAGATTCTGTATGCAGTCATTTTGAGATTGTTACCAAAACTGGAATTTATCTTTAAGTGTATCTTACAGACACAGACTTTCGATTTCTTCAAACACACTAGTGGGGTCTGAAATTTTAGACTACCAGAGGCAATTGGGTATCGTGTACTGTAGCTTCTTCAATCTCTGCATTGGCATAGTGAGTGTTAAACATGTGCTGCCTAGACTTCTGTCAAGACTCAGTTGTTAATTAAAAGTTCCAATTAGGATAGGTGTTTATGCCTTCAAAGCACATTAGATGCAATAATTGGAAAGTGAAGAGAACATGCAAGATAGACCAACAGAAAGACAGAAGGAATTGATGTACTCTTTTTTGAATCCTTTTTTCAATAAATATTTTTACAGTGAGATTTAAATGAAACTAACAAACATGAGGGATGATTTTAGACAATTTCTTTCTAAGGATCCCAGTTCTGATAAGAATTGTAGCCATTTTAATAGGTCTATTCCAAAGGAAAAGGGTTTCCCCAGTATGTACATGTAGGTGAAGGATAATTAATTCTTGGTCATTTTTTTTCATTATAAGAGTGAGGGGTGAAAAAAGGAAGAGAAATGAGAAGATAGAGATTGAGGGAGATGTCCGTGTGTTTTTTTTTTTACAGTTGTACTTATCTCACTGTAAATTAAAGGCTTAGCTAATATGGCCAGTACAAAGGGCAATAATTATTTGGGATTACTGGACAACCATATAACTGTACAAGCACAATAGGTAGGCCTACATGTTTTGCCTTCTTAAAAATTTCACCAAAGTATAGACCAGCACTCGTTGTAAAAGCAGGTAAAGAGTGTAATCTTATTAAGTCTTCCAAAAAAAATCATATGTATTTAACCCCCACCCCCCCCACTCACATAGCATTTGAGTGAAAACTAACTTTTTGAATTGTTCCATTGTTGTGAAGTCCTTGGACTGTATGAAACTTTTATGAATAAGAAAATTCGTTTTTTTGTTGTTGCTTTTATACATGAAGACATTTTTCACAATTTTGTTATTCAAAACAAAACATAGATTTTAAAATGAATATATACACATGAATGTGGTGTGGATTTTTACAAGTACATGTTTTGAAAGTACAATTCTGGGCTAAAAGAATGTCCTTTGTCTAATACATTGTTCATAGTGATCTCTTTCTCCGGTGACCTTGAGCTGGGAATCGTCTGGAAAAGGGCACAGGTAAACAAACATTTACCTGTTGAACTCCTGGGCCTCGTCTTACAAAGAGTCACGAGTGATCCAATCAATCGTAACTCTGTGGAAATCCATCAGTGCCATTATTTCTTCAACAAGAAATTTGCAAAATGACCATTGTAAACAAAGGAAAACACACCAAATTGTCAAGAAATCAATGATTATTTTTGGATATACATTCATATGTAGAATTTTTTTTTAACAAACATGCATTTTATATGTTGAATTTGCTGACTTTCCTTAGTTACTATTGATCGGATCAATTGCAACTCTTTGTAAGACAGGTCCCTGGAATTAAATTATTTACTCACCTGTGCTATTCATATTGCACCTTTCGCTGCTTTTCCCCCCCTTTAAGTTCAATTTGGAAGAGCTCAGTGTGAAAGGGGTATATTTTCTTTGCCTGTAAACTTTAGTTTTGAGCTCAATGGGTATAGCGGAGAAGAATTCATTATGCAAGGGTATGAAGAGTGAAGCTGAACTGACTTCTTTGACTAGCTTTTTGACAAGGCCTTGCGACTCTATATTACTCGTCAAGTAATGATAATAATTATACTTGCTTATATAGCGCTTAACACTTACTTTGTCAGAAGTCTCTAAGTGCTCTACAGTATATGCAGCATAATTACCCTGGCTTTAGCAGTGCAGCTGTTACGCGCGCTGCGTTTCAAGGAATAAATTCCTGCCAGGTACCCATTTACCTCACCTGGGTTGAGTGCAGCACATTGTGGATCAATATCTTGCTGAAGGAAATTATGCCGTGGTTGGGATTTGAACCCACGACCCTCTGTTTCAGAGTCCGGAGTCGTTTTTTTTCAGTAGGTAGGTATGTGATATATAAATATCCAAACAGACACAATGCCTGGTTTAAAGGCTATGTCACGTCCATCCTGGTATCACGGAAAGTAGAATTTTTTTATCTTCCCCCTCTCTCCCTTCCTACCCCTCCCCTTGCTGTGACATTCAATGTCACTCCCTTTCCTGAAAATTCCGACCCTTGGGGCGACCTTGACTGTTGACGTGGCAACCAGTGACTCTGGAGTCCCCTAAAGGGGTGATTGATGATGTTTTGCTTGGGATCTGAAAGACATGATATTTTTACACAAGTGCAGAAGGCTTGGGAATCTGAAACGGCTCCTGTCATGTTGCCGACTTTCATGTGGTATGTTTTTTTTTTATTCATGCCAATGGAATGGCTAGCATGATATAAAAAAAAATATATCTTGGAATGTATGTGAATAATTTGAAGATAAACTGTATTTCATTATTTACTACTACACTCCAGCCATGTACATACTGTCTACTTTGTGCTATGTTCCAAGAAATGGAGGAATCTACTGTAAGAAAATTGCTGTACCTTCGTTTATGGTAAGAATACACAGAAAATGGGGTTATTGGTAAAAAAAAAATCCAGCAAATAAACGTTGTTGGCCAAATAGACTGGAAATATCCCCCATTAAAAACATGCCCCCCTTCCCAGAAATAGAAGATGTGATTATGTTGCTTCAATACAGTCAGTCAACAAATGTGAACATTGTTCATTCTCATTTGTTAATATATCCCAGTTATCTTTGAAGTGTCTACTTTGTTTGTGATCTTTCTGTTATTATCCAAACAATTCTAGGTATATTTCTGGAGGTCAGTTAAGGTCGCCCAGACTCCAAACCTTGCTGTTTTCCTTTCAAGCGTCTTCACCAATAACTATAGACTTCAGACCCTGGTGGACTTTGTGGTTGAGTTGTTAATAGAGATGTACTCTCGGAGATAAGACAGGACTGTATTGTTTGTTGAGTAAACCCTTTGTCTGGCCAAAGATTGCTTGTTAAAAGATGTTCTCTTCTAGACCTATCAACAATAGCGATAGTGCCGTCATTTATTGTGAAACCGCAAGACAACTGCGTAAATGCGTGCATGCAGGTGAGATGACGATTGCCCTTCATTGTAAAATGGAGAGTTGTTTGAGGGAATTTGCTTGATAATCTTTCTGTGGAGGGGGATCTTGTGGTGAGTTGGATTGGATAATCTCTTTCAATGTCTATAGGGCTATATCATTTCTTTATTCTACTTCCAGCATGTAATCCTTCTGTAGTGGTACATGTAGTCTGTCACTTCAGCCTTTTTTATTCTAGATCTAAAAACAATAAGAGAGTACTTTATTTTTTTCCTTATTGATCGATTGATGTGTTGTGGTACACGATAGCGACTATAGTTTTACATTCATCCAAGGAAATGTCTGCAGATATGCTGTAATACAATGCCAAATAGGTCTAAAAATGGAAGGGTTGATCGTAGGAAACAAAGAAATTTTATCAATCTTTATGTAACTGCCCATTCATTCACTCCTACACAAAGCTACTCAGTTAAAACAACACCTCCGTATACATGTTTGATGCTCATATTCAAGAAATTGTTGGGTTTTTTGAATAAATGGTTTTGAAGCATCTAGTGGCTTTGTCTTTTAACGTAATCTTTGTTTCCAACTGACCACTATTATTGCACCAGTGCTTGATGTACAGTACTAATACTAACCACAGATAAAGTCAATATGTCCATTGTTAAGACGTACTGTTGCTGTTTTCATTCTTTCTCAAGCGACACTTTATTTCCAATTGTTCAACGCAATCTGCTCTGTGGAGCGATTCAACTCAGAAGTGTGCTTAATCCCCAGACGACACCACTCCGCTGCACACGTACCCCATTCATTGAATTGTCCACGTTCTAAAGTGGTCGGATGCCGGAATTGCTTGCTACCCTATGTAAACCTATTCTGGATCTATTTCCTCATGATGCTGTCTCCTTTTGACAGTTTTTAGTCAAAACATTTCGTGATGTCCGGCCTGTTTTTGGCAGAAGTGGTTGTTTACTTTGGAACATGGGAACATGTCTGCTCAGAACACATCTGAGGTAAGAGCATATTAATATAACAGGTCTAAATAAACTGTATTGAAGTATTATGTAGCTTACACTATATGCAGTGCAACAATAGCAATGTGTAGGACAAGGTTCCTGTGGCGTGGTTTTCTGTTTGAATAAATAGAATCCTATTTGTGCTAAGATATTAGGCCTATAGGTTTCGCTCAGGTGTTTCAAAGTACTGCACTACATGTACAATATACCATTGGAAAATATTTGTTCGGCAACTTACAAGATGGCTCAGTCGGTAGAGCGGGGGTTTCGGATTCCGGTCACCCGGAATTCCCAAGTGGTGCCCTAGTTCCCTTTGGTAAGGCATTTATCCTCATTACCAGGTCCCTCGGAGAGGACCTTAAGCCGTTGGTCCCCTGGCTGCTTGCTCACAGGCATTCATGCTTTCTAGCAGTCAGGTAAAAATTTCGGTACAAGCATGAAAAGCAAATAATAATAATCTGCTTTTATCTAGCGCTTGATACACCAGAACGATGTGTCTAAAGCACTTTACAGATGTATTATTACCCCGGTCATTGGATTCAATCGGTCATTCCTGCACACATCGTGTGCACATCCTTCACTCCCAGCACAGAAGCTGCATAAGCCTATTCACAGTCATAACATGAGTATAGTCTTGAGGGGAAGCTTGCTCTATTCAAGCCTTTGAGATATTCTATCATACCATGATTAGACCGTGTCCAAACAACAATTAAATGTGATTATTGCCGCAGCTGTTCAAATTCATATAGGGTTGTCTTGTCTTGACTTTGTCCAGGTGATATGGGAATTCCCCTTGAATTCTCAAACATACTTCCTTAAGTTGTTATATTAAGTGAGAATTAGACAAATTCAATATTTCCTTCTATTCATTTTAAAGCACTGAAAATAAATTTTCTTTCTCCCACCTTGTAATTATCTCGAGATAAATGGTTGATGAATTAAAAATATTTGATATTTCCTTGACTGTTCTGTATAGACTGTGTGGAGCATAAGCAGCAGTTATTCCTATTTACATTTGAAATAGGAACGATGGTTGCTGAATTCAAAATTTGTTTCTGTCATTGAAAAGTTTGAATTGTTAGCAGAAGTTGGGTAAATATCTTTTTTGGTACCGGTAGTTTTCTTTGAACCACGTAACTTGTATTTCAAATTTTGAATAAATATGTAGCTCTTTTGTTTCTAACAGCGTCCTTTTTTTCAAATACATTGGGGAAATAAGGGAAAAGGCGATTCCCTGTGTCAGGCTAATGGGAATTTAAGAATTAATTAATTTGTATAATTGTATGGAAAGAGCCAGACTTGCACAACTGCAAGAGTTCTGCAACTGCAGGAACCCAACTTACAAGGCTTAAAGGTGAATGCTAGTTTTGGTAACGATATCAAAATGAGTTCGTACAGAATCCAATGAAATGACCACCAAAGTGTCTGTTTGTATAAATAAAACGTATGTGCCAAAGGATTCTGGAAGAAATTGTGTAATTGCTGAGAAATCAGCAAATAAGCACAGGATTCGGGTAGAGCGTCGGGCCTGACACTGGAAGCAATAATTACATGTATATACTGTCCCACATGAGCTTACATAATGTATCTGTGGTGGGGATCTTCAGTCCGAACATTTTTCAGCGTAGATGTCAAGATTTCACTAAGTTCAGTTTATGTAACTGTACCAGATCTAGATCCTTGGTGATATACTGACAATTAAGCCTTGTTTTAAAGACTTTCTCATGAAATTAGGGTTTACTGCAACTACTGGAATTTCTGTTTAGTTTGCTCTCCTGCCTGGGGAGTGTTTCACCAAGGATCTTGTTAGTGATAATAACTGACAAACTAGCTCTGAGCCAATGAGATACCTGGATTTCAGTAGCTTATAACAATAGTCAATGAAAGAATTTGTGTGCATTGGAATGTTTCTTGTAGGTCTTTGCTGCAGTTTTTCCAAGATGCCTGGCGATAACATTGTTGTAACTGTTTCTATATGTAACAAATTATTGGCAGTTGACTGTAGGAACTAGGACTATGTGCTGCTATTTTTACCCACAGCTTGCTTCTAAAGTTTCTTTTCAAAGAATGCTTAATGATCCCATATTGGAGTGATGATCTCTGTCAACCCATTACAGAGTCATTACACTCTGCCATTGATCCGAAGCAGAATGATGGTGTATTCCAAGATCCTAAGTACCCATGAAAACACTGTTGCTGAATCCAGTTTCCACTGAGGTTAGCTAGCTTAGCGCTTCCCTTTTGTCCTCTCCTGACCTTGAAAACAAAGAAGGTTGCAGGCCTCTTGTTAACTCCTATTGTGTTCTCTTCCCCCTGTCCCTTTGAGCAGGAGTTTCTGGAAAAGGGAGTGTATCCATGTGAGTAGGATGATTGTCCCACGTAGCCTTGAAGACAAAAGAAAACCCTTCTCTTGTTAAACCCTATTGTGTAGGTTTCCCTCCAAAGTTGTGCAGTGGGAGTGCTGTAAAAAACGGCACATTGATTGTGTATGTGTGTTTATGAAGTGATAATTGTTGATCAAATCACTTTCCTAGCCCCATTTAGTACGCCAATGTGATAAATTAGCACTAGGTGGGGGGGGGGTACAATAGTGGACTTAGTCTCATTTCTCCAAACGGCCTAAAATACAAAACTACGTCATAAAGCTAAGAGTATGGTCATGCGCTGACTATTGGAAGACAGTCTTTCAGTGTGGGCAGGATGGGGCTATGATGCACCTGCATGTCTTTGCTGTTAGATTTTTGGAATGTACTATACACAGAAATGACTGTTGGGGACTACATATTTTTTTTTAATCAGCCACAAGGGTACCTTTAATCCTTTGCAATTCTTTTTATTTTTATTTTTTGCAAACTTGCAAAGAGTTTGAGAGGTTATTTATTCCAGTTTTTACCCTTTTCTTTATATCTTGAATTTCTCTTTAATCAGAATCGAGTCCCGCTCATGCCGAAACACGTTTAACAAAAATGTCTTATGCTATATAGCATTGTGTGTGAGCGTGCCTCACCATTGTATTCAGTGCAGGTGTGAATGCAGTTTGAAAAATAATCTGTCCCTCGGAAAAGACGCAAATGTTGGTCCTTTGTATAGGACAGTCGCAACATATGCACGTTAAAACCAATACACTATTCGTCAAAGAGTAGGGTGTTCACATGGTGTATTGCACCTGCTGGTCCCGGCAAAATCAGGTCAAGTACCTGCTGCGTTTGTGCCCGGAGGGCCCTGCCTGGTATACATCCAGATCCAGAATATTGATAAAAAAATTGTTATGATAAAGTTGAATCAAATCTTGCTGTAATACTTCTGAAAGCCTATGAGATTCATTTCATCCAGATGATTACGTGATTTGGTGTTAACCCGTTCGCGACGGCATAGTAGAATAGGTTCTAACACCCCAAACGAGATTAATCAGCCGGCCATGTCAAGTTCGAACAGCTCCATTGTTCCGTGCGTGCGAGCTGGATCGTTGATTACAAAAGCGTGTGTGCGATCCACGATGAGTGAATTGATCGATCGATAGTTTTCGCGCATGCGTAGTTCATTTCATGTTTTGGCTGCACGGAGTTCAGAGCTCACCTGTCGCTCCAGTGCTATAATGTCCGTACAGAGTGACTTCTTTGAGAATGTATTGTTGGTGATGTGGGTTTTGAAGTTCTTCTTGGACTTCTTCTTTTTCGATATTACTATTATCATAATATTCTCATAATGTTACTATTATCATAATATTCTCCCTTCCTTTCTTCTTCCTTTTCTTCTTTTTCGATCTTCTTATTATTATCAAAATTATTATTCTCATTTCTTTTCTTCTCATATTCTTTTTTTTTCGATATTCTTCTTATCTTATCATCCTCATTTCCTTTCTTCTTTTGTTCGATCTCTGTCTCATCTTTTTGTTCTTATACTTCCTATTTATAGACCCCCCCCCCCTTCTCCCTTGATATAGTCTTGCTTTGTTTCCTCTTGCAAATGAAATCCTCCTTGTTTTTTCTTCCTTTTTTATAATGCTCCCTTTTCATTTTCTCCTCCTTCTTCTTCTTCACTGATAATTGTGTAATCCTACACCTCCATCTCCTAAGTTTTCTCTTTCTTTTTCCCTTCTATTTATTCTTGTTATGAATTTGCTTGTGCTTCTTTTTTTCGCCTTTTTTCTTCGTCGTCTTATTTTCTCTTTATACCTATTCTCATTCTTTTACTCCCGTCGTCCTATTTTGCTTAATTTTGTTCTCTCTGTTTTTCTCTTCATGCAAAATGAAAAAAAATGAAGAATATGATATTTCCTTTTAAAAGTATGCCCCCCAAAACATGAATCTTCAAAATATCGTTATATGCATACAAGTAATACTTTCTGAACAAGAAATCATAATCTTCTCGATTAAAATTTGCAAGGTGGTATACGACAATTATTATGAAGATTATTTATCATTTATCATCCAATTACTTAAGTTAGCCCACCCCATCCCCCATGATCACCATTATCTTCTCCCTTCATCTTTTTTCTGTTTCGTCTGCTTTTTTATTTTATCTTTTTCTTTGTCTTATCATTATTATATTCATAATCTTAACCATTGTTGTTGTTATTATTATCAATATTATTATTATTTTTTATTATCCGATTGTTATATTTTCTTTTATTATTTGTTATTATCATTGTTAGTGTTGATAGTAATGTTTATAATTGTTATCATTGATATTATGTAAACATTTGAATATTTTACATGTAAAGAATAAAAAAAATTAGTTTAATTCGATTGAAAAATATTATTGTTATTGTCATGAATGCCACCCCCTCTACTCTCTCTAATCCCCTTACCTCTAGTCAACCTCTACTTATATTCTCTCTCTCCTCTATTTTCCCTTTACTTTTTTCCCTTCTATTCAATCAGTAGCTTACGCAGGGGGGAGAGGGTTCAATTTCATACGAGGCGCTTTTAATCGAAAAAAATGTACTACAACACTGCGCAGACAAGTGGGTTATGCTCTCTCTCTCTTCTTCATCTCCCGTTCCGTGCCCCCGGCCCTCTCTCTTTTTTTTTCCTTCTGAGTATATTCTCGTCATCACAGAAATATGTCCAAACCCGGCCCTCCAAGCCCAACCCATACTAAAAATAGAACCTACATTAGGATAGGTGCCCGGCATATTCGGCCCATAATCAATTTCAAATGATTTCTAGATTTTATACGTCGTCGAGAAATGTTCAACAAAAACCTCCAAATTATTTCCTTAATTTAAAATCCAACGGAGACGTTGCCATGTATTTGTGTAAAAAAATGAATATTATGTATCAAATGATTCTAGTAATTAAAATTGTATTAAAAACAAGACATTCTGCCTTTCTTTCATTATCCAAGAATATACAATAAGTCCCTGCAAACCGTTTTATTTATTGTGAACTTACTCAATTCTCAGTTTATTTCACTAGTTTAGAACGTGTGTGGTTATTTTCTTGACATGTATGTGCAAAGGATTTAATGATCAACAAATGATTAGTAATTCATGGAAAATGCAAGAAAAAATAACTTAAGTATATGTTGGTCAATTTAAAATGGAAAAAAATGAGTGTGACCAGAAAGACATTTTCGGTTTTGCTGGTATTCTAGTTGTCAGAGATCGGCGGTGAACCAAGGAATTCTTGGTGGAGAGGACTATAAATGCACTACTTTTTCTTTACTTTTTTCTGACAAGCAAAGGGGGGGGGGAGAAATAGAGGTCAGCAATGAAATCGCAACCCAAGTTACACCATTACTATTTTATACCCTTTTTTTTATTCTAGTGCATATAAATTATATTCCATCATTTAACCCCCCCCCCCATTTGTTTCGCCACACTCACTGTCAAATTTTCGGACAATATATGATTTGATTAACATTTTAGGAACTTTCCGTTCGGAAATTATTATTTCCTGCGTTCAGTTTGTTTTAATATCCAATTTCGTCAAGATGAAAAAGGACTCTGAAAATAATAACCTGCATTGCCAAAGTATAATTCTAAAATGTCGTAAGTGTATATAATTTCTCACCTGGTACATTCACCTTTACAGAATTTCGATGTATTAAAATAATTATTATGTTTTATTTCTCCACTTCCTTTTTCCTTGTAGCCAACAATCCATAAGAGCTCCGATGAAAATACAAATATAACGAGTTAATTAGAGAACTGTAAGAGGAAGAGCGTGCTTCAAAAGAGATACATAGAAAGGCCATTCTCGCCTGCCTAAATATCATATTCCAGCTCATATTAAGTGATATATATTATCTCTAATTAATTAATTAATTGTCTTTATTAATCAATTCATGTACTGATTGCTTTATCTCATATTTATCTTTATCAAAGTTGAACGTCTGTTATATTCTATGGAGTACGGCCAAAAATGAAACAAATAACTGAATGAACGTATATGGAATCACAATATGCTTTATGCCGTTTTTCTCGCACCCTTCTAACAAGCAATTAAAAAAAATTAAACGAGCCGCATGATGATAATGATTAATAATTCATATAATATCCACTAAACATTGTGATCAAGGCGCTCTACTTATTCATTACCCGGCTTACATCATTTGTTCCGTGAAAAGCATTATAGGCCTGTTTGCAGACATAAACATAAATATTTTATTTTAATATATTCTGCTTTTCATTCCCTCTATCTTCTCGAATAATATATCCATGGAATGCATATTTACTCCATGCTCTGGATTCCTATCGCATCACATTTTTTTATATGCAGGTCAAACCAAACCACGATAACATACTCAATTAGAATAAAATCAATTGGGGAAACCTTATATTTTTTTCGAAAATTCATATGAGATTACTGATATGGATAAAACATGCTTCATATACTTTGTACATCGTAAATAACACATATTAGTCTTCATTAGCATGATTATGCCTATGTCACGGCGTTTATCACTCTTTGGTGTTAAACCAAACTGACAAAGTGTGAATTCATCCGTACATCCTTCCCTTTCAAGTCACTCTTTTACATTGTTAGTAAGTGGCAACTTTATCGACCTTCGCTGGATGCCCTTTTGTGATTTTCAAAGGAAAGGGGGCCATGCCTCCATCAATTACCACATCCGTATCGTTAGAACAAAATAGAGTGTACGTACGATCCGAGGTATTCTCAATAGCCAGCTGTATACACTTTTTGTTTAGGATTATAGAAATCGATATCAACTTAAAGTCGTGTACTCTCTTCTAGTTTGATCTAGCTTGATCAGTTCATGAAGTTGAATATTATGACAGCCATTTTCAAGAGGCAAAATAATGCACCTAAATGAAAGAAGAAAACAAAAATCGATGTGTTATAAACTGAAACCCTGATTTTTCTTCTTCCTATATTTTATCAACGGCGCCATTTTTTTAAAAAAAGAAGTGCACACCTAGTTAGCAGTAATGCATATAGCATTTTCATTTCTTTGAAAAGCAGGATAAAAGAGCATTGTAGATTAAATGCCTTGCTCACGGGCATAGGTGCCGCGGCCGGGATCGAACCCCGGACTTTTTGAAACCTCACAAGCAATCTTATAAAGTATCGATCGTTTTCGATCTATCGTTGATCATATCAGCGCACGCACGCAGCTCTGCGTGCGTTTTGGGTTGCATTTCGCTGCTCCCATTGTTTTCCCTCACTTTTATTGATTACGGTATATACGTGGTTCTGCGAAACTGAAAATCGTTGAAATCAAGCTTCCATCGCGGCAATGCCCACTGTACGCCAATATTGGACTCTCTTCGAAGCATAACTCGTTTTATAATGCTTTATAAACTATAGAAACAAAAGGTAAAAACGTATGACTTTGTGGAATGTGTAGTTTAATTAATGGACATTGTAATTATAACACAGAAAAGGCAGAAACATAGTATGAAATTGTATTTTTAAAGCCTGCAAATGGATGCGAGTAATAGCCTTTGCGGAACCGACTATATACGGCTCCCGTACATGAATAAGTTTTAGGGAACCGTATATATCCGGCTCCCGTTGGCAACGGGTTAATTGTTGTATTCATTTTTTCTAAAGAATGTACATAATAACCAGCCTTTTATGCGATAACAGAACTATTTGAAAATATTAATAATAGTGATTCATCCAACAACAAACTTTATTTCCTGTTACCAAAAATAATAACTCTAGAATGAAATGAACCCATTTTGAAAGGTCAAATTTTTGTTGTCTCCTTTGTTATTGCCCATGGTAATAAAAGTTGAGAAATTTGTTAATTGAAATTCCGATCGATTCACTTTGACTAAATTACCCATGTTCTCAGAGTTGGAAAGCACATTCGACCTAATTAATATCTATGGAAATTACAGTTTTGTTGAATTATATGATTGTGATTTGAATAGGATTGGAGAAAAAGGGATGAAGTTGTAAATTCTGACAAAAAATCTGGTCTTCTATTAACAAATGAGTACCTGTCTTGATCGGAATAATAGAAATTAATCATTCACAATTCCCTATGGACCTCTAGGACACAGGTGCAGCCCCACACATTCTATTTCATGTCTGTAGCTGTGGCAACATTTAATCAAAGTGAGACAGATTAGAGCATGGTCTGCAAGTATCATGAGCTGTCATCTCCGGGGCTTGTTGATAAGAGTATTGGGTTTCATCATGTGTCATCCAGGGCTTTCTATCTGCGATGGTGTTCACACGAAAGGATAAGGTTTCGTAGAAGGGGGAGTGAACTGACTGATACTGTGTGTTATTTCTCATTGATTGTGCGATGTAAATTATTATCATTAGCAGCAGCAGCATCATCCCCACCACCACCACCACCACCACCACCATCATCATCATCATCATCATCACCACCACCATCATCATCATCACCATCATCATCATCATCATCCCCACCACCACCACCATCATCATACATTCATGATCATCATCAGCATCATCGGAGCAGTAGCATCATCATCATCATCATCATCATCATCATCATCATCATCATCATCATCACCACCACCATCATCAACATCTTCATCATCATCATCACCACCACCACCATTACCATCATCATCATCATCATCATCATCACCACCACCACCACCATCCATTGATGATGATCATCAGCATCATCATCAGCATCAGTATCATCATCATCATCATTATCATCATCATCATCAAAATCATCATCAGTATCATCATCATCATCATCATCAAAATCATCATTTTCACCATTACCACAACCAGCACCGCCACCAAAAATGTGTAATTGCTGAGAAATTAATGAAATAAGCCCGTAATTCCATAAAAGGTCACATATTTTTTAATATTAATACAGTCCCACATATGCCTTTTTGTGCCACTGATCATCAGAATTATTGGTTATCAGCTAAAATTTCATGTTTTTACAAAGATTAGTGTATTTTTAATGTACAAGATCTAGATCTATGATAATATTGTGGCAATTAACCTTGATTTTAAGAACTTTCTCATGAAAAAATTGTTTGCTTCAACTACTTTATTTTATTTTACCTTTAATAAATATAGTTCGTGGACTTGCGTGTGAACATTGCTGTAGACATGTTACCATTGGATGGCAATCCATCTTCATCAAGGTGAAGGATTTAAAGGACAAGTCCACCCCAACAAAAACTTGATTTGAATAAAAAGAGAAAAATTCAACAAGCATAACACTGAAAATTTCATCAAAATCGGATGTAAAATAAGAAAGTTATGACATTTCAAAATTTCACTTCATTTCACAAAAACAGTTATATGAACAAGCCAGCTACATCCAAATGAGAGAGTCCATGATGTCATTCACTCACTATTTCTTTTGTTTTTTATTGTTTGAAATATGAAATTTTTTTATTTTCTCGTCATTGTCATGTGAAATGAAGTTTCATTCCTCCCTGAACACGTAGAATTCCATTATTTTATCATTTTGTGCTTCAGGCAAGGAGGTCCTAATCATCAAATTCGTAAAAATTGAAATATTGTATAATTCCAACAATAAAAAACAAAAGAAATAGTGAGTGACATCATCAATTCTCTCATTTGGATGTAACTGGCTCGTTCATATAACTATTTTGTTAAAAATAAGCAAAACTTTGAAATGTCATAACTTTCTTATTTTACATCCGATTTTGATGAAATCTTCAGCATTGTGCTTGTCTGATTTTTCTCTATTGATTCAAATCAACAATTTTCTGAGGTGGACTTGACCTTTAAGGATGAGCAAAGATGATTTTAATTTTCATAGCACATTGTTGGAGTGGGGGTGACCGGAGCTGAGCAGACAAAATTTGCAACTGACCTGGGTATGATGCCATATCACACTACATGTATATCTGCTGAGATGCAATTCAAGTTATGATTTTGATGATTTACAGATTGACTATTTGTGGATGGGAGGGAGAAAGTGGGGGTGGGGGAGGGTGGAGGGGAGGGAGTTGTGCAGGTGCCCGTTGCAGAAAGAGTTACAATCAATCGCAACTCTAAGAATCATGCGCAACTTGAATTTCAACCAGTCAACAGCGCGCATTTGGGACTTGCGATTGATTTTTGTCTCACCTGCGAAGCAAAGTGAGACTATAGGCGCCGCTTTTCCGACGGCGGCGGCGTCAACATCAAATCTTAACCTGAGGTTAAGTTTTTGAAATGACGTCATAACTTAGAAAGTATATGGACCTAGTTAATAAAACTTGGCCATAAGGTTAATCAAGTATTACTGAACATCCTATTAGAGTTTCATGTCACATGACCAAGGTCAAAGGTCATTTAGGGTCAATGAACTTAGACCATGTTGGAGGAATCAACATCGAAATCTTAACCTGAGGTTAAGTTTTTGAAATGTCATCATAACTTAGAAAATATATGGACCTAGTTCATGAAACTTGGACATAAGGTTAATCAAGTATCACTGAACATCCTGCATGCGTTTCACGTCACATGACCAAGGTCAAAGGTCATTTAGGGTCAATGAACTTTGGCCGAATTGGGGATATCTGTTGAATTCCCATCATAACTTTGAAAGTTTATGGATCTGATTCATGAAACTTGGACATAATACTAATCAAGCATCACTGAAAATTTTGTGCAAGTTTCAGGTCTCATGATTAAGGTCAAAGGTCATTTAGGGTCAATGAACTTTGGCCGAATCGGTGGTATCTGTTGAATTACCATCATAACTTTGAAAGTTTATTGGTCTAGTTCATTAAACTTGGACATTAGAGTAATCAAGTATCACTGAACATCCTGTGCGCGTTTCAGGTCACATGACCAAGGTCAAAGGTCAATGAACTTTGGCCGAATTGGGTGTCTGTTGAATTACCATCATAACTTTGAAAGTTTATGGATCTGATTCATGAAACTTGTACATAAGAGTAATCAAGTATCACTGAACATCCTGTTCGAGTTTCAGGTCACATGATCAAGGTCAAAGGTCATGTAAGGTCAATGAACTTCGGCCATGTTGGGGTTTTTTGTTGAATAACCATCATATCTCTGTAAGTTTATTGGTCTAGTTCATAAAAAGTGGACATAAAAGTAACCATGTATCACTGAACATCTTGTGCGAGTTAGAGTAGTATTCAAAGTCAGCACTGCTGCTATATTGAACCGCGTGATGCAGGTGAGACGGCCAGAGGCGTTCCACTTGTTTTTACTTGCGTTTAAACGCAACTCTTCTGCAACGGACCCCAGATCAGATAGATTTGCAAGGTAGCCTGGGATGCAATGAAGAGATGCAATCCTGATGATCTTTGGTTGGGCATTGATATCACAACAAGCAACAATTTCGGCTTCATACCATGTAATAAACAACAGCAACATTATCAACAACAAAAACAATAATCAATAACCAAGGTATCCATGATCAATGACCTCTTAAAGATAAATGCCATTTATGTTAATGATCTCAAAGTAACTTTTTACAGAATCCAATATAATGACCACCCAAGTGTCGGTTTGTATGAATAAAAAAATATGTGCCAAAGGATTCTGGAAGAAATTGTGTAATTGCTGAGAAATAAGCAAAATAAGCGCGGATTGGGTCACTTCCGTCGCGTCTTTATTCCAGCAATAATAGTACACTGTCCCACGTTTCCTATCTGTGTTGGCGATCTTCAGTGTGATCGTTTTTCAGCTTAGATTTTATGATTTCACAAAGTTCAGTTTATGTAACTGTACCAGATCTAGATCCACGATAATATAATACTTAACCTTGGTTTTACAGACTCTCACGAAATCAGTGTTTTACTGCAATTACTTTCTTTAGCTTTAATGAGGAGCAGATGTGTGATGTATAAACTCTTCATCTTTTAGGGGCTTCAGGTTGATTAGATGCTTTCGTCATTTATACTTCAGTCACATTTTCCCCACCATGGCCATTGGGTGAGTCGAAAACGACGGTCATAACAGTTTTTGTAAGAGTTACATATAGGTGCTTGAATAAAAATGAATAAAACAACTGTTTTTGACTCACAATATGGCCGCCGTAGAGCAAATGTGACCGAAGAATAAGATGTGATTAAACGTTAAAGATATAACTGCATTTTGATGATGCTCTTAATGAAAGAGTCTGCTTGTTACAATTTCCTTGTATCATTTGTTCAATACCCGCTGGAGAATCATATTTGAAAAAAAGAAAATTTCTTATTCATGCTTCAGGCTATAGTGTTCCAGAGCTTTTAAGAGATGCATGTCAAGTCATTGATAATTAATTACATGCCCTCTGAAAAAAAAAGACAATCAGATATCGGTATTCTCAACTTGAGCTACCCGTGTGCACAAAAACATGTACACGCTGCAGACTTTTCCATTTCTCTTGGCATTATTTCGTTGGTGATAATATTGCATTGCAACAGATTCATTCCATGTTTGTACTCGGTATTATGTGGGCTTCATTGTTCATGAATGTTTCATGGGCTTTTCATTTTCACTTGCTACTGCTTCTATTTACTCATCCTATCTATTCATTCCATTCCGAACCTCTTCTTCCCTTATATCCTACCCTGGCGTTACCAGTGGCAACATCAACGACACTCGTATTACCTCGGATAGACCTTAATGTTGCATCATCTTTATCCGTACCACGCCAAGGTGTTGCGCCGATCCCGATGACCCCAGGGGCTTTTGAGAGCTTGCATTTCGGAAATGAAGTGGAAAGAAATGTGAATAAATGCCTCCCAAGTTGACATTTAGAACCGTCAGGAGCTTGATCGGATCTGGGGGCTGAAATGTGCGATAAGCAAATCCTGTTAATGAAATTGCCCGAGGGGCGGCTTATTCCTGCTCATCACAAGACACTAAGTACGCATTAGGATCGGAAAGCATCTTTATATCCGTTGCCTCGCTGTCGTCATCGGTCTTCAGTTAAAAAAATAATAAAAAGCGCCAGAAAGATACATGAAGTTAATGTGGAGAATGTCAGAATGGCGCACCTGTATCAACAAGGCCTGCTCGATTTGCTTTCCAATTATCACCCCGGTGAGATGTGATTAAAATTCCCTGCGTTTTCTGCAGCCCTGCTCAGGTTGCGAAGGGGTATCCAATGTTCTGACCCTTGACCCCTTGATTGATTTGACGAGTCGAGATGCGGGTGATAAAAGGCTGTTGGTACCGTATGTCTAATAATGAAACCTTGACAGAGAGGTATGGGGAAGAGGTAATTTCAGAATCTAAAATTTGCTCTCACCTTTTTGTGTCAATGTAGTTGCCAATTTGAGGATGTTTGAAGAAAGATGAAATCACAAAGTACAATGAAACCCTTTTTACGTTAGTCTCGTATAAAAAGGCACAGATTAACCATAATTGTCTTGAAAAAAAAAATATTAGCAGAAAGGAATGCGTGGATAGTTAGCATAATCATCATACTTCCAATCTTAACCTTTGAAGATTAAACTAAAGATAATTCAGAAACATTTGGGACTTCATCTAAGACTATCACAATTAGAACATGCTGTTTGAATGAGAGGAACCTTCTGTACACAAGTCATTGTAGGTTGCTCATCCAGTCAGGGGTGTGCACAGCAGACTACCTAGCTATAGTGTTATTCAGATTTTTAGACCAAATGTTAGTGGACCAAATGGCACTAGACCAAGCTGCTATAAGCCCCATCTATTTGTTTGCAATCCATAATGGATATCATTTGATGTGTATTGATTTCTGTCACCCTATACCCTTGAGATTCAAGCGATGTTGGCTTTAGACGAGTATTGTGCTTGATGGGAAATTAGCTGTGTGCATATTGATAGTGATCAGCGTGTGTGTGTACGCTTATTTTTCAATCGGCAAAGTCTGATCGATTCTCTCTGTAAAGCTGCCAGAAGAACTGCGCTGCAGGCAAAGAGATTGAATTGATTTCATATCAACACACTAAAGTTGACTCATTCAAGCATGCCGGTATTACAGCTATTCAGTTTATTCTTAGAAGTGATCTCAATTATGTGCAAGGTTATATTGGGAAAATTGCACTTGTAATCTATTCTTCAAAATGTTCAATGTGATTCATTTTTGATGAATCATGATGAATTGTGCATTTTGTGGATTCAATTGTTAATGTTATATCCACCAAATGTAGTCATTGACAACGTTACACCCCAAGAAAGTAAAGTAAGATATTGATTTTGAAAAATATTTGGTTTGGATGATGCTTTCAAAGTCCGAATCCAAATGACCAATATTCACATTTATGTCAGTTATGTATGTTGGAGGAGTAGATTACTTGTTTAGTTATTCAGTCCTTCGATTGAATGACACGAGGTAATGTATTATTTCAGGAAAATGTAATTATAAATAATGATAATAATTATATAGGACTTGTATAGTGCATGTATCCACCTTGCTAGGTGCTCAAGGTGCTCCTGTATTACCCTGGATGTGTTAGTTTATGATTCCTTTGCTCTCAGCTTTTTGAGGAATTACTTCCTGTCGGTATCCATTTACCTCACCTGGAATGAGTGCAGTACAATGTGGGTAGATTTCTCACAGAAGGAAAACACACCATGGCTGGGAATCAAACCCATGTCCCTCAGATTGAAAGACGAGAGTCTTAACCACTAGACCACGTTGCCCCTCGCATTATATTTCAATTATGGCATTTAATTCTGTAAGTACTCTGATGGATTTATCACTGTGAAGACAGTTTTCAGTTAGTTCATAGAGCTAAAGTGTGTGTGTGGGAGGGGGGTGCTAAGAGGGAGAAAGAAATAGATGAAGAGGGTGATTAAGCAAAAGTGTCATTTATAACCATTCTTTCATTTCTCAGCATGCATAGAGATTAGCAGATAAACACACAAGGAGACCCCAGCTCCCCACGCCCGCCCGTGTAATAACGCTAATTGCCCGACATGATGGGAGGCATGCATCGTGCGAAATGATGCGATAATGGCATGTGGTCAATTGGCTGCGTAAACTTGTATGGATTTTAATTTTGTGAGCCGAGCGGAATGGCCTCGTAGAGAAATATGCACTGGGTGAGGGCATTGTTCTGGTATGAAGGTCAATTAGCCACGATGAGCATCGCTTTAGAAGTTGAAAATATCAATAGTCAAAGGGATTGTTTGCTGTTTGTAGAGGGAAGTGATTAAGAGAGAAATGTATGGGAGGGATGGTGAGAGAAGTGGGAGGGGGTATTGAGGGCGTGAGGGGCGGGGATGAGGGAGGGGTACATATAGGTGAGGGAAGGAAAGAGATGGTTTTTCAAAATGTGAAATTTTGAACCTGAACTATATACATAAAATATGAATACATAACAATTTTTTGGAGGAGGAAATTATGAATGCATCTACATGTATCTGGTATAAAGGATGATAGATGAAAGAGAGAGAGAGTGGGGGAGAGAGGGAGTTTAAAATAGAGGAAGGAAAAAATGATAGAAAGGGATTAAAATATAAGTCTATAAAAGTTAAAATAGGCAAGCTGACAAGTTAGAGACAGATATGTCTGTGTGTGAGAGACTTGATGGATGGGCTGATGAAGAACAGAAAGAGTAAGGAAAGATGAAGAAGAAAATGGAGGAGGAGGAGGTGGAGAAGATAAGAAGGAAGAAGACTAGAAGATGAAGAATTAAGAGGAAGGCAGAAATAGATAGAGAGAGAAAGAGAGACGGGAGATAAAGGATAGTAAGATAGGATAATCATTGTCATTATTGATTTCTACATTACATCGCTGCTGCCTACAATTTTCTCATGCGGAGATCCGGACATTGTGATTGGACGGTTTACGCAGCCCATCAGATTTTGGCCTGCTTGCCCTTTTACACCGTCACAAATGACTTGTCCTCAACCAAAATTGAAAAGCACGTCTAATGACGAGGCATGAGGAAGAGATCGGGAGTGAGATAAATAATGGGATGATAGCTATCGCATACATTAATAGAGCTTCTGCATTTACGGGAGTCGTCGTCGTCGCTGGCTGCCTGTTTGCGCCAAGGACATGTGTGTCTACTGCAATGGTATGTGATAAGCTCTTTGTAGCTCTGTGAATTATGCACAGCGCGGTAATTTCCAGGCCATGCTATTTTTGTATCTTTTGTAATGGTTGCTGATTATCACACAGACTGTATTCAAGTTTCCACACAGAAAAGTTGAAAGGAATGTCTGATGTTGGTTTACATTGATCTCTTTATTGTGTTGTCTGCAATGAGGGCTGTTTACTTATACGTTTTATTATATTTGGTTATTAATACTCTTTGTAGGTACATGTTGTAATTGTAAGGTTGATTTTAATGTATGACTATAATAATTTAGATCACTTCCTGAAGACTACTTTACGTACATACCTCTCCGATTGAGGTCAGTTACTAATTGCATTGAGCTGTAGAAGCTAGATATGAATGTAATGTATGGTTGTGGTAAATATATAAACATGTGTTCGAATGAAGCAACAAAATGACAACTGAAACGTTTTTATGTACACATATCTGAATTCAAACATGTGTGCCTAATGATTATGATAGATAATGAGTAGTTGCCCAGTATCACGTGAAATTAGCATGGCATTCTTTTTGATCTCTTTTCCCCCAAATTATAATAAATACATGTGCCCATGTGTACTATCCTGTGTTATTAAAGTTCAGCATGATACATGTATGCAAGGGGTTTCAATCTAGATCCATTACTGCACGGCATTTAGTTTGCGGAAATTCTGCGAAACTCACTTGATCTCTTCCTATGATGATGTTAATGTTGGTTTTGAAGGACTCAATCGTAAAATTTATGCTCACTGCAACTCTCGAGTTTCAGTTCAGAAAATTTTTTCATATCTCAATTATTGAAAATTTGATGTACATGAGGGTTTAAAACTTGAGAGTTACCATCTCAAAAATCTAGTACACTTTGCCCTGTAGTCCACATTTACATTGACAACTAACCTATATTGATATGAGCTTTGTTGATTGACCACGGTAATGGTGCGACTCCGAAGGTTCTACTTGAATAGATGGGTGTAATTTTGACCGTCTTGACCCAATTTTCAGAAGATTTCACCATCTGCTTGTGTTAGAATTAACAGAAGGACCTGCTGTTGCCAAACCAGGATGTGATTCTCGTTGCCTGATGGACATCTTACTTTCAATGTCTTGAGCCATTGTCCAGCTCTCAGTGAGCAAGGGAGTTTCGGTTTCAGAATGAATTACAATACGGATGTAACACTGTTCTAATATCTGTGCTATCGCCTGTACCCAAGACAGTGCTTGATTTACATCCTGCTAGTGATGGCAAGGGTGAATTTAAAGGGAATTTGTCCAAAGTAATTTGTCAGCTTTGACAGAACCTGTGAATCGGTAGAGCATGTTTTTTTTTATTTCCCTTACCTAAATGAATTCATGGTACCCCCTCCATTTGTTGGATGACAATCCAATTAAACAAGACTATCAGCTTAACTCAAGTGTCTCATTTTGACTGTGGGCAATTCCTGTACTTGCTTTCTTTGTTGATGTTGTTGCAAATGCATATTGTGTATTTGTATTGTATTTTATGTTAAAAATAGGTGCATCCCGTCAAGAGCTTTTGCTTTCAGGGAACTATATGCTTCCTTCTGTTGATATATATATTGATTAACATAATAATTGATTTTGTATAAATCATATTGAAAAATGATATTTTGTGAGAAATGTAAGAAAGTAACTGTTTATTTTAGTTAAATTGAATTGAATTGCCCCACGAATTCTTCTTAAAACCAGAAATTATTTGTGTAGGGTCATGGTCATGAGGCCACCTCATTTTGTCTTCTGTTTTTGTGTGTGTGTGTTTGAGGATGTGCAACTCAAGTTCCATGGACCCTACAGCCATGAAGTTTACTAGATTATTAGGATGGTTTTGAAAATAATTAAGAATAACTCCAGGAATGAACCGAAATATGTAACAGCACCACCCTTTTTGGTGGGCAACTAGGGCAACGGCCCTAGTCTAGTTCTTAAATAGAATGACCTCAAGCACTTTGAGTTTAAATGCTGTGTAATCCATAGAAATATTTACCAATGGGTTTATCAGGGTCAGATGTGTAGTTACTTTTAGAACAACCTGTCCTCGGGTTAGTGTGTTCCTTTCAGAGTTGCTTGGAGAAAATACTATTTGCATTAAAATGAAACCCCTTTAGGCCTATATGTATATGTTTACTCATTTAAAAGGTCAAAGTATACCCATGATATAAATGGCTATGCAGAAACACGTATTTTATATCATCTGTTTTGGTCTTGTAATTTTTTATGAATTATGATTCATAAAAACAATGGTTTGTGTTAAAGGGGTTACAGTCATTCAAAATTTTATGCTTTACCATGTACAGACACTAGTTCTTTGACTTGGTTCCAAATTGGGGTTACCCAGTTATAATTTATATGTAGGTGTCTTATGCGACTAATTCTATAGCTGTGACCAGACGTACTCACTTTGCAAAAGCATTGAGAATATTAACACACATACACGCAGGGGGTATAGTTCCCACGCTCACTCGCGTCATCATCGACTGCACTAATTGCAGTGTGTCTGAATCACTGGTCTAGTTGATTAAGACTGATTAGGTTCTCGTTCATCAGATCAACGGCCTTTGTCTCTGTTCCATCCAGGCCATTGACTTTGGCTTCTATCTGGGTATCGGGTTTTATGAGCTTCAATTAGGACCAGATCCTCAAGGGTGCTTCAGTTTCAGGAGATTTTCACCCGGACATATGTGTAGAATTAGGTCTGCTTGTGTAGCTAGCTGGTGGGACAGGATGACTTGTAGGGTAGGAGTGTCTGGTTGGCAGAAATCTATTTCAATAAACTGACATCGCAGTGAAACCTTTCAATAAAGACTAAGTAGCCTTAGCTGACAATAAATTCATTTGAAATGTAGAGTGTTTCTTTCTTAAATGCTCTTCATTGAAGTTGCTTAGAGAACATGGTCTAAATGAACAGCTGTTTTTTTGTAGAACGGAGTCTTTTTCATATGACCAGTGCAAGCCCTACAAATGAACTATTGATGTATTTTATACCCTTTTATATCTTTTTATATACATGTTTGTATGCGACTGACCAACGGCTTAACCCTGAACATGCGGGATCATCAATTAACTCCACCAAATATACATAAAGCCCATAGGCCTTCTCTGTCAAGATATAGAGTTGATATCTATCTTAATAAAAAAATAGATTTTACGCTTATTTGGATGTCATTATTACAAATATTTTTAATAAGTGAAAGGTATATGAAAATGGATATTGGGAACCCATATCTTTACTTCTCTTCAAGTGTTTTGTCTTTTTACTTGTTGACAGTGGGCTAAAGACACTAGAATTCGATATGTTCCAATCAATAATAATGATAATAATAACAGTATATTTACCCAGGGTAGCCACTTCAGTTCCAAAAACTGTTCTCCCAGCGGGCCCTGCTATTATTTTTTTCAATTCAATTCATTTATTCTTTTCCATTAAAAAACAACAAAATATGTGCATTTGAAATACACATGTTTATACAAAAATAGATCAAATACATAAGCGTAGTAAATTAATATTGTAAGTGATACAAATAAATGGAAAATGGAACACCTGTAGAAAGCTTGTAAATGGCAGGAGTCCAAAAGTTAACAAAATACAAATATAATAATGATAATAAAAATAATATTATTATTACCAGGCTAAGCTCGGCTTCAGGTGCACACAACTTTTTGAGGAATTTCTTCCTGCGTGTACCCATTTCGAGTGCAGCACACTGTGGATGAATTCCTCTGCTGAAGGAAATTACACCATGGCTGGGATTTGAAGGCACGACCCTCTGTTTCAAAGTCTGGAGACTTATCCACTGGGCCATGACGCTCCACAATTTGGTTTTATGTGTGAAGGATATTCCAATGGGGGCATGTGGTCTAGTGGTTACGAATCTCGTCTTTCAATGAGAGGGACATGGGTTTCGAATCTCAGCCACGGTATGTTTTCTTTCAGCAAGAAATTTTATCCACATTCTGCTGCACTCAACCCAGGTGAGGTGAATGGGTACCAGGCAGGATTAATTCCTTGAATGCACCAAGCGCCTTTAGAAGCAGGGGTAATATATAGTGCGCCATTGAATAGGAAACTATATGAATCTGCACCTCAAAAATGCTATAGATTATTATTATTTTATTTATTTCGAGAGTGTCTCCATTGTGATGCGAAGCCCTGGGATTGATTCCGTTTTGATGCATTTGGAGTTACATTTGAAGATTAATAGGAAGAGAGAACAATTTGATCTGTGTACCATAGTGGAAACTGTGCCTCATTCTCCCCATTGAAAGAACCTGTTTTTGCCATCAGATGATATTTTGTTGCGATTGATGTATGTTTATGACTTGCAGCAGTGTTATTGAAACTCAAATGTCAACAGACTATCATCAATATTGAAGAGAGCATGGATGGGGAGGATGGGTCATATCCGATCTCCAATCATAATGAAGCGGGAGCCGCAAATAGAGATTCCCCCTTTTTTCCCCACATCTCCCTCGCGTAAATTGCTCTTGGAGCTGGATACAGGTATAATTGGGAAGCACAGGAAGCAGTGTCTCGGTTCCATAGAGTGCGTGGTTTTGTGTTGGGTAGGGGCTCGCCTAATAAAATTGCAACACCGTCCCTGGGGAAGTCAGCGTGCGAAGTTAGCCTTGGCGAGGTTGGCTTTTATAGTCAATAGGCAGTGCTGGTTGTTTCATTGTAGCCTTCTCTGGAATGATTTCCACCAGTTTTCCTGCGCTCTGTTTTCTATGCAGAAGTGGGATCGTGTTTCTGGCTGGCTATTAAAACATCCAGAGTGCGATGACTTTTTTGTGCAATTATGGGCTTTTTCACAGTAGAATAAACAAGTATTATAGTAATGGCAGTTAGCAGGAAATTGAAGTGGTAATGCAAGCATGTACTATTGGTTCTCACGTGTAAATAGACATGGTGGAGGCGATTTGTGAGATTGTTAGACTTCTGACATATCTAGAGAGGGATTATTCTGAATACTATCAAGTTAAAATTTCACCACACTTCAATCTTTGTGCATTTTTAAGTACATGTTATTCTTTTTTTTACAGCTGAATATATAAATGATTTTATCTATGATTTGCAGTAAATATTACTTTTTCTTATATTTTACAGTCAAATCTAGGAAAACACTTTGTTAAATTCTTTTTTTTGCATTTTGTCTTTCCTTTGTATTAGATTCAACATGCAAGAATAGATCCAGGGACTGAACCTGGAGACGTCATCGCCACCCACAACAACAACAACTCACTAGACAAAGACACATCTCATCAGGATACCAACGCCGGAAACACTGCCCCATGCCACCAGATCAAGAAAGATACAATGGAGAGCTGTGTGGGACTACAGCTTCAGTTTGACCATAGTCATCCTGCCCACGGAGATGGCCCGGTACAGGTGTCCCTGGCAGATGTCGATGCTGTCGTCAATGCTGATGTTGGTACAAGTGCCCCAAACGATCTCTCGCTCTCACAGTGTCAAGGGGTCATGGTCCAGGCAGGAGGCAGCGAAGAGACCAACAATTCCCTCTTGCAGGAAGTTGATGACAACCTCCTGCAGGCCCTTGTCAACTCGGGTGCAA
This sequence comes from Lytechinus variegatus, assembly GCF_018143015.1. Classification (NCBI taxonomy): domain Eukaryota; kingdom Metazoa; phylum Echinodermata; class Echinoidea; order Temnopleuroida; family Toxopneustidae; genus Lytechinus; species Lytechinus variegatus. The sequence goes on from NC_054744.1 coordinate 7,840,400, forward strand.
CGGAGCAGCTGGAGATGGAATCCTTAGCTCATCAGCTTATGAATGACTCCATTGAGTTTTCAGAAGCAGAGATCCAGCAACATTTGCAGACGGATAATATCAATGTGGATTATTGCAAACAACTTACCAATGGTCCAGCTGTCAGCAATATGGGTGTCATGGGGATGCCACCTGTAGCTATGGTGTCGCAGTCATTGACATCCCAGACCCCTGGTGGGATGGTTGCCCAGCCTTCTTTGATGGGATCCAATCAGCATCAACCGCAGCACCAGCAGCAAGTACCTATGCCTATGAAACATAATCACACAAATCAACCTGACAATGTGCAGGTAACTTCAAATTCATATGCTATGGACACCAGTATGATGATAGAATCAGTTCTTGAAGTACGTGAAGGGGAGGATGCCACCACAGCTTTAGTGGCGCCCCCTCCTCAACATCCAGGCTTTGGATACCAGTCTTATGCACATAATTTTGGAGCAGATGCACTTGTGAGTGAAAAGGAATCTGATAATACACCTAATGTGACGAGTGATGAGCAAGATCAGGACCTGTTTGCCAAAAAGGTGTGCCAAATGCAACAAGGTCATGGATCAGAATATACTGTCGCGACAGGGTATAGTCCTAAATATAAGCAGGTCTATCAGCATCAAGGACAGCACAGCCAGCAACAAAGTCCAAAAGCTGGCACAAAGGCCAAAAAGTCCAAGAGCCCAACTCAGTATCCCAATCAGCCAGTCACCAGTGATTCCACACTGTCAAGTCCATCATCAACAAATAAAGGAATACTCACTAAGAACCACTCAGTCTCAAAGACAAAGGAGGTAATGAAAACCACTAAAGCAAGGACAAAAGATAAGCATGTGACATCCACAAAGAAGTCTGAAGTAAGTCACAAAAAGTCACCAAAACAGAGTGTAAAAGTTGTATCATCTCCGAAAGTTCAAGGTTCTAAATTAAAACATAAAGAACACAAAGGACACAAAGTCACTAAGTCACCATCGATATCTCCAGTGTTATCAGAGGGCAGCAGCAAATCTACAAAGAAGATTATTAAGAAAGTTAGTTTGTCTCCTCATCGGTTTGTCCCCCCATCGTTAAGTTCATCCGATGATGAAACTAGGCATGTACTAGAATGCAAAAGCAAAGGCAGTGCTCAAAAGACAAAGAAATCAAAGACGAAACTTTCAGTAACACCTGATGATCTGTCTAAGACAAAGAAAACAAAAAAGAGGGACGCCAAAGTAAAAACAAAGAAAAAATCCAAGTCTATGAGCCCTTCGTCATCGAAGTTGGGCTCAAAGAGTGTAAACAGTACTCCCAAGCTCAAAAAGAAATCTCTGAAATCAAGTCCAAGTGGATCGTTGTCATCATCATCACCATCTTCATCATGCCATAGTGAGAAGTCATGTAGTAGTAACAGTTCAAGTCCTGTCTCTTCAAAAAGTGGAAAGTTAAAGAAAAAGAAGGTTAAAAAATTACACAAAAGTGGTGAGGATAGTCCTAAAAGAGTTGGCACTTTGAGCAGTAGTGGCTCTGGAAAAATAGTTAGAAAGAAGAAGAAGCTGAAAACAAAGGTCTTGAATTCAGACAGTGTCCATTCTTTGATCAAGAGTGGCAGATTGTCACCCACTATGGCAGCTTCTGTCCTTATGAACAATATAGACAGTGATGATGACAATAGAGATGTTGGATATGACAGCAGTACACAGAAATCACTTAATGGGAAAAACAGAAAGATTGCCCATCTGCCCAAGCTCTCAGTAACCTTACCAACAAGTAGTCTTTCTCATCCAGAACTTTTGCTGAAGACAGTGCCAAAGACCAAAAAGACAACCAACAAGAAAGTAAAACAAAGTCAGTCGCCGTCACCCTCTGTAAAGAGTGATAAAATTGTGAAAAAGACAAAAAAGATTAAGAGTAAGAACTCAGTGAAGAAGAATTTATTAGAAGAATCTAAGACTTTGAGCCCAACGACTCCGCTTCATATTGACATTCCTGATACTGAGCATACCTTTACCCCCATCACTAAACCAGCATTTTCTAATGACAGCATTTCTAATTCACACAAAAAGGCCAAAACAAGGAAAGTTGGGAGACCAAAGAAAAATGCATCGCCCTCTAGATCTGAAGATCATGGAAAATCCTCTCATAACAAAAAAGATACACATGTGTTCACCGAACCAGATCACTCTTCTGCCATTGGTTTAGGGAAAGGAAAGAAAGTGAGTGAGAATGGACCGGCAGAAGGACAATCAAAGCATAAAGAGCAGACCCCTTCCCCACAAAGTGCCACAACTTGTGTCAGTGAGGAAACCCTCTTTAGTGACAGTGGCATAGGTACTGATAACAATAGCAATCCTGATCAACAATTAAGTGACAAACACAAACGAATACTATCTGTCCCACCCACAACTGAAACTGAAATACCCACCGAGGTTTTGGAATCACATCCTCTAGCCACTTCAGATCATGGACTTTATGGTTTTGGGAAGCGGGAAAAACATAGAAAATTGAAACATGCTCAATGGCAGTACTTGAATCTGCATTGCAAGAAGAGAAGGAAAAGATACCACATGTCACGTATGCTTGGCCGTGTTAGTCCAACCTTTCTATTTGAGATGGATTCTTTAGCAATGATGATGGCCGAACTTTCCCTTGTAAGTGTTCCACAGAGTCCGCACCCCGCAAACCTTGCAAAGAAACCTGTAGAAAACTATCTTACTTCTGTTGCCAAAATGAACACTACATACAACTCCTATCCTCTGAGACCGTCGTACCTGGCTACTGCCTTGAGGTACAAGAAGCTCTATCTCTGGAACAAACTCCGGAAGAAGAAGAGGCGGGAGCGTGAAAAGAATCGCTGCCAAGGTGAGACAGATGAATCATCATACTATGTGGACTCTTGTGATTCTGAACCTGTTTTTGGTATGTTTGATCAAAGCACAAGTAGTTCGGCAGCCAGAAAAGCACCAATATCATTTGCCATGGCCAAATCACCTTGCACAAGCATGTCACAGGTCAATAGAGGGCATGAAAGGACAACCGTAGCTCAGGTACCCTTGAGAGATGGATTGACGCCGATCCTTGATCATGGCAAACTGAACAGTTTGCCAGTCACTGATTTTCAGATCCCAAAGAGTGTACCTACTCCAAAGAAAGGAAGAAAGAAACAAATCCCTGAGTCATTGCCTGTCCAAGTGAGTTTGGCCAAAGCAAAAGTTGTGAAGAAAAAGAGTCCAGGAAGGCCAAGGGGGAGGCCAAGGAAAGTACCAATTGTTGCCTCAGAAGTTGTTGACAATCCCCCTGCATTAGTGTTTCCCACCCTTTCAGCTCCTAATCAGACACTGCCCCTCCAGGTGTCAGACAAACTTTTTCCAACAGTACAGGTGCCAGACCAACCCCTTCCATCAGTCCAGGTGTCTGGTCAACTTCCTCCTCAACCAAAGCGAAGAGGTCGTCCACCTAAAAAACTTCTTGATATGCCAAATACTTTGCCAGTAAAACTGCCCCAGCCAAAGGGCACTACAGGTAGGAAGCGAAAAATAAAAAGTACTATTGATTCTGGTTTGATAAGTCCTGATACATTGATCTTTGATTCTGCAAACAGTACTATTTGTGATGATCACATTATGCCATCAATAACGACAGGTGGTGTCATTAATGATAGGACAACTGAAATTTGCCATGTAGACCACCTTGCATCAGACAATTCAATCAACGTTGCAGAAAAGGTCACTAAACAACCTAACAAGATACCAAAGAGGAGAGGCCGCCCTCCTGGAAAATCAAAGGCATCAAATGACATAAAACAGCGGAATGTGGTGGACAAACCAGTGCAAATAGAAACTGTTGCTTGTACAGAGAAAGAGTCTTTCATTCAGAGTGTCACTATTGCCAAAAGAAAGCGCAGAAAAAGAGGACCTAAAAAGGGTTGGAAAAAACTTCTATTGACCGCGAAAACAGTTGCAGAAACTACCAAGGACAGTATTGGATGTGAAACAGCTAGTATTGATAATTTAACCGATTTGGCTCTCCAAACTAAGTCTCGAACAGAAACATCTCTTGAAGTTCCAAATTCACCTGTTGAAATGGTGGAAAGTGCCTCTGATTCTTTCATTACTTCTCCCCAAGAAGCTGTAGACCTTGCTTCACCTGAAAATAGGTTGGAGGAAGGAACGCCAACCAAAGTCCCAGCAGCAAAAGGGACATCTAGAAAAACAGTCCCTGCCAAAGTGGTGGCTTCAAACAAGAAGGTGCCAAGTAAGGGAGTTTCATCAAAAGGAGATTCACCAAAAGATGAAAAGACCAAAGCATTATCAAAAACAAAGAACACAGTTATTCCATCCAAATCAGATTCAAATAGAACTGGTCCAGTCAAAAAATCAAAACATTCGGGCAAATCAACACAACCACCTATACCTGAATCAACAGACATCTCACCTGAAACTTCTCCCAAGATCTCTCCTAAGATGTCCTCTAAGAAATTGAAATTGTCTCCCAAAAAAGTAAAATTACTTGAAAAGAAAAAATCAAAGAGAGTCATTGGTGGAAGGGTGAAAAAATTGAAGGAACAAACTAACAAAAAACTGAATGTTGAAAACCTTGAAGAACTACCCGATGAAGAGCCTTTGTCTTCTCTCATTACTGGCAAAATGTCTTTGATAACTGGCCTGTCACAGCAGACTTTGCCTGCTGCTTGTTCTACCAGTAAAAAAGCTTCCAAATCATCAGAACCTGTAGATGCGCAGCCTTCAGAATCTGCGATCGTACCAGTTGATTCTAAAACCAAGAAGGCATCTGACATGAAAGATGGTTCTGTAGCACCTAAAGGAACAGTGAACATTGCAAAACCTGATGTAGTTTCGCATGAGGGAAGTACAGCAGATGCCGAAGATATTGCCAAGGAATCATCATCGGTTTCATCTGCAGTGGAGAGTACATCCACCCCAGAGCCTCAAACCATTTCCTCACCCTCCTCTTCTTCAGCTTCCACCACCAAACCCTTACCCTCCAAGTCCATTCCATCTACCCCCATTGCCCCATCCTCTACCCCTGTATCTCCCCCGCCCGTTCCGGTTGCAATGTCTGAGAGTTCCAAACTCCAGGCAGCATCACTGCCGAAGGCTTATGTCAGGGTGAAGAAGACATCTCAACAGGTACTGAAGGTCACCAAGAAGAAGGTTCCAGAGACTGCTGTGGCCAAAGCAACATCTCCAGTGCTGGACGAGTCATCCATTCCGCTCAAAAAGAGGAAACTCATGAAGGAGCCCCCTCCTCAGCTGACAGAACAGGATCCTAAAGGGTGAGTCCTTTGTGATGATACAAATCTCTATTACACTTGCTATTGTTCTAGAAAAATATTCCAATTGTTAAGGCTCTTTTGTTTTATAATATGAATAATGATATTCAATTTTTGTATGCCACTCATCACATCAAAAACGACAAAGCTTAGCACTTTACACATATATTATTATCCCGGTAACTGGGTTCTGGTTTGGCTGCATACAGTGTATATAGAAACATTGCTAAAAGAATAAGATTTTACTGATTATTTTTGCACTGAAATGTCAAAATGGCTCAAAAGTTAGCCATGTCTTTTATGTCAACTCTTGGTATGTTGATATATTTCATTTTCATTCACATCTTTTCAAATGGAATTTGTCTGCATTAGCACCTCAGCAAACATTCCTAAAAGTTTTCCAAAACATTGGTGTGTATGATGTGATATTTTTCAACATGCTACTGCTTTTTCTGTAAACTTTTACATATACAACACTGCCATTTTCATACCAACATGGCTGAAAGTTATTCAAAATATTAGCAGAAACATATTTAGTTATTTCAACATTATTTTGTAAACTTTGCATACAGTGCTGTAAATCAGGTTTGACATTAACATCTTTCTTGAGAGAAGAATGTTTTTTTTTAGTCCATATACCATTCGGTCTAATTGGACTTTGTGTTCATTGCGGGAAATGAATGAAAAGAAAATGGGTATTAGACCAACTTGGTATAAGACAAAATGGTTATAGACGAACTGGTGATTAGACAAAGTGATTATTTGACCAAATGGTTATTGGACCAAATGGCTGATAGACGAAATGACATTAGACTAAATAAAGGTCGACCATGTGATCAGTGGACGAGTAGGCAGTTTACCAATGATGCGACGTGACGAAATTTTGAAGAAACAAAAATAGTGTTTTCCAATCACTTGTTTTTTAATTCAAGATGTATAATCCAAAGTTGATATTTCAGTCAGCTTCAAATTACTAGTCATGCAAATTCTGAATATTTTCAATGGTATACATTTTCTATTAGTGCTGGATGAATCATCACGATATTCAATCTACATGTGGGGTTTTTGGTTTCATAAAAGACAGTGTCCGTGTTATCTACCTTGAGGTGAACATCTAAGAAAACACACCAATGTGCATGTGTGGGACTACACTGGAAGCCAATATTGTATTCCCTTGTCTTTTATCACATTACAACACATGGCGTACATCATGTCAGGGGTAGTTTGGTGACCAAAATTCAATGTTTATGGTTCTTTTGTAATTTTTGAAGGTTTCCATGGGGAAGAAGAAAAGTGGAGTAGGTTTCACATAACACCATGTATGGTTCTCCTGTTTACACCAGTACTTCAGAATGGTGTGATCATAAGATTTACAATGATGGATCATTGACATCAATGAGTTTATACCTTGGTTGAAATTTGATTCATAACCTCCAACCCCTAAATACAAATTTTGTTCCATTCTGACAATGCTAAACTGCTATTGATAATAAGTAGAGGTGTTGTGGCTTAGTGGATAAGTCTCTGGACTTTGAACACAAGGTTCGAGGTTCAAATCCCACCGCAACACTCGCGTCCTTTGGCAAGGCGTTTGTCTACATTTGCCACTCTCCACCCAGGTGTAGTAAATGGGTACCTGGTAGGAAGGAATGCTCGAGTGCCCGATCAGGGTAGCTGTGCTAAAGCCGGGGTAATAGTATGTAGCGCTTAGAAACCTTCGTATCAAGTGCTATATAAATGTTGCTTATTATTAATAAGAATCATTCAATTTTTTTCATAATTCCGAAAGGGTGGCATTGCTACAGAATACTCTACAAGTTCAATTTTCCAACATATGGTTATATACAGACGTATCCACCAATTTCTTTTCCACATGAAGGAAATGTCTTTCTGTTATTAATTCACCCTGAAATTTCTTTTTTCCACCAAACTAACTTTCAGAAGGATGTTGAAATAATCCCCTTCTGGGCTACAAGGTTAAAGAAATTTGGGGAAAATAATATTGCTCCTTTTCCTCTTCCATGACATTCTTGCCTTTCTTCTCCGCTCCCGGCTTGTTGTTATTATTTTCTCCAGCTTTATGTGTACATATTGGCTTGTGTTTGATTTGCGCGGTTTAGATTTCATTCCCCCCTAGGTTTAGATTCTTGGATTTAAAATGATCGAGAGGGAAATGCAAAGCTCCATCTCGGAGAGAAAATCGCTCTCTCTTATTTCTTCCCGGCGGGGGATTCTCACCATTTTGACATTACATGGATTTTTTTTTTTTTTTTTTTTTACTTAGCGATTCGCTTTTCAACACTTGCAAAGTTCATTGCCTGACAAAAGAGGTGTGATGTTTTTATTGGACTGATTTGAATACAAAGGCCAAGGAAGAGTGCAAAAAGGGAACTAGGTGGGGGAATTCCTAATGTAATTTACTTGTAATTCAAAAGTAATCGAACACACATGCATTCGATAGGATGGGACTGTAGGGATGTGTTGACATGTGACAAATCACCCTTTTTTTTCTCTCTTGATTAATGTTGGAAATAGAAATGAATTCTAAAACTTTCATTATGCCAATGTTTTAGGATGTCTTTCATATCAGCTTTTAACCTATCTACCCTGAATCTAAACTTTATTGTCAGTATAGCAAGGTCCCCCAAGTCTGCGCAGTCTCACTTGTCTGTGCACACGCGTATCTGCGCGATTTTAGTAAAAGAAGATACGCCAACGAACACGAACTTTACACATGCAATACATAGACAGAAATCTGACTCGAAATGGTGGAAAAATGATAAATTTTGGGCATTCCATGTGACTACCTCGAAATGCATCCTTTCCCATCAAATTAAATCCCTGAATCGTGTGCAAAGTGAATGGGTGTGCAGACATGGTGTACCATTTTTTTTTTCAATCTCAAAATGAGTGCCCGAGTTTTTTTCCAAGACAATCCTATATTTCTTTCAAATTTTTAGGTGATATTTGGTACACATACTCATAATAATTATAAGAAACATTATTATCTGAAAGATTTTGTGAAATAATAAAAAAATCATGTTAAATCTTAACTCAAATTGTTAGGTGCGCAGACTTGGGGACCACCATAATATGTCAGCAAGACTTTACAAGTGTTTTATTTGAAATGCTCAGCTAATCGGTTCATGTATTTGGAAGTAACTGTAACCAACCGGCTTTCCATCTTAATAGACTTGTCTATATGTTTATATTATGAGGGCACATTACCTTTAAAGGGCAAGTCCACCCCCAACAAAAAGTTGATTTAAATAAAAAGAGAAAATCAAACAAGCATACCACTAAAAATTTCATCAAAATCGGATGTAAAATAAGAAAATTACGACCTTTTTAAAGTTTTGCTTTCACAAAACAATATATGCACATCCTGGTCGGTTTGCATATGAGGAGACTGATGCCACTCACTATTTCTTTTGTATTTTATTATTTGAAATATTAAATATTCTAATTTCTCCTCATTTTATAATTAAAACAATAAAAAGCAAAAGAAATAGTGAGTGGGGACATCATTGACTGTCTCATTTGCATGTCACTGAGTTGTGCATATCACTGTTTTGCGAAAAATAAGCGAAACGTAAAAAATGTCAATTTTCTTATTTTACATCCGATTTTGATGAAAATTTTAGAGTTATGTTCGTTTGAGTTTTATCTATATTTTCAATTCAACATTTTTCTTGGGTGGACTTGACCTTTAAATATCTATGTAACATGTACTGAAGTGTTAGTTTAGATCTATGAAATAATAACCTTAACAGGTGTATAGCGAGGTGTAAGCTAAGATTTTCCTTCTCACTCAGGATCTTAAAAAAAGAAAGTTTGAAAATACTGATTTTCAGCTTTAAAAATACTGAAATGCTCTTGTTCAGGTTGGTAGCTCTGCCTACATTAAATATCAAATGTCTTTCCTTTTAGAATTTATTCTCTTATTTTTTTTTTTTCTGGGGGGGGGGGAGTTTGTTGGGAAAATATGGAGCTACCAGCTCAATTTTTTTTAAGTGAGATATTTCACCATTTTGCTTATCAGAAAGTCTTGCAGAAATTGCCCTCCCCCTCATCAAGTCAGAGAAGTATGTATAAAAAGTCGACCTTAATAATTGAGATTTGTGTGCCTCCTATTCAATAATATCTTGGATCATCCCTTGAACGTTTCTAAAAACGTTGAGAAGTATACCCTGCTGTGGTAAAAGTGCTCTATTTCGTATCCAAACAATGTCATCAAAATTAGTCACTTCGAAATGACAACGAGAATTGAATTTAGTAGAAATGGCTTCCTTCAGGCTGCAATATTGACCTCCATGTTATTGTTCCTTGTGTTTGTTATCACGATATTTTTTTTGTTTCAAAGAAAACACTTTGTCTGAATACCTACCTTCATATTTTCTTTGAAACATCCTCGTCTCCGTCTGGTTATGGATCCAAGCATAGCTTTCAAAAGTCGTTGAAATCCTTGCCATAATATTTATTTTCATGTTTCTTTGTGTCCTTCCGGTTAGTTCATTGAACTATAGTTTTCTTCAAGTCTAATGAGCTGGGACTATTCAAATCTCCAGGTTTATCATCTTGATTCCTTATTTTAAGATAGATCTGAAGTGAGCTACTTTAAATTAATAATAGATAAGTTTTTTTCTCCTCTACTTCAAGACGATTATTGCATCTTTTTATCACTTACTAATGCAACATTAAAAAATAAAACTTGTAGCGACATGCTACATTTGTATTCTAACGTAATCTCAGTATGGAATACCAAGAAAGGATTGATTACTCTTACTTCTGAGAATTTTTTTTTCAATTCGTTTATTCAAAATTAAACTGATTACAAGGTAAGAAATAAACAGTGAAATATGAATATAAGAAAAATGTCTGATAAAAGGCTGCCATCAATATACAAACAATGAAAACCGCCAACCCATATACATGATTATAATGCCTAAAAAGAGCATAATTGCAAATAAAATAAGGTAATACAATTTCGTTACATTGAACCCTTGAGGAACATATGATAAAATGAGCCTTCAAATGAATATTATGAAATTCTTTGGAATTTATATTTCTTAAAGTAGATTACTTGCTTTGGTTTGATACAAAGGAAATATTATGCATCACTTATCCAAAGAAAATGCTTGCAATTACCGCCTAATAGATCCTGCTGCACATTTATGGATGGAAAATGGTCTGCCATTTTTTTTTCTCTCTCCCTTCTTTGCTATCATTTCCATCTTGAGCACTCTTAATTGAGGGGTGTGTATTTCTAAGTACGGAAATGCCTGCAAGGGCTTGCGGATTCTCTTTCCGCCTCGATGGTCGATGGACCTTTCCTTCTCCACGGATAAGTCATATTCTCTCGCGACGAGACTTGAAATGGTCCGAGGCGTTGGTGAGGGAGAAAAGTAGCGCTTAATAGGATGCCTTGATTTAGTCAAAGTGTCGACATGACAGGCAATGCTTACCGCATATTAGGCAGGCATACCTCTCGTGGGGCACTTCATCACTGTCACATGACGTGATGTCTTCGTGGAAAAGTGACGGATAAATGGTTGCATCTGGGGAGGCTGATTGAATCAAGAATTTTTTTTTTTGTGTGTGTAAAGTAGTTTGAAGTCACATTATCAGGATATTTGTATTTTTTATAGTTCATTTATCAGGATGAGAAGAAGAAGATATGGCAACTTTCATTCGTGTCAGCATTTTTCTTTCTCATTTTCTGCATCCGTGTCTCTTGGTTATGTCTGGCCTGGTCTTTTTCCCTCGTCTATTTTTTTCACCCTCTTTAAGCATTTTGTCTGTATTTCTATCTTTCTTTTTGTATATCTGTTTGGCTATCTCTTTCTGTCCACCCCTCATCTTTCTCTCATCTCTCTATCAGTATCGCCATCTTGTCTGTCTTACATTTTCTCTCACATACTAATATCTACATGTAAATTTCTATCAGAAATTTTTATAGAATTCAAAAGATTTAGAATCGTTTACAATTTGTTATAATGAGAAACTACATGTAATTTAAATGTGCTTACAGTAGTATTACATAATTTAGTATTTTTCAATTTTTTCTTTCAAATTGTTCAATATTGCAGTTTAGGTTTCAACGAATTTCAGAAAATTAGAAGAGATGGCCATAAATTTTTTGGCTGTAGAGGTTTACATGTATGCTCATAAGCCTCCAATTACATTTATTTTATAAAGTTTTCTAATGACACTGACAAGATACTAAGCTATTTTCATCTTTTTGAAAATCTATCGTCGGCCGACAAAAGGCGACAATACTCTAAAAAAAAATGAAGATACAAGTAGGTATCATATGCGAGACTCTTTGTAAATAACACAACATTAGATAATGTATTGAGAGACCACCCGAAGTGCGTACACTCCAACCCCTCTTTATGCTGTAGATCCAGCTCTGCTCAGGTCAAGGGTGGCTCCCAGTAAATTCAGGTCAAAGGACCTTTGTGTGCAGTTGAGGGGCTCTGCTTAGCGTCTTTTGAATGAATGAATGAAAATAGAGGACAGCTGGACCAACGAACCAAGCCATGTGCGTAGTAGCATTGTACAGGGAGGGTTTGTGTGTGTTTTGTGTGTGAAAGAGAGGGAGAGAGAAGGGGGAAACCAAGATGGCCGAGTCTTTCATGTAGCGGTGAATTTGAAATTAGACGTTGTGGAGTGTTTTGGCAAATATTTGGGATTGGATTACTGTTAGATTTCTTGCTCTGGAGTTGTCAAATGGCAGTGGATGGGTGAGTGCATTATTTAGAAGAGAAAAAGACGAACTGGGTTACGAAAAGGATGCTTTGTGATAGGTTCCATTGACAATAGTGCACGTAGTCCCACTTGTGTTGTTTCCTGCTGGTTGTTATCCCATTGTTTGGATGGATGGATCGATCGATCGAACAGTAGAGGCTTATCATTTCTCTAAATGTAAATAGAAATTTATATGCATACTTACATCTTCATGAAAATATTTCTGGAATTTTTATTTTGAACTTCAGTATTTATTTTTTTTACTCTGCATATTTTTTATTGGTCTGGCAAAAAGATCTTCAAGAAGTTCTTCAAATCCTTGTAAATACGTTTCCTTGTTTAATAATAATGGGCCTAAATGATAGAAATAATAATACCTCTTCAATCAAGATAGATGAATACGTATGATATCTATGTGCATGTACATTTTTCAACTTCCAGCCATGAATTAATTGAGTTGAAATATTGTGGGATTTATTAAGTATTGAAGGTTGGAACCACCCACTGCACTCCCATATCCCCCTAATAGCTAATCTGATTTGAAAATAAAGTTCTTATTTTAAGATGTAATTTATTTGCATCCCTGCTTCTCTTGCCACTGACGCGGTATAAGACGTCAGGGGATGAGTGATGGAAGCCTCACCTTGTATGAATTTGAAAACAACTGGATTAAGCTTTGGAAAACAGATATAGAGAAAAATATAAATATGTTAAAGGGGAAGTTCACCCTGAAGAAAAGTTTGTTGTAAAAATAGCAGAAAAAATAATAAAAAATATTGGTGAAGGTTTGAGGAAAATCCGTTAAAGATTAAGAAAGTTATTAGAATTCAAAGTTTTGGATTTGTGACGTCATATGCGAGCAGCATTCCTACATAGCGAATGGTAAAAAATCAATGAATTTCAAATTTTGTATGGTTCCTGATAACTTTATTTTGTTTTCTATTTATGATCGGGTGTGAAATGATTTGTCTATTGATATACAAAAGGCACAGTAAAAACCATTTTCAATTTTCTGAGAAAATGACATTTCATATATTTTTTACCATTCGCCTTGTAGGAATGCTGCTCGCATATGACATCACAAATCCAAAACTTTGAATTCTAATAACTTTCTTAATCTTTAACGGATTTTCCTCAAACCTTCACCAATATTTTTTATTATTTTTTCTGCTATTTTTACAACAAACTTTTCTTCAGGGTGAACTTCCCCTTTAATGAGGAAGCCCACCATAAGATTTACTTTGCCTGAAAGGGAGTAGAAAAATCCAGGGAAATAATCATGAAATTTGATTTGAGCTGTTTTTTGAAGGTATAAATAATCATGTTTCCTTTCATAATTGATTTATATAGATTTTTTGCAATTGAGGGCCTTTATATAAACACAATGAGGCCCATTTTTGTTGATGTAGCATTTTACATCTAAACAATGTTTTGTTCTTTTTTGGTAATGTGTTTTTGTTTTTCACGGGTTGGATGAAAAATGAATTACGTCTAGATTGAGGTGATTGAGGTCTTATTTTTCATGTCAAATTTTTTTTTTAATGGCATCGAGCTAATGATTGCAAATGTCACTCAGTTGCCAATTTGGTTTTTTAATGCATAAATACGTTAAAAAACAAAGATAGAAAAATAAATTGAGCAGAATTTATTCAAATCTGCACTGAACTTATCTCACTCTAATATGCTTCCAAAATAGATCTTGAATCAACATATCAATTCTATATAGTCTTGTTCATGCTTTGATTTCATCACCTAATGCAAAGTTAGTCCCACTTTCATTTTCATATGAAAGGGGTAAAATAATTAGTCGTGAGTAGGTGGTGAATTAAATATCATAATTAAAATCCTGAATCCTGCTTGCCAATATCTTGGAATGGTATGTTTTGGTTTAGTTCTATTTTTGTCATACATTCATGTCGATTACAAATTATATCTCATTATAATACCTGCATGGAGGATATTATACAACTCCCAAATTATGTTCTGTTATCTGATATGCACGATTTTCAGCAAATTGTATGGCAAAAATGCACTATCCTGCACTCTAATGCCATAACTATCCTGCACTATGATGTCAGAGTGCAGGATAGTACGAGGTCTGGAATTATCTATAATTTAGGTCAAATATACATGTAGCATTTGGGGTAATTCAGTAACATGGGGGAAGGGGGGGTGTATAAAACAAACAATGCACGCATTCTTGTGCATAGAGGACCTAAATAATGAACTCTGTGCTTGACTCGCCAAATGGATATACCACACTCGGTCCTGCGAACCTCGGTGCGGTATATTCATCTGCTCATCTTGCACATCATTCATTTTTTGGCCCTGCATGCACGCCCTTCCATGCATTATTTGTATACTATCCTATCATGAATGAACTACACATAGAATTACCTTTTCCTGTGATTGCTCTAGGTATTCAGTAATTCATTTGCTACGTGAACTAAGCCCTAACATGAACACTCTTCCTGGTACATAGTTAATTTTAATGAAATCGATTGCATCATCACAGCATTTTTTGTATTGAATTCATGTCCTGTCCTGATCATTTAAATGTCATTTTCCTGAATGATCCATTTGAGGAAAGCAAGGTGCAATAGGACAAATGCAATCCTCGGTTGTTTATTATTATTATTCTTATTCTTCTTCTTATTATTATTATTGTTATTATTATTATTATCATTATTATTATTATCATCATCATCATCATCATCATCATCATCATCGTTATTAAATCCTAACATTTCCAGGCTGTGATCGCATTACTGTACATGGGGGTTTTTCATGTATATAGCTGCTTTGAAACAATGCATGATTTTATGACTGTTTGGAGAGCTGAATAAGTGTGTCGGCCATTTCCAGTTGTATCAGCTGAAGTTGAAATATGCTGATGGTAATTGACAGTCCTAAGTATTGTTATTAGTATACATGTTTAGTGCAAATTTGCAACTTCAATGATGACTGTTTATTTTTCTGCAGTGTTCCAAAGGTTCAGACTGAGATACATTGGCTCGTATTCTGCAGTCGGGTTTAACTTAAACTCAGGTTTAAAGTTGGGGTTTGAGTATGGATAGCCAATTGCTACATAAATCACTAACAGTAAAGATATCGTATTTCAGCTCATTTGGCTCTCAAATCATTCATAATTGTCTAGGAAGTGTACTAAAAAGATGATTGTCTTCACCATCGATGAATCAGGAAAGAGCACAGTAAACATAAGAAACGTACAACTTCATAAAAATTTTGACACTTATGGCTTCCCATAATTTTAGCACAGAGTGAGACCATGGTCTTAGTTAAACCTGACTTCAGAATACAGGCCATTGTGTCTTCCCTGAATGTTAAAGGACAAGTCCACCCCAACAAAAACTTGATTTTAATAAAAAGAGAAAAATTCAACAAGCATAACACTGAAAATTTCATCAAAATCGGATGTAAAATAAGAAAGTTATGGCATTTTAAACTTTCGCTTCATTTCACAAAACAGTTATATGCACATCTCGGTCGGTATACAAATGAGGAACTGATGACATCACTCACTATTTCTTTTGTATTTTATTATATGAAATATTTTTATTTTCTCGTCATTGTCATGTGAAATGATGTTTCATTCCTCCCTGAACATGTGGAATTCCATTATTTTAACATTTTTTGCTTCAAGCAAGGAGGTCCTAATCGTCAAATTCGTAAAAATTGAAATATTGTATAATTCAAACAATAAAAAACAAAAGAAATAGTGAGTGACATCATCTACTCTCTCATTTGGATGTAACTGGCTGGTTCATATAACTATTTTGTTAAAAATAAGCGAAACCTTGAAATGTCATAACTTTCTTATTTTACATCCGATTTTGATAAAATTTTCAGCATTGTGCTTGTCTGATTTTTCTCTATTGATTCAAATCAACATTTTTCTGAGGTGGACTTGACCTTTAATGACTGTTTTTTTTTTCCATTTCCTCAGTGTTCCCAAGGTTCAGACTGAGATCCTTCCAGTTGACGAACCTCCGGTCCCATCGTCCACGCCTGACCAAGAAACCACCACGCCCAAGAGGAAAGCAACCAAGCAGCAAGCCAGCAGAGTCTCCAAACCGGACACCAAGAAGAAAAAAAAGAAGAAGAAGAAAAAGAAGAAGAAACAGAAGAATGCAGAATCATCGCCAACGACCCCTCCGACGGGATCCTCAGGGAGGCAGCCCAAGACGAGACGGAAGCTTGGGCAAACCACCGAAGAGGAGAAGACGCCCACCTTGAATAAGACGAAAAGGACTTCGGGCAGGAAAGCGAAGGAGGAGCAGTTGGTCAAGAAGAAGTACTGGAGGGCGGGGATCTACTCGGACACTTTCAAGGAAGAATTGTAAGCTTATGATTTTTTTCAATAACTTTTGGTTAAAAAAAGAATGTGTAGCCCCACGCTGTTTGTTTTTACTCATTTGTTTGAAACTTTGTTTTAGGGAGATGCCTAGAAAAAAAAGAACCCAAGTTTTGAAATAAATATAAATCTCCTACGTGTACCAGACTTTTCTGCATTAACTTTGTTTTTCTGAGCTTCATGTCTGTCTATGTAAGACAGGACATTGATTTGATGACCAATTGACCATAGTTTAGTTCTTTGGGAAGCACTTAGTGAGAACATGATCATGACCATTGTTTTTGTAATGCAGACCTTTATTTTTGCATTGATTTTGATGCCTAGGACCAAGAAAAGGCCAGATGAAGAGGAAGAGGGTAAGAGTGGGAACAGGGTATCCCAAGAAGAGACGAATCCAGCTGCCAATGAGACCAAAATGGATACAGCTCCTCCTGAATCATCAACTGCGACGTCCGAAGCAACAGAAGGTGAAGATGGAAATCTGTCGATGGCAGAGAATTCTTCCTCAGGTACAGGAGCAGAAGGATCCAAGCCAAGCCCAACAACATCAACTGAAACAACTCCAGCAGTCGCGTCTGCAACCGCAACAACTCCTCCGGAAACAACAAAGAAGCCTCAGGAAAGTGAAGATGGGGGGTCGGCGGTTGCAGCAGCAGAACCTGAAGAGATGGCTGTGGATGCGCCACGGGATGCCACTGAAGCAGGGGATGTCGCTGCACCGTCGGAGGAGAAGGATGGTACGGCCGAGGAGGGCAGGACAAAGTTACTTCCGTTTCCCTTTCATGCAGGTGAGTGACGTGAGGATCTTTCCTGAAGATACTGTACATAAGGACATGGGGAAGTCAAGTTTTGATACCATGGAAAGTAGGGAATGTCTGGGGAATTGGCTTGAAACATAATCTTACAGGATTGTATCCATAATGATAATGTTCATCTTTTAATTAGCACAGCTACTGAAAGTGATGTGGAAGTCAGTAATGAGTACTGACGTTGAGTGTAAAACTTTAGACGAGAAACTGGATACCTTCGCGTTAATTTGTAAAGACGATGCATGGGAGGAAATGTGAAAAATGATGTATTCTGAATTAAACATGGAAGACATTTTGTGGTGCATGAACAAAGTGTAAATTGATGGATGATATTGTTGGTGGTTATTGGCAGCTGCAAGCAAAAAGCAGTTTTGTATTCAGAGGTTGAAGAAGAAGTCTGAATAAAACAACAGTTTGTTAACACTTTCCAGTTGCGAGACAGGAAGGGCAGTTTGGTCATAAAGTGGTAGGCCTCCTCAAAGGCTAGTTGAGATGGGATGTAAATGAGCTTGGCTAAAGAATTACTTGTCACATTCAATAAACAACCGACTCACTAAACACTGCCAAGAGACGGGGGCCTGCCAAGAAATTTCTGATATTTCCTTTTGGCAGCGGGGGCAGTGAGAATTGAAAGCGAATGCTGCGGGCGGACGGTGCACAGCATCGAGACGAACCCCTCGTGCACCTTCGTCGGGGCATTATGCAAGAGCGAATGTTGAAGGACCCTGTCTGTCTGATATCCATGTCTGACCTCGTGTAAGGGAAAGTAAACAAGCGGCATGAGCGCCAAGTTTTGAAGACAGGTGCGGCATTTCGTGGAAGGTGTTGAAATGATATTGGCATGGCCTACTTAGAAGTGCAATGTATCTGTTGTTGGGGGGGGAATGAGGAAGGCCGTTGTGTGCAGATCAAGTGGAGTACAAATTCCAAGCCTACTTTAACACAAGGTGAATGTGTATATGTATGTATATGTATGTGTGGTGGGGGGGGGGGAGTTAATGGAAGCAATCGTGTTTAGACGGAGTTGGATAGGATTTTTCAATTCGTGTGGGATGTGAGCTGCTTTAATTACTTGCTTGGCTAGGGTCAAAGATACTGATTCAATATTTGATGAAGGATGTCTGGGGTGATAGGAAACCGAGAGGTAGAGGTTGGGGTGATGAGATAGAAATTAAATTACATATTGAGCTTCTCTATAGGGTAGACACTTGTTAGAATCTGTAGATCAATGGTTATCTCATCAGTGAATTAAAGACTCCATATTCCCCTGGCATAGAATTTAATGGCTTTAATTGTGTCATAGCCTTGGCAGAAGGATATGCCAACAACAACAACAAAAAATGTTGTGCCATGTTTAGCTTCAGCTTATAGTGTGAACCCTGCTCAGCGTTTTTTTTCCTTTTTTTTTTAAACAAACGTTTACTTTCTAATCAACAAATCAATGAAAGTCCACATGTGGAAAAGCTGTGAATTTGACTTTTGTTGAAGTTCCATATAGAACATTGATTTTGATTGACTTATAAAGGATTTTATCATGGGATTATGTTAAATTACCATTGATCTCAAATTTGTTTAATATTCATCGTAGGTTTTATATTGTGCTACCATATTAATGTCTGTTTGGTTAAGGTAAAAACAATCTTGTGATTTCTTCAGTGTTGTGTATTCAAGGAATTAACATTTAAGAATGTGTTTGAGTAAATTCACCTGTTTTATTCATCTAAAGTATACTTTGCCTTTTTTAAAGGTATTATTTAACTTTGTGACCAGCCGATTTAAAAAATTCTCAAACCAAGATGAAACATGTGTACAAGTGCATGTATTAGAACTAATAAACCCTGAAAACAACCATTATTGAGAATGAAAAGCTCAAACTACAAGGCAAACCCCAATTTTGTAAATAGGCGTCTTATAGACACCTAAATAGTTCACATAAGTGTATGGGATGAAATTAAGATGGTGTTTTTGGTCACTTTATATTTCAATTTTTGAACGCAATTTTTTCTGTGCTTCATTTTTGTAACATATCACAGATGCAGGTGACAAGTGTGACCTTCTAGCTCAGATTTTTAAAAAGTCAAACCAATGTTAACCCATCACTTTAATGCTTGGATACATGTTTTATTGAATCCGCCTAAGCAACCATCCGTCTTTAATGTCCAAAAGACCATTTAGACAATTTTCCCACCTTCCTTCCATTTCGGTGTAGTATGACATATAGAAGAAAACAAATTATTCATCAAATTATTAAAACATATCTCAGAAGAGCAGTTTTATAATTTCTGTGTTTCTTTTTCTCCCCTTTGTAGGCATCAACTTGTGTGAGGAATGGTTTGATTTTGAGTTGCCGTACGACATCTGGTGGCAGTGGGTACACAACAAGCTACCTTCCAGGACTCAAGCACCCAAGTTCAAGAAGATCAGAAATAGTAAGTTGCCAATTTGATGTCAAAGATAATTTAAATCACAAATTATTTTCAGTTTGCTTTCCTTATCTATACCATTTAACAGCAAGAATTTTGCCCCCCCCCCCCCCGGTCTCCAGACCTGCAGAATATCCTGCATCTCAATTGAGTGGCAGATTGTTAATCCTGTTTCATAAGTTTTTTTATTATTAAATTTTATGGGACAAAATGATTGTCCAAATTTGAGAAGCTTTTAAAAGGAAATCCTAATCTTGTAATTATGATAGTTTTATTAATGTGGACTTTGGAATGCCATTTTTATCTTCTGCAACTACATGTTTGTAATGTACTAGAAAATTATTCGAGTAGTTTCCCCTGTCCTCATGTAAATATGTCTTTCAGTAAATTTTCCAGTCTCAAAATTCCCCCTTTTCTCTGTTTTATAATGGAAAGAAGCCATATTTGTTGCTTTTATTAGAAAGAATCTATTTTCTGATTTATTCATGCACTGGAGAAATATTACAGAATAAGCGCTTCCACTTCCTTTTGTGTTTGGATTTCAATTGCAGGTCAACCTTGGTGCTAGTCTTTCACATTTCCCTCGTTTTTTTAAAGAGTTTATTGTATTGTAGTTTTTGCATATTTGCTTCTTTTGATAATTCAGAGAAATTTGTTTAAAGTTCAGGGACATTCCGTATTGCCATATGTACGTGATTGATCACAAATCATAGTAAATGGATTTGTATAGATGTGAGTGGTGATACCTTGCAAAAAATGATCGGAATAGGATTTTGGAATTAGTTTTTCGATCGTGAGTGACAGATTTGAGGTAAAGGCACATCAGTCAGACTCGAGCTGTGGTACAAATTTCCATCCTCACTCTGACTTGGTGATCTTTCTCTGCCTCAGTTTCAATTCTTCCTGTCCATGTTCTGCCCCCCCCCCCATGTTTCATGTCCCGGAACTATTTTACCCCACCCCTCCCCCTCCCTCTCCCCCTCCCCCTCTTCGCTCCATCCTTGTTTTATGTTTCATTTCTTTTACGTTTTTATTTCTCCCTTCACTTTTATCCTTGAGGATATTCCCAGGGATGTTTAAAGCATTTCAAAATGGCAGACTGCCAAGATGTTTTCAGAGACAAACAGAAAATCAGCCATCAGTATCAAAGTTAGGGCTTGTCTGCCATTAGTGGTAGATACCTGATTTTTGTATTTTTTTTCCTTTTGAATTTCAAGTAAAGTCATCAAATCTTGTCTGAAAACGAGCCGTTTTCAAATATTATTAGGGTTCCTTGAAGATCGTAATTGCTTTTGGTAATTCATTGCATGGATACGTGACAACCTTGTGGAGATGACTTCCACATCTCAACATTGACATACTCTCCCATAAACTGATTTCTGTATGGTGTGATTCCGATTGTTGGCAGAATTAAGATTCATCATTTGAGCATTTCTGAAACCATTTGATTCTAGTATTGACAGCTAAAGCCTGCAATATTGCTCTGGAGTTAATTTTGATAACGCAGTTTTAAGATTTTTTTTTTTTTTTTTTATTTGGGAGGGATGGTTTGTACACAAAGGAGCTCATTGTATGCAAGAGATTTTCCTTTTTTCTATAATTGTAATTAGTATTCCTCCTTTTGATATTTAATAATTATTTGCTGTTAGGTATTCTTTGGCTGCTAAACAGTATATTCTGCTTGGTAATCAAGAATTAGAATGAACCTTCTTCAATTTCATATTGCTACATGCACTGCCCACTTCTGAGATTCCCTTTTCAAGTGCCCCATGTATTAAGTTATCAAGGTCTGCCACTTCCTTGAAATTTTCCTGCAACCTGAGAATATTTGTATAGTAGAGTAAAATATATAGCCCTGATGAACCTAATTCTGCTGTTTATAAGGAATCGAATTACACATATACAGGAAATGAGCTTGAATGATTGAAACCTTGGGAAAGGTAAAATCATGCATTTCATGTGACATTGGTTTTTTCCTTTTAAGTTTGTTCAAGTGAACTGGTTATTTTTTTTGTTGTTGTTATACAGCATGCCCTTAAAACCACAAACTACAAGTATGATTTAGCAGTCAGACATTTACAAGTTTCCATTTCTCCGATTATCTTATTCAGTATAGTATAAAAAGATATTGCTTCATATCTGTGGTTTCTTAACCACTGTACCTAGGCTTACTTAGTAATAATACTGCAGGTATTTCAAACAGTGCAAAAACTGCAAGTGATTAGGCCTATATGTGATTAATGAACAGCACATAAGTCTTTGTATAATGCAGGCCTGCATTCGTAATATATTTCAGTAAATTAATGTATACTTCAATCAGAGTAAAATGAACATGTATGCTTTTATGTGTGCTTAATAAACAGCAGCAAAAAGCTGGGGGAGGGGGAGGGGGGGGATGAGAAGGGAGCGTGGGATGAGGTGGAGGAAGAGAGAGTGAGAAAGAATGCGGAGAGAGATGGAGGGAACTGGGAAAATGGCATCGTGTCACGTCACACGCCGTACAGTTGGCTTATGTCTGAGCTCGCCTCCCACATTCGTGTTTTGCCATAAAGACGCTTTTTTCCCCCCGAGTTCCCACGGCACATCCCAGCTCTTGAAGCATTCAAATTCAAGGCATAGCTGCACATCCATGCTCTGTGTATATCCCCCATCATGAATCCTAGCAACCGCAATCACTGTCACTGACCCTACAGTCTTCATAACAGGGTTGGTTCACATTTAAAAGAAAACCGCATTTAAAAGATTGTCCAAGCTTGGATCCGATCAGTCATGAATGTTCTCATTGATTGCATATTCTAACAACAGGATTGTTCACATCAGAATGATAATAGCATTTTCAATACAATTGCAGTGAGTTCACTCTAGTTGTGTCTAGAAAACACATCCACTTCATATGTGAAAGGTGTTCACATTAAATGTCATGGCAGATGTAGCCTGCACGACAGCATGGGTGATTCGCATGTAAAATTTAATCCCGTTGAACATGCAAGCAAGCATTCATGATGACTGCCACTGATCCTGCTGTTCAAAAGAGGGCAATATTGACAAATTAAGGCTCCTCTACTAACTCTTAGGCCCCTATTCTGAACTCGGGTTTAAATTAAACCCTGGTTTAAAGTTGTGCTTTAAGTATGGAGAGCCAATTGGGGCACAAGTCCTTAACAGTACACATCCAATTAAGTAAGTCATTTGTCACTCAAATTGTTCATAATTGTCTGGGAATGATAACCGAGGTATTTTTCTTCATTATGAAAGTAAAAGGAAATTTGACTCGTGTGTCACTTGCTTCCTTTTGCCAAAGTTGGGCAGCATATTGGTATTAAAGAAAAAAAGATGCTGGAGATGAATAGGCTTAAACCTTTCTTGGAATTTAACGTACGTTGAATGTGTCATTGTGCAGTACACTTTTGACTTCTTTGTGGCGAAGTGAAACAGTACTAATTTTTCAGTCCCACTCATTCCTTTTGGTGTGGGCCAACAACCTTTCTCCTGTCACCGCCTATATAGGTTACATGACGTTCCCATGTGATTCAGGGTTTCTGATTCTGAAATGTCGAACAAGTGCAAGGAATATTTCAAGGAGCATTTTTTTTTTTACCTTACCCTTCTTGGTTTTGAAAACCTCTTGAGATCGTCAAACTTGGCTGAGAAACGCTCATTTATCTGTAACCTTCATCTCTGGTGCTTGATTTCATGGCCTCTGCTGTTGCTTAGCAGCAAAATGAGATGAGAGAAGAAGAGAGAGGGAGAGAGAGAGAAAGAAAGAGACAGAGCGTGAGAGACAGGCAGAGAGAGAGACACAGACAGAGAGAATGAAAGAAAGAGAAGGGGGGGGGGTGGGGGGACACACATACACAGAGATTGAGACCCTTAATTCATGCCAGTGTTGTACTATTTGCATACAGTACAATCTTCCTGAGCTTCGGTAGATTTATCATATATTATTCATAACCTAATCCACATTTTATTGGAATTTAATTAGTCGACTCTCTCGAAAGAATCATATTACACTTCAGGGAATCCATTGCAAATGATACTCCCAGTACAGACACAGGAGGTAGTAGCCTATTCTGACAAGTTTTACCCAAGTCTAGACTAGAATTTTAAACCACGCTGCAATGGAATGCTGGGATTCATATTATTTCTTCCATGTTTATGGCAATTATAATGTATCAATTAATTCATTTAAATTTGATATGTTTTGTATTTTCCTATTCTTCCCGTTTCATGACTCAATTAATATTCTTTTGTAACAGTTTGCTACAGGATAAGAATAGCTTTAATTGGGGAATAAGTTTCCAGCTGGCACCCCATAAAAAGTGTTAACCAAGTTAACCAAACCATGGCTCTCATAATACTACCCAGGATGTTTAACTTGCTTTAAAGGTCAAGTCCACCCCAGAAAAAGGCTGACTTGAATAAATAGAGAAAAATCAAACTAGCATAGTTCTGAAAATTTCATCAAAATTGGATGTAAAATGAGAATGTTATGACATTTTAAATTTTCGCTTATTTTTCACAAAACAGTGATATGCACAACTAGGTGAGTCAGTCGATGATGTCCATCACTCACTATTTCTTTTGTTTATTATTATTTGAATTATACAATATTTCATTTTTTATTGATTTGACAATAAGGTCGAACTTGACTGAACCATATAGTTTTAAACAATGCTAATTCCACATGTTCAGGGAGGGATTAATCCTTGTTTCACTCGAAAATGAGGAGAAAATTAGAATATTTCATATTTCATATGATAAAATACAAAAGAAATAGTGAGTGGATGACATCATAGTCTCCTCATTTGCATACCAGTCAGGATGTGCATATAACTGTTTTGTGAAATTAAACGAAACTTTAAAATGTCATAACTTTCTTATTTTACATCCGATTTTGATGAAATTTTCAGTGTTATGCTCTTTGGATTTTTCTCTTTTTATTCAAATCAAGTTTTTATTGGGGTGGACTTGTCCTTGAAGGAAACGCACAGGCCCAAGCCCTGTCTTATAAAGAATTATGAATGATCCGATCAATCGCAACTATGGAAAGCCAGCAACGTCAACATCTAAAATTACATGTTCAAAATATTTTTGAGAAATTATGTATATTCATACATTCACTGTTTTCTTGACAATTCAGTATGATTCTCGTTGTTATCAAAGGACATTGAGCAAATTTCCTAAAGAAAAAATTATGACATTGATGGATTTCCATGTACTTGAGATTGATCGGATCAATATTAACTATTTCTAAGATGGGCCCTGAATTCACAATGTTTTGATTCCTTTGTTTTAAACCATAATAAATGCCAGTATATTAGGTTGTTCCTAATGAGCCCCACTATTGCACATTTAGAACACAAATGACAAATGAGTGTCTTTCACTTAAAAAGATATAGGCCTTATTTGATTGGCTCATCTTGAAACAATGATGAAACCAACTTTCAATGAACAGATATTAATAACAACACTAAAACCAGCATTTAGCACTATTTCCATAGTAAACTATATATGTCACAGCGTTTACAAGCAAAAGCGTCAAAAACAACATTTGTTATCTAGTATTGTCATCCTGCCAACATATCAAAATACTCTGTTTTTGCAATTTTGAACTAATTTCTTAAACACTGAATTCATGCTTCTCTGTTACAGATTGTTTCATCTCTCCTAAAACGGAATGGAATCTATGATTAAATACAATAAATAAATTTTCCCTCTGGGCATTTCCAAAAAATGTTCAACCTTTTTGTACATCCGATCCCCATTTTTCTCAAGTCTTACTTCACTTCATAAACTGACCAAGTCATGGTCCTTTGAGAACATTACAGACTGTCAAAAGAACAAGAAATCAAAGACAGAAAATTTCATGGAGGTCCCACCACATATAGGGGGTCAGACATACGTATTTTATGGAATTGCCCCTATGTATTTGGGAAGCAGTGAGTATAAAACTGTATGGCAGGAAATTTTAGAATGATATATTTATGATAAATGGTTTTTCAAAAAAAGAATTGGGGGAGATGTCTTGGAATTGTACCCCTAAATTTCTGGCATTTTGAGGGGATTTGAAGATTTTTGTAGCTTAATGCGTGGGATTTGGAATTAGGTCTTTAGAGGGTTAAATAGCAATTTTGTAAGGTATCCTTATAATGATTCCATATTATAGCAATGTGTAATCCATGATGCCGTTGATAGGACAGCAGCGAAATGATCCTGCTAATTCCTCATTTTCAAACAGAACACTTAGACTGACAAGACTGTTACAGAGAGCGCCTTATCGCCATAGCAACCAAATTGCCCTAAAGCAAACCCTCCCACTCATGAAAAAGAGCTTATCCACAAGATTGGTTGGTACGTAAGACGGATGGGCTCGGCCGTTCTAAGACGATTGTGATGATCAATTTCCAGCTGATGAAATTAAACGGCAATCCTTCCATATTTGAATGGGTAATATGGTACGCTGACGAGAGCTTAGCGGAAGAACGCCAAATCTGACTCTGTTGGGCAAATGATAGAATTATAATTTTTCACAGTTAGTGCATGGTGTGCATATGTGTATTATGCATGGCCAAACATTCACTCCACAATCCTTTCAATTGAATGGCTATTAAAAGGAAGATGAACTTGACATTTTACTTTTGAAAACTCTGTCACTTCTAGCCATACTTTGGGAATAAATGACCCTTTTAAAATCCCACCAAACACTAATAATATTTGCCGATTTCTTTTCATATGATAACAACTTACATTCATTTCCAACACGGACTTTTCAGAATATTCACTTAGACAATCCTAGAACACTATTATCACATATGTAGAATGAATAATAATTATCAGTGTTTTCTGAGGTTGCCATGCAGTCAAGCTTAGCTTATAGTGGCAACCCCTGCAACCTTCTAAAAATCGATATGTATTAATAGAAAATGCAATTTTGTTTAATGTTTTGCTTGTCAGTTATACGTATGTTATTATTGTACTTTCTTTGTTAATGTGTTTAGGAAAAAGTTGCAGAAACCAATAAATGAAATGAATGAAAATAATGATAACTGATGAATCAATATATTAGTATTTTTGCATTAAGATATATAAAAAGTAGACGGTAGTTGCATTGTAGAATGATTATTGTATTCAGAAATAAATTTTGTTTAAAAAAATACAACTACTAGTATATAAATTATAAAGTATAGAGTTTGTTTAGCAAACATTGGTTAATTCAATGTGATACAATGTGATACACATAAAATGGATCTACATATATTCTGGAGGTGCACTCTAAATTCCAAGGATTTAAAATAAATCCAGATTGGCTGTGGACAGTGACCAACCAAAAATTAGATTTAGATTTAAACCTTGTTAATTTTAATATTAATCTAAAAAAATTGAATTTAAATCTTTTGATATCTAAAGGTTGATCCTTAAGATTTAAAATAAATTGAAAATTTAGCTGGTCACTATTTACAGCCGATCTGGATTCATTTTCAATCCTTGGAATTTAGAGTGTAGCCATTCTCCTGTTTAGCTAATATGTAGAGCTTTGAGGATAGTGCATTCAGTTGAACTTTTATTGGATTAGATAGCACTTCCTTGATTCTACAATTAAGTTGAAATTAGAGGAGGCACTTTCATTGATTAGCGTTTGATACGTGACTGGATGTTTTGTTTCAGCTAGTAGATATTTGATATCAATATGGCCAGGGGGGTGTTTCACAAAGATTTACGTGTGACTTATGAGTCGCGCTTAAATTCCCAGTTGTATGCGGTATGAAAGGCATCACCGCACTTGTCAAATCATGTGTAGAGGGCGCCCTCTACTGCATGTTAACGAATAAGATTGCGTGTTACAATTCATGTGTGTATCTGCATTTAAGAATGACACACTGAGTCACACTTAACCCTCTGTGACCCCCCCCCCATACACTGGCCCGTATTCTGAAGTCGGGTTTTACTTAAACTCGGGTTAAGGTTGTGGTTTAAGTATGGATAGCTGATTGTTAAATAAATCACTAACAGTAGAGATATCATATTTCAGCTTATTTTTCTCTCTAATCATTCATAACTGTCCGGAAGTATAAGAAGATGATTGTCTTTTCCATGGATGAATCAGGAAAGAGCACAGTAAACATAAAGACACAAACAACTTAATAAAAAAATTGACTCTTTTGGCTTCCCATAAATTTAACATAGACCATGGTGTAAGTTAAACCTGACTTCAGAATACGGGCCTATGAATATACAGTATATTATGTTGAGCAAAACTGCATGTAATGAATGCTCCATTACCATGAGTTTGAAGTTTCAATGAGAAGGCGGACATACATTACTTAAGAAGTAGAAAGTTTATTGCCATTGATTTAAGAATGCCATCTTATGATATCAAATTTATAATATCAAAGTTATTTTGTGCTTATTCATTCATGACAAGCAATTAACTGGCATTGATCATGTATGACTTGTTTTGTTACTGATATTATGATTATGATGCCAATTAGTTGTTATCTTTGTATATACATTTATAGACATATTTTTTGCGGATTTGTGACAATCAAATTTCATATCTACATAATTAATTGAGAACTGAAATTTGCATTTTTGACCAATTCAAATCAATGCTACACAGCTATCTTTAGCTGTCTGTCATGATTTTTAGACACCAAATTCAGGAACTGTTCGCTTTCAGTTAGTCTGAGAGAAAGCACTTATTACTTCTTGCCTTAACAAGCGGCAATGCCATGAATCTATTAGGCGTAAACAAATTTCCGATTGCGTCGTCATTCACCTAAATTCCTGCAAGCGTGTGCTCGCATAGGCGGACCCGGGATCAACAGGTGGATTGCGGGAGCTGTCGTCGATGTCATCCATTATATGAGTTTCCTATTAGCACCGATCACGTAATTATATTTTCGTCTTTTGCTTCCGCGATCGAACACTCCTTGAATGCAGTACACAAGGCATCGCTCATTCTCACCAAGATATCCTTTAGACATTGTTCACGCTGACTGAGTGATCGCCCAAGCATGAATGTCGCACAGCAGGAGAGCGTTAAAGTGTAGGAGAAGTACAATAGTCTTTCAAGAGAATATGATCATTTGAGAAGGTTACTAGACTGGTACTTCAGCTCTGAAGTATGATTTTTTTTCCTTCAAGATTGTCCAGTAATTATTCATAAGGGGATGATAGCTCTTATAAAAAGATGTGTTCGGTCAATATGGCATTGAATAAAATAGATGTTTGAATAAGCTATTTTTCACATCATGAAGAAAAAAAATTATGAATAAATAGGGGAAAATTACATTGATTGAATCTGTATTTGTAAAGATCAAACTGCATGTAATATTTAAGCCAATTTTCTTGACCATTTGTTTTTTAAAGCCCAAAAGGCATCTTTACCTTTATAAATAAATGAGATAAAAACTCCTACAATTTTTTTTACATTAAATCTTTTCAAAATAGTTCCTTTTAAAATGCCATACAGGAAAAAAAAAGTATATAATGATAATAATAATACTTGTATTTAAGAAACGCTATTCACGTTTGTACCATAGCGCTTTACAAAAATTTGCATCGAATACAATAATAATACAACATAATCATAAATTCATAAACCATACAAAACAAAAATAAATCATGCATAAGCTGTATTTCATATTTTAAGTATTGTGGGACTAATGGTAAAGAAGGAAGGGTGGTGGGGAGGGGTTGGGGAGTCCTCTCCATACCTAAGTGCTTTATTGACGTAGAATTGTCTGGATGGCCAGGATATAAGCTCCGTTGAGCTGCTCGAGAATCACTTTACCGACTAATGGACTCATTATACAAGTTTAATCAATCTATATTGGAAGAAAAGCCAGAGAGAGGGAGAGGAGAAATGAGGGAGCTGCGTATGGTGTAAACACCTGATTTATTAGAGCTATGAGAGAGCAAATTGATCGTGTTGCCATGGCAATGACGTCTTATAGCCCTCGTTCATGCACCCATTTTTATGGAGTGGGTGTTCCTCTGTGTTTTTATGTGTGTTTTCTTGCCTTGTCTTGCCGAATGTCTCCTGTTATTTTCGCTTTCTTTCGTTCCCCATCTTTATTTCAAACATCCATATGTTGCAGTTTTCTACAGTTTTACTGTTGAATTTAAGGCTTCTGTTTATTGCCCCCTCGTATAATGCTAATTCCCATTTGCAAAATGACTGAACTTCTCATATGTTTAGAATTCATAATATGTACCTTTTACGCAAAATTTGATGCTGAATTCAGTCACGTCCTCGAAGAGCTTTTTGCTTACAAACTTATTTGTATCCATTAGATGCTCCTTTTGTTTTAGCTAATTATTTGCGTTTTGTGTTTTCTACCTAAATTTTCGATGTTCATGTATTTTGCAAACGTTCAAAAGACCAGTTAAACAACCTTCTAGATTCCATGAAGATCTCCCTGAAGCCATCTTTGTATCGAAACATGATCTAGTGAGATAGCGTGTGAGGGTTTTTGATAGATGATTTTCTGATAGGATCAGAAGCGGTAAACCAACGGATGGAAGACTCGTACTAATGGAGTGTGATCTAATACTGTGTTTAAAATATTAAAGATAAGGCCGTTCTGGCTCAATCCAGGTTGATCTAATCAGAGACCACCAAATATAATGCTCACACTGTCCGCTATGATAAGACGAAAGAAATTGGCGATGTAAATCGAGAATCAATAAATTTCATACGAGGAGTGGAGAAGCGCTGTGGTTGGATGCCTGCCCGATTTAAGAGCATGGCAAAGGAAGTATAATTCAATCGTGTCTGATCAAAAAACCTGAAGAGCTTTTATCATCGGGAGTAATCTGGACTCGGTACGGTACTTTGGGGAGCGTATATCACTTAGTCTGCTTCCTCTAGGCAAATCAATTCTTGCTCTTCGTTGATATTCTTGAATGATGGCATTAAGTCAATTCAGACGCTGAAATTCATATGAAAATTGTCTCAAGACTCGTATTAAGGTCGATTTATTTTCTTTTCAGATTAATTTTGTAAAGTAATTATTAGGTTGAATATTACTTAAGATTTTCTTATCTAGTAATCATGTCATTGTCAAGTGTTTATGATGCATATATTTGTTGGTGTCATCTACGTGTTTGAACGGAATTTCGAATGGAACACATCACAGCTTTCCTTAAGAGATATCCATCACATTAAGATAGTGATTTGTCAAAAAGAATTCGAAATAAGGAATTTATTTGAAGAGATCAGTTAAACATGAAAATACCAACCAGCAACTTGGGAATCATGTTCAGCCTGACAAACTGTAGACGTTTTGTATGATACTAATTACAGAACCATAGATTGTAATATTTTGGTTAAAAAAAATCTTGATTCCAAACGGGATTCCAACAGAAACTGCATTTTGCAATCATACTAGATGAATATAATTTAAACTATAATTCAAAATATGAATGTAACAACTCTTGAATGTGTGAACACATGTTTGATTTGAGAAGAAAGTGAAGGGAAAAACAGGAAAAGAAGGGGTATACGCACAGGAATAGATCATTTTTAGCTAACCAACTTACATGTAGACCATTTTTGTTTCAAGATGTAATCTCCTATGTGAAGGAAAATGTTGATTTATTCGGTGTGGCATTCGCGATCGGCCCCCATTCCTTCCTCTTGCGTTGAGCAAATCACTCTTTCATCTCTACCGAGTTATGTGATGTGACCTATTTCCCTAAAAACAGGCAAATATTTTATTCAATACCCCCCCACACACACACACTCATACACACAATGGAAATGTTTCATATTTTGGAAGTTGTATTTTGGGGAGAGGGGCAGGGCACAGTTTGCATAATAATATGAAATAGGATCTACATGATTTTATTCCAAATAATGGACTTGAGTTAGAAATCATGCTCTGTGATGTTATGCACTGTTAGAAATTAATCAAGTTGTGATATTTAATCCGTCCTCTCCATGATAAATTTTTAATATCAATCAAAATAAGGATACATTTTCTTTACGCATTCTATATATTAAATATTTATCCTATTTGAAATACTAAGGGTTTTAATTGTGGAAAAGGTCATTGCCACCTTTTAAAAATTTGTTTTTCTATAATTATACCTAAAATTATCCTTAATTTAACTCAAACATTAAATATACTATTTTAAGTTTTCGTTCATCTTCCCCAGGTGCATGTCACCATTTCAGTTCAATGATAAATCTCTAAACCCTAAAACAGCTATGCATGGAGGATGTCAGATAAGAATGCATTTTTCACTAAATGAATTTTGCTAATTTACATTAAAAATAAATTGATCTGGCACTCGATCAAGATGAAACATCTTTTCTTTTTGAGGTTCATGGGCTGAAAATTCAGGACACAATCTCTTTTGGTAGCCTTAATTAATAATATAGGGTATTTATATTGCGCACATATCCACCTTGTTAGGTGCTCAAGGTGCTCCTATATTACCCGGCTAAGCTAGGTGTTCAGAGCGCACACAGCTTCTTCAGGAATTACTTCCTACCGGTACCCATTTACCTCATATGGGTTGAGTGCAGCACATTGTGGATCAGTTTCTTGCTGAAGGAAATTACGCCATGGCTGGGATTCGAACCCACGACCCTCTGTTTCAAAGTCCGGAGACTAATCCACTGGGCCACAACGCTCCACAGATATCCAACAATTAATACATTTTTTACGATGCATGTTCAAAGGGTCCAGTTTAAAGAAAAATGATATCTTATTATACTGAGAGATATTTTTGTTATTAAAATTTTGACAATGAATCACTGGCTGAAGAAAAAAAAATTGGCAGCCACAACACTTTTATAACATTGGATTATAATTCATATTTTTAACACTTAGTACCTTGTTCTGACCTCTTGTGCATCAGTTACGATTGGCTTTTATTAGCTGATTGGGAAATTGTTTTGAGCAGTCCCAAAATGTGCTCTACAATGAAAATGATTGCCACGGCTGGCCTAAAGTTCTAATAAGATCTCACACGATCGCTACAATCACAACATGATTTAGACCACGGATTGTAATATGGCGCAAAGTGTGACAGTGGAAAAACGATAGGCTTTAACTCTCAACAGAGGATACTGACATGAACTTTTCCTGTCTGGCTTTTCTATTTACCTGTCAATTCTGGTATTCTCTTCCACAAGTTTACACAATCTGTATCTACTCCACGGCTTTTTGTTTCTCATTGCTTCTGCTTTCCTGCGTCCTGTGGTGTAGCTTAATTACAGGGTGTTGAGATACAGAATGGATCTGCCTCGGAGGGAAATGATCGCTGTCATTAAAGGGGTTTGGTTTTTTTTTTTTTTGGGGGGGGGGGTATATGTTGTCCTGTGTAATAATGAGTCTAGGAATATACATTGTTACATGTAGGAATGAAATGTTGTGTAATGTTTGCGAATGCATGTATGTGATGATATTGGGAAATGTCGAGATTCATTCGAACGAGTGACTGGTGGGGGGGGAAGTCTAGCACTTTGGAAGGAAAAGAGAAGGAAAGATGTGGGGAGGAAGAGGAGGAGGGGAGAGGGAAAAATAGAGATGTAGAGACAGAATGAGAGAGAGGGGGAGGGGGAGGGTTGGTGAGGTTGATCAGGAGTACATGTGATCTAATCTTCATTAGAAGGAAGTAAAAGCTCTTCTATGATATGGATTTATTAAGCTATATTGTGTTTAACAGAACTGTACAAGGGTTGAAAATGCAATCACCTCAATAATTGAATGAATCATTTTATTGATTTCTAGTAAAAAGATGATTATAAAGTGGATTGTTCGAATTTCAAGCGAAAAATGTCCTAGTTTCTATGTAGGTCATCGTTGCACCCCAATCTCTTTTAAACAGAAACCCTTAAACACATCCAGTGCAACTTGACACAAAAAATAGCTCTTGAGGATAATCAAGATTCCCAGAAACGATCCATTTCCATGGCATCGCCGCGTTCCAATTACGTCGGGAGTCGATTGCTCGCTTTCAGGAGCGATTCCCTTTAACATCATACCGCCTTCTCATCTTCAAAGGTTAATATATGTGTCTATTCCCCTCACCACGATGACAACTTCTTCACAACCGTCCCTATAAATAACTCCTATTGTGGCTGTGCAGCAATATAACATCTAATGCGCCATGAGAGGAATACTTTCCTCGAGCTTGGTGCTGGCTTTTGTGCAAGCCTTATGTTTCTTTGTTCCGTGTCTTAGTTCTTAGTCTTTTTCTATTCATTACGTATGTAACTCTTATTTTTAGAGTGGTCTTTTATGTTATATTTTTCAAAAATTCAGATTTAATGATCAGGATATGGTTACAGGACATTGTTTTTAGAGACATTGTTTTTAGAGAGAAGCAGAGAAATTGCTTTTTTGATTACTTGTATTTTTTCATATTTTAGGTAAAAATCTCCTATTAGGACTCATTGTGCAGTCAAAGAATTTTTTTTTTGGTTGCATGATTGGATACTCTTGTTTTTAATTTCAGTTGATTTATATGTATTTGTATGGGAAAGAGAAGATTACTTTGTTTTCATGAAAATTTCTGCCCTTTCACATGGTAAAAAAAAATCGTTATTTGAATGATGATTCCAGTGAAAAATAAGGCTAATGAGGAATATTTAGCACGTGTGAAATCAAACTCAGTTATGATTAGAATCACAAATTTTAATTTTTAATCACAGTCACGATTACAATAGCAATCATCATTACATGAGGATTCAAGATTCACTTGTGAAAGGGCCCTTTGAATATCCTAATCCAAGTTTATGGCTCCTACCACAGTTGCCCCTTTCTTGATTATTATAAAATTGAAGGCATATAATTAGGATTGTGCTGAGGTTTTTTTGTGAGTTTTTCAATCAAGCGAGGGCTCTGCCTTTGATATTACTTTGAATTGTGGTTTCAAACTCAAATGCTCGACTTCCCATGCAGATTTTGCAGGGGAGAAAAGCCACTGCAGAGAATGTCGTTACATTTTGCTCATATATGCTGTTAAGGAATAACAGGAAATGAAAATATATCCCTCCCCCCATCAAATGCTCCATACATATTATACTTCTTATTGCACTGTGTGATAACTTTGTTAATAAGTTTGTTCTGTATTTCTTTTTAACTTTATTTCTGCAGACATCTACTTTGATGTGAAACCCACCGTCCAAACGGAGAATGTCAGATGCAGCTGCAAGAGGCCTTACAACTCAGAAGAGAAAGGATGTGGCGAAGATTGCCTCAACAGGTCAGTAAGATATTTTATTTGAGTGAAAGGAGGAATCAATCAGAGACAAATGTTTAATAATTTTGTTTTGTCTGTCTGCTAAAAAGGGGAATTCAATGCCTCGTATCACAAGGGTTAGCGCTTGATCCGTGGCTAACTTGGGGGCGTCATGGTCAAGTGGTTGAGACTCTTGTCTTTCAATCTGAGGGAGGTCGTTTCGATTCCCAGCCATGGCGTGTTTTCCTTCCGCAAGAAATTTACTCACATTGTGCTGTACTCAACCCAGGTGAAGTAAATGGGCACCGGCAGGAAGTAATTCCTCAAAAAGCCGTGCGCACCGGAATCGATAAACTCACTTTGATAGCTGGGGTATGTAGGAGCATCTTGAGCACCTAGCAAGGTGGGTACGTGCGCTATATAAATGCTATATTATTATAATTTTTTATGCTTGATTATATTAATCATCATGTGCAATACGCCTACAAATCAACAGCAAGATCAGTCGCTGAGCATTTTTTTACCCTGGCCCCCAGGAAATTTTGCTGGCATTGTTTATGAATGCTTCACACAATGTCTGGTGTGAAGGAGGGTTTTAGCATACTAGGCAAGTGCAGCATTTTGTTTGAATCTTTTTCTTAAAGACTGTAACTGCTAATAAAATTACAAATTTGAAAAATAATTTTATTCCCTGGAATGATTGTAATTAATCAAGCAACCAGGTTACTAACAGATATTTCCATCCTCTCCGAGGGAAGTAGTCATTCAAGCAGTAATCGTAATGAAAATTCTGCTTTTGCCTCAGGTCACTTACAACTTTTTTTAAAAATCTTTCTTTGAGAAATTCTTTCTCTCTTTATAGAATGCCCTGTCATGTGATTCATGAATGCGTGCATTGTAATGTTGCAATGTCACTTAGTATGACAGCTGCATTTAGTTTCATGATGGTTTTATGAGGATGATTCAATTTTCCAGAATTCCTCTGCGTATGAAAGTATGGAAGTATTCCCCGAATACCCCGAAGTAAATCACACTTTATTTCGCTTTGCTAATCCCGTGGCTTTGAATGAGATCATTTTAGCCCCCAAATGTTGGGTGAAAGGGGGTGTACAATTACCCATGCGAGATTAATTTTCTTCCACGGAATTTATTTCATCCCGAATCAAGGCATGTCTAGGGAAGTAATTAAACTATTTTGATCAGGGTTCCGTTAGACAGTGGGCTTTGTGGGAGCTTTGTCTGGGTCTCGTGGATGGGGTTGATATACAGGAGCAATTTGTTGATAGTGACTCATGAATGAATCAAAGGAGAGCATGAGTAAGTGCGGGCCTTACTCATTCTCTAACTGCTCATCTTAATTTAGCTATGAGATCATTGCTTTAATCTGATAGGGGTTTGGAGAGGGAGGCTCTCTGTCATGGCGTACTTCTGGCCGGGGCTCTGTTGAATTAACCCCCATCACCCTTTGCGTGATTAGGAGGCAGTTCAGACGAGTGGATATCGACGCATAAACGTGTAAAGAAAAAAAAGTCGTCTCACTTTCAAAAGATGCGTGCATATACTCTGTGTACCTATGTGTAGGAAAAATTATCTCATCAAGGAAGTATATGAACAGTTAAGTAGCATTTTGGACAAAGAACCAACTTCTCATTTTGTGGATGGGGGAATGAGGGGGTCAAGGGAAATTCACCTACGAACTGTCTGAGCTCTCATTGACGCTAGACGTAGCTTCCAAGTATCTATTTTATTGCTAGCTTTTGTCCATTAGGGCCTTCATGAGGCCTATAATGCATTGAAACAAACAAAATGGAAGAAAACCATACAAATAAAATTGAAATAACAACAAGGTAAATAAACGATAACAAAGGGTGCAGAACAGAAGGATTACAGTAAGATAACAAAAAATAACAACAGAGGGGGTAATGACTTAAACCAGATGGTGGAATACAATAGAAACGATTGGGAAACTTGAGTGTGTGGAAAGACAAGGTATTTACCGGCATTGAAATTAACTTTGGTTTCTGTGCATCTGGAGGAGTAGTAAGTCTTGTGTAGTTAATTCTGTGAATAGAAATAGAGGATAATGTTTGAAATAAAATGACAACTCGTTTTAGTATTCTATATCTTGTATTTGAGTACAAATATCACCCTCTTTCATAAGTTTTCATTTGGGTCAAATACAAAATATGGAATCTAAAAATATGCTCAGGAGAAATGTTTTTTTTTTACTTTTCCCCTAGCACCACATTTTTAACTAGATTTTTAGATTAAATTCTTCAATGGTCTTGGCTTTAGACGAGTTCTGCATAATCATGATCTTTGTATTTGTATCGATTGTTGTAAAACATTTAGGCTTGTGGCTACTTGATTCATCATATCTTGATTTGAATTCGATTGGAGTCATTTTGTATTACTATACGATAATTTTTGATAGTGTGAACAGTGGGTCCCTGAATCAATCCTGTACATGTACTAGGTATGTAATGAATAGTGAGGATACGCTCACTGTATCTCTTTACCTGTTCGGACAAGGGGGTAATTGTGAAAACTTTATATGTAATAAACATGAAGGAATGTTGGAATCATTGTGCAAAATGTGACTGTGAAAATGTGAATGTGTCTGAATGGGGTGGGTTAGCTATATTATGGGGGGACCAAGCATTCATTCAGAAGTATTGCTACATCTCGATTGTCTGCCTATCTATTTATGTGTTCAGCAGAGCAATGATTATTCCAGGGTTGCGTGAAATGTGCCTGGTTTGTGTGTGCTATCAATCATTAAGAGCTCTGTTGTACTTTGCTGTAAACATCCCTTGGAATTTCTAGTTACTTTCCAATTCGTTTGTTTCGGTTTGTATTATGTTTAGATGGTTTCCATTTCTATTTCTCATTTCAACTATTTTTTTCCTTATATCATCATCGTCGTTGTAGTCATCAACGTCATCACCATCATCACCTTCATCATCTTCATCATCATCACCATCATCATCATCACCATCATTATCATCAACATTATCACCACCACCATCATTATCATCGCCATCATCGCCATCACTATCACCACCACCATCATCATCATCACCATCACCATCATCACCATCATTATCATCATCATTATCACCACCATCACCACCACCATCATTATCATCGCCATCACCATCATCGCCATCACTATCACCACCACCATCACCATCACCACCACCATCATCACCATCACCACCACCATCATCATCATCATCTTTTCAAACACAATCATTAATCGCATAAGTAATTTAAGATCTTACAAGGGATGTGGAGGGAGAGATCATCATCATACCCCCCTCCCACTTTCCTTTTTTTATGTTAAAATAGATCGAGAATTACTCAGAGAATTACTCATGACTGTAAGCAATGAGTAATCCCCACATCCAGGAATTCATTCTAAAATAGCCACAATATCCTTTCTGTAAACTCCCCAAAGGTGAATTCTAAACTAATCAATTCTGGGATGATTGTTCTTCCTTGTCCCGTTCTCAGGTTGATCCAACATGAATGTTCCTCTGCGTCCTGTCCATGTGGTGACCAGTGCTCAAACCAAAACATCCAAAGACATCATTGGAGTCCAGGACTTAGGAGATTCATGGTGAGTGCCGTTAAGTTTCCCTACCATCGCCATGTCCTTTAACATTCAACCCTGCAATCAATTACATACTAGCATTCAGTGTTAACTGCTAAGATAACAGTCCCAAAGGACCAATCACTGTCAAGGTTTCCCAGGAATTTATAGTCAATAGTAAATTTTAATGCAGTAGTTTCCAGTTTTGAAAGAAATTGAAATTTGTTGGACCCGACTCTGATGCATATACAGTGTATCAAACAATTATTTGTACACCCATAAAACAACGATTCAAACAAGGATAAAATAGTTTTCACTGAAAACATAAATTTATTAACTGATAACATTTGACAAATGATGTATCCTCTTTGTTCAAAGCAAAGTAAAAACATACAATTCTTATTACTTTTAGAATTTTTCCCCAAAATGTGATTTTTTTAAGGAAAAACAATTATTTGTACACTTTGAGTTCTTTTCTACTTAAAGTCTCTTTCTAGTACTTAGTGGGTCCTCCTTCGGCGTCAATAACGGCACGCAGTCTCCTGGGCATACTATCAACCAGTTTCTCACATACGGCAGGATCCAGGCTGCTCCATGCTTGCTGAAGCGTGGCTTTCAGGTCTTCTTTGTTGCTGGGGGGAGTCGATGGGCGATTTCTCTCCATTTCATCCCAGAGATGCTCTATTGGATTCAAATCCGGACTCTGCGCTGGCCATTTGAGCACAGATACCTTCTTCTTGGCCAGAAATGCTGTCACAACTTTCGCCGTGTGCTTAGGATCATTATCATGTTGGAAAATAAAATGGCGTCCAAGCAGTTTGGCAGCAGATGGCATCATCTGTTGTGAAAGGATGCTCTTATACAGGTCAGCATTCATGATTCCCTCAATGAAGTAGAGGTTGCCTACGCCAGCAGAAGCCATACAACCCCACACCAACACGTTTCCACCTCCATGCTTGACAGTTGGTTTCAAGCACTTAGGGCTGTATGCCTCCTTCGAAGTACGCCAAACTCGCTGACGACCATCTGAACCGAACATATTAAACTTGGACTCGTCAGACCAAAGCACCGTTTTCCAGAATCTAGCAGGCTTGTCAATATGCTCCCTGGCGAAGTTCAGGCGTTTCATCTTGTTCTTCTGACTGATAAATGGCTTCTTACGAGGAATCCTGCCATGCAGTCCACGTTCTTTCAGTCTGTTCCTGATTGTTTGGGTGGAAACCTTGGTGCCTGTACTTGCTTCCACCTGCTTGACAAGTTGCTTGGCAGACAACTTCCGGTCTCTCATCACAACCTCTTTGATGTCCCTGTCCGTCCTTGAAGATGTCGCTCTCTTTCTTCCTCTTCCCTTCTTATTTTCAACACTACCTGTCTTCTTGAATTTTTGGATGATATATTGCACTGTTGTATGCTTCATATCAAGTCTTCTTGCTATCTTACGTACAGAAACTCCATCTTTGTGGAATTTTACAACCCTTTCCCTCAAGGCTCTTGGTACTTCACAGGTCTTAGCCATGTTGAAAAACTACAACTGACCCTTATAATGACTGTAGTAAATGGTCACAGATACTACAGGAGGGAATGGAAAGGACTGCCATGGAAAAGAAAATCAGTTGTACACAATAACTTCAAAAGATGTTGCTATTTCAGGCATGTTTCTGTATCAATAAGGATTAACCAGGGTTGAATGGTAAAATACAAGAGTTTTCGACCTTTTGATATGCGAGGAACCCCAGGAGACATTCCTGCTCTTTAACAATAAGCAGATTAATCCCCTTTGTATGATAAACCATTCTTTTATTAGAATTTAAGATCTGTAAACAGGGAAAATGGGCTCTAAATGCAAAGTGTACAAATAATTGTTTGGGGGTGAAAATTAATATTTTTATGAAAAAAGGTATAATTATGAAATAATTATGGGAAATTCACTTAGGTTCAAAAGGTACATGTATATTCTACAATGCAGTCACTTTTTGGGGTCTAATTTTCAGTACTTTATATTTAATTTGCTTTGAAGTAACAATTTGAAAGGTGTACAAATAATTGTTTGATACACTGTACATATATTTTTATCATTATTATTCAAAATGTCTGTTCATTAAAATTGGAACAAGATATGTGCAATGTACCAAATGTAGCAACCATTCTAGTGGGCTGTTTCATAAAGCTGTTCGTAAGAGCAACTTTCAGAACAACTGGTGAACCTTTCTTATGTGCTTAACCATCGCCAATGGATACACCATTTGCCACCAGAAAGGATCACCAGTCATTCTTAAAGTCGCTTTTAACTTACAAGCAGCTTTATGAAACACCCACCAGGATGAAAAATTGGAAGTAAATCCACAGAATGAAACTAATATGAAGATCAATGTATATGTACCATAACTCTACTCCTACTCTTGAAGTATTTACTTAGAATTGTCTTTGTGCTCAGATAAATGGGATTTTGCCGTTCAGCAAACATCTTTGAAATGTGTTGGTTATATTGTGATCCTCTGTCATTTGAAGTTTGATAAGTGCAGTCAACCAAATTAGAAATATGTGTTTTCAGAGCAAATAATTAAAATTGTGAAATAGCTGTATCCAATGATGTTGTGTACCACAGACTTAATCTTGAGGGTGGGGTACGTAGCAAATAACTATAATGTGAAAGAGCTGTATGATTTGTATTCAATGATGTCGTCTACCACAGACGGAGTCTTTAGGGTGGGGAACGGAGCAAATAACTATAATGTGAAAGAGCTGTATGATTTGTATTCAATGATGTCATCTACCAGACGGATTCTTTAGGATGGGGAACGGAGCAAATAACTATAATGTGAAAGAGCTGTATGATTTGTATTCAATGATGTCGTCTACCACAGACCAAGTCTTTAGGGTGGGGAACGTAGCAAATAACTATAATGTGAAAGAGCTGTATGATTTGTATTCAATGATGTCGTCTACCACAGACCAAGTCTTTAGGGTGGGGAGTGGGGAATAACTACAATGTGAAAGAGCTGTATGATTTGCATTCAATGATGTTGTCTACCACAGACGGAGTCTTTAGGGTGGGGAACGGAGCAAATAACTATAATCTGAAAGAGCTGTATGATTTGCATTCAATGATGTTGTCTACCACAGACCGAGTCTTTAGGGTGGGGAACGTAGCAAATAACTATAATGTGAGAGAGCTGTATGATTTGCATTCAATGATGTTGTCTACCACAGACCAAGTCTTTAGGGTGGGGAACGTAGCAAATAACTATAATGTGAAAGAGCTGTATGATTTGCATTCAATGATGTTGTCTACCACAGACCAAGTCTTTAGGGTGGGGAACGTAGCAAATAACTATAATGTGAAAGAGCTGTATGATTTGCATTCAATGATGTTGTCTACCACAGACGGAGTCTTTAGGGTGGGGAACGGAGCAAATAACTATAATGTGAAAGAGCTGTATGATTTGCATTCAATGATGTTGTCTACCACAGACGGAGTCTTTAGGGTGGGGAACGGAGCAAATAACTATAATGTGAAAGAGCTGTATGAGTTGCATTCAATGATGTTGTCTACCACAGACGGAGTCTTTAGGGTGGGGAACGTAGCAAATAACTATAATGTGAAAGAGCTGTATGATTTGCATTCAATGATGTTGTCTACCACAGACGGAGTCTTTAGGGTGCGGGAATGGAGCAAATAACTATAATGTGAAAGAGCTGTATGATTTGTATCCAATGATGTCGTCTACCACAGACTGAATCTCGAGGGTGGGGAACGGAGCAAATAACTATAATGTGAAAGAGCTGTATGATTTGTATTCAATGATGTTGTCTACCACAGACGGAGTCTCGAGGGTGGGGAGTAAAGACCCTTCAACCCATCCGCCATGGCTCTTTCATCATCGAGTACTTGGGCGAGGTGATCAGCGTCAAGGAGCTGTGGAAGAGGGCGCTAGACGACTATCAGTACCAGAAGCATCACTACTGTCTCAACCTGGACGGAGGGATGGTGATAGATGGCTATCGCTACGGCAACGAGGGTCGCTTCGTCAACCACAGTTGCAATCCCAACTGCGAGATGCAGAAATGGTATGTATAGATGAAACTGTTTATTTCAGGTGCAAGAATTGGTTAATTGTTCAAGAAGTTATCTCTGCTGCATTATCTGACTTCAAAACTGAAGAAAAAAGGAATTTCATGAATTTATTCTCTGGTTCCCTACATTTAGTTTGCATTATTTGTTCGGGTTTTAGGGGTGAAGTAGTCATATTGAAATTCGATGCTTTGATTATTTCTGAAAAGCATGTTCTTTGATTTGATAGATACACATTATTTTGCTTGCCAAATTTGATGGGCGTTTTTGGTCATATTAAGAAAAGAAGCTCTGAAGTTTTGTACAGTCATATGTAAAAATATGCTACATAAAAGACTTTTTTTTAAATTTATTCTCGAATATTTAAACATAGTAACAGGACATTATGAGGTACAGAAAAAAAAGAACAAATAAAAAGTAAAATACAAGAATATGTTACGAGATTCAGATGGCAAGATACTTGATATAAATATTCAAAATACCAATATTAAAAGCTTGTTTTCCTCAGGGCTCTGTGATTATATTTATAAAAAAAACATAAAAAAGATGCATGATTGTTAAAACATGAGGCAATGTTGTATAGTTGTAGAGCAAACTGTGATGCGTTACCAGCATAATTATTCCACGATATATCTATCTTCAATTGTAACCTTTTTTTCTTCCTCAGGATGGTGAATGGGTTGTACAGAATAGGAATGTTTGCTTTGAGAGATATTGAACCAGGGGAGGAGCTCACATATGACTACAACTTCCACTCATTCAACATGGAGACACAGGTAGGCATTATCATGAAATATCATTCATGTGTGGATGGGTTCAATTTCTAGTTCCCATGTAAAAGCAGTGACTGTTATGGGTCAAGTCCAATCCGAGCAAAATGTTTATTTGAATGAATAATGGAAAGTTAAATAAGCATTTAAATAAGCGTTTTCACAAAACAAGTTATATATGCATAACATAGAGATATATATGCAAATG
This sequence comes from Lytechinus variegatus, assembly GCF_018143015.1. Lineage (NCBI taxonomy): Eukaryota > Metazoa > Echinodermata > Echinoidea > Temnopleuroida > Toxopneustidae > Lytechinus > Lytechinus variegatus. The sequence goes on from NC_054744.1 coordinate 7,883,902, forward strand.
AGAGGGTTTGAAGTTTGAATTGCATGATGCAGGTGAAACTGCCAGAGGAGATCCACTTGTGAAAAGAGGGGGGGGGGGGGAAGGAGTGGCAAAGTGATGTGGATTTTTCGCAATTGAATAATGGAACTATAAGTAATATTGGGTCGAGTTACATGCATATAAACTCTCTGTCTCATGCCCTACTTCTTTTGGAGTAATTTTACAATCCAATGTCATAATCGATTATGAGAGTATGGATACAAACTGTAGCAAGGCATCACACACACGTGCGATTCAACACATTGGATTTTTTCTCTCATTATTTCCTTTTCTCCTTTTTACTACATGAGTAATCCTTCTTTTTTCCCCTTTTTTATTGGGGGGGGGGAGCAGTTATCCTCTGCTGTTGAGTATGAGACACATATTCAATAAACCATAGTATCTTTAGTATCATTTCTTCACCAATCTTCTTAAAAACTTTGTTTGACCTAGCAACAGTCATAAGCCATGCATTCATGTTTGTCTCAAAGGTATGAATGCCATGTGACATTATATAGCTAACGGATCATTGTCTAACCTAGCAACAACCATGAATCATGCATTCGTTGAGGTTTAGTGCCCCACCATTATTAAGCAAATTCCTGAAAGTTATGACATTATTCTGCATTGTTGTGAGTGCTTTGAGTACCCCCAGTACTCAAAACAATGACAGACCGATATGAATAGGAACTGACAGACCGATATGAATAGGAACTGACAGGTAGAATAGGATCATTGTCTAACCTAGCAATAATCATGAACCATGCATTCATAGGGGTTTAGTGCTCCACCATTATTAAGAAAATTTCTAAAGGTTATGCACATTATTCTGCATTGTTGTGAGTGCTTTGAGTGCCCCCCCCTACTCAAAACAATGACAGACCGATTTGAATAGGAACTGACATGGGATCATTGTCTAACCTAGCAACAACCATGAATCCTGCATTCTTTTGAGGTTTAGTGAATGAATAGGAAGTGACAGGTGGAATAGGAACCAGAGGGTTGCTTGCTTACATTTTAGCCTTTGTATGCTACACCTTTGTGGGCTACACCTTTGTGAACTGGTCATTATGAACTCAAGTCTACTTATGTAATGAATTCCTAATTTGTATTCATGAATGCATGATAAAAGATTCTCGCCTCCTCTCTAGCTATTGGATGACAGCACTAAAGTCTATTGTCAAACATCATTTTTATGCATGAGCTTTTGGAAATTGAACCACGACGTGGTGGTTTCTTCAATAACCATCGTAAAGTGTGCTTATCATTGACTGGTGTATATAAGAAAGCCCTTGCTTGCAAATCAGACGGAGGCAGTGAGCGAGCAAGGCCAGTGTACAGTGACACATATAACAGAACATGTGACCAGTCATGTGATGATGATGTCATCACATCAACATAACAATAAACATGCACAACACAAGACTACTACAACATACCATAACCCCAGCTAACCTTTATGCTGTATGCTGGCCTTGTTTATTATCTATTTATGTCAGCCCTTTTTTCGGCTGGCATGAATAGGTGATGCTAGTGGGCTGCGTTTTCAACTCAAAAGCAATTTATGCTAATTAGATTTGAATCAAAGATTAAGTGTACAGTGTATATATAGATGGGGTACAGTTGGTAGGTGTTAAATTGAGTTCTTTCTTCCTGCATTGATTTTCTATCATTTATTTATATTTAGATCTTTGAGTTTTTGTCTCACAAGCAAGGTTAATTAGTATATGGATCTATTTCATGGAACTTGAGGCAAAATATCACTTATTTTCTGTCAAGTCACATGGTCAATTTTGAAAATGTCTGATTTGTAAATTTTGACTGATTCCTTTTTTCAGTTTCATATTTCAAATTTATATTTCAAATATCTTTAAAGCAAGGTTGATTATGGATCTACTTCATGGAACTTGAGACAAAGTATCACTTATTTTCTGGATTTTGTTTCAAGTCACATGATCAATATAAAAAATATCTGATTCCTTTTTTCAATGTCATGAAAATTATTTTATTTCCATAAAACTTACCCTTTCTGAGCAGTCTCTTCTTTATTTGTATTCCCCTTGTAGCAAGAGTGTAACTGCGGTCATGAGACGTGTCGAGGGTACATAGGCGGAAGGGCCCAGAAACCCACCACTGTGGTCAAGAAGAACAAGGTCGCAGTCAAGCGGTCATCGACGTCCAAGAACAGTCGACAGAGCAAGATCATGAAGAAGAACCTTGTAAGTGGTTTTATCTGCATTTTTGTTGTATATTTAGAAGCAAAATCACCATCCAAAAACCTATCACCACCCATCGGAGACTATAGCAGCCATGTTTCCCTCCTTTTAATTAGCCAGTTTTGTCAAATCATATAAAATGCAGAGAAAAATTCAGAAGACGACAATAGGAAAAAAAGAAACAAACTGAAGAAAAGATCCCAGGACACTGAATCCGCAAAGTTAAGAAATTTATTGTCCAAAATGTTGTCAGTGTTCATGGAAGATCATGCTATGAATGTAAAGGTGCGCATGCGCATGAGCGGGATCTCCTGTAATTTCAGAGAATTATGAAATAGAAATGTAAGTATAATATTACAATTGAAGATTGAACCCCTTAACCTGCTTCATTCTCTACTTTACATTGTATAATTTACTAAGGTACTTAGTGCCCAGTGTTAGATAGACCAATATCTGGCTCTCCCATATTCTTTGTATTTGTATTTTACATGCATTGAATTGAAAATAAATGAATCCATGTCTTATGTTGTTTCCATGGTTACCAGGAGGGTCATCGAGATGAGGAAGGAGGAGATGGAACCCCTTCGTCACGACCCCGGGAGCTGCTCCTCCCAAAACCCATGTCCTACCGGGAGATGAACTTTGTAGCGGACAACAGACTCTTCTTGCTGCGGAACATCGAGAGGGTGAAGAGGATACGGGAGGGTATCCTCAAGAAACGGGAGACCGGTAGCAGCCAACGGACCAACATTGCGGAGAGACAGTACACCAAGGATAGGAGTGGAAAAGGTGAGGGTTATACCAGACATTGACATCATCGTCATCACCATCACTATTGTCATCATCAGCATCATTATCATCATTTATCATCATCATTCTCATCACTATTATCATCAGCATCATTATCACCATCATCATCATCACTATTATCATTATCATCACTTTTATCATCATCATCATCATCATCACTATTATCATCATCATCATCATCATCATAATCACATCTGTCATCACCATCATCAGTGTCACCATCACCATCATTATCAAAACATATATTCCCTGTATATGAATCTGAACACATTTAATATGTCATTGCCCCAATTGTTGAGCAATATTCAGCCTGTAGTTAGATCTCAATTATTGTTTCCAAAGTCATTGAGTGTACAGAGACATAGTATTTTGAAAGTAAATATATTGAGATGTGAATATTGTGAAAGAAAGAAGCTAGGTGTGAACATTATAGAAAGTTTTGCTAAAAATCTGAAAAGAACTCTTACAATCGAGTTCAGAAGAGCTTGTAATTAGACGCTTTTACATCACTAGCAATTTTCATAAAATCTATCTTTTTCTTAGTTTGTAGTTTTATTAAGATTACATAATTCCATTCAATTAATTTATCGTAATCGCTTTGGTCATAATGGGAAAAGCGCAGTATAAAGTAAGTAATAAGTAATGATAGTAATAGGTTCATGTACAAGTATAACATTGTCAAATGTTGAGGAGTTGCAATGATATGTGGGGCGATTAAAGAAGGTTCAAATTTATTATGTCCCGACTGAGACGTTATTCAGCAGGCTGTCAACATGTAATACTACCTCAGTCTGTAATCCATACCATACATCATGATTGTATTAACCTATTCTCTCTCCCAATGTAATCCGAGAACCCCAAACACATCCCCAAAAATCGAAATGAAAATTGATGTGAAAAGATGCAACCCTTTGGTGGGAAGCCAAATGTCACAATCTATTCCTAATTCAATTGACTCATTGTTTTGTTGAATTCTTGATAGATGTGTTCATGGCTCAGTTCACGGCGTTGAAGACGTCGCGCTCGGTGAAGACCAGACGTTTGGCTGCCGCTCAGGAGAACACGGAAGTGACGAAAGCGGCACGTCTTGCTCAGGTCTTCAAGGATATCTACACCGCGGTCTGCACCTATCGCAACCCTAGTGGTCAGAGCCTTGCCATCCCTTTCATGAATTTACCATCTAAGAAAAGGTGAGGTTACATCTTTCACCCCCTCCCACTCTCCCCTCCCCTCCCCCTCTTCCCTCCCCTTCACTCCCTCCCCTTTCCTCCCTCTCTCTTCTGTCTCCGTCTTCTATTCATTTCCCTGCTTCTCGATCTTTTTTCCCTCCCTTTTTCCCTTCCAATCTTTTTTCCAACTCATGGGTCTTTCATTTTCATTTCCTGTCTTTATGTGTCACTATTGAATTAGATATTCAGATTTATATGCAAAATGTTCATTTCAGAACTTCAATAGTAATACATGTATTTCCAAAGGAGTCCAGCAGTCATTTATAGATGTATACTCCCGTTCTGTAGTTCAAATTGTAATGTTTGTATGACTTTCAGGCCTGGGTATACATGGAATTGCCAAAGTTAGTGGCCCGTATTCTGAAGTCGGGTGTAACTTAAACTCAGGTTTAAAGTTGTGGGTTTAAGTATGGATAGCCAATCGTGACATAAATCACAAATTAACAGTAGAGATATCATATTTCAGCTTATTTGGCTCCCAAATCATTCATAATTGTCTAGGAAGTATAAAAAGATGATTGTCTTCACCATCGATGAATCGGGAAAGAGCACAGCAAACATAAGAAACATACAACTGAATAAAAATTTTGACACTTGTGGCTTCCCATAATTTTAGCACAGAGTTAGACCATGGTCTTAGATAAACCTGACTTCAGAATACGGGCCAGTATGTTTTCTATCCTCCTCTCTCTCTCTCCCCCCCACCAATATTACTACGAACCGACAGCATTAAGCATTAACATAATACTGCTTTGTATATTATACAGGAATCCCGACTACTACAAGAGGATCTCTGACCCGGTCGACTTGAGCACCATCGAGAAGAACCTGATGACAGGGAAATACAAGAGCGTTGAAGCCTTTGATTCGGACTTCCTCAAAGTCTTCAAGAACTCGGAGGTCAGTGAACCTTTCATTTCCGTCTTTCCTGTTTCATGAAGATTTACAACTATACTGACTTTCCGTTATTGTAACTACCATGAAAACCTTGATTGTGATTGGCTGCTGAGCCCTGTTACCATGGTAGTTACCATATTGGCAAAGTTACCATAATTGTAACTCTAAATGAAACAGGTCCTTGATGATTTGTAACACATATACACGTTTAGCGCTTAATAAAATGTTTCTAAGTGCTTCATACTCTCATTCCGGCTTTAGCATGGCTGTTATTATCGGGCACTTGAGCATTCAAGGACTTTCTTTCTGCTGGGTACCCATTTAGTACACCTGGGTGCAGAGTGGCAAATGTAGAAAAATGCCCTGCCAAAGGACGGGACTATTGCGGTGGGATTCAAACCCCAGACTTAGTGGTTCAGAATTAGGAGACTTATCCACTGCATAAACCCTTTTTTTAAACAAATACATTAAAAACTCAAGAAAAATTCAAAAACTGATGTTACCACATAACAACACTCTTAGGAAAAAGTAAATAGAGTTTTCTCATATTTTAAGTTTTTACAATAGGGCACTGGTCTGAAAGGGTTGATGATCATGTATTATGATATGTTGTCTGTCTGCAATGGTTCTGTTACAGGGCACGGGTCATTCACACTGCAGTTAGAAATTATTTTAAACACCATTTATGATTTTCATTAATGTATAATTCATTGCTACAGTCAAACAAGTCAAAGTTTCATTCTAAAACTCATTTCCATTTTGAAAGCAAAATAATATACAGCGGTAGGCAAACACCTGCTTTAGATTTTTACATGTGATATATTTTTTATTTGCCTTAATTGATCTTTGTAGTTTTTAAGACATAAAAGGCAAGAATAAGAAGTCAGTGTCTATTCATATTTTGATAAACGCTTCACGAGTATTTCAGTTTCATATTGCCGAGAGTCGATTCAACCCAGTAGGTTCTTGACTCTGTAAATATTTACTTAAATGATAGTTCAACCCGTGTAGCTGAAAAAAAAAATGTAGTGTTTCAGTTTCGTAATTAGCTTTAAGTGAATGACTTGCTCATAGTCATGTGTTTAAAGGGATGAAGGGGGGAAAAATTTGCTTGTGATGGAACAAGAGATGTACCATATATTTTCCCTAGCACATACAAAGTCAGCAATACCTGATAATTATGATAAAATGGAAGTTAGTAAAATTATTCCCCCCAAAAGTCACAAGTAACTGAGGTTCACTATACACCATGCCTAAAGAATTTCTGATAGGCTGAGGATGCGTGTTGGCTGGAGCAGCTTTACCTCCCAGAAAAATCCTTATTAGTTTTGTGCTACACTAGTTAGACAAGTATTTATGGATATTGTGATATAAGAATTACCACTTTTCTGTATAGTGTATAGTGTAAAAGTTGCAATTATGATAAAGACAAGCTGGAAATGGGATGTTTCATTTTGAATGAAGTTTTCTTTTGTTTTTAATCTCTCATCTTGTGTTTATTCTTGATCGATAAATAGAATAATTGTGTGTATACACATATACTCACCAAATTTTCTGTTGGAAGGACATATGTCTTCATTCTAAGGGTATTTCTATATGATTATTGTACGTCCAACAGAAATACAACGGCAAGCGGTCAGACTTGGGCAAGGATGCAGCGGTCTTGAGAAAGATCTACCTGACCGCTAAGGCTCAGGCCACCAGCCATCTCCAGGACATCTTGGAACCGGTCAAGAAACAGGTGGACGTGGAGGCTCTCAAAGTGGTCAAGGGTGGGTTTCAGAGTGACCGTTGAGTGGAAATTGTCTTTCTAATATTTTATTGTTATAGTGTTAGGTGCAGCACCCACTGTGCTGTAACTTTTGTTTGCTAGAATGTAACCAAATTTCATACAAATGTGGGTGTTAGAGTCCTTTTATGTGGGAGCTACCTGAAACATTTTGTGTCATTTCTGATTTATGAAAATTGTAATGTCAAGCCATTTCAGATATGTGACCACATGATGGTGGACTTGGTTTATCGGTGTAATTCAAATCTACATTGAGTCGCAGCCAATTAAAACAAGTAAATAGAAAAAACCTACTTTTCTCTCTGATGTGTGTAATGTCATCCATACTTCCCATTGAAAAATAATCAAATTTTATTTTAAAATGAGGATTAGAGGGGATATGAAATATTCATGCTTCATGTAGAAACAAAAAATGAAGTAAAGGGTAGTTTGTGGAAAATAAAGAATTGATCATGATTAATTTAAAACTAGGCATTCAAGTACAATTGAAAAGATATTAAGGTATTCAAATACAATTTATAGATATATAAAGACAATTATAAATACAATTTATTAAAAATATTCAAATTTGCTACGTACATGTATACATGGTTTGATTAGTTTGTATAATCATATAAACATTAATTTAACTTTAAAATGCACTTCCTTTACATTTTTGTCTCACCTGAACGAAGGTCGGCAGAGACCTAGTTTATGATTCGAAATCAAGGAGTTCAATCATGTTCTTATTTGAATTTCTTCTTCATGTGTGTGTTGGCTCTGTTGGTAGAGCGTCCGTCTCACAACCGGGAGGTCAAATCCCGGCCGCATCAGACCGAAAGACGTAAAAAGAGGGGAGTTGCTGCTACCCTGCTTGGCATATAAGGGATAGAAGTAGAAGTAGAACCTCGTCAATCTGGCGCTGCAAAGTGGCTGAGTATTTCTGTTTTAGATTTGTATTTCAGACAGTGAAACATGGATTGTCTTTTTCAATTTTACAATCAGATCCCAAGGCTGGTCCAAAGGAAGAGGAAGAAGAAGAGATAATCAGGTGTCTGTGTGGTCTCTTCAACGACGAGGGTCTGATGATCCAATGTGAGAAGTGTTATGTCTGGCAGCACTGTGACTGTGTAGGGGTCAAAGATCAACCGGAACATTACCTCTGCGAGAACTGTGACCCTCGACCTGTGCCAAAGGTCAGTTTCATGGATTGACCCCTTGCATGAGAATGCACTATTATATTTTTCCATGAAGATTATCATCAATTGTAAATTTCAGACAGTTTATAAGTGACAGCGGTAATGATGTTGATAGTGATGATGATTGATGATGATGATGATGATGAAGATAATGATTAAAATTAATACTCTAATTATCAAATGCATGGATGGAATAGTAACAACCAAATCGAAGCCAAAGCTTGCTAAAATTTGCCCTTTTACAAAGGACATGTATTAGTTTTGATGGGAGTTCCACCCACATAGTTTAGCTTTCACTCAGATAATCACTTCATTTAATATTATTTATTATTATTTTTTAAAAGTAAATTTGGCTTCTCATGTTCCATGGAATTTAGTGCTAAAAATGTAGTTAGTTCATTAAGTTCTTTTTTGTATTATAATTATGTAGCAGTCCTACTCTCTTGCCCTCTATTTATATATGCCCAAGATTGAGGAAATACTATCGAATGCTTAAAATAAAAATTATTTATAATCCTTTGGCTTTTATGCAGGAAATTGTGATGGTACCCCAGCCCAAGAATGCACAACCTAACCATTCATACTACCTGTGTCTGCAGAGGGATGATACACTTATAGTCAAACAAGGTGAGCGATAGTAGTGATGTTGGTGATAAAGTAGTAGTGGTGGTGATGAGGACGAAGGTTGTGATAGTGATTATGAGGACGACGGTGATGCTGGTGATGATGAAGGTGGTGGTGGTGATGGTGATGATGATGGTGATGATGGTGATGGTGGTGGTGGTGATGATGATGGTGATGATGATGATGATGGTGGGGATGGTGATGACAACGATGGTGATGCTGGTGATGCTGGTGATGGTGGTAATGATAATGAAGATGATGTTGATGGTGGTGGTGGTGGTGGTGGTGATGATGATATGATGATGATGATGATTGGATGATGATGGTGGTGATGATGATGATGGTGGTGGTGATGATGACGATGATATGATGATGGTGGGGATGGTGATGACAACGATGGTGATGCTGGTGATGATGATGGTGGTGGTGGTAATGATAATGAAGATGATGGTGATGATGTTGATGATGATGGTGGTGGTGGTGATGATGATGATATGATGATGATTGGATGATGATGGTGGGGATGGTGGTGATGGTGGTGATGATGATGATGGGGATTGTGATGATGATGGTGGTGGTGGGGATAATAATGATGGTGAATATGATGATAATAATGATGGTGATGATGATGATAATAATGATGGTGATGATGATGACGATGATGGTGGTGGTGGTGGTGATGATGATGATGGTGGGGATTGTGATAATAATGATGATGGGGATGATGATGATGGTGATGATGATGATGTTGATGATGATGTTGATGATGGTGGGGATTGTGATGATGATGGTGGGGATGATGATGATGGTGATGATGACGATGATGATGGTGGTGGTGGTGATGGTGGTGGTAGTGGTGACAGTGTGATGATGGTGGTAGTGATGGTGATGATGATAGTGGTGGTGGTGATCATGATCATGATGAAGATAATAGTGATGATGGTGATAATACTATTGATAACGGCAACTTATCTCTACAGCCTAGTAATGGCCAGAATGTTTACTAATGGCCTTTCTATATCCCAAATACATACATATGTCCAGTCTGAATTATGCTTCATGCTGGTCACTGTTTTCAAAATCATTGCCAAATTTGCAGGTGATTGTGTATACCTTGCTCATGAGAACCAGCGGCGTGGCTCCGATGGATCACCAATGAGAACGTCTGCTAGAATCATGGCTAATACCACACCAGACAAGTTTAATATCTTCAGGGTCGAAAAGCTCTGGAAAACTGAAATGTGAGTTATATAACTTGTTGTATTTATACGAGATATTTTGATCATTTCTGACTTATTTGTTATATTCTTCTGTTTCAATAATGGATCCTGCTGAATTTATGCAGACAAAATCTTTTCCAATGAGAATTCATCAAGTGATACTATTTTTAAAGGTCAAGTCTTTTGTTTTTATTGTTTGAATAATACAATGTTTCAATTTTTACAGATTTGACAAGAAGGACCAACTTAACTTAACCATAAATTGTTAAAATAATGGTAATTCCACATGTTCAGGGAGAAATGAAACTTTGTTTCACTTGACAAGGAGGAGAATATTAGAATACTTCATATTTCATATAATAAAATACAAAAGAAATAGTGAGTGGGTGACGTCATCAGTCTGCCAATTTGCATACCGACCAGGATGTGCATATAACTGTTTGTGAAATTAAGCGAAACTTTAAAATGTCATAACTTTCTTATTTAAAATCCGATTTTGATGAAATTTTCAGTGTTTTGCTTGTTGGATTTTTCTCCCTTTTTCCTCCCTTTTTCCAAATCAACTTCTTGTTGGGGTGGAATTGTCCTTTAAGATTTTCAAACATGACATATCACGTGTGTCATCTTCATCGATTCAGACCTGAAAAGACAACCTACTTTTGCATTATGCACTGTGATTATTATTTTGTAGAAGTTATTATTCACATACATGTAGCAAAATATCTGTGAAAGCGGGATTGTATTCCAACATTTCCTTTTGTGTTTGTTTCTTCATAGTGGAGAACGCTTTGTATTCGGTCACCATTTCTTGAGGCCCCACGAAACTCATCATACTCCGTCCAGAAAGTTCTTCCGAAATGAGGTAAGATTCGCTAATATGTCTGTCTTTACCGGTTTCTCACTCTTGGGTGCAACATTCAAATATATTGTTATTTTCCCTTCTTTCTTATCAAGACTAAGTTATTGTCTTTCTCATACATTTTTAAAGTAATATTCCTACTAATAAACAGTGTATATGGTTTGCTCATTCATTTAAATCTACCACACATCCTTTTTAGATGCAAGCTTATAATATGATAATTACAATTGGTAAATAGATATCTTGTATATCAGTTAAGAATTCATGAATATTCCAGGATATATGTGCATGTATATTTTGTTAATAATGGGGAAGTAATAATGTCACGATAAAGGACTGGAATAACCTCTTCTCAATGGTGAATAGCCCTTCCCTGGAGTCATTTAAATAAAAACTAAAACAACTTCAATACATGTAAAAGCCGTTCCGCACACAGTGCACTACTGTCCTCACCAAGTTAGCGTGGATGTGTCCATCAACGTCATTGCTGACCCAACCATTCAGATTCGGACAACCACTTAATATCGATCAGGCTGAACATAATCAATTATTTTCATCGTGTATAACTTGAATTGCCAATTTGATGATCATTCTCTTTTTTAAACTTTCATCTCTCCTGTTAGTTGTTCCGAGTGCCTCTGTATGAGATCATCCGACTAGAGTCCATTGTAGGACTATGTTGTGTGATGGACCTTGCCAAGTACTGCAAAGGTAGGCCCACCTCTTGCAAGGCTTCAATTATTGCATGATAACTTTTTTTTCAACACAGGGAATTTTGGGAAAATTAGATTGCTGATATCTTTTTCACTTTTTAGCTATTCATGAATATCTTGAATTCAGAAGTGTCTGTTACTGTGTTGATCGAATAATACACATCAAATCATAGTACAAATGTGTGAATTCAAGTCTGTCTTGTCAGATGTCTTATCCAACAGACTGAACAAAGTCTGTTTTATTCAAATTTATTTCATCTCTTAAAAACAGGGTACAATACCTAGTGAGTTAATGCAATAGAGTAAAAACAACAATGACAGTTGTACAATTTAGACAAAAAATAACAAGAAAAAACAAAGAGTAATGATTGGGATGTGAGGGGGAAACAAAAAGTCATTAGCCTATCTAGGCTATTCCCTTTTTACATTTATTATAATAATACAACAAAACAGTTATCTATATCTAATAAATGTTAGACATTTTGTCCGTCATCCAATCAAACCAAGGAGAGTTGTCAAAAGTTGACAAAATCAAAGGAAAATAGTTTAGCGTCTTTTCTTCCATCGTAAAGAATCAGCGCCTATTTTCAAGCAATGACTTAGTAGTTAATCCCTTGATTAATTAATCCCTTAATCCTTTCCTTAATCCTGATTCAGGGAGACCTAAAGGAGTGAAGGAGCAGGATGTGTATGTCTGCGAGTACCGTCTGGATCGGACGGCGCATCTCTTCAGTCCGATCGGCAAGCTCAGTCGATATCCTATCTGCACCAAGAGATACGCTTTTGACAGATTCGAGAAGAAGCTTGTGCCCAAGAGAGATTACACGGTAAGGGAATCACTTATCCTCGCCGGGATGAAAGACAAGAACTTGTATCTCAATGTTTTAGGAGAAACTTTTTTCCGTTTCCCCCTTCTTCATTAATGGATGTTCAGATCTCACCTCTCTATTCAAGAAAGATTTTCTCACGTGGAGAAGGTTTACGGTTCACCCTGTGTGAAATGAAAAAGGGAAAGGAAATACAGGCAGAAAATTGATTTCTCTTTTAAACATTGTTTTGTCAACTAGGTTTTTTTTTTCCTCTCCTGAATGTTCTGTAACTTTGAGATATAAGACTTTGTTGCCCTTGCAACATCATCATTTCACTTTCTATGTTGTTTCAATTGATTTTCTTCAATATGAAAATTTTAAAATTTAGATTATACATTATTTGAAGATATAACATTGTTTCCATCTGAATTCTTTATTTTTCAAAGCATTTTATTTTTTATAAATATGTTTTGTTCCACTCTCCCTCTACTTGACTTAACGTGTAACAATTGTACTTGGTTGAGGTTTGTAGCTCAGAAACTTGTATTGAATTGAAATGTGTATACTGTATTTTTCCTCTTTATTTCATTTTCCAGCCTCATTACATTCCAGAGCATTTCAAAAGGCAACAAAGGTAAGAAATAGTCGTTATTATTTATCCTTAACTCCCGACCCATCTATAATTGTAATTTTACCATTTCAAATCTACATCCCAACCCTCCCTCACGCAGAAACCCAAGCAATAATTTTATGACAAAACACTCAGAGGTTCAGAGATTGTATAATGTGCCATTATTGGGGGTATGCTCAAGAAATAATTTTGAATGTTTAGGGGTTGTTATCCTCGAAAATGTTGTGATCAGTATATTCATTCTGTATAAAACATGAAACGTAGAGATATAGTTACAAAATGATATATATGAATATTCTTGCAAATTGAATATGTAAACATCGTTAGAAAAGCGTGAAGCATGTAATAATTTATTAGGACCAAGTTTCAGTGGCATTTTTGGAATATTTGCACATGAATTGGTAACAAAATTGGTTTGTATTCCTTGTTGCTTGTGAAATTTGTCTACACAATTCATGCGTAATTAATCCTCCCGCCAGTGGGACCGGACCTTTTAAGAGGAGGGTGGAATAAAGTTTCTAATGCTTTCGTACTAGTTTTATTTATCCACATCTTAAATTCTCTGAACTTGTTATCAAAGTGAAATATTTCTGAGTAATTGGTTATTTCTGTGATTAATTCCATGCAATGGCAATCATGGGGGCTCTTTTGTTTGTCTTATTTTTTAAAATGAATTGGTTTTAGTCCCTTGTATTTGTTTCCCTGTATGTTACTAAGAACCTTGAATTGTGTTATCATCCTAAATAACTAATACAAAATGTAAAAACCAAAATGTCTCAACTATAGTGAGTTGATTCTCTACAGGCCTACTTTACACAAAAAAAGCGGGTAAAAAAGACACACCTATGAAACAGGATTCTTTTTTTCTTTTTTGTTCAATAAAGATAAGAACTTCTTTAAGATATTTCTATTATTAATTTATTTGTATTTTCAGGACTAATCCTGTCAAATGTAAGAAGGACAAGAACTCAGGAAGCGAAGATTCTATGAACAACTCAGATCATGGCAAGAATGGACTCAACGTATCAGGGTAAGCATAGCAATCAATGAAGACAAAAAATTCCTTTTTGTCTCACCTGCATAGCAGAGCAGCGTCAACATCAAATCTTAACCTGAGGTTAAGTTTTTGAAATGACATCATAACTTAGAAAGTATATGGACCTAGTTCATTAAACTTAGCCATAAGGTTAATCAAGTATTACTGAACATCCTATTAGAGTTTCATGTCACATGACCAAGATCAAAGGTCATTTAGGGTCAATGAACTTAGACCATGTTGGAGGAATCAGCATCGAAATCTTAACCTGAGGTTAAGGGAGCATTTCAGTTGCTACATTGCCCCCGAGACCCCATGTAATTTTGATTCCGTAAATGTAGTATACCTCGTCATCTTCCACAGAAGGATACCAGCTATAGTGGGTGTTTCTTAAAGTTGTTCGTAAAGTTACGCACAACTTTACGCACGACTGGAACATGTTCTGAGGTCATAAATCAATTATAAAGGGATATCACATAGCACAAGAAAGGATCACCAGCCGTGCATAAAGTCATTTTTATCTTACGAACAGCTTTATGAAACACCCACCTGAAACTATCCTGGTGAGTGTTTCTGAAAGCTGTTTCGTAAGTTACGAGTGACGTTAGGAACGACTGGTGATCCTTCGTCCTGGTAAATAATACCTACCAGGTGTTCATTGGTGTTAATTTAGCTCCTAAGAAAGGATCACCAGTCGTTCGTAAAGTCGCTCATAACTTACGAACAGCTTTATGAAACACCCACCTGGCCTGGGTAGGGTAAAAATAGTTTAATTTAAAGGAACAATTGAAGGTTTGTTCTGTATACATTTTTATTTTAACAATATTGCAGCAGCGGTCTTTGATTTCAAACTGGCCCTGAATAAAGGCATACTAAAAATACAGTAAAAATTATTGCACTTTAATACCAAGAGTAATTGCAGGAATTAATAGAATGCTAAGTCAAATAAAACGAGAATGGAAGCTTAAATGGTGCTAAAGATACAGAGCTCTGATTAGTTATCAGATTAATGGTAAACCTAAGTTTAGTACTTTGATTTGTTTTAATCCATAATGTTTTGGGTTTTTTTTATCTAATGACAGAATAAATCCATGAATGAATTTATGCTGTTTATTTCTCTTTTGTGAATGAAAAAGATATGAGCTCAGTATGTTTATGCTTTTCCTCTCTGTTCGTTGTCAGGGATGCACCAAGCTCCTCCGACAATGCAACTAAGAACAGCAAGAGGCGGAGGGGTCCCAAGACGGAGGCTGATAAGGAGAGACAACGACAGCGTCTCGACGGCATCATGGTTCATCTTCTATCTCAACAACGAGCCGCCAAGCAGTGTAAGACCGGCTCGCTTGATGATGATGGTGGTGATGATGAAAAAAATGGTGGCTCGGCTGTCTGTTAGTGTTCCATTTTTGGTTTCATTTTCTTTTCTTTCATTTCATGTTGCTTCTGCTTGCATTATTATATTATATTGTGACGACGACTGTTACTGCAATTACTTTTGCTGCTGCTACTACTACTACTGCTGCTGCTGCTGCTGCTGCTCTGCTACTACTACTACTACTACTACTACTACTACTACTACTACTACTACTACTACTACTACTACTACTACTACTACTACTACTGCTACTACTGCTACTACCACTGCTGCTACTACCACTGCTGCTACTACTGCTGCTTCTACTGCTACTACCACTGCTGCTACTGCTGCTGCTGCTGCTACTGCTGCTGCTACTACTACTACTACTACTACTACTACTACTACTACTACTACTACTACTACTACTACTCCTCTACTTCTACTACTACTACTACCACTGCTGCTACTACCACTGCTGCTACTACCACTGCTGCTACTGCTACTACTGCTACTACCACTGCTGCTACTACTGCTGGTACTACTGCTGCTACTACTGCTACTGCTACTGCTACTACTTCTGCTGCTACTACTACTACTACTGCTACTACTGCTGCTACTACTACTGCTACTACTGGTACTGCTACTACTTCTGCTGGTACTACTACTACTTCTGCTGGTACTACTGCTACTACTGCTACCACCGCCGCCGTTACTACTACCACTATTACTACTTCGGCTGCTGCCAGTACTTCTACCATAATATTGAAGCTACTACCTGTATTTAGAATAATGAAAATACTACTACTACTACGACCACTCCTACTACCAATATCACTACTATTCATAGTACTACATTATATTCCAAAAGTTGCACCGTTGGTTTAAGTATGCACAGTGGTAAGGATTTCCTCACAGGCTGTATGAGTGACAAAACCCTATGAAAATATTGTTATAGAGAAAAATGCAACAAAAAGAAACATGTCTTTGCATGCCTCACCCATTATTTGTTATTTGTTAAAAGAGCAAACTTGGAATGAAACTGCTAATTCCCTTTCAAATTGCATATTTTCTTTGTATTCATTGTATCACAAGATATGCATGTCTTTTAATATGACTATGAAACTGCAGTGAATTGTTGGTCAGAAAATCTTTGTAGCATGAAAAAAAACTCATATCACGCTATCATTACCTCACATATACATATATAAAAATTTTTGTTTATGTTTTGAAATTGTAGCATTAAAAAAAAGAATTATCATACCTAAAGCACTGTGAATAATGAATAATGTATATAAATTAAATTTTAATTGCCTTATAGATAGTACCTACAGTTTAAATCCCCCCACTCCTCTACATTGATATTCTCTCAATTGCTAAAAAAATTTATTGGAAAAATGTCAAACTATTTATTTATGCATGTCTATGATTACTGACTACCACTATTAAAGATTTTTTTTTAGAAATACATCTGTTTTTTTCCCACATGGCATGTAATATGTAATTTTCTCGCTTTTCTACTCAAAAGTGATAAATTTTGAGTACATGCCTCTTAATGCATCTTTTATTTCTCGGGGGCTGTTTCACAAATCTGCTTTAGAGGCGAGCTTGACCTTACAGGCAACCAAGATGTAAAGTGCCATACATGCCAATGTATTCTGAAAAAAAAAAAAGTCTAATAATCTATGAATGAGAATCGTATCTGTCTTGCCATGCTCAATCTTTACAAATATCTAAAGGATGAACTCCCTCTGGTGTTAAGATATCATTGCTTTGCTTCTAACTTTCATTGCTGCTTCTAATTAGCATTCCTTGTTAAATCCATAGGGGTGTATTGCTTTCATACTGGCTATTTTAATCACTCATTGCTTCTCAAATTAGCAATAATTTGCTCATGTGAAAAGCTGGAAATTAAAATGGATGTATCGGGGAATTCATAATTTGCACAATTTGATTTGAAATTACCAATTTCCACGTGTAAATAGTGGGTAAACAGTGGAAATTATTTATGATGTGATAATTGATATGTTTCTATCATGGGGGGGGGGGGGCTCCTGGAAGCGTGTTTTGGATTTGTCCATCCTGTTTTCATTCTAAAAAAAAATAAATTGATTGATCAAATTTAAACTTGATTAATATGTGTATGCTGGGTAGAAAATAATGTGATTAATATTTGGAGATTGCAAGGTCAAAAGTCTCAATTCATATATATACCTGGAAATTACCCATTCTTACATTGAAATAGACAGTATGATGGGGGGGGGACCTAAAGCTACGCATTTGTTTTCAAACTATAAAAACTGTCCCAATTTTTATATTTCAACAAATTATATTTCACTAATTTGTGGCAAACATTGTAAAGATCATTAACCAAGAAGAAAATATCGCAAAACTCACTAATACGAAAATCCCGCCGTGTTTTCCGAACAGCTCTTGTTTTGCTGCCCGATGTAGAAAGGGTCTTAAAGCTACGCACTTGAAACTATCATAGGATAAAATGAAATTAAAGCAAATATAACTACAAACTTCCAAACAGTTGTTGGTTTTCTCTGCATTTAGAGATTTACTGCAGCCTCTGTAGAAAAAATTGAATAGGAATCGTTCGTCACTCTGCAGTCACAGTTCCATACACAGGGCGCACATTTGCCATAAAAACTGCATGCGCGATGAGTGGTGCGTAGCTTTAGGACCCGCGCAGCTTTAGGACCCCCTATACAATACAATAAACAGTTTCATTGATCAATTGCAAACTTGGTTCATGTATGTGATGGGAGTGATATTCATTTTAATAACTTCTTAGTGTATCAAGGTGCAATTTCGGAAAAGATCCGTCATAAAAATAGTTTGTTTTTTTTTAAATAAAGTGATAGATCAAATTATGTAATTACGTCTGGGGATGATTGTCTTATTAAAAAATCTGAAGTTTGAAAGTGTAATTTCCAAATTTGTCAATGACGCTGGCATAAATTTCAACTATATGTACTCCATGTACGTTTACTTAAAAGGAATTTCTTTAAAAGACCTAAAATGAGCTCATTTTCATCATTTATTAATTTACAGTTTTCTGCTTGATAAATCAAAGTTTTGCTTCTTTGACATGACGTCCCACATGCTTATGTCTCACGTACCAGTACATAACTTTGAGCAAGATAATATTAATTCCTTGCTTTCTGGATTGCTAATTATTAACCTTCAGCAAATTTTTACGAATTCCAAAGTTCATACTTCGGCGCAACATTTATTTCACGTTGCTCAGTTCAGAGATGCTAGTCTTTAGGCTATTGCCTGATTTTAGGCTCTGACAATTTAACATTTCAGGCTTTATATTGTACAGTACTTATGGGATTTTAACATGTTCTGGCTTCTTTTCAGGCCCAGTGAGTAAAACTTACTGGCATCCCTGTCAGTTATAGAAATACGAGTTTCACTAATATTTTGAATTGTTGTTTTCCACAGTGGATGTGACTTATCTCCTAGAGCAAGGAAAAAAGCAGAGGAAGAGACAGGCACCGGTAATGGAAGACTTCGTCTGAGTGTTACCATGGCGATAGAATGACGAGGGATTGTCGGGGGCGAGGCATCCGACTACACCCATCCGCCCACGCCGAAGGATTCGTGAGGCGATGTATTACCATGGAAACGACAGAAGCAGGAAGCCAAGGAAGCCATACTTGATGCGAGTAGGTTGGATTCCGATGAAATCAAAGGAAAAAAAAAAAGTCTTGCGAGAGCAGACAGTACACGGCGGCGATCTGGATTTGAAATGACTAGTGAAGAGTTCTGGAGTCGGAAACATGTATGAACAGATTCAGGGAATGTGGTAGTTATTGGTTTAACTTATGTCGGTATAGGTAATAATAGCTTGTTGAAATCATCAAATGATTAACACATCTTAGGTCGAAATCAAACGAAATCGAGACCTTTGGATGGTAAAGGAGAATGTTCATTCCTCCTTCGTTGAAAGTTACTAAAACAAAATTAATAAGTCCCATCCAATACTACAGTATGTAAAGCATATTGGATAACTTGGATAACAAAGAGAATTTTTTTGAGAGGCATAGGAAACGTGAGTGGGAGAGAATCATTAAATTTCTTCCAGATTATGTGAAAGAATTTCAAACGACAAAGAAGTGCTTGTGCGGGATACAAATTGGGCTAACCCAAATGGCGTTTTTACCTGGGTTGTATCAATCTAAAGATTAGATTAGAAGCCATCATATTTTTTTTTACCAATACTGAGCGATTTTGGGTGGAGGTTGCAGCGTCGGAATAAGATTGGAATGAGATTTCAGATTTTTACGATGTTGTGTGAAGGATAACCGCATGCAAAAAGTTTGTGAAGCGTTGGTGTCCTCCTGTCTGTAACAATTGTCAAGTTTGGAATTTGTACTTGAAATCATGATTGAAATCACATTGAAAGGGGATCGATCGTAAAGCAACAATCCATGACGGAGCTACTCTCTTCTCCTGTATGAGTGTATTAAGTTTTCATGTGTATTATACATAATTCTCTGAAATGAAGTTTGTTTCATTTTCAATCGTTATATTAAGAAATATATGATTGTGGTTTTATTCTGTGATTTATAATGAAGTCATTGTGAATAAATCAGATTGTTTCTTGGCAATTTTCAAATCATTTCTAATCCTGTCAAAGAAAATCATGTTTTCAGTGCTATTGTACCAAAGATTGTAGCTTATTGAGACAACCTTTCCTGATATTCATATGGAAATATTGAAAATGATTATATAAAGACAATTGCTATAGTAATAGAGGAAATATTTTCTGAAATATGAATTCATAGCCAAGATCAACATAACTACATGTAGTTTGGATAAATGAAGTAGTCAAGAGCATCATGTACATACAAATTACATGTTCATTTATCTCATGATTTACTCTGTGTACAAAATGACGAATTCAGCTATATTTCAAATCCTGAATTATGAAATCATGTTTGATTAATTTTTAAAATAAACTCGCTTTCCGAATTTTACAAACATGGCGTGTATGACGTACTTGTTATTATTCGATGCTCTCTTAAACTGATTAGATTCAATTGTTTTGAAAATGGAATCTTGATGTATGCTATATACTCTTCATATATTTTACTTGAATCATGAAATTTTATTATAATATGTGGCTGGTTATGTCATATTTTATGTCTTTATGTACTTGTCAAAATATCACTAATGCATAGATACAGTACATATATGTTCCAATTTTTTTTCAATTATTTACAATCGCATAATTGAATATGCTGTAATGAAATATATTGCAACACAATACTTCTCAATAATTGGAAATTGTGAAATAAAACGGTTACTTTTTATTGCATTTATGTGATGTAGGAGACATAAGGTTACAGAATGTTAGGACTTATCAACCAAAATGAAGTCCACTGTTTTTGTTGTATTCGGGAGAATGTATCTATTGCATACAATTTTTAACAGTTCTTGAAATGCTTCTAGAACCTCCTCAGGCATGCTGACGCAATTAGGATCAGAAATAGATCATTATGTCCTTCTTCTTCCTGTCTGGTGATTAATTCCCTGTAATAAAATGATGGGCAGGAGAAAAACCTTGTTTTTACGACCATTAAGAAGGAAATGAAGAACAGTATGAAAGATAATATCAATAACCAGCATTTAACAATCAACCATATCACAGCGTTTACAGACACTAAGCACCAAAATGCGTAAAAATGACAATACAAATGCGTATACAAAAGAGAGATGATCAAAATATGTATAGTGTGTGTGTTATATTTTGTATGGGCTTAAATAGGGGATTAAATAGATTGTCTGCTCTCAATTTGCCCCCTCCCCACTCACTCTTGCTTCACTTATTAACATGTCCGTATCTTCTCTTGGAGTATAATGTCAAAAGAGGAACACCATATCTATCATTTTCTTAAAGACTACTCCAGAGGTCCAACGTCTCATTTTGATATTTGTTTAGAGTATGGTTTTATGTGTGGGTGTGGGAAATCTTCATATCGATAGAATGTCAATTGGAGCTGATTTATTATAAGAATCGGATATATTTGAAATCTACCACCGACGTTAAATATGTGTGTATTTGAATCGTGGTAAGTGTAGTAGGGATATATAAAACAACTCTATATCTAAATACTCGTAAATTTGTGTATTACTGAGATATGCAAGTCGCTGAGGGTGGACAGTCAAATTGAATCAGAAAATTGTGGGTAAAATGATTCCAAATTTTGTGTGTTAAAGTTGTTTTAACAATGTATATTATTCCTATATTTTGAGCAAACGTACATTAATTCTGACCGGACCCATTTTCATGTTTTAATTCTTAGCTTTGCATTGATATGTAAAGCAAAATCCAGTGTATTTGTTGGATTGGAAATGCAGAAGGTATTCAAAAAGATTTTGAAAATTGATGCAAATAGGACGTGCTAGGTGTTTTAGTTATCGTTGATCTTTATGGTGCAATTTATTCTTATTCTTCAAAAGGGTGGTGGTGTTTTTGTCTCATATATTCCGTTGTGTTTTGAAGTAATCATAATGTTAGTTTGAAATTAAATTTTGTTGTAAATGTGTGTATACATTCTTGTTCAAATAACTTTCTTTTTCCTGTTAATATAACACTGCCCTATAAATACATTTTTGAACGTGTACTCAGACGCTTATGTGTGGAGTATATCATTTTTATTTGATTTTTTTTTCTCTTCATTTTAACCCTGACTACCTAGTAGTCGACGCTTGTATATAACTGAAATGGTGTTGATGCCTTCTTGTATGAAATTGTATTTATTAGACATTCTACATTTAAAATATTTGAATGGATTGTAATTATTTGGTCATTATTTTAGAAATTTGAAATCAAAGCTGGCTAATATTGTCATTTTATTAAAGGGAAAAAATGTATGCAGCTGGATATGAAATTCAACCCAAACCGTGGTCCCCTTTTCCCACCCATAATGTACTTTTTGTTGTAAATATCAGTTCATGACTAGGTACTACAAAACATGCATTTAAAACATTGCTTGAAACGAAAGAAAAATGTTATGTAACAAAAAAATTTAAAAAATGAAACGAGGATGACAATTTGAAATGAAAATTTTAATCACTATTTTTCGGGGTAAAACATTGACTTGTATATGATGTGAACATAACAGTTTGTATATAATATGTGTGATAAAACTGAAATTGAATGTGTCCAGGTTGTCGTTGTTTTTCGTTGTTTCATGCTCATATATATTGTGTAAAGAAATGGAAAACATAGCAAAGAGGTTTTTTCATAAGCCCAGATATTCTATTAATCTGTGTACAAATTAAAAATTAGAAAACAGTGGAAAATAGTGTGTGTAATTGATGTTATTATTAGTGACCTGTTGAGGATTGCTCATTCATTTTTCTTTGCCGAGATGTTGCAACATTTGAACTGGTCTGAAAGGGGAAGTCCACCCTGAATTGTTTTTATAGCAGAAAAAAAATTCATTAGAAATTTAAGGAAAATCCATTAAAGATTAAGATAGATTCTGTGTTGCCAGCAGCCCCATGTGTTAATGTAATATAAAATGCATTAATATTTTTGTTTGTTGAAATGCTGCTTGCATACGACATCAAATAAAATTCTAATGGATTTTCCTCAACCTTCAACAAATATTCTTTGTCAGGGTGAAGCGGTAATTGCTCAAAGGGCATAGGGTTGGTTCAGAATGTTTGGAGCAAAGATCATTAAACCTTGGCAGAAGTGTACACATAAGAAATGCAAGACTACAAATTAGATCTTTTATTTTTTATTTGCAACACCCATTGGAATAGATTATAATACACACTTTGAGTGTGAAGATGCAGAGATAATATATGCAATATTTTATTCATTTTTTGTTTCTTGGAAACACTTTTTAAAAAGCAACATCAAATTCATTTGTTTTTCATAACAAAATAATGACCTCTGAGAGATCATCTAAATCATCTCTTTCTATTTAAATGGCTTTTTTTAACACACTTTTTATACACACATCTTTTCAGTGTATCGACATATACACATTGTACTGAATATATAAAGAAACACTTCATTGTCAACATTAAATGAGATGAATAAATGAGCACTGGTATATTTACTGCTAGCAATATACAAGAAGGCGTTCAACTGTGTTTTGCATATTCATAATGTAATTCTGACTCTGGGGAATAAAAAAAACATGGTGCTTGCTTGTAAGCCAGTATGTTTTATTCAGATTCCCTATTTCTTTTTTTTCATGGAAACTAAGTATTTTCTTTTTTTTTCTGTCTTTAAAAAAAAATCCTTCCTCAAAATTTCTTTTTTTTGGGGGGGGGGGGTAGGGTGGCTGTTAAGTTGCCAAAACACCAATTTCAGAAGTTTAAGGCATAACAGAATGCAATTCAATTTGAAATAACACTAGGCAAAATATCAGAGCATCGTTTACAAAAGCAACAAAAACATTAACACAATACCATACTAGAAAAATAAATAGAAATGACATTTCAGCAACCCATAGAGCAATTATTAACAGTCCAACACAATGAATGAACCAATTAATTAATTCTGGTGGACACTGCAAAATGCACTCCTAGCAGAGCATTGAATGTATACAACAACAACACTATTGAATGTAATATTTTATCACCAGACTTCACAACACAATGAACTATCTAAAGCCTAGCAGAACTTCATCATTTCAAAAATGGGCATCTTCTGGTGGGGTCCACTAATCAATTTAATTTTTTTCAGTGTCCATTGTCTGATTTTTCATCATCTGTCCAAACTGTAATATCTTTAACCAGGGCCCCGTCTTACAAAGAGTTATGATCCAATCAACCACAACTATGGAAAGCCAACAACGTCACTATCTAAAATATATGTTAGTTCAAAATATTTCCTAGATACGATGTATATCCACACGTTCAGTATTTTCTTGACAATTCAGTATGCTTCTTTTCGTTTTCAAAGGATATTGTGCAAATTTCATATTTAAATTAAAAAAAATAATGGTACTGATAAATAATAATGTTTTATTTATCCAGGGTAGCCTCTTTCAATTGTGAGACAGTGGGCCCTGCATAACATAATATGATATCATTACCCTTCTTCGGTCTAAAACGCTGAGCGCCAAGCAAGAAGGTCCCATTTTTATAAGTCTTTGGTATGACTCGGCCGGGGATCGAACCCACGACCTCCCGTTCATGAGGCGGACGCTCTACCACTGAGCCAACATGCCATATTGATGGATTTTCATATACGTGAGGTTGATCAGATCGATCGTAACTCTTTGTAAGACGAGGCCCCGTGATGTACATAACCATTCTTGCTATTCCCGATGGATGAAAATTTTGAAATGTCAACACGATGATTAAACCCTGGGGCATCCATTCAGACAAGATTAAAAATATTAGATATTTTCATCTTCCATAGAATGATTTTTTAACTCCGCAATATTACATCCATGAACCGTTTCATAGAGAAATAAATCACCTTGTAATCTGTGTAACTTTATGTACACTGCATGCTTCAGTTTATATTAATCTTTTTCAAAATTATGATTTAAAGGTAGCATGGGTACTACGATGGGGGCTTCATTTGTACCTGTTTTTACACAACAAGCAACTTAAAATGCCAAAGTGACAGCCAGCATCTTATTTTGTTTGTTTGTTATAGTATAACAACCATATGGATGATGCTAGGGGTTTTTTAATTTGAAATGAATGGACAATTGCTTGACAGTATACAAATAGCGAATAGGCACGAGTTCGATGGTGCGAGATTTTCGCATGAGGTGAAAGAAAGATGCTCTATTCAATGAGACATTAGCCAAGTTGAAGAGAGTGTTTCTTTCACCGAATGCAAAATCTTGCACCATTGCACAAATACGAATATTCCCTATTTGTGTTGTACAACCCTTCAGAGTTCTATGAAAATGGAGCAAAAATATTGAAAGCATAAGAAAAGAAGACACGACCTCGAGCAGCATTGCATATGCAAGCTATGCGCGTATTTCACTTTCATTAACTGAGCTGAGCGCATAGAATTGCATCATATGACGTCACCTCCCAAAGCCGTGCAATGGTACATTTTGGATGGTACATCGTGAGTGCAACGGTACAATTTGCTTGCATACAACAAGCTAAGTAGGCGTTGTACAATAACAATATACTGAACTTTCATCTATTATTTTACTAGTGAAGGCATAGTGCAGAAAAAACATGTTGAAGTACATTATGGAAAAGATGCACGTGGAATAAGTGAATAAAGTGAACAAAAATGATACCACAAAATATGATTGGAGAAAAAAAATGGAAGAATAGATAACGAGAGAATGATAAAGGCAAGAATGACTGGATTCAACAGCTCAGAATTGTTTAGTTTTTGTTGTAATTTCCTGTAGATGTTATAAGTTCAGTTTATTACATTTCATTGTAAAGCGCGTAGAGAATTAAGTATTCATTATTATGCGCATATAGAGAATTAAGTATTCATTATTATGCGCATAACAAATCTAACATTATTATCAATACTATTCTGCATGAAACAGAATACAAATAGCGACTAGGCATGAGTGCCAGATTTCGCACGAGGTAAAAAAGGGAGTGTCTCTTTCACCGATTGCGAAATCCGCACCATCGCACGTATAAAAATTGTTCGCAAGAAATACGAGCAATTGTAAATTTTTTCCTGTTAATCTATGAAAGTAAGAAAGAATTATTGAAAGCGAAAAGCAAAATCCCTCAAACACTCATCAGATCTGAAGCAGTAATGCGCATTTGCCAGTAAGCCCTAGGCGTATATTGCACCTGCATTTACTAAGCGCAATGCATTGAGTCCTAATTTTTATAGTGACATTACCTTGTTCTTGACTGTGACACGGTACATTACAATACAATTTTAACTGTACGTGTGAAATGGTATGAATGTGTGACATTCAGCTTCCCATTCACTCGCGTGAACACGTTTAATAGGTGTTTACAATACCGGTATGTACCCACGGCAACAGAATTGTTCTAACTCTTTGATTATTGACAGAAATATTAGCCATTTTTTTGCAATCGCGACAGGGATGGATTCTACAACACAGAAAATCTATTGAAGATGCCCATCAAATCACAATAAACAGTTGAGAGGTCTTTGTCGAAAAAATAGTTGAACCGGGACAGCCGATTGTCCTAAGATTCGGAGCTGACAAAAAATTGCAAATATGTCGCTCGAGATGAAACTGTGTTGACTCACCAATTTTCGACAAAGACTGATTAGTCGAGAAGGGCTTTTAACAATAGATTTTCTGTGTTGAAGAATCCATCCCCACCGTTATTGTGAAAACTTTTTATATGTACATAACAAGAGCCTGGGTTAAAAAAGGTTTAGCTAAAACCCTACGAGAAAGCAACGAAAATGTCTGACAAAAGAATTTTTCAAAAGAAGAATTTGAATAATGCCATCGGTACCGCGCAGTGGACTTTATGGCCCGTATTCTGAACCTGGGTTTAATATCAACTCTTTTTAATAATTTTGAGGTTTATCTATAGATAGCCATCTGAGACTAGATCTAACATTTCAATATATACCGTTCGATTTACCGGCAAATTTAGAGCTAAATAAATTTGTTCATAAATATTTCAGAATAATGATGATAGTTTTCTTCACCATCATCAAGCCATGGGAAAGATCCCAGGAATTATAAGAAACATTAATAATAAAATAGACAGTTCTTGCATAGCGCATAACACATCATGACTAATGTCTCTATGCGCTTCCAAAGGACTTGGATATTATTACCCCGGCTGTAGCTCAAGCAGCCTTCCAGCACTCGGTGCATTTCAAGGAATAAATTCCTGCCAGGTACCCATTCACCTCACCTGGGTTGAGTGTAGCACAATGAGGATTAATATCTTGCGGAAGGAAACTATGCCATGGCTAGGATTTGAACCCATGACCCTCTGTTTCAAAGTCCAGAGACTAATCCACTGGGCCACAGCGCTCCATTACAGTGTGAAAACAAATTTTCGACTTTTTTAGCTTCCATAATTAAGCCTAGACTTGGACTATGGTTTCAGTTAAACTAGAGAGATTACAGCCCATGATGTATTAATGAGAAAATTTTTTTCATTAAACCCCCCCCCCCAAAAAAACCCACCATATTTCTTTCTGAAAATTATCAAACTAAAGACCAGGCTCTACATAGAGCACCGTGCAAAATGTGAATATAAATTTCATATACTGTATATACACATGTACATGTTATATAGATACACTGAGTGCCATTTCATCAAAAAGTGCTTTTAAACTCACAAATTTATCTACGAGCACTGGTACACTTTAAAAATCCAAAAATGTTGAAAAATTGAACAAAACTGAAGGAAATCTCTAGATTCTTCAGAAAAATTTTCAAGAGTCACACACAGAGGTTTAATACATTGCTATTTTGTAGCCAAGACGAATTCTGCATTAGTTTTACCAGTCTTGTGAAATTACACTAAAAGGTACAATGTATACATGGCACCGGCTATTAAAGAAAACAAAATAACTTTGGAACAATTTGAAACAAAACTAAATTCAACTTTCAAAACTAATATCTTTGGATAAACCAGAACCCAAAACAAGAGAAAGATATATATGTATTTGCACAACTTTGTATAAACAACAAACGATAAATAAATTAAAATACAAGGTGTTCACATTCTAAACTAAATTGTGAAAAATAACAAAAATTCTTTACACATCCGAAACAATTCAATAACAAATTCTGCAAGTCGAATGAACATAAAACAAAAATCTATGGTCAATGTGGACCATTAAGAAAAATTCAGATCCATTATAAATAAACTGAAATTCTGATCCGATGTTCACGATTATGTCTGCATTATCATATATTTTTTAAATATCCACCTGTGTGTTAATGGGTGACAAGAAATGAATAGAAAAATATTAAATGCCGTCTTACATAGCACATGCATGTCGATCTTCTGGATTTTGCTTAATGCCTGTGGGGAGAGGGGGAGGGGGGTGGGGAGTCATAACCAAACAGCAACATACATTGTAGTTGGTCTACCACACTAAAATGTGTGTATTACAGTCAAGCTGCACATACGCTAGAGGAGGCTAGGATAGTTATTGAACAAACTTTCAATAGCTCTGCTTAAATACAATGAAGGTCCACGAAAGATCCATATTGTACAGCAAGTAATGGGTCCATGGTTGGAGGAATAAAACTGAAAGTGAAAATTCATTCTACTTTCATAAACGAAAGCTAATTAATTAGAATTGCATAACAAGGTCACAAGGATTTCATGACGAGTGTGTGAGAGTATTATAATAACAATCTCATATTCACGCCCCGTGTAATACACGTGACATGAAATCCTTCTTGGTATCAGAATACACAGGACAGCAGATACAGTTCGATCTGCAAGGCAAAACAACCCATTAATTCACAGCTCCAAAAAGAGGCACATTTTCTTGTTTTTAAGATGACAGTAATTAATATAGCCAACTTGATCCAGTTGTTTATTCAAAGCATCATGAGCCAAGTATGTATGTATAAAACAAGAATGACAATCAACAATATAGGCCGGTTATTTGGGCGATGAAAACTATTATTAGTTCATCTATACCTAGTGGTTAAAAACTGTTCGTATTAACGCATTCCTGGTATATTTTCTTTTAATAGAGCTAAATCAGATTTTCAGTCATTATTATCAATGAAAAAAATATTAAGGCATTTACATAACGCCATTAATCAAGAAATAATGTATTCCAGCTCGAGCCGCCTTCCAGCCCTCAGGACTTAATTCTGCCACCTATTGACTGCAGCACAATGTGGGTAAATTCAAACCCATGAACGGCTGTAGGAATTAGGAACTTCAATCTAACCATCGATATTTCAAAATTTGGGGCATTTTGACAGCGCAAGAACAAATCACCGGTCATGTATCAAGAGTTGTGTGCAAACTTACAGACAGCTTCAGGAAACGGCCTCTAGTGTTACTGATATTACATAGGAAACCATTTATAGATTGGTAGCAATCAACCGATACATGCCACAGGAATAGTGCAATTTGAATGGCTGAGAGGAAATCTGTAATGCGTTTCTCATATCAGTTATTCAGCAGGTTTCATCTAACAGGGCATAAATTGGAAAGATGTGACAACAGAACTTATGACTATTTGTTCAATGTCACAAGTGAAAGCTTTGCTGCTTCTCAAACAAACAATAATGTAATACACATTTTATAATCTACACAAAAAAACCTCATGATACCAAAATTCCAATAAATCGGGGGAAAATAATTCTTTCTCATAGTAAAATTGTTGTTATATTGACAAATAATACTGAATGAAATAATGACAACATACAAATCTCAGCGACAGTTAAGATGTGCCTAAATTGCTACGGTTTGGATTGTCATTGCATGTGGCAGACAGTCCAGTCCTATTACGAGAATATGTAAGTGAGAACACTGGCACAAAATAGCTACAGACAGAGAGCAGGGCATGGCAGAGTCAAAATGTTGAACTAATGGTTGAAAATGGCCCACGCCCCACCTTACAAAGAGTTACGATTGATCTAAGCAACCTTACTACATGGAAATCCAACAATGTCATAATTTCGTCTCCAGGAAATGTCCAAAATGTCGTTTGTAAGGAAAAAACAGCACCCTGAATTTTCAAGAAAACGATGAATAAATGACATTACGTCATATCTAGAAAATACTTTGAACAAACATGCAATTTAAATTTTGACGTTGCTGGCTTTTCATAGTTGCGGTTGATCGGATCAATCGCAACTCTTACAAGAGATGGGGCCAAGAAGTGTTTATTACAATAACTAGTGTTTGCTATTGCCGGTTCATTGGTCAAGCCGGCCCGAGTCCACTTGGAGGTGATACACATACCAATTGCAGGACTGATGCCGACATGAAGGCGGCTTCAAACCACATCCAATGTTGGACTCGGTCTGAGGGGGCGTCGATCAAAAAGAGGGAAGTGATACACAAAAGGCGAGCCGCCTCCGACGTTAGCAGTACGCTTTCGGCGTATGTGTATAATCTCCTCACCATCATTGATATGTTTTGCTCATTTTACTCTATTACAATTTGACACGATTGTTAATCTCAAAAGCCTGTGTTCTTTAGAATAGATTAACATATGCCATGGTCTAACTCTGTGTCAAACTTATGGATAGCCACAGGGTTTTAAACTTGCATTTACATTATAAACTGGCTTCCAAAAGAAAAAAAGTGATTAAACTTTACAAAGGCACTGCAGAAAATCAGCTCAGTCAAAATGAACAATATTTTTGCACAGGCTAGCTTCCAATAATCTTTTCTAAGCACATGTCAATAATTAAGAGATTGGTTCAGTCAAAGAGAGGCTGTAGCCCCTCACATTGGTTTCAGAATCCAAAGTCACAGAATGCCAAAACAAAGACCAGTGAAAATGAGATGGGATTAAATCAAACTTACCATCTGACCACTTCATTATTGACACATGTTTAGTAAAGATTATTGAAGCTAGGCTGTGTAAAAATATTGTTTATTTTGACTGAGTGGGATTTGTGCAGTGCACTTGCAAAAATTTGATCAGTTTCTTTTGGAAACCCAGTTCATATTTCCCATCTTTACTTCGCTCTTTCATCAATTATTCCCAGTCAATTAGGAATGATCTGAGTGTCCAATGAGCTGGCAAAATTACATTTGTTCCGTGAGAGAGATACCTGTCACACGTTGCTATCCATAGTTAAAGGTCAAGTCCACCTCAGAAAAATGTTGATTTAAATCAATAGAGAAAAATCAGACAAGAACAATGATGAAAATTTCATCAAAATTGGATGTAAAATAAGAAAGTTATGACATTTTAAAGTTTCGCTTATTTTCAACAAAACAGTTATATGAACGAGCCAGTTACATCCAAATGAGAGATTCGATGACGTCACTCACTCACAATTTCTTTTTTGTTTTTTATTGTTTGAATTATACAATATTTCAATTTTTATGAATTTGATGATCAGGACCTCATTGCCTGAAGCACAAAATGTTAAAATAATGGAATTCCACGTGTTCAGGGAGGAATGAGACTTCATTTCACATGATAATGATGAGAAAATAAAAATATTTCATATTTTATATAATAAAATACAAAAGAAATAGTGAGTGATGTCATCAACTCTCTCATTTGGATGTAACTGGCTCGTTCATATAACTATTTTGTTGAAAATAAGCAAAACTTTAAAATGCCATAACTTTCTTATTTTACATCCGATTTTGATGAAATTTTCAGTGTTATGCTTGTTGAATTTTTCTCTTTTTATTCAAATCAAGTTTTTGTTTGGGTGGACTTGTCCTTCAAGACCACAACTTTATACCAGAGTTTGAATTAATATGTGCAAAAGGGTACCAAACCAACCTGCTTTTCAAGGAAGTCTTGTCTGCAGTATCCACATAGATGCACCCCCTTTTAGTCAAATACAAATAAATAAATAAGGAAATGAGCACAAGATGACCAGGGTTTCGAAAATGAACATCAGAGGCTTGTCATACTCGCAAGAGGAGCATGGAGGGGGTTACTATAACTGCAAGGACTAGTCCAGGAAGGGGTGAAGCTGTCTAGACTCCTGGGCGAAGAGGTACAACTACTTGGGGTCTTCATGGAGGAAGAACGGCTGGCTGCGGAGCTACCGACGACCTTGGACTTCTTGGAGGATGATGATGATGCTGAGCTGATGCTGATATCGTTATTGTTGTTCTGTGAATCCCCAGTTTCCATGACGACGTGGACGCGTTGATGCTCCTTTCGCCACGTCCTCCAGACGATGCAGTGGTAGCGTAGTGACATCTGTGGAACGAGAGAGGAGAGTAAAAAAACATAGGCCAGAAAATCAAAATCAGTGACAAGATTGGAAGAGATCATTCAAAAAGACTGACCAAGAATGAAGAGATTCTTTGTCATCTCTGAACTGCAATGGAGTGCACAACCGAAAGACAATTATTGTTTGCACAAGTATTATCATTGTTTTTGTTCACTTCTTTGAATATTGTGTAGCATTCATTGCTGATGTTGTCATCGTTATTCAATATGACTACAGTTTTCACTACACATGTTATCATCATTATTATTATAAATATAATCATCTATATAATTATGACTATTACAACTGATAATTATGACTATTACAACTGGAACTATCATCTTCACAATCATCATAACCATCAAACGATAAATATCATTATCATCATCCTTATCATCATCATCATCATCATGACTATGAGCATCATCATCATCACAATGAGCATCATCAACACAATCACGTAAGAGAAATTTTCAAATATCAGTTCAACATGCTTACAGCAAAACGAATCCTCGCAAAATAAATGAATAGGAAAATTTCAAAAGAATCATCAAGTTTTCAGTTAAAATGAATATATAAAAAAATATATCAAATAGATGTTTATGAAGGAAAGAATGGTGTAGGGAATCATTGTCGAGGGTTGAAGGTTCTTCCTTATTCCAATAATTAAATGGCAGTAAAGTAAAAGTCTTATCTAAAGAACTACACCCATAATAACTTCATATCTACTGATGACGTACAATATTAATCTCAAAGACTAGTACAAATGAGGTCTCTCCTCAAATTGGCTGTGGATTCAATACGAGAACTAGCAATGAATGTCATAACTCTGATTCTGACTTTTAAAATCTTCCAATATTTCTATTATACAACTGATAATATTCAAAGAAGGCAGACATTTAATGATGCAGACTGATAGGACTAAGATCGTAAGAAATGAGCTTTCTTCGAGTATGACTTTGAAATTGAGCAGACAAAGAACAAAAAAGAATAATCATAAATTACTTGTGACATTCATCAATGCCTGATGTGGATGCCAGGAAATGAGCTGTCAGTTTCACAATCTTTATCTATTAATATTGTTTCATATTTTCCTTTACATTCAGATCTACCTTCATCTGCAATTACCTCTGTTTTATAACGAAAAAAGTTGTAAAACATCATTCCACCCACTTTCTCTTCACAACCCGCCCCCAAGGATTTAGACCACTTTTTCTAATATGCTTTTCACACTGCATTTCTTTAACTCCATATTATCCTTAACCCCGTATTATCTTCTTTTTTTATTCACACTGTCTTTCTTGACCCCATACTACTATCTGCTTTATAGCTGGGGTTAATGCCTTAACCCTGGGCTATCACACAGCTCATGAATATTGATTTTCCCACACAGAGTGCGATTAATGTGCAATTTCGACTTCTGTGACTGGCTAATGCTTAGCCCCACTTTTCCTTAGCCCTGTTCATTTCACACCGCATCTCTTAGCACCGCAATTGTGGTGCTAGCACCACGATAAGCCAGCTAACCCTGCTTTTTTGCAGGGCCAGATAGTACCATACTATTTACCGTGCTAGCCCACTTTGCTTAAACAGTTTAATAATGAAGTAAGCTAAGCTTAACCCCAGGAAATTGGGGGGGGGGGGCGCTAAGACCCCCCCTAGCTCCACCAATTTCCCGGGGTTAATGAAAAAAAGTGCAGTGTGAAAAGCATATAACTCTCTTTCTTGATCTGTTTCAATCTCTATTAATCTTTGTCTGTTTTTTTTTTTGTTCTGTCTACTTGTCTATGTCTATCTTTATTTCTTTCTTCCTTCCTCTCTCTCTCTCCCTGGCAATCAGCCTACTCTCTCTTTATCCCTGTATGTCTGCCTTGCAGTCTCTTGCTCACTCTCCCACCCCT
This sequence comes from Lytechinus variegatus, assembly GCF_018143015.1. Classification (NCBI taxonomy): domain Eukaryota; kingdom Metazoa; phylum Echinodermata; class Echinoidea; order Temnopleuroida; family Toxopneustidae; genus Lytechinus; species Lytechinus variegatus. The sequence goes on from NC_054744.1 coordinate 7,918,018, forward strand.
CCCACTTGCCAAAGACTCTACTAGTATTACATGAGAATTTTCAGTTCTTCTCTCTCTATCCCTGTGTCTACCTACCTATCTCTTGCTCCCTCCCCCCCCCTGGACACACTCTGTTACAAGACAACTATACAGTTTTACCATCTCTATCCCTGTGTCTGCCTGTCTACCCCCCCCCACACACACTCTGTTACAACACAGTATTTTCAGTTTCACACAGCTTCCAGGCAAGGGACATTTACCCACAACACACTGAGCGTGATTCTTGGATTTCCACAATGAGATATACATGTATGGAACATGCAGCCCAGACTAATAATCTTGACTGTCCCATTTTTGGGGGTCCCAGTTATTGTCAAACCGATTGTTGATCTAGCCATGGCCTTATATCATGGCTAGAACCCACGTTGAAAATGAAATGCATTTACTAATGGCATGATAGGATGACGGCAATTGAATATACTGGATTAGAGGCATAGTACCTGTTTTAAACAAATGTTTTGCATTGTTAGCATCATCATTATTATAATCATTGAAATTATCATCACCAGCATTATTATCATAATCTCCCTTTTCATCGTTATCATTTTCATCATCATCATCATCATCACCACCACCACCATCATCATCATCATCAAATCATCATCATCGTCATCGCCATCACCACTACCACTACCATCACCACCATAATATCACCATTATCATCTCTTTGGATCGGGTCAAGTTAAAGTAGACTTGGGATATATCAAGTTTCACAAAATACATGATACTGACAGAAATAAGGATTACAGTCAGATACATAATGCGCATAAATCACAGCAAATATAGCATGTACACCAATTCCATCATGAACGGTCAAACAGCAAATTATTTCATTATTTTTAGTTTACAGAAAAAAAAGAGAAAAATATAAGGTTTGAAATCAATAAGCAGGCCTGCACAATATATCTTCAACAAAGACTGAACATGATTATGCTTGTTATGTTTCCAGAGCATTAGGAAAGGGTATTTTTTCCAATTAACTTCCTGGCTCAGTCTGTGGATTGTATGAATTATAAAGAGGATAACCGATGGGAAATTCTAAAACATAATAAATACGTCACACACCTTGGCTAGTCAGAGAAATGAAAAACAGAGAAACTGGGTTATTGTATGTTTAACATTGTCTGGTGCCCTCCAAATTATCATTAATGAGGCAAGTGCCGTTTGGACGTTTCCCTACGTGCAAAGTTTCTTCTATGCCATGTTTTCTCTCTCTCTTGAACTCTCCCTCTCTGTATATACAGCGCATCGGCCAGACTCCGTATGTATAGGTCCTTTATATATATATATATATATATATATATATATATATATATATATATATACACTGTATATATATTATATAATACATAGGTCCTGTTAGTTATATATATATTGCTCTTGTTTTCTTTCTATAATAAGGTTTTTTTTCACTTCTTTTTCCCCTTTTGTTTTTCTTTTCTTTCTCTACATACCACCAATAGTGTTTGATGATATACAGTGCGTATCAAAAAAAAGTTTACACTTTGAAAAAGCCCTGGGAATTAAAAAAAAAATACAACATGTGGGTAAATTTTTCTCATGTAATTATGGGTTTGGGTCTCATCTATCAAATGAAAGTAAAAGTTTTGACAGAATGTTACACTTGAGTGAGCACTGTCCATTTTCGTAAAGCTCGCAGAAATCTGTTTGCGCAGAAATGCTTGTTTTCACGCTGTGTCAAGGGGAAAGGGCGAAATCAAGCTTACCCTGCGAAGCATTTCTCATAAATTTCCCTATCACTTTTAGCCAATTGAAATAAAACATATACATTCAAGCATTTTGTAACAATTTTGCCGCCCAAATTTGAAATTTTAACACTTAGTAAGCACAACCTTTACCCTTTTTGTGCCAGCTGGATCTGAGGACATAACTGAATCTGAACAAAAGTTTATATCAGCCATCTCCAGCATTTTTCACTAAGTTTTTATCATTCAAAGTGGCTTTACATTTCATTTTTCATTTAATACTTGTTTCTCCACACTTTTCCCAAGCTTGGCAATGATTAACAAAATGAAAATCAAGTCTAAGCCATTTCATGTAAATCACAGCTCAGTGTAAAGCAAATATCGTCACGATGGACTCGGTATGTGGGGGAGTGGGGTGGGGCGCAATGCACTCTTCGAAGTGTTTTGGGCAAGGAAACAGGTTTAAAAAGTTAAAAGATATCTTCAAATCAATTTTAATAGCTAAATTCCATGTGTTCTCCATGATTAAGGTCCACTTTTATTCGCATAACTATTTCAAAGTTCTGCGCAAATCATTTTTCACCACCTTTTCAAAAGTAAGTGGTGCTCACTCAAGCGGAAATATTTTTCGACAGTTATATCGTCATTTGCTTAAATGGATATGTACCAATGCTGAAATGTGGAAAAATCATCAGGATATTAAAAATACATAATTTTACAGGATTTTTTCTAAGTGTAAACTTTTTTTTGATACGCACTGTTGATAATATAGTTTATGAATAAACAGGGAATGCGGCCGATGGAAGGGCAATGGGATCAAACAGTTTTCCAGGTTTCACTTCATCCACAATATCATTTTTGTGAAACCTTAATACCCTTTAAACAATCCCATTTACTTTCAAACTTATCAGATGACACAGGAGATAAATATCGCACATTCTGTATCGATAACTCAACTCTTGAGGACATATCATCCGAGCTGAACAAGATCACAATGGCTGCCGACAGTGTTGGCACAGAGGCTGATGAAAAACAGCCACTTCAAACTGCCATCTCGACTTGTGACCAGACACGAGACGAACTTATATAAATTGTTGATTTGCTATCACGCTGAGGGCCTCTAAACCTATCGACATGTACATGTCTGCATGAAAGAGAGATGTTACTTTGTATGAGAAATGTTATCATACATGGGGTCATAAGGAGGTGGTATACATCTCTTGATTTACCAACCCTCTCCCCCTCCCGATCCCTGCCACCCCCCTTTCTCTCCTCCTCTCCTCTTCCTATTCTCCTCCTCCTCCTCTCTCTCTCACTATCTCTCTCTTTCTCCTTTTCCTGTGGAAGCGTCGTGGTGTAGCGGTTCTGACTCTCGCCTTGTAATCAGAGGGTAGTGTGTTCGAATCCCACCGCGGCCTCGCGTCCTTTGGCGAGGCGTTAATCCACAATTTGCCACTCTCCACCCAGGTGTTAAATGGGTACCCGGTAGGATGTGAAAGCCTATTATGTAGTATACCTAGCAATTTAGTCTTGGAACTCTTGTTGGAATGCTCCCCCAGGGAGTGGAGAAGGTGCATACATTTGCATGCGGGCATGCAAGGATCCGATGACCAGGGTAATAATATGTCTGTAAAGCGCTTAGAGACGTTGTTCCGATGTATTAAGCGCTATATAAATGCGGAATATTATATTATCATTATTTTGTGCTCCCCTTTCTCCCTGCCCCATCATATCATCCAATCTCTCGGAAAAAAATATGAAATAAGTCAAGATCATTCAAGCATTACCTGTCACTCTTCAATGATCACAGAAAGGTCTGAAATATGCATTATATCACATGATTAATCACTAAATCTCCAACTAGGCACAAAATAAAGGCCATACTTTCTTTTTCATTCGTTTACCGGTAATTAATTTAAACAGGAAATGATTCAATATGAATCTGATGGAACCCGTGTCAACAACGGCCTGATTATTCGCCTAAAATCGTTGGAGAGATGCACAATACCGATTGAAATACTAAAAGTTGCATATCAAATGGAAGCATATCGTTTCATCTCTCCAATAAAAATATGAAATGAAGTCATGATCATTGAAGCACTGCATCAATGCTATGCTTCAATAATCACAGCAAGGTTTGAACATATATGCATTATCTCATGTGATTTCAGAATCATTCGTACATGACTGATCACACTTTCCTCATTCATATAATTTGTTGCATTTAATAATAGCTACGTTAGGAATTTTTCGGTTCCAGCATAGCTCATCCTCTCATTTGGCATTGTTATATGAAGTGTACAAATAATTCCATGTAGCAAATACTGTACATCCTCATTTTCCTCTCACTAGCTCCTCACTCTCTATCTCTCTTCCTTCAGGGGCCGCGGAAGCGGGGAGGGGCTCCAGCCCCCCCCCCCTTTTTTTCCCAAAACTGTGTACAAAAACATAGAAATTACCATATGATTGCAAGTTTTTGCATGGTCAGCCCCCCCCCCCCTTGAAAACCGTTCTGCGGCCCCTGTCCTTCCCTTACTTCTTTCGTCCCCCATCAAAATACTATTTCAAAATGCCTTTTCTTGCAAAATCACATTTTTAAAGGGAACTTTACTCCCCACAAGATAAATAGGCCTATAAAACTGAAAGTGAAATACCAAGAACAAGGCCCATTAATCAATCGTTAAAAGTGCATATGATAGGTCCATTTTACACTCAGGAAACATTTGGGGATGAATTTTTAAGACAAACTCATTTTATAGTCTTCCTGAATTTCAAGTGTCTGACGGAAGTGGAGTTCCCAAGAATACAGTAATTAAATCAAATGTAATGAATGGATGGAAAAATGAACATATAAACCAGAGAGGACAACACTTCATTCAGAATGAAGCAGTAAAAAAAGGGAGAAAAAAATTTGAAGGCCCAAATACTGTAGTTCTCTTGTTTGCATTCATGCTTTACCATATGATTTCATCTCTGACTACTCATTCACTTAAATATTTTTACCAAAGACTTTTATCATATATTGTAGGGGGTTAACTTTGTGCCCATAACATGAGTGGTTTGCTTGAAAAGATTTTATTTCCCCCTGATTTATTGCCATAATATGTTAACATGGACAATGTTGTACCCAATGGCCCATATTCTGAAGTCAGGTTTAACTTAAACTCAAGTTTAAAGTTGTGGTTTAAGTATGGGAAGCCAAAAGTATTATTTTTTTATTAAGTTGTACGTTTCTTACGTTTACTCTGCTCTTTCCTGATTCATCGATGGTGAAAACAATCATCTATTTATACTTCCTAGATAATTATGAATGACTTAAGAGCCAAATGAGCTGAAATATGATATCTCTACTGTTCGTGATTTATGTTACAATTGGCCATCCATACTTAAACCACAACTTCAAACCTGAGTTTAATTTAAACCAGACTTCAGAATACGGACTATTGTGTCTTGTCCGTCTTTACTCCACAACAAAAGTGTGTACTACGCCCAGGGAGTATTGGGCAAAAACTGAGGAAGTATCTCAATCTGTAAGGTGGAATGGACCATGTAACCCACAGACCACCACTCCACCGCCCCAAAACGTGATTCCTTCCCTCGTCTAACTTCAGTCAGCAGGGAAATAAAAAGCAAGCTCTCGAAGACTCGAGGATATAGAGCATTGATCCACATAATGCTGCACTCAACCCAGGAGAAGTAAATGGGTACCTGGCAGGAATCAATGCCTCGAAACGCTTGACCGTGTAACAGTAGCTATGCTAATTAAAGCCACGGGTCATTTTGCTGTTGCTTAGAGACTTTTGGTAAAGAGGTATATTAGGTGTTATATCCCTTACTTAAGATTGTTGTATTGAGAGTGTACACAAGGAGAAAAAGAATAGTTTTACTACGATTTGCCGTGATATAGTTCATTTTCCTTGCTGACGTCGCAAAAGTACATTTTTTCCCTACGGCAAAAGTGAACTATACGTTTTTTGACCCCCCTACCTCGCGATAAGCGAGGTGTGCGGCGCGATGCGAGCAGAGCGCTGCTCAGCCAAACGGAACTCTCCACTGCATGCCACGGGAAACTTTCGGCGAGCTGCACTAAGCAGGTGCACTCGCTGAACAGACGATCCATACAGCAAGACTTATTAATTATTTTTCTCAATTTCTCGACGATTGTTTAATATCAACTTATTAAAAATCATTTCGCTGTAAAATGATATGAGTGGAAGGGATATAAAACAAATATACAATGACCCATTCTCGAAACCGGCTAAAACTATTCGCACTCCAGTGATGTTCCTTCGATGCAAATAGTTTTAGCCAGATCCTCGAGTGTCATTGTATATTTGCATACTATATAAGCAAGTATATTTATAATGACTATATAATAGCAGGCATCTTAACAGAGGTGTTGTGGCTAAGTGGATAAGTCTCCAGTCTTTGAACCACAAGGTCCAAGGTTCAAATCCCACCACAGCATTCATGTGACCCACCTCCACCCATGTGTAGTAAATGGTTATCTGGTAGGGAGGAATTCCTTGAATGCCCGAGCGTCCGATCACGATAGCTGTGCTAAAGCCGGGGTAATAGTATGCAGCGATTAAAGACATTTGTATCATAAAGCACTACATAAATGTTGCATATTATTATCATTAATTGTATCCTATATTTCAAGAACATTCGTATTATTATGATAATTTTATAATATTTATAAAATTATTACATGAACTGTAGCTTAATGAATATTTCAAATTTTATCATATCCTCATGAACTTGATGATGAATGGGCCATGTCTATATAAAGGGGAAAAACACAGAATAAACAGTGGTGGCACTCAGAAAAGATAAAAAGGTAGGAAAATAACAGAAAAGGGTCCCTTTCTACACAGGTTGTTCTCTATAGCACAATAATTAGGCATTGATCTAGGGGGATGCTGGCAGGTATGGGCACCCCCCAAAAAAAAAAGAAATAGTGCATCCCATAGAATAGCTCCCTTCTTCATCCCATTAAATTAGCAATCCCTTTTTTTCTGCTTACAAATTTATCGGGAGACGAAATGGCCTTTATTTTCGAGTAATGACCAATTTTGTACTATTTCTAATCATTATTATTATTATTTTTTTTTTTTTTTTGGGGGGGGGCTTGTCAAATTTTTTGGACAAATTTGCACCTCAAATAAGTCGGAACTATTGATCCACGCCTGTAAAACATGCATTGCATAAGTAGAGATTCAAACTTTTGTTAAATCTGAAGGGGCCTACAGCAAAATTACGAAACAGAAATGTGTTCTTTCAAGGGATGGGGGGGATGTTAGAATTCACTATTTCTATACATAGTTTGTTGTTCTCACTCTCAATACCTTTCATCACATGTGGAGTTTTTTTATTCTCCTCCATGCATTGATACTCAGCATGACATTTTAAAATCTACCAAATGAGGCTGTTTCACAATTACATAACAATATAAATTATCAAAAAGGGAAAATCCCTTTCAGACAACATACCGAGATAATGGAGGTCACGATAATTATATCGCTGCCTTCAAGAGGCTGCATGACCCCATTCAGAGTAACCAAGGAGCTTCCAACAGTAACGTGGCAATTGTACATCTATATCATTATCAAATCCATAAAGAGATGTTTAAAATGGGGGGCATTTCAGCTGCAAACCTTGGATATATGAAGAATTTCTTGAGGTAATCCTCTTGATGCTACAGAGCAATGTTATACATAGCAATAAAAGCCGGGAGCCCAGCTTTTAGCAGCTATAATCAAGCTGAAATCAAGAAAGAAAGGTCTAAATTTTGATGAGTAAAAAATAAAAGATGGCTCTCTGCTTATGAGTGCTTTTAAAGCCTCAAGAAATTTTTGAGATGTAATTAACATATCTTTGTGAAATCATAAGACCTTAGCTCAAAACCGATAATTTTGATCATCACTAAAACAGAAAAGCATATGTGGGACAGTGCATTAATGTTGCTTGGAAAAATACCCAACATTTGATAGAATTCTGCGCTTACACATATTTTGCTCATTTCTCAGCAATTACACATTTTCTTCCAGAGTCACTTTGCACATAATATTTATATTTTTTCATACGTACAAACACTTGGGTGGTAATTTTATTGGATCCTGATTGAAATCATTTTGAGATCATTTACCACATTTGGTAGTTATCTCCGCGGGTCTTTTCATTGACGAGTGGATACCAGGCGTGACCAAAGAACACGTAAAAATGATTTCTTTTTCCAGATTGGGCATGTTACGTCTGTAACGTAATGAGGGTGTCAAAAACACTAAAATACCGAAAAGGGGGTATATTTTGCAAGGAAAGCTACGTGTTTACGGTCAAATTTAATAGGGTATAAAAAAGACTAAAATGCTTTAAAAAGGATGTACTATGTGTTTAGAGTCCGATTTGAGCGACGGGTGGGAGGTGGGGCTACACACAATGAAAGTAAATTAAGGTAAAGCCAACGTCCATGATCACGTCTGTGACATAGCAATTTAAATATCGCTGTACTTGTTTAGGGAGTCAATTCAGGGAATATTTGTCAAGGGTATACTGTTTTGTTTCCAATACTTGATGAGGGTAGTGTTTCACAAGTCAATTCTTGTTAGAGGTGCATTTTCAGAATATGGAAAACAATTGTTTAGGGTGCTATTCGAAATCCCATGGTTGCGCCTGGTACCCACTTGTCAATGGTAGTGCCCCCCCCCACCCTCTCTGGGAGTTATCTTTCAGGCCTACTGCCCAAGTTTCAAAATCACTATGATACCACATGAAAGTGCTTTGTAAAATTTGGATACGAAACAAGTATCCTTACATGTAAGTATTAGTCCTATTTATGTATATTATACGCAAGTTTGCTTTATAACACTGCCTAAAATGTATAGTTATATTGAAACCAGTCACAACATGGAAATGCATGTCAAAAAAAGCTTCAGTTTGTCTTTTTTAATGCATTTTCCAAGTTTAAACACGGCACATTTTCCTCCCCCCTCCACACACATCCCAAATTCAAACCTTCAAATAATGACATTAATTCCTTTCCTTTATTTCCTCAAGCATCTGAAATGAAAAGCCAAGGTTTTAGGCGCCTTCTGGGTATGATGTCTTGGGGTGCGTTCAAGCCACTTTCTAAAGCTGGAATCATCCATGCAATTTACACAACACGTGGGGATAGCGTTCAATCGAGTTTAAACAAATGCTGATTCTCTACCAGTTCATACCACCCACTGTACGGCATACTTTGACCCAGGAAGCAAAGGTCAATTTCCAGTGCCTGCTATGCAGGTCCGAAATGGGAGCGCATACTTTAATGTTATAATCGAATCGTAAAATTTGAGACCTACATGTACGTTTCTTCAATTTTCTTCGTCTCTGGTTCTACAAAATCATGCATCTTTTTCAACATGTCATGATGCGCTTTAAAAACTTTTGAAAAAAAACTTATCTAGAGCACAAATGCATGGTAAAATAATATTAATAATAGCAACAGCAACAACAACAATAACACAGCATTTATGAGGTACTCATAATCTAGTGGCCTATCCAACTGCGCACTTTACCCCAACTTCACCTCTAGCTGCTAAAGGTGCTTAGTGCATTCAAGGTATTAATCCTGCCAGATTTACCCATTTGCCTCACCTAGGTTGAGTGCAGCTCAGTGTCAATCAATTTTCGTCATGACTGGTACTCAAGCCCACGACCCTCTGTTTCAAAGGCTCAAGTCACAACCACCAGACCACTATGCTCTACGGGTAAATAAAGCATCTTAAAATCTGTTGTTGTAAGGGAATATAAATGAGTGCTTGAACAGATCTTCCACACTTTCAACACCCCAACAGTTATGATGTTATAATAAATTCTACCCCATAAGGCCATAACTGATGTTAATATGCCATAAAGGATAGAAGAGGGAGGGATAGATAATTAGAAGAGGGACCTTGGGGCCTGGCAAACACCCGAAAAAAACACATGTCAAGGTTCCCTATTAACTCTTCTGAAGGTAGGCCTAAAGGCTATTAAGAGCTGCATGTATCTTTCAAGGGTAGAAATATTGCTTTAAGATTAAAAAAAATTATATCTGATCGACCTCTATCTTGTAGAATCTAACTTTTTGTTTATTATTTCTTATGATTTTGTATTAGTCGTTTTCATTCTTTTCTTTTTAACTTTGCTTAAATCTAATTTCATTCTATATTTTAACATTTTAATTATCATTTTCATATTTTTTCTTCAATTTTTAGCTTATTCATCTATTTATTTAATTTCATTTCAGTTTGTTTATCATAATTTGAAAAAAATATATTTATTTGTTTTATTTATTCATAATTATTATCGTTCTTTGGGTGGGGGTGTTCATTAAGAGAGGACTTAATTTTTACAGCTTGAATCTACGAGGCAAATACTTAATAACCAGCAAAATATGCACAGGTATTCTGTCAGTACTTCAGAGTTGGGTCTTTATCGAATTCCTGGCTCACACCTTTGCGTTTGTAGCTGCGTTAGCCAAAAACAGCCATACGCAATTTAATGCAGCAAACTATGCAGGCTTGCAGCAAAATATTTGGTTGTAATCTGACTTTTGCCTCTAAGCTTTGTCGGTGCTCGTACAAAGTTGCACGCAATAAAGCAAGGTGATGGGAGCTAATAAAGCGAGATGAATCGAGCACCAACGCTTTGCTAATGCCTGTGTATTAAAGCCGATTGCTGTTACCCGTTGTTATTCATCCTTATGCGTTCTCACCGCATTGACCTGTCTCCAAAGATTATATGCAGAGCTGCCAACCTGAACAAGAACATTTTAGTATTTTTAAAGCTGAAAATCAGTATTTTGGCGAGGAAATCACTATTTTCAAAGAAATACCAAAGGACAACACATAAAAATGAAACTTGAGAAATCAGTATTTTGCATGAAACCATCAGTATTCTTCTCATTTTTCAGTACTAAATACTGAAAATCAGTACTATTTGGCAGCTCTGCATATGGATTTTGGTTGAGTTTGACTGCATTTGTCCGCAGCTGAACGTAAGCCCAAAACGCAAAGGTGTGAGCCGGGCTAAAGGTACACATGTTCGTTCAAGCTCACATGTGCTATCTGCATTGATGATTTTTAAGCCTGCTTGGTTTTGCCTAGTTTTCTTTCCCAAGTTGGGCTATACAGCTGAAACCACGTCAGAACTTACAAGATGATAAATGTTTAAATGAATTGACCTTGATTCGATTTTAAAGACGGTTTTCTTAAAATAAATGTTCACTGTGACATCACATGTTGGCCTTTTATGTTATTATTGAATTCAAGCGGTAAAAATGCAGTCACTATGATAACATTTGCTCATTTCATGATGGGCAAGCATGGAGCTGCATGTACCATACAAAAATGATATTATAATAGATCACATGACCAAGTCGGTGCTCATCAAATGCAATAGCAAAAAAAAAAAACTTCCATCAACGTGTTATCTCAGAAATGCATATTTGATAAGAGCTAGACAACGTTCTAGATGAATTTTCAACGTTGATCCCACTCACATCCAGGGTCCCTTTCGTCTGTCGTCAGTGAATGCGTAATTCATGTAGCCAACGGTATAGACACATTGCCATGGCAACCAGACAATTGGAGTTCATCATTGTTGCCACCCTAGTTTGCAAATTTGATCCAAGTGTGGCAAATGTCTTTACAAATCGTCTGGCAATCTGCGGTCTAGTGTACCTGGGGAATGTCGCTTGCGCATCACTCGCGCTCGGGGAAGCTGCCAGCCGGGCGTGTAATTCTCCTGCTCGATCAGGTGTCGGGATTGATTAGGTTTAGACAGAGCAGATCAAGGTCTCGGGTATAGGATTCGCTCATGATTGCCAATTGACAGATGGATACTGATTAATCATTATTCAAACAAGCAAATATTAATTGAGCAATCTATTAATGTATTTTGGGGTGAAGAGGTTTTAAGTTTTTCAAAAAATTACAAACATGTTCTCCCCCCCCCTTGAGGCGTAGAAACAGAAATACTGAAAGTTGTATTAGTCATATTAGGAATGAATTTACTTTTTAACAAAATCATGTGTCAACAACAAAAAAATCAAGTAGGCTAAGTGAATTTTTTAATTTTTCCTATGCAGTTTGGAAAGTAGATTCTGAAGCTTTAATAAAATAATGATATGAATTTTCAAAATTTAAATAAAATAATTTAAACATAAAAAATAGAATAAAAAAATACAGTTGAAGACTAATGGTCATTTACATGTAAGCATGAACGTACATACTGACTAAAATCTCAGCAATATTTTAAGAGTAAAAATGCTTGTATCTCAACCTTGGGATGCTCAGAACTTTATATCTTGACACTTATGAGAGGTTACTAGGGCAGATTTTCTACATGTTTTTTTTTTTCTTTTCTTTTGGTAAAGCCAAAGTATGAGTGCAGTATGGCTTATTGCTGAGACATAAGCCTGATGACCAATCATGGGTTCTGGGGATAAACAGTCTCAACTATTTACCAATAATATGATTTTATTTAAAACATTTATACTGACACTTGCATACTGAAAATATAAAGTGAAAAAAAAGAGTAAATTCAATTTACTCTCAAATTTCATCATCTAATGATAGTTCATACAAGTCTGACGAAATAAAAAAGTGAATGATGAAGTCAGTTTTTATAAAAAGATTGGTCCTAAGCACCACATCACTCTAGTAACTTCCATCCCCTCAAAAAAACAAAAAAGAATCATGAAAGGCCCTTTAGCCCTCAAAATCGGGTTAACGGTGAATTCCATTTTGGGGGAGATAGATAAATGAAACAAGAAAATAACCATCTGTTCTTTTCATCTGCAAATTAAACACACACACAGACACTCACAAACGTACACACACACACACATAAAAAAAAGGAGTACAATCATTACTACATCTTACCAGGCTCCAGAACAGATAGATAAAGATGAGGACGGTTGCCAAGGTAACAAGCCCCATGCCTTCCCAGCCACGCCCTTCATAGTAGTTGAGGTAATGGTAGGCTCCGTTGACACAGAGCCAGGTGGAGATGCAGACCAACGGGGTGAGGAGGGTAAAGCAGCTACAGTCTACCAGGATGTTGCGTCTGTCACGGATACGCTCAGGCTGCTGGATCCACTGCAGGGTCAGAAATCATTTTTTTTTATTTTATATTCAATGTATCAAATATAAGTTCACAAAGTAAAATGTACATAGGTACATGTATTCCTTCATTGATCAAGAGTGGGTGCGATGCAGGTGCAGTAGTAGGAGCAGTTGAACTAAAGGCCTGGTCACACCGCCCGAGTGTTGTTGGAGCGGTCGTGGAGCAGTAGGGAGAGAGGGTCGAATTTCGCTCACAAATTGGGGAAAAAATCGAAAACAATCAAAATCGAAAATGGTGAACGGTAGTGAGCGGTGATGATTTTTCTCTCCGCTACACGACCGCTCCAACAATGCTCGGGTGGTGTGACCATGCCTTTAGAGTGTGATGCATGGTGTTTCTTTTTAGATTAGCTTTCAAGGAGTATATACACGTAGTTGAGTATGATTTAGTATTGAGTCTTGGAACTGAGCCTTGGAACTCTTGTTGGAATACTCCCCAGGGAGTGAAGGACATACAATGTATGCAGGCATGCAAGGATCCAATGACCAGGGTAATAATATGCTGTAAAGCGCTTTGGGTCATCATGGGAAAAATGCTGCATAAAAATAGCTTTTATTACTATTATTATTACTATCATTATCATCATTATTGTTTGGAAAATTGTTCCAAATATCGGGACAATTGCAGAATTTTGGGGGCTATTTTCAGGGGTAATAACGGCAAAATTAGACAGTAAACAGCAAAAAATCACTATTCTGCCATAGTTAAAATATTGATTTTCTAAGTAATCTTTAATATTGTTTGACACAGATCTTGGGGTGACTCTAAAAAGGTGAAAGAATGGTCACCACAAAGCATGTTTTTTGGAAGAATTTGGGGTGGGGGGGCAATTTTGGCCATCACAAGGGTGAAATTGCCCATCCCCCTCATGCATCATGCCGACCTCCACTGAGATGGAGGAAGGAAGAAAAGGGAGAAAGACGAGGATGAGGAGGAGGGGGATGGAGGGATGAAGATGGAGATGTCTAGGAGGAATGGAAAGGTGGATGAGAAGGAACTATTGGGTCAAGAGGATAAAAGAAGAAGAGGAGAAGGAAGGGGAAAGAAAAGAGAAGGAGGAAGGGGAGCAAGAGGAGGAAGAGGAGAAAGATGAAGAGAAAGAGAATAAGGAGGAGAAAGAGGGAGAGGAAGACCCAGAGGATGAGAAAGAGAAGAAGGGCCAAGAGGGGGTAGGGAATGAAGGGAAGGAAGAAGAAAAGAAAAATGAGGAAGAGGAGAAAGAGGAGGAATAGGAGAAAAAGAGTGGAGAGGAGGGGGCAAGAGGGGATAGGGAAAAGGGGCGAGGGGGCAAAGGAAGAGGAAGGAGAAAGGGGAGGAAGAGGGAAGGAGAAAGAGGAAGAGGGCAAGAGAGTGAGTGGGAAAGTGAGGAAGGATGCAAAGATAGTAATAGGAAAGGGTGGAGAGGGGGAATGAGAATATAGGAGGGGGAGGGGGAGACTGAAAAATAGAGAGAAGAAAAAAACAGAAGAGTATGTAAAAGGATGCGAAATAACAGGAACAGATGGTCAGGAAAAGATGTCATAAAAGGGTTGAAGAGCCTACTTTACGGTAAAAATTCCCAACAAGTGTACCGTTAGTTGGCAACCATAGTTTTCAGCTGCTATACATCAGTATACTCCTAAAAGAGTTCTCTTCTGACAAAAAAAATCTTACTCTTAGATCAATAACTTCTAGACTGATGCCAAAACAACCAATTGCTAGCTGCCATCAAACTTTGAATAACATGTTTTTTGAATAAAACTGAAATAAAAATCATAATAGCAATCATTAATCAAAAGTATCTCTACTTATTATCTCTTCCCATGAACGTCAAATAAATGGGATTAAGGAGAAAAATCTCATGGGGAGTGTTTCATCGACATGTGTGTCCGACAAATTGACAGATCTGACAACTTTCCTTGATTTTGATTGGCTGAGGACAGTTCCTATGGTAACTGTTGGATAAACCGGACTTTTCGGGTAAAGTGTCTGACTGATAAGTCCTTTCACGAAACACTCTCCTGAGTTCAAAGAAAGTTTGTCTCATGCGCAATCGTTCAAATAATGAACATAAATACCTCTGAGAAAGGCCGGCCTTTACGTTCCGTCTTGAAGTGATAGTCGCAGAGTTCACACGCATCTTTTCCTCTCGTCTGTAGCCACCGTTCCAGGCACTTGCGATGTTGGTAGGTGAGCGTTCCTGAGCAATGGCAGGGGGCAAGTAAGCCATCGTCCGAGAGAGGACCCTCGTGGCAGATCCGGCAGATGGGACCTTCACCACTGCTCCGCGAGCCAAAACTAGGAGTCAGAAAAATATGGTTCATTGGTGCGAGTTGGACAACATTGATTTTCATTTTATCAAGAAACAAAATTCAAACTAAATGCATTCATAAGTTAGTAAACAGTTATGAATGGTTTGTCAATATGAATATTACTGAATAGCAGGAATAGGAATGGTATAATTATTCAAGGTGGCCATATACGTAAAGCAAACTTTATATAAAGCTTTATATAAAATTTTCAAACATTTCTTTATCATATGGGCAATTCCATGGAAAATGATCACTTTAGAGAAAAAATGAAGTTTAAGATTTCACTTCAGCAGTCAAATTTTCTTAAAAAGTAATCTATAAAGTCTCAATTTCCAATAGAAAAATCGCAATATTGATAAAATTTTGTAGTTTTTTCCATCATAAAAAAAATAGAATAGTAAATTGCAAAATGTAAAAAATGTGGCTATTTTTAAAAAATTCATCTTTCCTGTCTTTACTAAAAGCAAACAAGGTCCCAGAGGTCTCTTTTAACTTTTGAATAGTTGATTAATGTTTAAATCAACAGAAAATAATCATTAAATTTTATGCCATTCATCAATTTTAGAGAAATCTGTCTTCAGATTTGTGTGATTTCTTTACCATTATCAGTGTCATGTCCGTTACGTTTTTCACTTAAAGTTTTCACAGCTTACAGGAAATTTGTCTAAAGGTACTGCAGATTCAGATTCTATGTTAGAATTAAACCCCCTACCATGTGTAGCAATCATTTTCCCTTACCACTTCTCATTTTCATAAAAATGGCGTAACGGACATGACAATTCGCGTAACGGACATGACGCCTTATATATGGCAAAAGGCAGCATTCACAAAAACAAAATATTAGGCTCAGTGTCACAGACTGAGGTCAGCCTCAATTGTTTGAGGATAGCTGAATGTAATATTTCCTAGAATCTGCATGTCTTTCAAGCTATTTTTAGAAGTTGGTGAATGATGAAAGTTCAGCTCTTGTTCTGGTAGATTTTTCTGAGAATTAACGGTATGCCACATAATATTAGGATAAGATGCAGCTATATCTGGCAACATACTCAGATCACAATCTGCATCATTTGTGTTTGAACAAACATTTGATTATCTTAGGTTTTTGCACTGACAGTTTGGAGCATTATAAAACTCCAACTTGTGAATTCATGATCATTGATGATATTACTTCAAAGTATCTGACTTTCACCAACCTCTACATACTTCTTCAGTGATGGCATGGGCTCACATTTAAAAGCAAGTTTGTATTCGGATATCTGTGTTACATGATGTAGCTCTATGAATCCATGAATCTACAGTGGCACTTTTTTGCAGTATCACAAAGCAAAGGGGCCGTGGAAAGAATGTGGCGCGATCAATAAATTATGTCATCATAGTAGTATTTTGGTCAGCCATAATCAAGATTTGAATGATGTATCTTCAATTGTACACAAGCAGCGCGGACAATACAACAAAATTAGATACAGCCACATTTGTCAGCAAGCAAGATCGTACGATTAAGAACATCCAAGATTTGATGAAAGGATGATTATACTCAGGATGATAGTTATTTTGAATGAAAAAAAAATCTCAGAAGCTATTTACAAACATTCTGATTACCTTTCAACTCATACATAATCGATAATGAAAAACCAGTTTCCAGGTACTGCTATTAATTTTTTTATTAAAATACCTTTTAATACCATTTTTTGTAATCTTAAAACTGACATTAACACTAGTACATGTTCTTTATCATACAATACATTCCATAATATCATCTTGGATTTATACAGGTCTGGTATATTTTGTTTTCTTCTCACAAAAAATGAGATTTGGTCTGCTCAGTGTGCAGTAGTGGTATGATAAACATTGTATTCAATATAAAATTATCACTTAGGCTATAGCTATTAAATTAATGATACCTGCTAATAATATCTACATATTTTTCTTTAGAGTGTTAGTAAAGGTACTTTGCTGTTACATAATTACTTTCATTATTCATATTTCTTTCATTTTCAAACTAAGAAGTGCTGATGAAGTTCACTTCATAAGGGTGTCATGTCCGTTACGCTAGTATACTATCAATTATTAAGGCATGAATAAAAAATAATCTTTTCTACCAACTTTTTCTCCTTTAATTAGGTGTGGTGGATGGTAGTAACTTGAAAATACTCATTAACTGTTGTTAACCGGTGTAAAATTAATTTTTCTAAATATTTTTTTGTTTTATAAATATTATACAAAAAGACCCCCTCTCAAATTGCAAAATAATAGGAGATATTACAGATTACCAGTTATGATATGTCTCTCTAACCTCTAGCCTTAACATGTAAACAATTAGACTTGTACCATATCTTGTAACAAAATAATTATATTCGCTTACAAAAAGTGGACGAAACTGTCATGTCCGTTACGCTTCGTGTGTCATGTCCGTTACGCTACATTTTGAGCTAGGAATACAGAATGCACTTAACAACAGTTGTTAAACACCATTTTATGGATAGAGCATGATCTTAAGATTAAATTAACACCAATGTCAGGTGCATGCAATCTAAGAATTCACAGGAATTTTGATAAGCAATAGGAGGTAAAAATGCTTCGTCCATTTCGTGTCATGTCCGTTACGCTCACGGAGAGTGCGATTTCTCCGCAACTGTTCAACGAAACGATTTGAAATTTTATGTGTATGTAACAGATACTTAAATGTGTCTGATAAGCTTAGTAACAATTATCAAAAGACTGCTAATTCTACTGTATAACTCTTTGAATTACAAAAATTTGTCTGAACGTCATGTCCGTTACGCTGGAATTGACCATATGTAAGATCCCCATATTGGTTGAGATCCAAACTGTTAACATAAATCTTGGGTGGCCCCTTCTCCCAGATCCCCTTTCCACTTCAGAAAAATACAATTAATGAGATCTGCCCCTACGCTAGGTGGTTTGGTTTCGAACCGAAGCGATCACAAGAATCCCCATTAAATTACTGAAACATTTTCGGGCTAAAAAATACCTGTTAATCATTCCTGCATTCACACCGCCCCAAAACATACCCTTCAGGCAAAGTTCTTGAAGTTATGAGCATGTGCAGTATGGTCTGATATAAAAACAAACAAGGTGCAAGATTTTAAAATCACTAGCTCAGCAGCCACCCATGGCGCCCGTTTCCAAAGACACGCTGGGCTAAAAGAGTTCCTGTAATTTGCTTCCACACTGCCAAAATGACTGCGAACTTGGAAAAATCCCCATGAAATTCTCGTAATTTTGACAAGTACCTACTCTTTCATATAGCAGGTTTTTTCATTTCGGGGATATTATGCATAATCTGCTTTCACACTGCCTGAAAATAACTGGAACTGACAAACTTTAGGTGGTTTCAGACCGCCTCATAGTTCGCCAGTTCCAGGTATTCTCTGATCGGGAAATTTACCCCGATCAGAAATACCAGGTATTTTGGTAATGTGAAAGCAAACTACCCGTAATTTCCCCGAAAGAAAATACCCGCTAAATAGTAGGTACTTGGCGAAATTACGAGAACTTTCGTGGGGATTTTTCCAAGGCCGCAGGTATTTTAGCAATGTGAAAGCAAATTACGGGAACTTTTAGCCCAGCGTGTCATTGGGCGCGGCGGCGTGGGTGGCTGCTGGGCTAGTGATTTTGAATCTCGCGCCTTGCCTGCTTATCAGACCATACTGCGCATGCTCGTAACTTCGGGAACTTATCCCAAAGGATGTGTTTCGGGGCGGTGTGAATGCAGAAATAATTAACGGGTATTTTTTAGCCTTAAAAAGTTCTCGTAATTTAACAGGGATTCTTGTGATCGAGGCGGTTTGAAACCACCTTTTGAGGCAGTCTGAAACCACCTAAAGTATGTGAAGGACTTTCCACAAATACAACATATTTGTTTTAGTCTTAATCAAAGACTTGAAAAAAACACTCCTAAATGGTGTCTTTTCAATTCCCAATATGGATCGACCTTTCCTGCCAGGAAGTAAGGAGTTTAAATGATTAGACTAATCGATCACAAGGCTAGCCTTGGTGTATCTTCAGACACTTATAGCCTAATAATGGCAGACACCGATCTAAGTCGCTCTTTCTCAATGCGATCACCTTCTGATAATCTGTTAATCCCTGATCAATAACCTTTGATGGGCAAGAAGACACAATTAACTGGCATTTTACTAATACAAGGAATGACTGTACTCACAACAGAACCATTTTCCCGATAATAACTGGATCAAGCATTTTCATTTTGGGGTATTGGGGATATTGATTGAGCACTACAGAATTGATAAGAATTTTGCTCACATTTCCCAAAACTTAGGTGCACTATGCACTATTTGAAAATGAAATTTTCATGAATGGCTTTTAGTCCAAATATGGCTTTTTCACAATTCCAAGTTTTGGATGCTCTCATGTTGGGTGTATATGAATAGTGATTATTTTTCTGAGTTTTTCAAATTTAGTATATGATTCTAATTTTGTGTGAAATTTTCCGGTATTGTTGGTTATAAACTAGAAAGAGTCAAGAGATACGTTATAGGCCTAGGCCTACTCACTCCATGAAAAACATATTTTTCCTCTTTTGACAAAGTTATTGATTTGTTATACATCAAATATCATAATGCATTTGTGTAGTGGATATATGCCTACATATCGATTGAAAAAAAATTGAGTACATATAGGCCTAGATTATGGAATTCCATTAAAAATAAAATTAATGACTTACTTTTTTTCGTTTTTTTTTTATCTGTCAATATAAAAAAAACACCTCTCCACTTTTCTACACTTTTTTTATACTAAGGGTGCAATATTTAATTGTTTTATAAAATACCGTAAGTAACGGTGTATTAACCGCACCTTTTTCTCGGCGGGGTAGAAGCAAAAGTCGGGGGTGCGGTTTATACACGGTGACGGGTCTGAGCCAGCCCGCCGTAACCCCTCCCGTACATGTACGATGTCTGCCAGTTCACAACACATCGAGTGGCCGGGCGTAGCCGCCCAGGCAATGTCGTTTAGAGGGGTATGAGCCGCGGGTAATGGGAAGCGATTATTGCAATATTAATTAAATGTTGTCCATAACAAACGCACTCACCTTCATGACACTAATTTGACTTTATTCTCGATTCAAAGTAGTGAAGTTCCCTGACTAATTTAAAAGAGACGCCAAGCATACTCGGTAATATTTTGTCACCGCTGAGCGAGAGTTGAGTGAGCTTAGAGATTGCGTTGTAATGTGGTTACAGTGCGACTTAAGCTGGCGCTATTCAAAGTCCCGTTTCGCGCCAGTTTTTTTTTTTTCTTTCCTGTTTGCTTTTCATAAGATACCATGTAAACCACGCACGAGAGAGACGGCACGAAGCCGTAAAAAACAACTGGAAAAAATGCCAATTTCTTTGTTTCTTGAACCTTCCTATAATCCCGTATCCAAAATTCATGCTAAGACATCAAATTTCTGAGAGTGATTGTGAGATTGTGATGCAAGAAATGTGAATGTTTCTTCCTCCTAGACACATATCATAATTTGATAAGATGTATTGGCATGACTTGTACTGTATCGTAGTTTGCAATGTAATGGCAGTGCTGTGTGTGTACACTGTGACAGTGAGGTGAGCGAGTGTGTAAGTTGCCAATATTGGCGGGACCGTTCTTTCTTTCTAACATTTGTAGATGAATTGATCAAGAACAGCATATTTCTGCATACCGGTAATCTCTTTGGATACTTTGAAATCTTAAAAGCTTAGATTTTGTTTCTCCGTACCTCAAATATGCATGTAAATGTGAGAAGATTTTTTTTTTTTTTTTTTTTTAGTCCAAAGTTGGGGGTGCGGTTAATACACGGGTGCGGTTAATACACCGTTACTTACGGTAATGAAAAAAAAAGGATTCATATAGCGCTTTTTGCCTGAGGATACAAAGCACGCTATTGACCCGCATTTAGCTCGAGCTACCAGTTTTTCAACGGTGCACAGTGAATTCAAGAAATTCATCCTGCCGGGTACCCATTCACCTCACATGGGTCGAGCGCAGCACAGTGCTAGTGAAATTTCTTATTGAAGGAAAACATGACATGGCCAAGATTCAAAGTAACCCATGACCTTCTGTTGGAACACTAGTTGGAAAGGTGAGAGTCAGAACCACTAGGCCACGATGTCCCCCAAAATGATTCTATCATTTTTCCTTTTTTCACTGGCCAAATTTCTGCCTAACCCCGGATAAGGAAATGCTTACTTTTCCGCACAAAATTCAGTGACCCCGGACAAGTGGTAGCCATTTCTTTACTCACAGCGACTCTATTTCCGGACTTTCACGCTAACACCGCAACTGATCGGCTAACCTTTTATTTTGCAGGGCAAAATAATCCTGTACTGTAGTTGGAGTTAGCCCATGCACCCTGAATACATATGGGCCTATCTTTCCAAATAAAACTTTTATTTCAAAATGAAAGTAGGCCTATATTGCAATATCTGACCAGAATATAGGAAGTTGTAAATTTTTTTCCCCTCTCTGTCTTTTTTAAGCTAATTGTCCTCTATCCATGACTACTAAATACCATATCCAGACAATGAAGGTTGCCCCTCTTTATATTGGGAAGGATGAACAGACCATGATATACCGGTAATCCTTATATTGTCCATTTTCTATTCATCAACCCACCCTGTCCAGACACATGGCAAACAGGGTGTATTCACACCAACCCAATAAGGAAAAATAATTGCACACTGAATTAATTTTGGGTAGATAATAATTGTTTCCATGTTATTTTCTTCAGTTCAAGATATCCGCACCATTGATAATTATTATGTCATCCAAGAACTGTTGCCTTTTATCAGCTTATCTGTACGGAAGTAGGGGAGAAAACAAATTATTACGATTGTCGAATTTTAGTACGAATGTGCAAAATTGCAACACCAGTGCGGAAAGGGTTAAACTGCGAGTACCTGTCCCAGTGAAGCAATTCAAGAGATAAAGGGGTACTCTGGGCTGTACCTAATATCTATAAATTGACATTCATTGAGCAAAATGCTGCAAAAATTTCATAAAAATCAGATAACAAAGTTATTGAATTTTGTTAGTTTAGCAATAGTTTGAGAAAACTGTCATATGCATGCCATCATGAATAGGCAGAAGGTGGGCTGATAATATCACATCCCCACTTTCCATTTTATTATTAATAACAGTAATGTACATGAAATTATAATTATTTTTATACAACATATGTGTAAGATATGTCTCTCCTGTAGTTCAAAATCAATAATACACTGTGCTACATAAAAAGCACTTGCCCTATTGCCCGGGGCAAGTAAAAGTCAGTCGGGCAAGTGTTTTGAAGTAAAGACCAAAACTACTTGCCCGAATTGGGCGAGCAAAATTCTAACAGTAGAATGAGTAAAATTAGGGTCGATGATCTGATATTAACCCTAATTTTGGTCATGGCAGAGAAAAAGAAATGCAATAACAAGGTAGATAAATTCATGCCAAAAGAGAGAAAAAGGTCCATTGTTTATAAACCGCAAAATTTTCTTTTGAAGAGGTAAAGCTTTTTTTCAAGGATTTTTTGGGGCAAGTGAAATAGATTTTGGGGCAAGTATTCGGTATTCTATTGAAAAATTTACTTGCCTGACTGAGCAAGTGCTTCTAAAAATTTATGCAGCACCCTGTAATATATAGTTTTCTCAAAAAATAGAAAATGGGTTTTATTGTAGAGATAAATCATTTCACACCCGCTCCAGATAGGAAAAAAGTCACCATGACCAATTAAGAAATTGACATTCATGCATTTCATGCATATATTAAACATAACTTAGGGAACAGCTGCTCGCATTTGACACCACAAATCAAAAACTTATAATAACATCCTTAATCTTTGATGAACTTTCCTCAATCTTTTACCAATATTTTTTTTCTGCTTTTTTTACAATAATTTTATTGTCAGGGTGAACCTCCCCTTTAACACTCTAGTTGGAAAAGTATCCGCATTCTCCTTGCCTAAAAAACACAAAATGTTCTTGAAATCTACTTCCACAATGCAAAAATGTGCTGATAACCAGGAGAAATCCTTGAGAAAAAGGTTACATACTTTTTAAAAGTAAACCTATCTACAAATTTGCAGGTATTTCCATTAAAGTGATCAGGCTTCTTTCAAAAAAATTCTCAAAAGTCTAGATCAAGCAAATTTTTTTGACCTTTTTAAGATAGGTTTCTACACAATATTCAGAAAATACCCTTACCAGTTTTCGTGTTTTTTTTGGGGGGAGGTCATAGAACTTTTGAAGGGGGAGGGGGGGCTTGGCCCCAAGCCCCCTCTCTGTACATCAGCATCAATAACATTACAAGTTATTGGTTTTCTCACTGACAAAAAGCACAGCATTATCATTTTCTTTTTAGGTCGAGGTTCAAGTCAACAAGTACAAGGAATTCCCATAGTTGTGCATGTGTGAAAGCCTCCATTTGAGCTTTATGGACTGGACATGAATGAATTCACACATTACAATGTGTCACAACTCTTCTGTCCATCATTACCTCACACCCTGACAAGTGGTCATTATATTTTTCTCACTGGGCCATTGGATGACCTGAGCACTAATTGGAGGTCTCCTGTGTCCAGTGCGTGTTGTTGACTGACCGGTGGTGCCAAAAGGGAACGGTCAATAGAACAAATGTCCACTCACATCAGCTCAGTTCTCATTAACGCGACTTCTTACATGGCAGATGTGTCCAGTTTATATATTGTAGGCCTATGAATGAATGAATGAATGTCCCTGAAAATTGAGTTGTTGAAAAGTTCTATGGTGTATTGCACATCAAAGTTAGCCAGCGCTGTTGTCCAGTCAGATAGGCAAGTACTCGTGAATGGCTACCATTAGTCCAGGATTATTGAATTTGGGGTGAGAAAAGTAAAAGCCGGGGTCAGGCAGAAAATTTGGCCAGTGTAAAGAGGAAAATTTAGAGTACATGGTTGAGGATAGTATGAGGTTACTAATAGTACGAGGTTGAGAAAATGTCCTGAGAAATTTCAAGAATTACAATTTTATGTTTTGTGGCTAATTTAATTTTTGATACCATGAAGTACAACTATAGCATTTTAAGGAATCAAGTAAGACTTTTAAAGATAGGTTTACTTTTGGGAGATTTTGGAAAATCAACAGTCTATTTAAAAAAAATCATTGATTTGGCGTCTAGGGGCACTTCATGACAAAAGTAACAAATTGATTGCTTTGTTTGTTGATGCTGGTGCAACAGGAAGTATATGAATCAATTTACTATAATTGAAAATGATTATCAAGAACATTTGATATTCATTTATTTTCTTGCAGTACCATGGAAGAGTGGTCTAGAAATGGTATCAGGTTACTTTTTGGGTACGAAACTCTTTCATTCATAGGCCTGTATTCTGAAGTTGGGTTTAACTTAAACTCAGGTTTAAAGTTGTGCTTTAAGTACGGACAGTCAATTGTTACATAAATCACTAACAGTAGAGATATCATATTTCAGCTCATTTTGATCTTAAATCATTAGTAATTGTCTAGGAAGTATAAATAGATGATTGTCTTCACCATCGATGAATCAGAAAAGAGCACAGTAAACATAAGAAACATACAACTTTATGAAAATTTTGACACTTTTGGCTTCCCATAATTTTAGCACAGAGTTATACCATGGTCTAAATTAAACCCGACTTCAGAATAAGGGGCCATAGTGTCTACAAACCACCATACTGCAGTATCAGACACCCCGTTCTCATCTTCTTTCTTAAATTAGATTAGCTGAAACCAGTTTAGTAGGAACCAGTTTTGTCTGTCATGGGAACACTCAAAGCAATGTTAAGTGGTCTTCTAAACCAGTTTGGAAAAACTACCTCATAAAGTGTTTTTCTTGACTACTTTGCCTCCTTATAAAACTGGATAAGCGTAAGTTGAGGACATAACCGTTCTTTGTGAAGCAATCTTCCCACAGAGGTACCAGAGGGTGTGCTACTCAGTACACATTGTGTAGACGTTTGCAGTTCAAAGTTTGTGCAAAACATGTGACCCCACTGAGAGCATTCCCACAGCAAAAGACCACTTTACTACAAGTAGTTCTGGAAATGGTGATGAGAGTGATGGTGAAAAAAGTGAAGTAACTGATTTATGAAAGGCATGGGTGTAGATCCGCTTGCGCTTTCTAATCATTTGGGGAGATGGCGCTTTGTATTATTACGTAATATTCCCCCCCCCAGATGAATAGAACTTTCTGCAAATCGACACCATTGGTTTAAGGGAAACCGGATTAAGAAAATAGATGAGAACGGAGTCAAACCTTCACATATCTGTACCTGGTCATACTGATAACTGACATTCCCTTCGGTCCGGATGGTTCACATTGCTGAAGACAAGATTGTGTCCTTGGAGACCTTGATTCATGAAAATCTTCTAAATCATTATCAGTCATAATCACAAGGCACTCCTCAGGTTCACAGATAGAAAGGGATGTCCCTCCGATGCACTTGCTAAGAGTTTGCTCTTCCTGGTGGAAGAGGGTGCTGTGTTCGGCCGTACTGCAGATGGAATGGTTGCTTCTGATAGGTCGGAAGGTGGTCGCTGTTGGTGGAGAACCAGGCATGATCCTCAAAAGGGATCCATTGGGATGGATGGGGGATAAGGAAGGCAAGATAGGGCTGGACATCCTTGCGCTTGGACACTGTGGATATGATGATGGTAATGCTTTCAGATGAGACTCGGAGCACTTCTTGATGCAGTCTTGTAATTTGTCTTTGGTGTCCATGAAATGCTGTTCAGGTAACTGAAGATTCCTGCTGTTCATATCAGTTTGACAGCCGCTGTTCATAATGGAGTCCAATGAAAAATTACCAGGTCCCTGGACACCAGTAACACTGTCCAGAGCATCTTTGACACCATTTAAAAGACAGTCTCTCTCTCCTAGACTAGAAGTACTGCTACCATGACATCCCCTCTCCTGGCTAACCTTACTGGATTCAGATTTTTGTCCAAGCTGACTTTGGCTTCCTTCTTCCTCTGCAACGATCAAGCTCTGCATACTGCAATCATCGTCAGATCCCTCTGCAGAATCTATCCAGCGAAGGGATGGCAAAACAGAGCCATCACATTTCTGCTCTTCCTTCCTGCTCAAAGGCACCTCCCTTGTCTCCGTCCCCTGACCCTGGGTCGGGTTACAGCCATCCTGTGTTAAAAGAAGGAAATGAGAAAATGAAGCCCTTTATTAAAAACAGCACACTTGACAGGCAATTGGCAATAACATTTGTCAGTCCAAACCAAATCATGTCATGCAACTTCACATCTTGAGAATTAGTTCTAATATGAGGCATCTCCTCTCCCGCAAGACCCATTGAAATGACTGAGCAAATTTGTGGCCCAGCAAATCTAATTTGGATGTTTTAAAAGAAAGAAAAACATGCTTGTACACGGTTCCTGTGGAAAACAGATCGAAGAAAACTGGGTCAACCATTTAAATAACTGCCAATCCATATCACTATGGAAATTGCTGAAGCAGTGAGATCCGGAGTTAAAATTTTCAACCAAACCAAACCTTGAATATTCTAAGAAATGCATGGGTGTAAAATACCCTGTACAGGGCTCAGTATAAGAGGGATTCCTGTGGCCATAGGATCATAAGAGCCTCTGCTGTTTCATTGGAAAACAATTGAAGTAAAAAAAATAAATCAAAAAATTATTAGCTTTATATAATGATTTCAATTTAGTCAATCCTTATCAAAATAAAAAAGAAAAAGATCATTATTGATAACTTGCTGTCTGCTAATCTTTCAGTCTGTCTTAAAACTTCCAAGACACTCTCAGAATAATAAACAGTCCATGGGGGAAAAGTACAGGGACGTTTCCAATCGACAATGACACTAAGGGTGCGTTTATGCACCACTTTTTTACCCTAGAATCATGAATCTGCAGAATCACGATTGCGGTTAGTAAAAAGTGAAAATAAACGTCTTTCAAATCACAAACACTGAAAAATGGGCGTTTGGAAAGATGTTTCTGTAGAATCACGAACGAAGAAGGTCATATAAACGCAATAATGATTTGAATCATGATTCTATGACGTCACTGTGTTGGACTTCTTTCAGTTTGACTCTTGCCAAGCTCAAAGCATGCGCTATTATATGTGCTACACATGCATTTCTTGTCACGTGCATTTAACTTTAAGTTCCGTGTTGGTCATCGCATCGTCCACTGTTCTTTTTTTTGTCATGGCTTCAACTGCAAGTTCTAGTAACTGGACAGACAATGATCTCAGTTGTTGTTGAATTGACAATGTCAATTATATTACATTGGATTAAGCTAAAGTTCACTTCCGAACACCATTTTTGATGAACTGACAAGATGAATAATAGTAAAATAAATAATGAGGTATAATAGACTGAATTCTGGAAGCAATAAAGATTGATTTTTCGAGAGCCGAAACACGCACAAAAAAGTTGAACTGTACTTCCTGGGTCAAGCTGCACACTGTGATGTGCACTGGATCGGCCCAAATCCGGGAAGAAACAACGTTAGAATAAAGGTCGTCTAAATGCTGATTCTGTGGTATTGTTATTCATGTTTGT
This sequence comes from Lytechinus variegatus, assembly GCF_018143015.1. Taxonomy (NCBI): domain Eukaryota; kingdom Metazoa; phylum Echinodermata; class Echinoidea; order Temnopleuroida; family Toxopneustidae; genus Lytechinus; species Lytechinus variegatus. The sequence goes on from NC_054744.1 coordinate 7,945,764, forward strand.
GTTTTGAACATGATTCAAATCATGACTCTGCCTTGAGGTCGCATAAACGCAGCATAAGAAGAGAGTGGCTTTCACATGCTGAAACAACTCTGATCACGGACTTGCTGGTATGATGGGATCACTATACAAAAATGATTCTTCTGAGTCTCGGGAATAGTACCTACCAATGCACATAATTGAGGTAAGCCGCAGTGGTGAACACCAAAGTTAATGTAATTGACCCACATACAATTGTTTGCTGTCTCAGCTTTTAAAGGGGAAGATCGACCCGGCAAAAAGTTTATAGTAAAACTAGCAGAAAATATAATAAAAAAATATTGGTGAAGATTTGATGAAAATCCATCAAAGATGAAAAAGTTATTAGATTTTTGATCTGTGACCTCATATGCAGGCAGCTTCCCCATGTATCATGTACTAGAAAAAAATAAATGAAATGTAATTTTCTCAAACAAATTGAAAATGGTATTTATTGTACCTTTTGTATATAAACACAAATTATTTCACTTCTGATCAGTATTCTTAGTCATCATGAACCATTAACAAATGGAATGCCTCTGGCCATCTCACCTGCATCACGCGGTTCAATATAGCAGCAGTGCTGACTTTGAATACTACTCTAACTCGCACAAGATGTTCAGTGATACATGGTTACTCTTCTGTCCACTTTTTATGAACGAGACCAATAAACTTACAGAGATATGATGGTTTTTCAACAAAAAAACTCAGCATAGCCAAAGTTCATTGACCTTACATGACCTTTGACCTTGATCATGTGACCTGAAACTCGCACAGGATGTTCAGTGATACTTGATTACTCTTATGTACAAGTTTCATGAATCAGATCCATAAACTTTCAAAGTTTTGATGGTAATTCAACTGATACACCCACTTCGGCCAAAGTTCATTGACCTTTGACCTTGGTCATGTGACCTGAAATGCGCACAGGATGTTCAGTGATATTTGATTACTCATATGTCCAAGTTTAATGAACTAGACTAATAAACATTCAAAGTTATGATGGTAATTCAACAGATAACCCCGATTCGGCCAAAGTTCATTGACCCTAAATGACCTTTGACCTTAATCATGAGACCTGAAACTTGCACAAAATATTCAGTGATGCTTGATTACTATTATGTCCAAGTTTCATGAATCAGATCCATAAACTTTCAAAGTTATGATGGGAATTCAACAGATATCCCCAATTCGGCCAAAGTTCATTGACCCTAAATGACCTTTGACCTTGGTCATGTGACGTGAAACTCATGCAGGATGTTCAGTGATACTTGATTAACCTTATGTCCAAGTTTCATGAAATAGGTCTATATATTTTCTAAGTTATGATGACATTTCAAAAACTTAACCTCAGGTTAAGATTTCGATGTTGATTCCTCCAACATGGTCTAAGTTCATTGACCCTAAATGACCTTTGACCTTGGTCATGTGACATGAAACTCTAATAGGATGTTCAGTAATACTTGATTAACCTTATGGCCAAGTTTCATGAACTAGGTCCATATACTTTCTAAGTTATGATGTCATTTCAAAAACTTAACCTCAGGTTAAGATTTGATGTTGACGCCGCCGCCGTCGCCGCCGCCGTCGGAAAAGCGGCGCCTATAGTCTCACTTGCTTCGCAGGTGAGACAAAAATTGATATTATGCAATTAATATTCAATAATATATAGGGCAGCTGCTCGTATATATACACATACATATATATATATGAGATCAATAGTATGGAGAGGGCCGTAGCAAGGTCAATACCCGTCTTCATCAAGCTTTCGGGCACATGCCCTTCATCAGGATCTAAACCAATTTAGGCCTACTAATAACAATGGTAAATACAATGCAATTCAATATATAACGGAGATAAGTAATTATAGTCCATAAATAATAATCAATTATACATGCAAGGTAATGGTAAGTCAATATGTACGAAGTATAGAATATATAGTTACCGTAGGGTCCGTAAGTATAGTGTATTGTTGACAGTAAAGTTAAGTGTGAAGTGAGGTCAGGTGTGCAGGGGTAGTATCAAGTCACAAGTAAAAAATTTCCAAGTACTAATAATTCTTTCTTAATCTTTGATGGATCTTCTTAAAACCTTCACCAATATTTTTTATTATTTTTTTCTGGCATTATTGCGACAAGCTACACTTCAGGGCGAACTTGCCCTTTAAAGCGGCCCATGCGTCAGTACACAGGCTATAATTCTGCTTCCAGCTGGAGCACTTTTCTCCCCCTTTCCAGTCTCATCTTCAGCTCATTAGCCTCATTTTCATTGCCCAAAGTAGATGGCCGAACGTTCATATGGATCTGCAACCCCTGTGACCGGCCCCTTATGACTGATAAAGAGTGCGATGCCCTCGCAGATCTCAAGGAGATCGAGACTGTCCGTCTGTCAGCTCATCTGCATATTCTATTTAAACATTTCTCAACGATACAGGTTATTGTGCCCTTAGATAGTTTGATACTTTGTACATTCATTATGGCTTGATTAGTATCATTTTATACAATCTAGTTCTCTGAATTGCAGTTTATTTACTTTTTCTTCCATTTTTTATTCATTTATTATCTTTTAGGGGGAAGGGGCAGCGTGCGAGGGCGGGGTTGATTTCACATACCTTCAAGAGAGTTCTACTGCGCTGTCTAATATCTGAATTTTCCATTTCAATACCATCCAACTACCCTCTTCACTACATAAATACAGTACCCTTTCTAGATTTAAGATGGTCAGGCATAAATTTCTTCTCATTTCACTTTAAAGTTTGTGCAATATTCAATCGTAATTCTTCCTTCTTTATTGCTTCACTTTCATGTTTTCCTCCTTTTTGCACAGCTTTTTCTCTCTTCCTTTAAACAAAAACACATCAGCTGCAAATTCAGAAGAAGTTGTGTTCCCAGTAGGTTCCCCCAAAAATAAAATATGATTTCAACTTAAAAAAAAGCACTATTTCCCACTTGCACTAACTTGTCGCTGTGTTACACGTATGTACACCCAAGAGGATATTACACAAGTAAGGGTGTGTTCAAGGTCTGTTTCAAAATTTAAACAGTAACATGAAACGTGATTGAAAACGTGGCTACAAAACGCAGATGTAATGAGAAACAAAGGGTTCAACGTCCACTATCCCGGTCGTAAATGTCTTTCAAATTCCACGATTCAGAGGAAAATCTAAACGTTGAAAAAGTGCGTTTGTAAACACGATCAGCTCAAATTTACGAACTTGAGCATCGCAGATGCGACATTGAACACAATTGCATTTTCAAACGTCTTTAAATTTGCTGTCAAAGAAATATACATAGCTGAGTACACATATACAGGTAGGCCTATGACGTCATACTTAAATTTTGATGACATGACTAAACCACACATAATTTGTCAAATTTTAAATGTCAGTATTGGAACTTTGTATTTTGAACAGGGCTGGTTCTGGAACATCATCAACTTTTTTTTAAAACTACTGAACAATCCCTTCGAATCATTTGTGCAACCGAGAGAGGGGCGCCTTGCAAGCAAAATGCACAGTACAATGTCCAAAGGTTGAAAATGTACAATGCATTTTGTTCCCTTAAATTGCACAAATAAATATCCCCAAAAAAGGTTTGTTGATATATTGAAAAAGTTAGAGAAAACATTGATTTATCTCTCAAACAACCAAATAACATCCTGATTACACAATACATTAAACAAGATCACTTCTGAATTTATGTTTTAATAATACAGTATTCAGAGAGGATTCTCATGTTCTTGTGCATTTGACTGAGCCCCAAATGTAAGTAGGTGATCAGTGCATGAGAAGAAAGCAAGGCACAGGGATCATTTGTGTCTGCACGTCTGTCACCCCAATGAACTCACGTCTGCACAAACAACCCTGGTACAGAGCACGAAAGAGAGAGAGGGAGAGAGGGGGGGGGGGGAGTAGAATGAAGGCGCTCTCACGCATGCCCATCAGGAATTGAATATCTTGTATTTTCTGATTGAGGATTTTACACAAATCAAGAAATAATTGGGTATTTTGCCAGTGTGAATAAAAATTACTTGTGACATTCACCAAAGACGATACCTGTACATTGAAACGGTATTTACTTTTCAAAGTCATAGAGACTTTTATCCCCAGGTTAGTGAGACAATAGAACATACATTGTTTTCTGTGTACTAATGCACAAGCTCATAGAGCATGCAAACTTGATCTGGTAACTGAGCAGATGTGAATGTGCAAAAGTAATTCTTGAGTTTTGAGAGGACTGATAATATTCTGAAGTGAGAGTTTACAGGTATTTTTTATTATTAGGCAATTGTGAACTGAAATGTCCAGAGACAGAGGAGGGGTGGGGGTGGGGGCTGAGGACCAAAGAGGTTGAGAACATTGGGCATCAAGTAGACAATAAGCTTTACCAAAATGTTAACAAGGTCAAGAACAGGATAGGAATGAAGAAAAGATAACGGAAGAAAGTAAATATCAAAATCCCAAGTTGATAGGTAAAATCACTCTGGCAAACAGAGAAAATGGAAAAGGACCATTGGGGAAAATGTATTTCCTCAGCTCAGCTTTCTTTTTTAAACTATTAACTACTACACATCTTTCTTGAAACAGATGACGAAATAAGTTAGGCCGACAGACAAGAAAACAACAACAAATAAATCAGAGGTTATGTACACAGCCTTGTTGTAACAACTACCAGACAAAAGCCGACAAAAACAACTCCACAAGATGATCAGAATGGTTTGAAGTTGATAGCGGAAAGGGGGAAACTAACTTCATTTGTTGACACGGGCCCAGAGAGGGCTTCAACCTTTTGATGATATTAAAAGCCCTGTGTATGTCTGTATGAGCCTAGCATGTGCAACATTTCATGACTGCACGTCTCTCACCCCTATGAACTTACACGCAAACATGTGAGCGCACATCGTTGGCCAACTTTGTAGTGTCTCGTGCAGTGGAGCAATTTTTTTTTTAAGGGAGCTGAGGGCTAATACAGCCCCCCCCCCCCATCTGTCTGATAACCACGGCTTTTAGTGAAAAACATGTTTGCCAGATTAAATGCTCTTTGAAGTCATGCAAGTCATACCCTAACTATTCATTGTGCAGTTTTCTGCGGCTCTAATAGACATTTCAGTGATCATGACAAATCAAAAGATAGAGTGTTGACATATTGTCTGATAGAGAAAGGTTTTGTCGATGGTGCCAATCACATGAATTCACTGACATTCATTCCTACAGGGGCGGCCCAAGTCATAATAGTTTCTATAAAAACAAATTTGCACTAATGATATAAAGCTATTGAAAACTGATAAACTTATACAGACAATGTATAATTGTTATCAAGGGCGTTGGCTGAAGGGATGCATTGGGTGCATTTGCACCATCCCGCTGAGGCAGAAGAGTTCCGACACTGGCAAGCAAAAAAAAATTGTACCCCTTCTGCTTTATTAGCTTATTTTCCAAACTTTACTTCCACCTCCCCAAGATGTGCACCCCCCCATAACACTTTAGTTCCACCTCTTCATGCTCAACTAGCCTATGCCCTTGGTTATTATAAAAAATGAAATGGACCCCGCCATAAAAAATTCATTGGCCTGAATTCACAATTCACAAAGGTGGTTTTGAAAACCCATGTTTGAGTCCATGGTTTATGCAGATTTCCTGTATAAATTACACTCATTTTACTGCATAGGCCTATATTAGAAAATGTCCAATGCTGATGCACGCTTTTGTCACAGTGCGCCAAATTGACGCCTATTGCCGTGGTTATCCATGCTATTTTATTCATGAGTCCACTCTTCAAACAGTAGACTCATTAATAAAATAGCGTATATGGCGCACTGTGACAAAAGCGCGCATCAGCATTGGACTTTTTTTTTACACGTGCCCATTACGCGGTAAAATAAGCGTAATTTATCCAGGAAATCTGCATAAACCATGGATTCAACTTTGGGCTTTTAAAACCACCTCTGAATTCGGGCCATTATCTTCCATTTGTAAGTTAAATATGGGTTATCTATTCAGTGTTAGACCCTGTCTTTGGTCTTCGAAAACTTATTTGCTAGGAAACCACTTTGCACAAACTTTTTGACTAAAATTGCAAGATTATAACAAAAATTGTGAACTTCATCATGAATGAAGTTGCGTATCAGGTGTTTGATCGACCACACTTTAGAGCCACCGTACTGTAGGCTTACACTTTCTCAATAATTAACAAATAACTATTTGAATATTTCTTGCAATGGTTGATGGTTATATGTCGGCCAACTCACAAAATGCAATTGCATCATGGCATATCAAATGATAGGCCTAGGCCTATATATTTTCAATACTACATGGAGAATATATAAGTTACTAAAAAACATATGGACCTACATATAACATTGGCTTATAGTAGATTTTGGTAAAAAAAAATTGTTAAAAAGATAAAATTATGGTAAGAATATCACCTAAACTACTATTCAGCTACAGAAATGTGAGGAGTGGGGCCTGGGGATTAAAAAAGATAGCAAGCAACAGAAAATGACGGGATATAAATTACAAACTAGAAGTTATTTCTTTTTTAACAAGTCCAGGAAAAAAATATGAATTCCTTCCTGCTAGAGTAATTTCTGCATTTGAGGTGCATAACAGGCAAAAAATGAATATTTTTTTTCTTTTTGGGAGCTACTTTTTGCAAAATACTGGCTAAATATGCAACATTGGAGAAGCATGACATTTCAAGGGTTCCTTTAATATTCAAGTATCCAGGGCCATTTTGACCCCCTCCCCTTCCTGTATTTTTTCCTGGTACATTACCATAAGCTACATATTCTACCCGTGTACACTGCCATGGTAAAATGGACTCATGGAGGTCATTACTGAAATCTAATTATCATAAATTTATACCCAGACTGGACAAGGCAGAAGTGGACAAAGCAAATATCTGACCTTTCTTTCCCTCCCTCCCTTAGCTCCTCTCTAATTGGTCATTCTGGAATGGCTGACCGTTAAAGCAATTAGGCCTACAGGCTACAGTAGACTTGACCTAGGAGTCTAGACAAGCTTTAAAGGCTTGAGGTCAATCCCGCTTCTGGTCTGGATTTTATGCTGGTATTATATCCACTGCTTCCTTGTTCTGGACAGGCTGGACATTATAAAATACCCTATTCACATTGAAAGAATAATCCAGTTGGAAGGAAAAGAGGATGGAGATGAGTGGGGTAACAACCTAAAAAGCGCATATACCCTCTTCACATTGAAAGAATAATCCAGTTGGAAGGAAAAGAGGATGAAGATGAGTGGGGTAACAACCTAAAAAGCGCTTGAGTTGTTCAAGTGTGAAAAACAATAGATAGTATGCCTAGGCGCCAAATCAAAGTGGAAAATATATGGGGCTCTGGAACTAATTCTTGGGCTTAAAATGGAGGTCTCTGGAACTGCTCTTGGATCAACAATTGCTAAAAATGCAATGCTCTGGATTAAACTGACCACATAAATAATGAGGGTCTCCAGAATGCATTATATCATACATGTACATGGTAATGCACTGGAACAAGAAACGCAAATTTGAGGGTCTCTGGAACGAAGAAAACTAGGAATTTCTATGGTTTTTTAAATTGGTGATGCTCTGGAATGGAGAATATAGTATAGGCCTATATGAATGTATGAATATATATACATACATAGCCCCGCCCCCCATGTGAACCATGGAGTACCATCCAAGATTCTGTCAAAAAAGAGAAGGAATGTTTCTCCCGGGGGGGTGCTCGAATTACAATATGATAACTATGTGACAAAGTCGAAAATAGGGGGCTCTGGAACTTAAATTTGCTCTTAAATCGAGGGGAATCCGGAATGGCTCTAAGATCAACGATCACAAAAATGCAATGTTCTGGAACTGATCATATCAGAAAATGGGGGTCTCCGAATAGGCCCATTCGGCACTGACCAGCTGAGCAGTTCATGATGGGCGCGCACCAGAAAGAGAAGCCACAAATTTGAGAGTCTCCGGAACGTAAAAAACTTGGAATTTCCATGGCTTTCTAAATTGGTGATGCTCTAGAATGGAAATTTAGGTTGAAAATGGGGGTCTCACGGCACATATATAAAATCGCGCCACATAAGTAAATTTGATACTAAGTTAAGTAGCCCTCCCCCTCTTGGACCTTTCTATGTCAAACATTTAGAGTATAGGCCTAACTGTCTGCATATTGGTATGACTGAGAAGACTTCCTTGATTGGAGGCATGTTCCTTAAACTTTACAAGTTTCAGGAGGCAATGTTCACAAGAAAAATCATGTAGTGCCTGCAGTATTGGGTATACCGTACATTTTACTAATAAAGCAATTGTGCATTTGGGAAGTTTAGTAATTGTGGGTTTGCACTATTGTTTTTTTACTTAATTTCAATATGCTTGTTTTGTAAAATTTTCTTTTGGATAATCTGAAGGTCATCATTTTACATCATATCAAACAAAAATGTTAAAATAAAAGTTCATTTTACATTGCCTGTGAGTGGATATTTCTGATGTCACTCAGTAACCGGGTATGGATTTATGTTTTAAGTCGTAATTAATGAAATAATACACCAATTGTCTAATGTAATGCAGTGTATTAAAGCTAGAACATAGAATCCAATCAACAAATCAAAATTTTGATAGCAATTCAAAATTCAGAGTTTGAGCAATATGTTTTCTCCTCAAATATGCATGTCCATTTTGCGTCACTCCGCAACCATGTTTATGAATATTCATATCTCATAAATTCAGCGGATAAAAATAACAATTTTTTTTACTTTGAAAAGTGGGTTTCAGCAACTACTGTCAGGTACCATTTCTTTGCAAATAACTTTTTAAATATTGATTGAATGCAAAAAAAATTGTTCCTGAATGTCATTCCGTTACCACGGAACTGCCCTACTCCAAAAATGTAGGCCTATACCTACTCTGGCAAATTTAGAAACAATTGTTCAATATTACTTGAGAGCTGGCGACGTGTGTTAGTTATGTACATCTCTATCATGCATAACTTTGGAAGGCACAAATCTCTCTTAAACACTTAAATCAATCACCTACCTTTATATCAGATAACTTGGCTGCATTTGGAAGGCCCAAAATAACCCTCATGTTTAATCAACAAGGCTGGGTGATCGATAAGAAGATGAAACTTAGTCTCAAAACAAAAGTCGAAGCGACAGTATATTCAACTAGTTCTTGATGACCTCAAATAATTCCTTGATGACTTGCAATGTCTAATACCCTAAAATTACTGGAGTTCATTTAAGACATACAACGTACATCATTATGTCAGGCAAAGAGGATGCCCAAGTCGCACTGATGAAGCAACAGCAGAATTAAATGGATGCTACACAGCTGTAGTGTCTGCAAAGTATTATTCACAAAACAGATGATATTCCAAGGCTCTGAATCTGATAAAATTATGAGTTGCCAGAAGATGATTCATTTAAATAAGCTCAGTTTTATCGTAATCCGGTAAAACTATCGGAGATTGGATGGTGGTGTGATCAAAGAATTAAGTAGATCACAAGTGAGCACCTTCAACCAAAAAAAAATTGCACCAGATCAGATGATCAGTTATCTGCTTCACTGGGGAACCTCGTTGCCTCCCAGCGGAAATCCTGGGGCATTTATAGTATTATGCTGAAGAACATTCAATTCACTGTAGTAGGTATCTGCTCGAGCTGATCTGAGCTGAGCCTCCGGATGGGCAATGAGTTGACCGAGGAGTGACCAAGAAGCAAGCACAGGTAGGCTCTGGGATACGGATTCCAATTAAACAGCTCTGCTTTGCCTGAGCTGGCTATCTATATTTGTGGCAGCAGACAGACAGCTAGCAGACAGCCACCAAAAAGCTGGCCAGACGACAGTGAGTGACCTCAGAGAAGCAGTTCAATACTTTACATACATGTCCTCATCAATAGCTCTGATCTTAGGCTGCGCACAACAGCTGATACACACATGTGCACACAATACACAGTTCACATTCGCGCTCCAGACACATCACAGCACAGAAACCGGGCAGCCAGGATCATCGACACACTTCGGTGAGCCCCAGACATGCAAATATCGCCTCACATATGGCCTTGTGGTAGTCTATGTACCAGACTCATCTATCTATGAAGTTAATTTTTTTTTTAAATTAAAATGCTCTCCCCGAAACCTTAGACTGGAGGAAGGGGGGGGGGGATAAACCTAAAATATTATATTTAAAGGGACTTCATCCCTAATTGTACTAACAAGCAAAAATGTAACATTTTGTACTGAACCACACTTATGGTGGGGGGGTGGATTGGGAAGCCCAAATATTTAATCCCATGGGAATGTTATCTTATAGAAAATCAAATCAATAAGCTTATACTTCTGTCATATCCAAAAACGAACAAACAAAAAAGGGGGTTAGAGCAGGATATTTTAAGTGGTATTATACAATGTAGTAGTACAAGTGAAATCAATGAGAAAACTATCATTACTGGTAATTACTTTCCTAAGAAATTAGCAAAATAAGCATAAGGTACGGGGGGGATTACACTAGGGTGCAGGGCAAATTTGCCCCCCCCCCATGCCAAAAAGAGCCCTGAAAATTTTCCATAGGGTCCAATGTAAAATTTAATACAGTGTAGCAAATTTTGGATGGTGTGCTCAAAATTAAGTTTTTTTTTATTAGTAGTGTTATCCCCTACCATATATAGGCCTACATTCACAAGTGTGTCATCTTTTCAGCGAAGATTTCATTATCTTTCATGAAGCAAACTTACTAGATCTACTAGATGTCTCATACATGTATAATGACAAGGTAAAGATTAACCTTGATTTTGAGACTTTCTCATGAAATTAACATTTGATGCAAATACTCTGATATATAAGTGCTTGTACTCTTGAAGAGAATAGCGATTAATGCCAGCAGTCCGAAACAGGTTTTCTTTTAGCATCAAAAAGATATTTTAGTTTTTATCTTGGAAGCAATGAGGCCTAAATACCAGGATCTAGTTGCATAAAATGGGCCAAGGCTAATAATAGCTAGATATGGTAACTTTTTTTCACTTTGATTTTTATTGACTGACTAGCCTTATTACGAATACCATGATGAAAAATTTTATTCTGAAATATTTGTAATTTTTAATGCAATTTAAACTGGGAAATGAGGGATTAGGATGATATCTAAAAAAGCAGGTCATTCACTATCACAGCTGCTCTTTTGTTTAGACCTTTTAATAGCATAAACTAAAATGCATGGTTGTGAATACCTTTGATAAGAGCTCATGAAGTAATTCCCTCGCATTGGGAAATTATTGTCACATCAATCACCTTGCATGTTGAGACTATTAACCGATTACATAATCTCAACTGGTTACATCAGATAGAGATAACATACAAGACAAATATAAATGAATAAATTTGACAGTCTTGAGATCAGACTCTGGCCACTCCCACACTATTGTGAAATTTATTCACAGACAGCTCATGAAAACAGCTGATTCTAGTCTCATCTCCAGCCTTTAGCAATAAGTGCTATACAAAAGCAGAAGAGAAGGAGGAGATTTTTGTTTATCATATTGATGAGAGCATTGATCAATGTTTACAACATATGATTCTAATCACATTATTTGAGAGTAATAATGAGACAAAAGGAAGGGGGCACATTGAACAAAAAATGTTTGAAAAATAAGTTACAAATCAGAAAAAAAATGATTTGACAAACTTGCTGTTAGACACCTCTAAATTGCATCATTGGGCTTGTAGGGAATTTTAGAGGATAGTTTTTTTTTTTTCAATACTAGTAGCTCCTCCTTCATATCTAAGGGATGTTCACCCTGAAGAAAAGTTTGTTGTAAAAATAGCAGAAAAAGTCATTGAAAATATTGGTGAAAGTTTGAGGAAAATCCATTAGTGGAAATTTAAGTTTTGGATTTGTGACGTCATAAACGAGCAGCTGCCCTATATGTTATGTGATATAAAATGCATGAATTTCAATTTGTTAATGTTTTATAATGACTTAATTTGGTTTTCTTTTTAGGAACGGGTGTGAAATGATTTTTGTATTGATATATTGAAGGTGCAGTAAAATTTGTTTTCAATTTTCTGAGAAAATGAAATTTTATTGGTTTTCTACCAAACGACATATATAGTAGTTGCTCGCATATGAACTCACAAATCAAATAATAAAAATTCTAGTGACTTTTTAATCTTTCATGGATTTTTCTCAGACTTTTGGCAATATTTTTCATTACTTTTCTGGTATTTTTCATCTTTTTGAGTCTGAGAAGGAGACAAATCCACCCACCGTCCAGACAGTCAATAACACCATTGCTTAGTTAGGGTACTTATAGCCTATATATAAAATTCTGAAGGTCCTATACTGGACAATCAATACAGCACCCATTCATACTGATTTTTCAAATTTAGATAGATGGCAAGAGGATTTCATAGAACAATGGGAGTCAATCAACTCATGGAGCGTCATCCTTGCAATTAACACCATGATACTAGGACCGTCTGCACCAGCCTGAGTTTTCAAATTAGCGCGCTATTTCTGATCCGGCAAATTATCCCTATCTGAACACTCTCGAGATTATAAGTCATGAAGACGCAATTATCGCGCTAGTTCGTAGGATTAATCTCGAGATTCAATCCCAAGTCAATTTGGGATTATTTGCAAAATAGTGCGCTATTTTAGAAATTATCCCGCTCATTCGCAGGTGCAGACACACTCAGGATTATTTATTCACAACGTCAGACCTTAATGCATCGAACTGCTTGAGCAGGAATCGCGCTTCCTTCTTGCGATGGTGGAGACGGGGGTTTCTTGAATCTCGAGATTGAACAAACTCTGCTGGTGCAGCACCGCCTACTGTGTTTCTAATGCAAATGTTTTAAAAAACTAACATCTGATTCGTGTGGCTCTTAAACTTGCAAGGCACCAAAGTTTAATCCGGGTCTGATGATTGGTTTGACCAAGCAATTATAATAAGCCAACCATCTGCAGTCCAATATCAATCCAGATTACAATTAATCTGGTCCAAATACTCAGTGGAACCTTCAGTGGGATGGAGCAAGCTACACTGGACCCATAGTCCAGTATCAATTTGGAATACATGTAAGTTTAATCCGGGTCTGATATTCGGTGGAACCTCAATGTACAAAACAAGCAAACCATCACATATCTACAGGCCAATTTTTATCCGGATGACGTTTTATCGGGATTGCACTGGACAAGAGCGTACTCAAACCATGAATCCATGTTATAACTGCAATGACAACCTTTATGTATTTACAGTCCATTCCTGGGATCCAGCATCAACTCGGCAGCTCATGTTAGACAGAGGCATAGTACGAACTTGGCTAAGATTTCTATGGTCATTGCTCAAGCAGTGACTAGTCTGCTGTGCAAACCCTTCACTCGAGTTAAGGGTCTTAATGCACAGCCTATTATGCCCTATGTACTGAAGGTCTAGTAATAACAGAAAGTTTTGTATGTGCTAGTCTTTATGTGGAGACCCACTTAATATTGATCAAAGTTTCAATCAGGGTCTGTGTCTGCAGACTATCTATCAAAGCAGTGACCTTGCTTGTGCTGACCAGTCAATAGTCTTTAAATTCAGACATTACCTGTCACTCTGAAGCAGCTTATACCCAAAAGTCATAGCCCTATCAAGAGTGCCCACTTTTTCCTGAATTTCCTGAATTTCCTGAATACCAGAAATTTTGTATCATATTTCGAATAATTTGAGGAAATGAAAAAAATCCCAGGAGATTTTGGGATATCCGAAAATCAAATTTACACAATAATTCAATTCAACAAGTTGTCAATATCCATGTATTTCATATGATTATTTGTCTCATTTATAAGTAGCACGATTCTTTTTTTTTTGTTATCAGATTTTGATGATATTTAAAAAAGCATATCTTTTAATGAAATTTTCAGCATATTGCTTTTTGACAGTGGTTCAAAGATGATTTTTCAATTTGTTTAAATTATTTATTCATTTTTTATTTTTTTTTTAATTCATTTTTTTGTGGTGGGGGGGGGGGGCAAATTCTAAAAGAAAATCTCACCAACATCGGGATGATTCAGAAATCTGTGATGTGTGATTCTATGGGGGTCAGCGCAAAGGATTATCTTGTTTTGGGGAGGAACACAACAATACATGCCCCCCATGAACAATGGATAATCCTCTGCACTGACTGCCTTTGGATGTTTGTATCTTTCGTCAATTGATTGGACCCCCAGGGATGATATTTGTAAATTTACAAAAAAATAAAAAAAGTTACCATAGGTGGTTTCAAACCGCCATGATCATAAGAATCCCTGCTAAATTACGAGAAGTGTTTTAGGCTAAAAAAACACCTATTAATTATTCCTGCATTCACACCGCCCTGAAACATACTCTTCGGGGTATTAAAGTTCCTGAAGTTACAAGCATGCACAGTATGGTAAGCAGGCAAGGCATGAGATTCAAAATCACTAGCTCAGCAGTCACCCACGGCACACTACACGCTGGGCTAGAAGTTCCCATAATTGCTTTCACATTGCCAAAATACCTGAGACCTTGGAAAAATCACCGCGAAAGTTCTCGTAATTTTTGACAAGTACGGTACCTACTATTCAGTGGGTATTTTCTTTCGGGGAGATTACGCATAATTTGCTTTCACAATATTATAGCCAATATTACCTGGTATTTTCTGGTCGGGGTAAATTTCCTGAACAGAAAATACCTGGAACTGACGAACTTCGAGGCGGTCTGAAACCACCTACTAAGGACTGTAATTTTTCTCATTTTCAGTTGCATCAACCACTGGTCTACACGACTTCTTATCTACACTGGCTTGTTAGGGGGGAAAAAATGAGAAGCCTATGAAATTATTTCAATTAATCAAGATTGTGCATGTTAGGAGCCAATAAAGACCCCAAAAATGAAAAATTTTCCAAAGATTGGTGGAATGACCTCATAAAAAGAACACCTAATGATTATCCAATTCTACCAAGAGGTCATTAGTTGTATAAATGCCCCCCAAAGTAGTGATGTGAATGCAGCTAACACTGTCCAATCATCTGACCTGTATTATAACACAAGTTGCATTTACACCAGACAAATAAAAACAAGTTTCTCATCATAGCAAAGCAATCACCTTTGTTTTGTAGTGAGAATTCGATTTGAATCCATATCTGGCACCAATTTCTCTGTTCTTCTTTAATTCATCTGTTATTTTGGCAGCAATAAATCATGCCAGTACCGTGATGCCTGCAGTGTTACAATTACAAATGCACAATTTCTATAACAAGTTTGCTATTATCCGATCAAAATTTCTTGATTTCAGTAGAGCCTCTTTAAATGTTATGGTAGACATGTTATCAAAGCAAGTTTTATGAGACTGAACCAGAGTCCTACATGTACACTCTTATTAGGACGAGACGACAAAAGAAAGTAATCAATGATTAATGAACCAAAATCAATGTATAATGGATGATAATTGAAACAAATGTCAATAATTGATTAAATCTGTCAACGAATATACAGACATGAAGGCCATCTACTTGAAGTCTATCAGGGGGGGGGCGAGGAGGGGGAATAGCTTGCTGGTGCAAGAAAACCCCTCGGTAACAGTCTCATTATAATTTTCTGAAATAATGAACCAGAAGACGATTGGAATTTGTGTTAAATCCATACTGGATTTTCTTCTGTCGTGTGTTGAGTTGGCAACCAGTCAGAAAATGACTATTTTTGCCACTGCTTTGGTTTGGAGCCTTCTTTGTGAGGATGGAAACTTCTTTCCATTCATCCTTTTTTTTCTATTTTACTTTATTTTTTTTCCTTCACATTTAAAAAAAATTCTCCCTTTGTTTTTTTTGTTAAATTCTTTTTTTTCCCACCTCTTTGTCTCCCCCTTTCTTTCTTCATTTTTGTTTTATTTTCTTTTCTTATGTTTTTTCTTTTTTCTTTTCTTGTTATCTTTTCTCTATTTCTTTTCAGTATATTTCATTTCTTTTTTTTCTCTCTTTTCCTTTCTTCCCCTTCATTGAGAACATGCGCTAGTCTCTTCCCAAGACATATTTGTTGAGTATTAAAGATGTCATCGAGTCCATGTATATTGAGACATGGACCGAGGGCAGGGGGTACTACTATAGTTTCATGAAAAAATTGTCCATAGATAGATGGACCATTCATAGAGTAAATTATCAATCACATACAGATGTCAGAAGACAGATAAATAATTGACTACAAAGGGGGGGGGGGTAAAGTATAGTCTCACAAAACACACAATACTGTACATTTCATATGCTGAAAATAAACCCAAATTGGCTGTGAATTTATGACTAGCTGAACACTGGATTTAAAATTCAAATCTAAAAAAAAAATTATTGAAATCCTTTGAGATTTAAAAGTAAATCTGTATAAACCCATGTCTACCGGTCATTATACACATCAGCTGACATACCAAAATGTGGGAGGATGGTCAAGTTTATAAGAATTTTAATAATCTAAATCAAGATGTAACTAGAGGGAAAAATGAAAAACACAAATAATTTTTATCTTCTTTCATTTTTACCTCTTATTTTGTAATATGATTAATTGAACAGGGGAAAATTGATGACAAAGCTCGATCATCATCAGTTTGTACTGTTAATGGAATACGTGTATAGAGTGTCAGAAACATTGCAGATGTACGAGATGTCTTTCGTTGCTAAGCAACAACAGGCTGTTTGCCACCATCAGATTCTTTAAATTATTGATACAAATGTTTTTGATTCTACAGTTGTGTAGACAAGTAATGAAATTATTATACAATATATGATTAATCAATTGCATATATGGACATATCGTGGCAGCATTACAAAGAGATAATGATACAAGTTTTTTTTTCTGTGCAATTGATATAATAATATCAATAATAATGCTTGCTTCTCTGCTCTGGAACAGTTTGTCTCAGCACAAGTGAACGACATACAAGATGGCACAAAACTTTGATGCACCGATCCAAAGAGCTCCACTCAATAAATCAGGGCGAGTGAGCGATATTTTGCAAAAAAAAAGATGTAAAATCATTTCAACAAAAAACAAACCAAATACAAGCAGAAGACAGATCAAAGGAGAGGACTGGGAGAGGATCACTTGGTACCAATAATTACAAGTCTATTTTATGAGACAGAACCCCCTCTCACAAAGGCCGTGTTTATGCTTCCATTTTTCAGGCCAGAATCAGCGTTTCCAAACGTGATTAGTGCAAAACACGGTTGCGTCCATGCTTACTTTCATATAAACGCTGTTTCAAAACGCCGATCGTAAACTCACAAAAAGGTGCGTTTGTAAACGTCGTTTGACCAGAATCAGGCTTTCTGGGGAAGCATAAACACAGCCGCGATCGTAAACGTGTTTAAATGACGTCATTTGGTACCTGCTTCCGGTGAGATGAAAATCCGCGGGCAAATACAGTCGTATTGCTCCATGTTATCTCTACGTAATAACAACAATGGGAAAAATAAAATTTCGAAAAAAGGCGCGCCCAATTTGACCTCGCTTTACGATGCGAAGCCAGCTGGAGATCATGATTTGCTCTGAGAAGTTAAGCATAAACAGCACTCCCAGAACCACGTTTACGATCGGCGTTTTGAATCGACGTTTGAAATCGCTGATTCTGTCCTCGCAATGGAAGCATAAACAAACCCAAAGAGTTACGATTGATCCAATCAATCTCAACTGAATGGAAATCCATCCATATCATCATTTTTTTTCTCCTTGGTAAACAAAGTGAATCACACTGGATCTTCAAGAGAATAATGAATGTATGAATAGGGCCTATACATATCTCAAAATTAGTTTGAACACAAAACAAGCAATTTGGCTTTCCATAGTTGTGGTTGATCGGATCGCAACACTTTGTAAGACGGGGCCCTGGACCCCCGTCTTACAAAGAGTTGCGATTGATGCCATCAGCCACAACTATGGAAAGCTAGCAATTTCATTATTAAATCAAACTGTATGTTTGTTCAAAATGTTTTATAGATACAACTAAGGAATATTCATACTTTCATCATTTCCTTGAAAATTAAGTACATTCCCCTCTGTTAATACATGGACCTATTTTGGGTTTATAAAAGGACATTGTGCAAATTTCCTGTGGAAAAATTATGACATTGATGTATTTCCATATAAATCAGGTTAATTGGATCAATCACAACTTGTTGTAAGGCGGGAGACCTTGGAAAGTAAAAACTTTGATTTCATATACATGTATCTGGCTATAAACCACAGCAGCAATCTAAACATAGATTCGACAATTGGAACCATGGATTCATCTGCTGTTCTGGCAATCCATGGCTAAAAATGCTTTAAATTCTTGAAAACTTGGTTCAGGATATCAGGAACAAGGACTTTAATCTCCTTTTTAAAGTGTTTTGCCCTAATGAGTGGACCCAGTGGATGAGCAGGTGTCTCCTCAGCCTAAATTGTTTCTGATCATTTCCAATCAAAATTCCTAAAAATAGCGCAGACATTCTAATACCCCTGGTATTTGTGTCTGCCGCGCATGTTAGGGACCCTTGTTTGTGGTAATATCGGATTATACTGTATGGGATGTATGCCCAGGAGCTCAAGAGAAAATACCAGATCGGAAGGTTCATGTCGAGATCATTTTTTAATCCCTGTAGGTGCAATTACTTTGTTGCATTCTACGTCAACCGCTCCTCATCCTGTTAAAGCCTGTGTATAGCTTTGGTAAAGGGTCAATAATGTGATTGATAATCGAATATCATCTATGACATTCTTACTGAATTATAGAGACCGTTTTTTTTTCCAACTGCACTTCTCTGAGAAAATTTCAAATATTCAAATCTTGGATATATAGCGCCCTCTCTCGGCGATGCTTGTTTTAAATTTAAAAAAATGGGCATTCAAGCACTTATCTTATAAATTTAGTGATTAGATATCCACAAGTTACAGACAAAGAACATATCTTGAAAGTTTCAGCCCATTCCATGATTTGGAATAGGATTTAATTGAAAGACAAAAACACACAGATTTTTAATTTGATCGGGTGACCCGATCAAGTTAAATTTCCATGTAAAATCGCAAAATTTATCCTGTAAAACACATTTTCATTTCATATCCTCCACATCATAACTGTTATAGGGCATATCCATTCATATTAGCTAGCAATGAATTGGAATAGTGATAGGTGTATTTTGGTGGATTTACCAAAACTATACACAAGCTTTAAAGATAATGGCAAACATCATTAGATATGAAGGAAATAACATATTCAAATAAACTCAACAAAGGCCTATGTTATTACATGTAGATAAATTGCAATTTAAAATATCTGAAAATCTTATCCATTTATGTTACAAAATATCTGACTCTATATTTAAAAATCTGTTCTAACTACCTGGGGTGGTATTCTGAGAATGTTCTTATCTTTGTTTTTATCTTTTATCCGATATCTCATTGAGATAACAAGACTCTAAAATCATTGCAAATCGGTAATCTGAAAATCTTCTGAACGTGTTCTTATCTCTGTAAGGACTGCCTCCTTATCTTCAACACTTCCATTTTTAGGATATTACCAATCAAAATGCGCTTTATACTTGCAGTTTAACCAATAGAAGTGTTCTTTATGTCAAGAAAATATCATGGGGCGCTGTGCGTACACTGTTTCTGGAAATGTGCATTTTATACGCAATGACTGATTATTTCGAGACACGTGCACAAATAAAGAAAGTAAAGAAACTAGCACATCAATGATGTGGAGCTCATCCTGCATCTCGCAACAAAATTTAACACAATTATGATTTCAGCCCAGTTGACACTGTAGTGAATTATATTGGTGACATAAATTGCAGATATAATAATAATAATACATAATAAATAAGATTTATATAGCGCACTTTCCATCTTGATTAGATGCTCAAGGCGCTTCAGAGCAGAACAACAAAAACTATTTACATATACATGTAATACATGTCTGAACAATAAGTCAATGTCTATCAAAAAACACTTTTATACAGGTATGTTTTCAGGTTGCCCTTGAAGGTGGTCACTGAAGTCTGAGTTTTCAAACTGTGTGGGAGAGAATTCCACAGGCTAGGTCCTGCATGAGCAAAGGCCCGCTCCCCACATGATTTCTTAGCAACTGGAATTTGTAAGAGAATTGAAATTGATGAAGAAATGACATAGAAGCATTTTTTGTGATCTATGAATAAATTTCATATAAATTAAGCATAACTAATTTTCTAGTCAAAATTTCTTAACTCTAGAGGTGTAGAACCTTGGTGAACCTCATGTAGCTCTTAGATTTAACAAAAATAATCAAAATCAATCAACAAATAAATAATTAATTTTTGTGAGTTTTGAAAATATATGAATAAATTAGCATATTTAATGAATTTCAAAATTCTGTGTTGAAATTTTGTATCACCACCTCGAGCTATCATATAAAGCAAATAAAATTGAAATTGATCAACAAATGAAGAAAAAAAAAACATTTTTTTGTGATTTATGAATAAATTTTGCATACATTAGCATGAATAATTTTCCAGACAAAATTTCAAAATTTTTTGTACAAGTTTGGTGAACCTCATGCAGCTCTACCAGATGGAAGAAAAAAAATTAAAATCTGTCAACAAATAAAGAAAAGGCATTTTCTGTGATTTCTGAATAAATTTCACATAAATTAGAAAAAAAAATTTCTACTGAAAATTTCGAATTCTTGGCAGAAGTATGGTGAATATCATGAAGTTCTACCAGATGGTAGAAAAAAAATCGAAATCGGTCAACAATTAAAGAAGAAAAAGCATTTTATGTGAATTTATAAAAATTTGTATAAATTAATTTTGCATAAACTAGCATAAAAATTGTTCTGGTCAAAATTTCAAAATTCTGTGTAGAAATTTGGTGAACCTCCTGAAGCTCTACCAAATGGAAGCAAAAAATCAAAAATTGGTCAACAAATAAAGAAAAAGAAGCATTTTTTGTGAATTTTGAAAAATGCGCATAATTAGCATATTTAATGAATTTCAAAATTGTGTAGAAATGTGTAGAAATTTTGAATCCCCACCTAGTTATATTATATAAAGCAAACAGAATTGAAATCGAAATATCATCAGGCAAAAAGCGCTTTATAAATCCAGCTACTATTATTATAATAAGCATACTGGCCATAATCTGTCTAACTCTGTGCTAAAATTATGGGAATTTGAAAAGATCAAATTTTTGTCTGATATTGAGTTTTGCTCTTTCCTCATGCCATAATCTGAGAAAATAATGATTTTCATTATCATTTCATGAGAGTTTACAAAAGATGTGTCAAAAGGAGCATCTGCAACAGCCTGAGTTTGTAGTGTGGCTCATAAGTGATGAACAGCATTATGAAAACCTACCTGTAAATACTTTTCTTCAACTATAGTGTAATATTTGTATTCAATAGTTTTAATGTTATATAATCATTTCTACCTTTCACCTTCCTCCAAAATCTGTTATCTTTATTCTGATTGATAAGTAATAGATTTTTAACAGAAGGGGAAAAATATCCATCACAAAATCAAGCAGGCCAGTGATAGATTTTGTAAAATCCTCATTGTTACTCTATGTAAGAATCCAACCATTCTGTTACAAAGTGAAGCCCCGCTGTACTGCAAGTCTGATTCCTATAGAAAAAAACTTTATCACATAAGAAATATATTTTTCCAGATACATTCATGTTCTGAATAAGAGTCAAAACTACTGAAGAACATGGCCCCTTTCCTATCTCTTGCTCTGGGACACGAAGAGTTCACTTCCCCAGTTTCCTGGTCGATGTGGACGTGATTTCCTGCAGGAAACCTCATCAAGGACACATAAAGAAATGGTTACTGGCACAAAATACATCATCAAGAAAAGACCCAACCACTTGTTACTCAAACAAGTAAAGAGAAATATCCCCCAGAGAAGAAAATGCCAAAAACAAGAGATAGTTTCGCACAATTTTTCAGTGTACGCATTAAATATGATATAGAAAGGAATGGCAAACTGCTTGTGATAATCATGAGAGACTAGACCTAGACCTAAAATCAAAAGTAATGAAGTTATGTAACTCTAGTAATAGTTGTCACAGAAGCGTTGTGGCCCAGTGGATTAGTCTCCGGACTTTGAAACACGGGGTTGTGGGTTCGAATCCCAGCCATGGCGTAATTTCCTTTGGCAAGAAATTTATCCAAATTGTGCTTCACTCCGACTCGACCCAGGTGAGGTAAATGGGTAACGGCAGGAAGTAATTCCTCAAAAAGCTGTGCGCACCAGAATCGGTAGACTAGCTTAGCTGGGGTAATATAGGAGCAACTTGAGCACCTAGCAAGGTGGATGAGTGCCCTATAAAAATCCTATATTATTATTAAAAAATATATTTTGAGGACTGCTAATCAGTGGGGCGGAAATGAAGTAAAGTCTGAAATGTGTTCAAGAAGTTAGTAAAGTAAAGCTTAATATATATTTTCATACTTTGTACATTTTTTCGCACTCAGCATTTTCCTACTCATTTTTTTAAGGCAGCCATCTTTGAAATCAAGGTCAAATGTTACCTATCGTGGTAGATATAAATCTGGTTTATTTACATTTACACAGGGTGCTACATAACTTTTTAGAAGCACTTGCCCAGTTGGGCAAGTAAATTTTCAAATAGTTGGAATAAACTTGCCCCAAAATCTATTTCACTTGCACTCTATGAACGAACTGATCTACATGTATCTGCCATGACCAAAATATCATATCGACCCTTATTTTGGTCATTATACTGTGAGAATTTTGCTTGCCCCATTCGGGCAAGTAGTTTTGCTCTTTACTTCAAAACACTTGCCCGACTCTAACTTTTACTTGCCCCAGGCAATCGGGCAAGTGCTTATGTACATGTAGCACCCTGGTTTACATAAACCTAAATCTGTGAAACAATGAAAGTGGAATGCCACAATATGAATAATAATGTACTCCCAAATGTGTACATGTAGGTAGACCGACTCAAGTGCAACATCAGTCAACTGAAATGATCTTTCAGAGTCAAGAAAGAATTGAATATTCCTCATTTTCTTGATAGTTTCCAACTTAATCAAAACGATTTCATGGAAATATGGAAAATAGATGGGCATTCGGTGGATGTGAAGATGTAAAATGTGAAATTTCAGCAACTTTTTTGGGAAAAGGTTTTCAAATAAAGGAAACAGATTATGATGTTTTCACTCAGCCCTATCAATATAGACACTTTGATGGTCACTTTTAATGTCGGATTTTCTTCAAAGTTAATTTTAGATCATTGCAAGTGATATATTTGTTTTACTATACACTCTCCATCTTGTTATCTACCAAAGATTTGAAACAATTTTGATTAAATCTACTCTTCAAATGTATACATGTACACTTCTTCTCTATTAAAGTTATTAATCCAATTCATATTACCCTCTTCCCACCATCTTTTTACTTTTTTAGATGTAGATCTGCATGTATAGAGCAATAAGCAAGGGTTATATATTTTATGTGCCCTTCATCTGGATAAGATCCCATTACAGAAGAGATTGTCAATCCCTTTTTTCATGAGACAATTCAAAGCAGGGCTGTTAAAACCTTGATCTAAATGGGTGGATGCATGGATGAATGAATGAATGGATGGATGCATGGATGGATGGATAGATGGGTGAATGAATGCATGGATGAATGAATGGATGGATGGATTGATGGATGGATGGAGGGAGGGAGGGATTGATAGATGGGTGAATGAATGAATGCATGGATGGATGGATGGATGGATGGAGGGATTGATAGATGGGTGAATGAATGGATGGATGGATGGATGAATGAATAAATAAATTAATTAATCATTGATTGATTGATTGATTGATTTTATTCGTCAAGAATATCACAAGAGATTACAATGAAATTGAAGAATACCTTTACAGGATAGCCCATGAAAGCCGAAAGGCTTATTTCCAATGGGGTCCTATAGTTAATCAATTAATTAATTATAAATTAATAAATAAATCAGACAGTTCAGAAATAAAACTGTTCAAAAACATGTTTAAAAGTATCAAACTGATTTCATATGAAAACAGTCTCCTTATTCAAGCAGAGAACTTTGTTTCTTCACAATAGAAGCACTGAGGAGACACACAGATTTTCCAGAGCCCACTGACAATTTGAGAATATATATCAAAATCTTGGTAATTAAAGAGTCACTAGATGGCTGGATTAATTAATACAGACTTTGTAGCAACAATAAATGTCAAAATCAGCTAGAGAAAAAGACAATTTTTCTCTCAGATGCATCAAAACTCTTATCATGATGGGTTTTTTTAATTGCACAGCAATCTCTCGATGATATAAATGTACCCATAAACCCTGTAATAACTTTTGAAAACAAGTTTAGTCAAGGGTTATGGCAGTCTAGAATATCAAGACTTCTACAATATGAAGTATAGACTGTAGAAACTAGGTGAGCAATAAAACCTACCAAGAGCTACATACTTCAAATATTTCCTGTAAGCCAGGAAATTGGGTCATGCAAATAATTTAGTCAATCACAGAATGCACAACAATATATATAAACATATGATATTGGATAAGTTGTGCTATATTCCAGTATTCATTTTTAATAAGGGAATTAACGAGTGGATGAAAACATAATTCACATTCTAAAATCATGCATCAATCCAGAGATGATGCTTAGGGAGGAGCGATAGCTCAGTCAGTAGAGCGGGGTTTCGGATTCCGGTGACCCGGGTTCGATTCCCAAGTGGTGCACTAGTGCCCTTTGGTAAGGCACTTCTCCTCATTACCAGGTCCCTCAGAGAGGACCTTAAGCTGTTGCTCACAGGCATTCATGCTTTCTTAGCAGTCAGATAAAAAACCTCGTTATAACATGATAACAACAACAAACAATAATAACATTAGTAATGATGATAAATAATAATAAAATTATAACTAGAATTATCACTGGAGGTGATTAATACTCCTGTCTTACGCCATTATCATGAAAACAGCTCCAACACATGAAAAAATAAAAAATATGTCAGGTCTACAGTATTTGTACCCCAAGACCAATGTGTGAGACATATATCATGAGAATTGGTTAAAAACTGATGAACTATTTCAAACTGCAATTTTAAGACCAATGTGTGAGCTAAATATCATGAGAATTGGTTAAAAACTGATGAAATATTTTAAACTGCAATTTTTTTGCATAATTTTTGACATATTATGTTGTTCCCATGGCAACATGATTTCTAACACACACAAAATGTATGCCTTGCACATCTTCACCTCAAGACTAATGTGTGAGCCATATTTCATGAGAATCAGGTGAAAACTGATGAAGTAGTTCGAACTGCAAGATTTTTACCATATTTTTGCCATAACATACTGTTCCCATGGCAACACAATTTCTGACACATGCTAAAAAAGTGTCTTGCTTATCTATACCCCAATACATTCCAAGTTTCATGAGAATTTGTTAAGAACTGAGGGAGTAGTTTCACAAGATTTGCAATGGACCAACCGACCGTACACCGATTCCTTTACCCTATTCAAAATTTAATAGTTTGGCAGGGGTATAAAAATAATAGTTTCATACAAGTAGCATTTAATACTCTGATTCTATATGCTTAAATTGTAATTTATTATAAGCCCATCAGATTGTAACATATGCTTGCAAACAATGTATGCACTTTCTTCACTCCCAGGGGAGCACTCCAACAAGAGTTCCAAGACTCAATTGCTAGGCAAAATACATAGGCTCTCCCATTTAATACCCATTTAATACCTGGGTGGAGAGTGGCAAAGTGAGATTGATGCCTTGCTAGAGAACGCTAGGCCGTGGTGGAATTAAACACACAAACCATTTGTCTTCTTGAGCCCCCCCCCCCATACACTGATGAGAAAGACACTCGGGGGGGGGGGTCTGTTTTAAGTAGTATCATGAGAAAAGTACATTAAATCATTATATTAGTTTTTGAAATGTTTCACCTACAGATGAGGTAGAATAAAATCTGGTAACATTAAAATACCACTCTTGTGTGGGGTGAGTCCATAAACTGTATCCCCATCAGATAATAAATTGAATGGAAGACTGATAATAAAAGGACAAGTCCATCCCAGCCAAGAGTGGATTTGAATAAAGACAAAAATGCAATAAGCACAACACTGAAAATTTCATCAAAATCGGATGGAAAATCAGAAAGTTATGACAATTCTAAGTTATATATAGTTATATTCACATCCTGGTTGGTATGCAAATGAGGGAACTGATGACATCACACACTCGCTATTTCTTTTGTATTTTGTTACATGAAATATTCTAAGTTTCTCCTCATTGTCCTGTGAAACAAAGTTTTATTTTGCCCTGAACATGTGGAATTACCATTGTTTAACATTATATGTTTCAGTCAAGTTGGTCTTTATTGTCAAATCTGTAAAAACTGAAATATTGCATGATTCAAACAATAAAATACAAAAGAAATAGTGAGGGACATCATCGATTCTCTCATTTGCATGTGAGTAAATTGTGCATATAACTATTTTTTTTTTAAATAAGCAAAGTTTTAAAATGTCATAATTTTCTTATTTTACATTCGATTTTGATGAAATTTTCAGCATTATGCTTGTCTGATTTTTCTCTATTGATTCAAATCAACATTTTTCTGAGGTGGACTTGACCTTTAAACACTAAATACAGTTGTGAGTGAAACATAATGATGGTAAATCTCTTGCTGAAGAAAACAAACCATAGCTTGGATTCGAGCCGTCATCCCTATGATTGAAAGACGAAAGTCATAACCAATACACCACAATGCCCTCAAAAGATTTTTAAGGTTTTTTTATTATAAGTGGGAAGGGTTACGTGTAGAATTTTCCCCAAGTGTTGTGGCTCCAACATTACACCACATCCCTCTTTTGATGAGACGAACATTACGCTGCCCCTGTAAAACTTGACCTAAAGTGACACGACTCGAGTAACTGGTAAAGAATGAAGCAGTGTAACACTTGCAATCAGGAAATTAGTCACAATGTAGGGATTAGTTAAACTAAGCCAATATAAGTCTATACCTTCCAAACTATTCAGTGTGACAGTGTGCCAGTCATTATTAAGGCCTCATTCCCTGTCTGATGCTGGAGCAGAATCAGTACTGACAGGGCATGGCTGGCCCGACATGTCCGAATGCTCATACATGGAAATCGGATTATTCAATCCCTAACTTGGGCATTAACCAATAAACAGGCAACAGATATTAACTGCACTGTGCCAACTGCATACAATTCGTTTTGTTGACTGATTTCGCAGAGCAGCTGTCAACGCTTGGCCATCCCCCTTTTTTACATGGAGCACACATGTAATTTTGTTTCCTGCATCATTTTATCTATTTTATCCTATAGATGCGTGTCTTCCTTTTACTCTCTCCCCCTCTCTCTTTATTTATCCTTCCCCAATGCCCTTTCTGCCCTCTTTTCCACCTTTTGTCCTTCTCTTTCCTTAAATCATCTTTAAAGTAAAAAAAGTTTTACTTTATAACCAGTCATTTTTCGGAAGTCCAGGGGCCCGTAACACAAAGCTTAGCAATGATCGTAAAACATTTTTCTACAATTGATTCCATTGACTACAATGTACAATCAATCGTGAAAACCAAGCGTATGATCAATCGCTAACCTTTTTGTTACGGGACCCAGATCACCACTTTAATAAAAGGGAAGTTAACCCCGATTTTTTTGGTAAAAATAGAAGAAAATATAGTAAAAATACTGGTGAAGATTTGAAGAATACCTATCAAAAACTTAAGAAGTTATTAGAATTTCTACTCCTTGGCTTGTGATGTCATATGCGAGCGGATTCCCCACATATTGAATGTTTAACAAAAACAACAACGCAATATTTCTTTAAAAATTGCAGAGAGTTTTTATTGTACCATCAGTATATCAACAGACAAGCTATTTCACACCTGCTCCTGAAAGAGAAAAAAAGTTTATACAGTAATCATGAACCATTAAAAAGTTGACATATTTGCTTTCCATATCACATAAAATATGGAGAAGCTGATCGTATAATCGTCATAAATAAAACTTTTAAAAAATTTTCCTCAAATCTTCACCAATATTATTCTTTTTTTTTCTGGTATGTTTACAGCAAACATTTATTCAGGGTGAACTTCCCCTTTAAGCAAACATCCAAGGTAATTTAAGATGAAAATTTAGGTTGAACCTTTTCATTACTATCCCCCCCCCATTCCTGGCAAACTTTTATACCCTTTTTACACAGGATTTTCTTAACCCCGGACTATCGCTAACCCCGTACTATCCTTAACCCCGTACTATCTTTAACCCCGTACTATTTTTTTCCTTTTCACACATGCCAAATTGTTATTGCTAACCCCCGGACTAGTGGTTTTTGTCGATCATTCGTAGTACTTCACTCGTACACTTTTTACACACGCTAAAATTTCCTTAACCCCGTACTATAGGTGGGGCTAAATTGCTATTTAGCCCCACCTATAGTACGGGGTTAAGCTTAGCCCACTTTCGTTTTACACTAGCGATCTTAACCCCATACTATCGCTCTTAGCACCGCAATTGGTGGGATAACCCTGCTTTTTTGCAGGGCCAAATAATCCCGTACTATAGGTGGGGTTAGCCCACTTTGCAAAAATGCTGTGTAAAAAGAAAGTGGGCTAAGCTTAACCCCGTACTATAGGTGGGGCTAAATTGCCATTTAGCCCCACCTATAGTACGGGGTTAAGGAAATTTTAGCCTGTGTAAAAAGGGTACTAGTCACTTCATCCTCCGCCCCAACCCAAATAATCCAGAGACATCGCTATGTGACTGACAATGCAACCTCCTACTTTGTACTATATCATCATCATTGTCTTTTTCATTTTCATTCATTCTCTTTCCAAATTTTCCTCTCCTTCAAGTACGAGCTTTGATTTTTCTTTTCGTCGATCTCTTTTCTCCAATATTAATACTTTTTAAAAATGTATTATTTAAAGCAGTCATCTACATTGGATGATGTTTTGAAAAAAATATGCATGACATGGTTTACAAAAGTCTTGTTTAAAGGACAAGTCTGCCCTAACAAAAATTTTATTTGAATAAATAGAGAAAAGTCCAACAAGCATAACGCTGAAAATTTCGTCAAAATCGGATGTAAAATATGAAAGTTATATATTTTTACTATTCGCATAATTTCACAGAACAGTTATATGCACGTCCCGGTCTGTAAATGAGGGAACTGATGACATCACTCACTATTTCCTTTGTATTTTGTTATATGAAATATCCTAATTTTCTCCTCATTGTCTTGTGAAACAAAGTTTTATTTCTCCCTGTACATGTGGAATTACAATTGTTAACATTTTATGAAAGGGGTATGAAAAAAATTAAAATTAAAGATAATTTCAATAGTTGTGATACTTTGACAAGTCATACTTGATTTTGAATATCACTTTACTTTTGAAATATACATGGCAATCTTAATCAGCAGGACAATGTATAAATAAAACATTAATAAGTGAAACTAAAAGAAAGAAATGAATTATAATTCTTCCTTGTTGACAACATTCCGTGACATCATTCCGTGACATCTTTCCCCCTTACTAAAAGCTAGATGTCAGCTGCATGGCCAATCGATCTCACTCCCCTCCAAACAATTTACAAAACCCAAATTGCAAGGGCAGTCTCCCTTATACTGTTTGTCTATGCCCCGAAGTCAATACCCTAAACCACGCATTTCTGCTGGTACGCATCAAAATGTGCAGATGCTGTTGGTATCGAGCAATACAAATGTGACCACAATTCAATTAACCCAGATTCTGGATGCCAATTTTCTTGTCCCCACCAATACATCCCATCATCACATTCATTTTCCAGGCGCGGCCAAATCGGAACCAGGGAATGCTTTTAAAGTTTTGAAAAGAAATTTGCATTTCAGGCGCGATTACACCCCTGCAACGTCTCGGGAACAAATGCCAAACTAGAATATATGATAGACCCTGGAATGAGATAGAAGGTGGTTTCAGACCGCCTCGAAGTTCGCCAGTTCCAGGTATTCTCTGATCGGGAAATTTACCCCGATCAGAAAATACCAGGTATTTTGGTAATGTGAAAGCAAACTACGCGTAATCTCCCCGAAAGAAAATACCCGCTAAATAGTAGGTACTTGGCGAAATTACGAGAACTTTCGTGGGGATTTTTCCAAGGTCGCAGGTATTTTGGCGATGTGAAAGCAAATTACGGGAACTTTTATCCCAGCGTGTCGTTGGGCGCGGCGGCGTGGGTGGCTGCTGGGCTAGAGATTTTGAATCTCCCGCCTTGCCTGCTTATCAGACCACACTGCGCATGCTCGTAACTTCGGGAACTTATCCCGAAGGATGTGTTTCGGGGCGGTGTGAATGCAGGAATAATTAACGGGTATTTTTTAGCCTTAAAAAGTTCTCGTAATTTAACGGGGATTCTTGTGATCGAGGCGGTTTGAAACCGCCTAGAGAGAGAGGGGGGGGGGGGGCATCCAACTCACTAGTAACCACTATCTGCAAGTAAAGATTACCACATGACCACTAATGACATTAAAATGTAGTCCTCTTTTTTTTCATCTAAAGCTCAAACAAAACATAGAACTTCAGTATGAATAAAATGGAAGGGGAAAAAACATGAAAACTAAAATTGAGGTCTTGATTTATCCTCGAAACTCAAGCCCCTGACATGCTATTACATGACAGTTCAGAGGTGACATAAGGCGGTTTCAGACCGCCTCGAAGTTCGCCAGTTCCAGGTATTCTCTGATCGGGAAATTTACCCCGATCAGAAAATACCAGGTAATTTGGTAATGTGAAAGCAAACTACGCGTAATTTCCCCGAAAGAAAATACCCGCTAAATAGTAGGTACTTGGCGAAATTACGAGAACTTTCGTGGGGATTTTTCCAAGGTCGCAGGTATTTTGGCGATGTGAAAGCAAATTACGGGAACTTTTATCCCAGCGTGTCGTTGGGTGAGGCGGCGTGGGTGGCTGCTGGGCTAGTGATTTTGAATCTCCCGCCTTGCCTGCTTATCAGACCACACTGCGCATGCTCGTAACTTCGGGAACTTATCCCGAAGGATGTGTTTCGGGGCGGTGTGAATGCAGGAATAATTAACGGGTATTTTTTAGCCTTCAAAAGTTCTCGTAATTTAACGGGGATTCTTGTGATCGAGGCGGTTTGAAACCACCTATACATTGTACATTTTGTAGAAGTAAGTATTTTCCTTGGCTTTAGGAACATTATCGTATCATGGAAATAGAATACAACATTTGGGGATAATTGAGTATTTTTCAACATTCATGTGTCATAGAAGACAAATTAAAATCATCTTTTTACAAAGCTACTTTTTTCTGGTGTACATGGGCATAACTTTTTTTCTCATAGCTATACAGTAGGCCAGTATTCGCAAAATGGTTTGAACCTGTTGTCTGAAACCATCGTTTACAGGTTTTAGAGTTTTTTGCAATGATTATTATTCAGAATACATGTATACAAAACATTAAGAAGAAACAAATATAATAATAATTTGGTTTAAATCAACGGATGCTGGTACAATGTAGATAAATGCTTGTAATTGAGATTATTGCATAAAGAAAAGTGATACAATGCATATATCAGTATTTAAAGGTCAAGCCCACCTCAGAAAAATGTTGATTTGAATCAATAGAGAAAAATCAGACAAGCACAATGCTGAAAATTTCATCAAAATCGGATGTAAAATAAGAAAGTTATGACATTTCAAAGTTTCGCTAATTTTCAACAAAATAGTTATATGAACGAGCCAGTTACATCCAAATGAGAGAGTCGATGATGTCACTCACTCACTATTTCTTTTGTTTTTTTATTGTTTGAATTATACAATATTTCAATTTTTACAAATTTGATGATTAGGACCTCCTTGCCTGAAGCACAAAATGTTAAAGTAATGGAATTCCACGTGTTCAGGGAGGAATGAAACTTCATTTCACATGACAATGACGAGAAAATAAAAATATTTCATATTTCATATAATAAAATACAAAAGAAATAGTGAGTGAGTGATGTCATCAACTCTCTCAATTGGATGAAACTGGTTCGTTCATATAACTATTTTGTTGAAAATAAGCAAAACTTTGAAATGCTATAACTTTCTTATCTTACATCCGATTTTGATGAAATTTTCAATGTTATGCTTGTTAAATTTTTCTCTTTTTATTCAAATCCAGTTTTTGTTGGGGTGAACTTGTCCTTTCAGTAACTGCTTGAATCTTTATACACCAACTAGAGCTCTTAGATCGGCCAGTGATCATCTTTGCCTCACATATTCATTAAGTCGTACATTAGCTGGTGACAGAACTTTTACGGTGTCGGCTTCAAAATCCTGGAACGACCTGCCACTAATAATTAGACAGTCTCCATCATTAGCAATCTTCAAAAAGTCATTAAAAACTCATCTCTTTAATACTTTGTAGTTTTTTATATATTCCATCTTAATAATTCATTGCAAGTGCTTTGGGCCTGATGGGAAAAGCACAGTACAAATAATAATAATAATATATCCTGATTGCTCTCTAAAAACCCCTCGCATTCCATCAAATTACATGTAGAAATTAAGGAACAGGACAACTTTCTTCGGTTTCATTCCCAACTGATCAATCCCCAAGATCACATCACTTGATGAGGAAAGCTCCCCATTTACAGAACAGTACCGGGGAAGTTGTCAAATGAAGTCATTTAGCCTGCTACTATTGTCAACAGCAAATAGAACAACTCCTTCTGAACTTTGCCTTAATTTACACCTAAGAGGTATATCAAGATTGTGATCTCAAGAATTTTATATTATTAATTCTCTTCTCATAAACCTTATGCATGTGACTTCATACTCTCATAGCGCCCTCCCTCAGAGAATATAGGAATACACGTTAACAGAGTTGTCAAAGATGCGTCAGCTACAGCTCAACACATATAAGGCAAGGGCTTCCGCCTCTAAGATGGCAGTGCAATGAAGCCAATGCATAAGGTCTATTTTATTATACAAGGCAAAAGCGATTATGTGTCTCGCCAACTTATGAAACCAAAAACCAGAAATATTGATTTGCGAGGGCACGCAACAGAATTGTATCGAAACTTCATTGTGAAATGACTGGGATGGGATAACACTTGTCATAAAAGCCTTGCACGTAAAAGTTAATGTTGAACTGGAGATGACCTTTGACCTTACCATGTGACCTCCGACTGCAGCATATCATGCAGGTTGCCTAAGCACATCTACCATCCAAGTTTGGTTGAAAAATGCCTTACGGTAGCGGAGTTAGGTGTCATAAGAGAGTCTTGCATGTAAACTTTAACATTGACCTGAAAATGACCTTTGACCTTACCATGTGACCTCCAACTGCAGTATAAGAATCATGTCCCCCAAGTCAGTATACCATCCAAGTTTGGTTGAAAAGTGACTTACAGTTGCGGAGTTAGGTGTCATAAGAGAGTCTTGCATGTAAACTTTAACGTTGACCTGAAAATTACCTTTGACCTTACCATGTGACCTCCGACTGCAGCCTCACATGCAAGTTCCCACAGTCCATCTACCATCCAAGTTTGGTTGAAAAGTGACTTATGGTTGCGGAGTTAAGTGTCATAAGAGAGTCTTGCATGTAAACTTTAACATTGACCTAAAAATGACTTTTGACCTTACCATGTGACCTCCGACTGCAGCCTAACATGCAGGTCCCCAAGTCCATCTACCATCCAAGTTTGGTTGAAAAGCCACTTACGATTGTGGAGTTATGTGTCATTAGATTTGTGACAGACGGACGACATTTGGATCCCTAAGTCTCGCCTTCACCTCTGGTGGGCGAGACAAAAACTAGTAATTTGACATGTCCAAAGGACACAGATGCCCCCGCTTAATGCGATTAGAAATTCATTCAATATGATTGAACTAAATATCGTGCAGAATGCAATATGAATATTTAAACAAATTTAGACCTTTGAACCAACTCGCATAATGAGCTGTGACCTTTGGATTCCGAATTCAAACCTTGCCTGTATTTTGGTGTTATCTACCTACACACTAAATTTTTTTTTTAATCCTATGAATATTTTTTGAGTTATTGTGCTGAAACCAAATTGCCTATTTAATGAGCTGTGACCTTTGACCTGCAGACTATGAATTCGAACTTAGCCTGTATTTTGGTGTCATCTACCTACACACCCAATTTTTTTTTTTAATCTGTTGAACATTTCATAGGTACACTGTAATCATGCTGAAACCAACTCGCATATTTAATGAGCTGTGACCTTTGACCTGCAGACTCCGAATTAGAACTTAGCCTGTATTTTGGTGTCATCTACCTACACACCAAGAATGTTTAAAATCCATTTAACATTTTTCGAGTTATCGCGAGGAAACCAAGTGGGGGGGGGGCGGACGGACGGACAGGGGCAACGCTTAATGCCCCCTCCAGACTTCATCTGTGGGGGCATTAAAAAAAAAGACTGAAAATTCAATGTCTTAAGACTATTAAAGGGGAATCCAACCCACAAGTTGATAGTGTAAAATTTGCACAACATCAAACAATAAGAAAGTTATGAATTTTCAAAGTTTTAATATTGGTAATCACTATACCCATGGAGACTTAATTGGCTGCATATGTGATGCCATGTAAGGCAAGGACTACTCTTCCATGTACTTCAATATATAAAATGGCTGAAATGTCATTTTCCCCAAAAGTTTTATTTCAAAATTCAAATTATATTTTTCTTTCATGAGGACATAAAACAATATACTACATGGATTTTTTACTGCCCCAGGGGAATGGGTACTTGAAGGAAAACCACAAATCCTTGCCCCTTTTCATAATACCCAGTTGACAAGTTGAAATCTACATAGTCTTGGTGATCTCAATTTTAAAGCAGCTATAACTTTCTTATTGCTTGTCCAATTCATTTTTCTCCTTTCCAACACATTTCATGGCCAAGGCTGGATTTTTCATGTATTTTTTAACACAAAACTCTTTAAGATTGCTTTGTATTGATCACCTTCCACTGAAAATGCTAGTGCCTATCATTAACAAATGGAAAGGTTATATTCTATATAAAAAAGTTGATTATGTGTGAACTTGTTTTTGTGCTTACTTCAGAAGATATGAAAGTAGTCTTACAGTTCATCATTGCTATTATATTTTTTTTCTTATTCATCAAAAAAAAAAAAATCAGTTTTAATGGGTCCAAGCAACATGACAAAGGGTTAGTCCGTATGATTAGGGTGAGAAATCTGTTGCATACTTCCATAGGTAAATATAATAGATTAAATGATATCAACACATCACTATGCATGTTTCCATATCGAAAAGTACATTACATAAAGGTATTCAAAATGGTACATATCTAAGGACATGAAAGGTTGGAGGACCTTTCATTTGAAATATGTTTGGCTGCAAAATATATTACGGTACTTAGCAAAACATATCTGTTGACTGTTAAACAAAAAAAAATTTTAAAGGAAATCAATAGTATTTGGATACCAGCAATATTTGCAAACATAAAAAAAAATTAAAGGAAATCAATAGTATTTGGATACCAGCAATATTTGCAAACATAAAAACTAAATGGTTCTTCCTTCTGCCCAATTTCTTTGTTACCTTTATTCATTTGTCATTATCTCTCTTATCATAGCACTTCAACAAGATTGGTTAGCAGTTGGTAACAAACACATTCTTTTTCCTTATTCTACATGTGTATTTAAACAATTAGTTTCTTTTCTGGGGTGAGGTTTTGGCATGTATTAAAGGGAAAAATAATTGACCAATTATCATAACAATCTGGTCACCTTTTTTATTTATTTATTTTATTTTGGGGGGTGGGGGAGAAGGTACACACGTTAAAGCCTTCATGCAAATATTAATACATCTATATTCAGTGCTATGAGCATGTAACAATAAACAAAAGTATAGGGCTGACAATAATATATTTTATTGATCTGACTCTGTTCAAACGTTTTATCAATAATCACAATGGATGTGATAACAGGGAACAAAAACCGAAACCAGTCTTCATGACTTTTTCACTTTTATATAATTTTATTATGACTATTTTACAGGCATGTGCGTGTACATAAACATGTACATGTAAGTGCTGATAAGAGATATTTCAATCCATATCGTCACTTTTGTCTACAAAAAAAATAATTAGTCAAAACCGCATGCTGATCCATAAATATGCAGTAGCATGCAAGTAGTTTTATTGAACGCATTACGCATGTTTAACTTTATTTAATGAACTTTGATACACTCTTTTATCATGCCTCTCACATATCCGACAAGGACTTTTTTCTCTTTCTCTCTCTCTCTCATCAAATAATTACCAAAAAAAAACAAATATTTACTTGTGAGTTGTTTAGTCATCTGTCTAGTTTTGAAAAAATAGGGGAAAAAAATCCATCTCGCATTGATGATAAACATCTCATGTAGATTTTTTTTTAAAACTTAAAAAACAGATCTTCAGGGGTCTGTTGCCTAGAAGAAAAATTCTTGGTTCGAATCCAAGCCATGGCGTAATTTCCTTCAGCAAGAAATTTATCCACAGTGTGCTGCACTCGACCCAGGTGAGGTGAATGGGTACCCGATAGGAAGAAAATTCCATGGAATGCTTGAGCGCCTAGGCAGCCCAGCTACAGCCGGGGTAATAATAATAGCAGGGCCCGCTGGGAGAACAGTTTTCAGAACTGGAGTGGCTTCCATGGGTATAATATACCTATATCAATTATTATTATTGTTGTTGTTGTTGTTATTATTATTACTATTATCACTTCCTACAAAATGGCACAAGCTTCTGGATTCCTTTACAATCTGTGAAGAACAGGGGCCTGCTGCTTAAAAGTTTTGCCACTAAAAAGTCAAGCAAATAAAAAAAAAAACTTTGGCAAACAGAATGGTGCCATTGACACTTTAAAACACATTGAAAAACTCTGGCAAAAAAAAGCTAGAGTTTTTCTTTTTATGCAACAGGCCCGGGTTGGTTCACACAAGCATGGCAAGACAACTGTCCAAAAAAGGAAATAGAAATTTGATATTGTTCATATGACATGGAGTCATGGATGTCCCTGAATTACGCACTCAGTATAAAGCAGTTTTAAATTCTTTGTTCTAAAATTAGGAGATGTCAAGAGATGTTTCGTCATTCTTCGTTCTACATTATAAAGAATAGTAAATATACACATCGTGTGCATTTTGTGTATGCATGCGTAGCAAAATCAAAATCAGTTACACATTTATTTACAATCAACAATTAAAAAATCAAATTGCTGTAACAAAGAACAACCTAGCTTATCCAGGTAAAGTAATCTTATCACTTGAAAATTTAAAGGTCAAGTCCACCACAGAAAATGTTGATTTGAATCAATAGAGAAAAATTAGACAAGCACAATGTTGAAGATTTCATCAAAATCTGATATAAAATAAGAAAGTTATGACATTTCAAAGTTTCGCTTATTTTTAACAAAATAGTTATATGAACGAGCCAGTTACATCCAAATGAGAGAGTTGATGATGTCACTCACTCACTATTTCTTTTGTTTTTTATTGTTTGAATTATACAATATTTCAATTTTTACGAATTTGACGATTAGGACCTCCTTGCCTGAAGCACAAAATGTTAAATGGAATTCCACGTGTTCAGGGAGGAATGAAACTTCATTTCACATGACAATGACGAGAAAATCAAAATATTTCATTTTTCAAACAATAAAAAACAAAAGAAATAGTGAGTGAATGACATCATCGACTCTCTCATTTGGATGTAGCTGGCTCGTTCATATAATTGTTTTTGTGAAATGAAGCGAAACTTTGAAATGTCATAACTTTCTTATTTTACATCCAATTTTGATGAAATTTTCAGTGTTATGCTTGTTGAATTTTTCTCTTTTTATTCAAATCAAGTTTTTGTTGGGGTGGACTTGTCCTTTAATGATGCTACTGCCACCTACGTTTGAGTCCATTTTCTTAATTTTCAAATGGAAAATTCAGTGAAAGTCAGTGAAAATCTGTTCAACACCAACAACAAAAAAGTTTCTCCTGCATTTACACAATAAACCAATTAAGGTTTATGTTTTTCGCCTTTCTCTATGTGCCATTTATTATGACATTTAACTTGCATTTGAGAAGAAGGTGCAGGGCAAGGGTATGAGGCATTACATATACTGGATGAATCAACTTGAGAGGATAAGATAATCTAGTTGAGATTAGGGAGATGTTGCCTCTAGCACCCCCTCCCCACCCCTCTCTCTTTCTGCCGTCTCCTCAGCCTTATTTATCTCATTTCTCTGTCATTTGAAAGGAAAAGCTTTAAGTCGACGAACCACTTTTTCTTTTCAATCGCTTTGTCCTTTCAATTGCTTTAACTATTTCACCTGCCCCCCCCCCATTTTTTAAAGGGAGAGTGTCATGTAAATTTGGTAAAACAGCTATCAAAATGTGCAATACACAATACAAGTAGATCTATCTTAACCTCATTCAACATCATGCATCGAATTACATAGAGGACAAACAATAAGTCACATAGTTATGATATTGTGCAGTACTTCAATATGGCCTTAACAATGAACGGCTCAAACATGAGACACCTTTACATTGCAAACTGTTCACAAGCACCTCGTCTGAAGTAGTCACATGCACGCGACACATTTAAAACCAACATTCCCCAGACATATTCCAATAACATTTACAAAACAACGTGCCAATTTTAATCTACCGCGACGCGGCCCAGACAAGGCAGAGGCAAAGCTCCCCATCATTGTCCATTACATTACTGTCAAAACGTTTGTGTAATTGCCAGAGCCAGACGGTCGGTAATGCCTCAAAATAATATCCATCAAAACTGAAACCAAAGCAGACAGCCCCAGCCTGTCTAATGAGATACTAGGCTTGATTGAAGCATGTAATTAATCCCCAAAAAGTGTTTTGTTTTCATACTGTTTTCATAATTACAAACTAATAACTCACACGTACATTGATTCAGACTCTTGTTTGTTGTCAGGGCTTGTATCATGTTTCGAGCCATCAATGTAGAGTGTCATACATAAATAATCTGTAATAAGATGTCTCGATTGGAATATTTACTTTCCAAACTACCATTTAAGTACTCTTCAAAATTTGCTTTCATGAAATACAGTTTAATATCTCAGATCATTTATTCCTCCTCATCATCTCTCATTACCAAGATGATAATGAAAGTGAACCCTTGTAAATTTGTAAAAGAAAATTTAATAGACAAAAGCGATTTTGTTCTACAAAAATCAGTCTAATGAAATAAGTTGCTTTCTATACATAATACTAAACTTTGCAGTGTTGCTCTGAAATTGTAGGTTTTGTATTATTCACATCCTTTATTATTGTTGTCTATTTGTAAACTCAATATGTAAAGCTGCACCTTGAAAGATGATGGGCAAAATATGGGGAATCGTATATACTTATATTTATTCGTATTGTTTTAAAAAATATATTATATGAATTCAGTAGCGTAACTAGGATTTTCCATATTTCCATATTATTCCAATATTTTCTATTAAAAAGACCATTTATCCTCACCGTTATCATCTCCAGGGGGAATGGGGGCTGGGGACCAATTCGTTCCCAAAATGCCCTAAGACACCTTGAAGAGTGAAATTCCCACAGGGTCCACTTTAAACTTAAATACAATGTAGCAAATTTGAGCTGGTGAGCTCCAAATGTACATAGTATGGATTTTCCATTTTTTTTCAATTTTCCCCTGATGTTCTAAATATAGTAGAAAGAATCAATGCATTACATATTGGTCCAGAGTTCTGAATATATTCAGTTTTATATCTTATCATTCAAGTTCATGTAACACTTTACCAAACTTTTGTTGACATGGTTCTTTAATGGGACATTCACACCTTCCTTATCAAGAAAAAATATGCCAGCAGTGTGTTTCATAAAGTTGTCTTTGTGTGTTTCATAAAGTTGTCTTTGAAGATAAATGAAAGTAGTTGCAGTAAACACTGATATCACGAGAAAGTCAGTAAAACCAGGCTTAATTGTCACTATATCATCGAGGATCTAGATCTGGTACAGTTACATAAAGTGAGCTTTGTGAAATATTGAAATCTAGCTGGAAAATGTTCACACTGAAGATCACTAAGACAGATAAGCGCATGTGGGACAGTGTATTATTATTGCTTTGAATGTCGGCCGACGCTTGACCCGAATCCCATGCTTATTTGCTAATTTCTCAGCACTAACACAATTTCTTCAAGAATCCTTTGGCACATATTTTTTTATTTATACAAACAGACACTGTGGTGGTCATTTCATTAGATTCTGTACGAACTCGTTTTGAAATCGTTACCATGACTGGCATTTATCTTAAAATTACAAACAACAACTACTGATCCTTTCCTATTATAAGTATATGCAGCAAATTTTTTTGGGTATAGATTTACATGTAGC
Source organism: Lytechinus variegatus (assembly GCF_018143015.1). Taxonomy (NCBI): domain Eukaryota; kingdom Metazoa; phylum Echinodermata; class Echinoidea; order Temnopleuroida; family Toxopneustidae; genus Lytechinus; species Lytechinus variegatus. The sequence continues at coordinate 7,986,210 of NC_054744.1, forward strand.
TAAGAAAGGATCACCAGGGCCCCGTCTTACAAAGAGTTATGATTGACCCAATCAATCGTAACTCTATGGAAATCCATCAGTGTCATGATTTCTTATACTGGAAATTTGTAATATGTCCTTTGTAAAGAAAGGAGAACACACCAAATTGTCAAGAAATCAATGAATTAACGGATATACATTCATATCTAGACAAACAATTTCTGTTAAAACAAGCATTTTATATGTTGAGGTTGCTGGCCATCCATAGTAACGATTGATCGGATCAATCGCAACTCTTTGTAAGACGGGGCCCAGTTGTTAGTATTAAAAATTGCTTTTAAATACAAACAGCTTTATGAAACACAGGGACCTGTCCACGGAGGATTACTCTATTGTTACATATACCGTGTTTACACACTGACACGGCTCGGGGGTTCGACACGCGAGCCGTGCTCAACACGGCAATTTTATGCTGTGTAAACGCGATCAGTGTGATCCGCGAGCCGTGTCGAACACGGCTTTTTTTATCCGTCAAAATCGTAGGTTTCAACCCACGAGCCGAGACAGACTCGGCAATTTTTTCGTGTGTAAACAGAAAGCCGTGTCGAACTCTCTTGACCAGGTCATTGCGCGCGCTTTCACTTTTGGCATTGTTGTTGTTCGCACGGACAAGATTCGATTCCGGCGGTGAATTTCCCGCGTTTTATTTGCGACGTCATAATTCTTCTTCCGTTCGAGATCCGCGAGCCGTGTTGAACTCGCCTTTTTATATGTACGTATAAACGCGATCTCTGATCCCTTCTTCGCAGTGTTCAACCCGGCTCGCGGATTCAACACCCGAGCCGAGTCAATGTGTAAACACGGTATGAGGGGTGCTGAGTATTGTCACAGCACCCCAGTAACAATAGATAATCTTCCTGGCCAGGTCCATGATGAAACACCAATCTGACAATTTTGCCTAATGGGAAGCACGCTTGTAGAGATGAATAAATATTCCTAAAAGCAAATACCTGTAAATTAATTCATACAAATTATGAAACTTTTGATGTGGGGCAAGACTGATGCACACCATTTTTTTGTGTATATTATTAAATGCAACCTTGTTGGGGTTCATACAATGTACATGTAGGAATATCACTGGTTTGGGCAGGTCTAAAGGCATAGAATGGATTATCACGTAATTTGGCATTAAAGGGATCCGATACTCTATGCTGAAAATAATATTTCTAAATAAACAGAGTAAAATTCACCCACAAAAAAGTGAAAATTTCATCAAAATCTGATAACAAATATTATTAAAGTTTATGAATTTTAAAGACAGTTCTATAACCAAGGCTCGACATTAGCGGTGGCCCGGTGGCCCAGGGCCACCAAAAATTCATCTCGGGCAACCATTATTGAAAAAATGTGAAGTTTTGGTGGCCCGAATCGGGCAACCAATAATTTTCAAAGTAGCGCAATTTTCCTCCCGATTTTGCATGCATTTATCAACTTTCTACAGTTCAAATTGCAAGTCAATTCGTCATGCGCCTTTTTTGTTAATCTACACACAAATACACACACACAAAGATTGCACAGTCATGACAGTATGTAGGCCTACCGCTAGCATACCGTAACTATTACGGCCGGCTGTCTGGCTGAGCTTTGCATGCGTGAAACCACTGCAGCTGGCTGTGCGCTAGCAGTCTATTCAGACTCAGGGAGCTGCGATGCGAAATGTTACTGCTAAGAAATCTTCCCCAGAACTTTGAAAATCTACGTCAAAGTCACATTTTACACCAATGAAATGCCCTTCTACAGTCCATATTACTGAAACCTGATACTTTGCAAGCATTAAAAGGAGGGATTATGACCTCTCTTTTGACTCAAAAAGACCGATTTCCAAATGGGCAATTCCACAGGTTGGTGGACATGAGCTTAAAAATTCAAATTCAATATTTTCTTGAATTTTTTAATACTTTAAGTCCTTCATACATGATAGTTTCAGGAACAAGAAATAAAAAGTTTATTTTCATATGTATACTTTGGAAAAAAATGGTCAAAAGTTGTGTCTTCCATTTTGTACCAAAATACAAGAAAAATAGTGAAAATGAAATATGCCTTATTACCATTTTGTTATTGCAACAACATACCACTTTATATATTTCTGAAGTTTAGAAGGGTCAAATTACTTAAAATACACAACAGCTTTTCAAGTAAATTTGTAGTACTCATTCAAAACTGAATATTGCAACCTGTTGAGGTGATGTAACGTGAGTAACCGAAAAAACTGACTTTGTTTTCTGAGAGAAAAATTCTTCACAGTTAATTGGTGGGATTTTAAATTCTCTTCCTTCAAACAATCTTTGACACAGTGATGACTATCAAAATCATTAAAAAGTACAATTTTTTTATAAAAATGATGAAGAAAAACTGTAACGTGAGTAACTTTGTAACGTGAGTAACCATCAGGTAATGTGAGTAACCAGTAAAAATTATTCAGTTAGGTAGCATTTTCTGTGGGATGTCAAGTTTTAAGTCTCATGGTGAGTTGTGAAGTTATTTTTGATTAATTAAAAGCAAAATGAGGGTACACCTCTTTGATGTGACTCTTTGTTCATCAAAATATCAGTAGTCATACAATCACACAAAAAAATGAATATTAGTAGAAGTATTCACAATGCTAGAGTGCATTAGTAAGGCTTGGTTTTGATTAACCAAACTTCCGAGTGTTCGAACAACACATTGAATGCCCTTTATACCTGTAACCCTATCTAGACCGGGGTATTTTGGGAGTTGATATGGCCCGGGGGTGGTGGGGGGGTGGGGGCCTCCCAGGCCCTTCTTGAGATCTCGGCCATTGGCCGCACGATCACGCCGAAAATTTGCGTGCAGGTTGTCTTGGACATAATCTACAATACTATACAGTAATTTATTTCATGCAAATTGGTACTAAGCGATTATGCTAATTTATGCATAATTAGTAAGCGAAATCATACTTTCCCTCCTACACCCTAATAAAGCTCCAATTGTTCCAATTTTTGGTATAAAATCTCTTTTTGATGTTCCTAGCAATGAATTTTACACACATTATTGAATTTTTAATGACATGTGTGTTGTTAACCATACATGGACAAAATGTAACGTGAGTAACCGTAACGTGAGTAACCACATTATCTGCACCCCAAGTAAAAACCATGTGTTCTTTATTTTTTTAATTATATACAAAGTTTGTCTCCCTAATATACTTCTTTGAAATGGATATAATCAACTTTCATAAAAGCCTTGCATGAGGAGACTTTTCACTTATGTCGACTTTTCATTTTATGCATGTCCAAATCATGTAACGTGAGTAACCGACACATTCCAAAGATTTGCCAGGAGCATAATAAAATTTCCCAAGTTTTGTTTTTATACAAAGGATAGTCAGACTGTGTACTTTGTTGTGATAAGATGTTAAGTTCCTATCAATAATAATGGAGTTACAGGTCCAAGTATGAGTCAAGGTGTCTCCAAATGTAACGTGAGTAACCGTGGAATAGCCCAAATGCATTAATACACATAAAACACATAGATGAGTACATCACAGTCCCACATGTGCATTTGTATGTATGTTGATATTTGGTTTATTTTCGAAGCTGTCTTGAATAGACAGTTTTTTTTTTTTATAAATGACTTCTTAAACCACTCTTAAGGAAGTAAATACTTTTGGAAGGCATTTTATTGATATGAAATGTGAATTTTTCCATCATTTTGTCAAATATAGGGAAGGAATTTTCTCACTGTTTTTTCCAGATAACTTGCCGTTTTCTTACTTTTTCTGTCATTTTTTTTTTTACAGTGATTAAACCATTTATACCCCTTCCCATTGAATATGCCTGATTAAAGAACATGTTTCTACTGAATAATAATAATTTTCCCCATTTTTTCTGATTATTTTGTCTTATTCATTTTTCTTACATTTTCTTTTGTTTTTTTCTCAATTTTTTTTCCTGTTCTTTGTTTTTTCTTACTTCATTTTATTTGTCTTAATTCACTTATTCATTTTTACAATTTTTGGTTTTTTTTTCAATATACTATTCTAAAATTCTGCAGCATATTATCTGTGATTTTCTCCTGCTATAATATGCTGGAAAAGAGAAAACAAACTGGATTTGGGGCCTGCATAATCTAGGTTTTACGATCAAAAAGGAAGGAAAAATCATTGTTTTGTAAATCAATCTGAGTTTGCTATATGCACTATTTATTTACTTTACCATTATGAGTGTGTGTCTATACGGAGATTAAAAGTCCACACAACCTGGGAACAATACAATTCTTTTATTCTCTTTCAATCATTTCATATTCACAATGATAGAACAATTTATATATTACCACAAAATAAGCAAAGTAAAATAACAGCAAGCACGATTTACATACAAGATGTACAAAGAATAGTGGTACGTGGTAGTGACTGCAGAATATTTCAGTTTGTTTTATTCATTTTTAATTAATGTTTTTCTTTATATTTTTCGGGCCACCAAACTTTACTAATGGGCCACCAAAAAAAATTATTTGAAGGTTTTGGTGGCCCGAACGGGCCACCACAAAAAAAAGTTAATGTGGAGCCTTGCTATAACCATGCCATCATATATGCAATAGGTGAAATGATGATGACTTTTCCTTTTCTTATTTTATTGATTCAAATAATATATGTATGATACATGTAAAAGTTTAAAGTTGAAAGTTGCAGCAATGATTATATCAAATGATTATATTACATATTAAATCAGCAGTCAATCCATTTCCCCCCATTATTGGAGGGCAAATTGATTGTGAAAGAATTATAAGTGGGGATATGACAGACATCAGCTTGCTCATTGCATATTCATGAAGACATGCATAGAACTGTTTCACAAAGGAGATTTGAACTGTTTGTAAACAAATTTTCGGCATTTCTCGGACTCATATGTGTTTAAGATCGCATGCTCGATCTGTAATGAAGAGATTTAACCTGGTTTCACCGAAATAATGCAAACTGACTTTTGTTATACCTTGTCTTATTTTAATGACAATTTCAGTGTTTTGTTTGCCTGATTTTAGTAATCTTTTCAATTCATATTCCTTCTGATATATAATATAGGCCTTCCTCAATCATATGTTATCGTTTTCCTTTTCATATATCAAAATGTCATGTCATAGCTACTCCAGCTAGTTTCAATTTTGAAAATGTCCTTCATGTCTGAATGAAAGGTGAAAAAAAAATCATCTTCCTACTCAAGAATATGTACAATAACAAACAACTTTAAAAATGCGACCACGTGATGTGAAACTAAAAGGGAGAATGCAAACATGAAATATAGATCACGGGCAAACAATTACAATGTACATGTCTATTTGTTTTGTCTGTCTTGAAACTGAAAAACAAGTAATTCATGTTTCGCTCTCTCTCTCTCCCTCTCTCATCTGTCTCTCCCCCTCTTTCTCTCCCTTCCTTTCGGTCTCTTCCCCTCTCTCTCTCTCTCCCTGCCCCCCCCCTCTCTCTCACGCAACGCCCCTTATCCTAATATTTGTGCACTCCTTTACCGACAAGGTGAATTATAAACTGCTGGTTACATGCTGCTGCAACAGTACACAATATTATTCTTGGAAACTGAAAGCAGTCTAGACATTTGACATTACTTCCAGGATTGATAATACAGGCATGAAGCGATAAGGGCTTCAACCAACTACAAAATTCTTTTTATTTTATTTTTTTTCTCCAAACGTCGTATGCCACCAAATTAATTAGTACACATCTTCATTTCTGCCACCCCAACACACACCCTTACAAAAAAAGAAGACAAGCATAACATTGAAAATTTCATCAAAATCAGAAGTAAAATAAGACAAGTGGAATGCCTCTGACCGTCTCACCTGCATCATGCGGTTCAATATAGCCGCAGTGCTGACTTTGAATACTACTCTAACTCGTATAAGATGTTCAGCGATACATGGTTAATCTTATGTCCACTTTTTATGAACTAGACCAATAAACTTACAGAGATATGGTTATTCAACAAAAAACCCCAACATGGCCAAAGTTCATTTACCTTACATGACCTTTGACCTTGATCATGTGACCTGAAACTCGCACAGGATTTCCGCGCGTAACGCCTTAACACAACGCAGAAACACCGTTTCTTTTAACATCATTGCATTGATAATATAATTCTGAGCAATTTGATACCCAATTTAGCTCTCTAAAACCAATAATAACGAAATTAACACCCGTTAAAGTTTGCAGCACGTGTGCGCGCGAGCTCTCACTATAGGCCATATATGGGCAAAAACATGATTATTGCAAATTCACTGTAGCTCTTTAAATAGTCTATTGACCCCAAATTTTTTTTCATATATTGATAGAGTATTAGTTGTAAATTTGATTTCATGTCATCATTGTCCCTAAATTATATCATGACGTCATCAAAATGGCGCCTAAACTAAAAATTTCATTTTTTCAAAAATGACGTCATTAAATTTATGCAAATTTGGATGTAACTTCTCGAATATAGATCATTTTTTGCCCAGATTTTGATATGTAGTAGTTTAGAATGTACTCTTTCTCCTCAGTTGACATGAATTTTCTTTTTGAGAAATGCATCATTGCGTAAAACAGCGATGAAAAGAGGCATGTAATTTTTCCTTATTTCGTGTGTAATGTCTATGGGAAATGGCTTTTTCTCAAAACTAGATTCAACATTCCTCTATTTCGTGAGCTATATCTCCATTTCTTCTCGTCAGTTTTCCCTGAGCTTTTAATATGTTGTAGCTGAGATTCTAAGCTTTCGCAAATGTGCCCTCCATTTTTTGATCAGATGCCGGGATCATGCCCGTATTTCGCTTGCAAAATTGGATTTGTAATTCACAAATTTGCTTACGTGTAATCTCTATGGGGAATATCTTGGCTCAATGTATAACGCATTTGACTTGCTTTTTCGGAGGCGCAGGTTCGAGTCCTGGGGTGAACAAGATTTTTTCCCCCATTTTTTTCTTTTTACCACCTCCTACATGATCCTTTATGATAATCAAAAGGTATAAAAGTTAAAATCTAGCAAGATAAAACAGATTATAGGCCTATTTAGTTTTTTCATATCACATATATTGTCATACATCAAAGAGACCCTTTTCACAGTGCTTTATCATCTCCCGTCTTTTACAAGTATTCCATCCATAATGAGCATTCCGTTGTCATCATGAAGATCATATTGATCTGCACGAACATGGTAATAGTAATCATGATGGCAAGAATAAAGACAGACCACCTAATTCGTCCGCATGACGAATTAAAATCTAGTTATTTTTTTATTTGTTTGTGTATGGGTTATATTATTTCCTGTAATAAAAAAAAGGAAATCAAATTTAAAACTAAATTTTCATTGTTATTTGTTGCAGTATCTTAACATCATATACAAAAGAGTGGGCTATATCATCAGTGCCTTAATTAGCATATTGACCAGGATGTCCTGATAACTGTTTTGCGAAATACAGCAAAACTTTAAAAATGTCATTAAATTTCTGATTTTACGTCCGATATTGATATTGATCCTCTCTTGCTTTCACTCTCTCCCATAATGTTCAATAAACCTGACATAAATCTGTTAAGAAATGAAAAAAAAAAAAGAATTATATGTTCTGGTACTAATAGGTGCAAACAACAGAATTTCATTCAGTACCAACAGAGGGCGTAGTTCCAAAAAGGCAAAAATCATTCATTAATGCTATACATTGACTGCTCTGATTCAATCTGCATGAAAATGTTGCTGCTCTCATTGATTCGAGAAAATGAGATAAAGCATTTATTCTGTAGACCTATAGTAGACTTTGCCTTTGCAAACATGACAAAATGAGGTGGCCGAACTATGCTTTCATTCATGTCTTTCATTAAAATGAAGGCCAATTCCACCACAAATACAGACTGATCAAATCTAGAGCAAAACTGACCAATGAATCACACTGATTAAAAAATAGCCTTTGCAGTACCCCTTTATTTTTCTGTGAATACGCGTACCTGCACGGTCCTAATAAAAGAAGAACTGAAATGACCACAAACTTTACACCACGTGCAAAACAGAAGATATTTTTAAAAATACAAATGGTGGAAAAATACTGATATTTCAGGCATTTCAATTAACAGCCTCAAAATGCGGCCTTCTAATCAAAATCACTGAATTGTGTGGGAGCTGAATGGTTTCTGTTGTATCACCTACGTTAGAAATAAATGCCTTGGCAAAAAATGTCAAGAATCAAGAAAATCGTTTAGGATCTAGGCCTAGATCTAGCCTAGGACTAATTTATACAAAACCAATTCAAGAAATACCGGTAGTTACCACATTGACGGCAAGATTGTAAACTATAAAATCATGGACGAAAATGTAAAGTAGGTCAAGGGGATTTGCCGGTATCGCTATCTCAAAATTCTCTTCCGATCGGCGAATGTGCGCTGTGCTGGAAAACCGTTCAGAAAAAGTGTGACCTAACTTCGCGGACCAAAGTTTTTGTGGAGATGTAAACAAAAAATAAGCTCAAAAAGTGAAATATTTATATCAGATTGATGGCAAAATGCTATAGAATCGGTAAGTACCACATTTAACTCACATTTTTTTAATGATTTCTGCTTGCAAAATGGTGATATCGTGATGCTTGTTGAGAATATCAGATTTCTTCAAACCTGGCACTAAAGGTGACAAATTTGTTGATCTTTTGCCAATATTTTCATGAATACCAGTGGCGTAGCTAGGATTTTTTTCCCGGGGGCACTGGGGGTTCCTTGCTTTTTCACGGGGGGCACCGGGAATTTTTTCGGTGTGTGTGTATGTGTCCACAAGGGTGGATCCGACTTTCGCCAATAGGGGACGGGGCCCAAAATTATCTTCACCTATATCAGTCACTTCTTAGTTTTATTCTTATAAAACAACATAAACATAAAATAATCTCATAAGCCTTATAAAAAGTGCGAGCGCGAAGCGCGAGCGATTTATTTATGTTTTTTACTTTAATGTATTTTTTTCTGAAAATTTAATTTTCTGGGCAATGTTATGTGTGATCCTGAACAAGATTCGTATGTACCCCCAAGCGCGAACAGAATTTTTTATCAACTGTTCTAGCATTATCAAAAAGGGACCTGTTAAGGACTGCTTACAGTTACCCACGAAGACGGTATATATTTCAATAATGCGAGCGCGAAGCGCGAGCAAATTTTTTGACATTCCGACCTAAAAAAAATGGTCATTCTAAGCACTTTTTGTATTAATTAATGGGATAGGTATGTAACTAAACAATTGATGCGAGCGCGAAGCGCGAGAGGAAGAAAATTGAGATTTTAGACCTAAAAGCGGGACACTCTATTCATATTTTATAAGTCATAAATCATCAATTAATAATGCGATCATGAAGCGTGAGCAGACAATTATTGATATTCTGATGTGAAACTGGATAATTTAAGTACATTTTAAATAAAGAACATGCAGGCTATTGCGCATGTTTTATATTTAGACCTAAAATCTGGGCATTCTGAATACATTTGTTTAATGGAACATTATGGAATACACGTAGACAATATGAACTTGGCAAATCAAACAATGTGACCACGCAGCGTGAGCTTAAAATGCTGATATGTAGACCATAAAACGGACATTTTACAGAGCACTTAAATTTGTAAATGAAAAAAAAAATAATGAAAGCTCGATGTCTGAGCTAAAATATGTTTTGCATATTGACTTCAAAACTTGCTCCACATCAGCCTATTGAGCAAGATATGAATCCCATCGAACAGGCAACAATGGAGCGCCAGCAAAAATTATATAGTAAAACATGAAAAGATTTTTTTTTATTGCAATTCCCCCACATTATTTCATTCACTCGTCTCCCTCTCATTTTCCTCTTCTCTTTTCTTCTGTCTTTCTTCTTCTTTTCCTTTTTTCTTTCTTCTTTCTCCCTCTTTTCTTTTCTTTTTTTTTGCTCTGCCATTTTTTTCTGGGGGGGGGCACCTGGGGGGGCACACCAAATCTCAGGGGGGGCACGTGCCCCCCCAGGCCCCCCCGTAGCTACGCCACTGATGAATACTGAACTCATCCTAAAGAAACTTACACAAAAGGATAATTTTTGGTCGCTTTTCACGTTGATGATGTCAGATTTTAAGGATATTGGCTAGTTTTTTAATGACCGTCCGCGAAGTATGGACATGCGCAAAGTTTGGACTCACTGCCATACAAAATGTTAGGAAATATTATAAAGAACAAAATAGAAGATGATAACAAGTAATGAATTCATATTTTTAGTGTAATCCACGGACAAAATAGAAGGCTTCAAAAAGATAAAGTGTCCGGACACCTGACCCCCCATCCTACCATTTATTTTTCAATCTGAAATGACTGCCCGAGGTCTTTTCCAAAGAAAATCCTATGTTCCTTTCAAATTTGTATGAGATATTTGGTACAATTACTCATAATGATATAAAGAACATAATTAACTGAAAGATTTTGTGAAAAATTAAGAAATTCATGTTAAATCTTAACTCAAATCATGATTAGGTGCATGTGCGCAGACTTGGGGACCACCAGCATACATCTATTTCTGACCATTTCTTGCACGATTTGATCAATAAATAACATGATTATGAACTGATATTCTTGTGGAAATTGAAAGAAATTTGTTTTCTATAGTCTTATAGAGTCTTGTTAAATTTCTTGGTGCTCAGAGTCATGCAGACATCATCATTCATTGCATATCCATACGGCACCCCTCTCACTCAGTGACTCAGTCTCACTTCTTCAAATTTCAATTCACTATTAAAAATCACGTTGACTGTATACCCAGTTGTTGTGTATCCGGACGGGTTGTGTGTCCGGACGATCAATTTTAGAATGTCATTTGGAAAAAATTACAAGCGAAGTTTCATCAATTATTAGTACAAAATGTTAGGAAATATTATAAAGAACAAAATAGAAAATTATTACAAGTAATGAATTCATATTTTTAGTGTAATCCACAGACAAAAAAGAAGGCTTCAAAAAGTGTCCGGACACCCGACCCCCCATCCTACGGTGTACAGACCAGTAACAAATCGATTAATTACCAAAATTCTTTACAAAAAAAACATAACAAATGCTGTATCCGTTACCTGTGCTCCAATTGTCAGAATCTGTGACATTATTTAGAATGGTAAAACTTCAAATCGTGACAAGTGATAGTTTTAAAGTGCTTCTTCATGCCGTGGTCTCCAGATCCATATCCAGCTCCGCTAACTCCGTCTCGCGCTCCGATCCCGCCCGGTGGTTTGGCCGTCGATATCGAAGCCTGGCCGCCTGGTACGCTGGTACCGTTAATTGTACTTCGATCGAATAGGCTCAAAATATCCAGGTACGCAGCGCGCAGCGCGCATAGCTAGCGTTAAACCCAGGCCAGCTTCAAGAGAATTGGTGGACTTTTCCATTATCCGTAGGGGTGAAAACTCACAAAATAAATAGGGCCCAGTGAAATAATGATAAATTAATAAATAAACGAACAAACAAATAAATGAGCATAATATCATAAATAAATCTGTAAATTGATTAATGAATATGCAATTCAACAAATAAATAAATGAACGAATAAACGAATAAATAAATTAATAAATGAATAAAAAGATAGACCTATAAATCGTTTGTTCTTTCTGCCCTCACTCATTTTACTTCTTTTTTGGATTATTCGCTCGCCTGGCATTTTCTCAGCAATTTTCCTATCCTATTGCAAACCCTAGGTGGTTTCATTCAAAACCACCTTTGTGAACCGCAAAATCAGCAAAACCCACGGTTGAAACCATGGTTTCTGCGAAAAACCACCTTCGTGAATTCGGGCCATTTATCTTTGACGAAATAAAGCCCGGAGCACTTGTCGTCGGAGCAATGTCGTGTTATCGATATAGAACCGTTTACAAAATTGGTAGGGTTTTTCACACACCGTCAAGAACCCCATCAAATTTGTGTAAAGAACCTTTTAAGGGTTAATTCCTTGTAGAACCAATAAAGGACTATTCAGATACGCTGTTCTGTTTCTCTGAAAAACCTTAAGGCCCGTATTGGTTACACTTCGTAATTCCGAAGCTTCGTAATTCCGAAGGTTCTTTATTCCGAAGGTTCGTAATTCCGAAACACGTAAATTGCCTATACCTCGATGTTAATCCGAAAACGAAAAAAGGTTCGTTAATCCGAACATTTGTGGCGTAATTCCGACGATTCGTTATTCCGAAGGTTCGATAATCCGAAAACGAAATAAGGTTCGTTGTTCCGAAGGTTCGTTAATCCGAAAACGAAATAAGGTTCGTTGTTCCGAAGGTTCGTTAATCCGAAAACGAAAAAAGGTTCGTTGTTCCGAAGGTTCGTTGATCCGAAAACGAAATAAGGTTCGTTTTTCCGAAGGTTCGTTAATCCGAAAACGAAATAAGGTTCGTTTTTCCGAAGGTTCGTTAATCCGAAAACGAAATAAGGTTCGTTAATCCGAAAACAAAATAAGGTTCGTTAATCCGAAAACAAAATAAGGTTCGTTAATCCGAAAAATGAAAACCGGGAAAGCAGAGGCAGAGGGGAGGGGGCGGGGGACACTGTTGCCGTTCAATTATTATGAGGATGGGAAGGCAAGGGCGGCCGAACGAATTTTCGTTTGGGGGTAAAGCCAAAAAATGAAACTCATACGTCAAAATGGGCACTTTGGTGATATTTTCATCTTAAGATTATCATCTGCTTGAAGTCATTGTGTGTTTGATAGTGATTAAGTAGAGAAAAACTTTTTTTGAAGTGACTTCTTATTATGGCAAAATGTATATTTAGGCTTTATTTTTCGGGAGAGAGTATAATGAGCGAGCGGCTTGGTAAAACAAATTCAAAAGTGAAGTTGTATAACGTTTTTTGTGGTCAATTATTCTTAAAATGGCATTATTGCGAGGTGTTGCGAGCGTGAATCACAAGCTAAAACTTTAGGTTATTTCAATAAAAAATGAAAATTAGTTTTTAAAAATCCGAGCAGATTTCTGCTGTCATTAAAAAGATGTGCATCTAACTAAAGAATTAACTCGAGCGCAAAACGCGAGCTTAAACATACTGACCAGAAAAGGAACCTGTTAAAGAAACCATTTAGTGACCTCTTTAGGATGCATATTTCACCAATCGAATGAGAGTGCGAAGCGCAAGCAAGCTGAAAATTTTAAATATTCCAGCCTGAAAACTTAACTTGTATACTTTAAAAAGAGTTTTATTTCGAAAAAAAAACATGAAAAACGGCATATTTATTTTTGAAAAAGGAACTTTCCCATTTTGGAAAATATTAATTCCCCTGTTTTTTATTTCATTTTTGATGCCCCCTGCCTCCCTCCCGGCGGATCCAACTTTCGTCAAATAGAGGGGGGGGGGCAATTTTTTTTAGCCATATTTTCCTTGATCGGCAGTTTAAAGTTGATTTTTGTTTGTTTCTTTGAAAGAGTAGTCCTAACAGTCAATAATTAGCTTTATCCTTATAAAATAAAGTAAATATGTAATAACATGATAAACCCTTTTTAAATAATGCGAGCGCAAGCTATATATTTTTTTTAATATGATGGGCAATGTGTTTGTGATCTTCAAAGCGAGATGCCTATGTAACTAAATTTAGATAATAACTGCTAGCAAGAAGCGCGAACAGAATTTTTAAATATATAAGCTCTGACCTGATCTAAGGGGACATTTTAAGAACTTTTTGCAGTTAGCCATGAAGACGATGCGTGTTTTAACCAATGGCGGCGGAACGTTTTTTTTTTTGGGGGGGGGCAAAGCAAAAAAAGGGGCCAATAGGGGCAATTTGGTGCAAACGGATATTTTCACCATTAGATTATCATCTGTGTGAAGAGGTTGTCTTGTAGTAACTAAATTGAGCACAATTTTTTAAGTGATCACTAAAGTTATATATTTACGTTTCATTTCTGCGAGCGTAGAGAGCAAGCGGTTTGGGGGAAAAAGTCAAATCTGAAGATGTAAAATTCACCTTTTTGGTCAATTACTGTTAAAAGGGCATCCTTGTGAGATGTTGCGAGCGAATCACGTGCTCAAACTTTTGGAAATTTCATGTGGGCCCAGAATGATAATATTGATATAGATATTATTTGCCCAGGGAAGCCACTTCAGTTCTGAAAACTATTCTCCCAGCTATTATTATTTTTTCACAAGAACGCTTAGAATGTCCAGTTTTGAGGTTTGAATATCACAAATTTTAAGCCTGCGGTTCGCGCTCTCATTATTTAGTTCGTGAGATATATATTCTATTCATGAGTCACTAAATGCAGTCCTTAAAAGATTACTTTCTGAAGCCTGTTGCATAAAACTTTTTACCTGAGAAAACTCTGGTAAAAACTGAAAACTAAGGTTAGTCTGATTTTCGCCATTGACTTTAGCACAGGGCAAAAACTCCTGTAAAAACAACCTGAGTTTTCTCAGGTAAAAAGTTTCATGCAACGGGCCCCAGGTCAGTATATAAACAAATTACAGTTCGCCCTCGCATTAATTCTTTTAGAAAGATACACATCTTTCTCACGATTACAAAAAAAAATGCTCCGAATGCTCACTTCGCATCTTGTTACATGAAATGTCTACTAGTTTGAGCTTGCGATTCGCGCTTTCAACATCTCACAAGGATCATTTCTCGTATTATTTTTATTACCAGCAGAAGCTGTTATTAAAAATGATATCCCCTCCAATACAAATCCTATTATCTAGAGGTTGCTCGCACGCTTCCAACACACTTGATCCCCTGCATCTTTAATTAAACCATTTGCTTAGGCAGCAATTGCTCAGATAAAATCGAAATTAGCCTATATGCTTGATCAGGGCGCCTATATTCTTAATGAAATACATGCTTTTGCCCCAACACACGCATGTATCATCGATCGTTATTACTATCATTGCATAATATCGTTTAATCTTGTAATGACAACATCGTTTTTGTTACCAAAATGAATTATTTTCATTTTCGGAAATACGAACCTTATTTAATTTTCGGATTAACGAACCTTATTTCGTTTTCGGATTAACGAACTTTATTTTGTTTTCGGATTAACGAACCTTATTTCGTTTTCGGATTAACGAACCTTCGGAATTACGAACCTTATTTCGTTTTCGGATTAACGAACCTTCGGAATTACGAACCTTATTTTGTTTTCGGATTAACGAACCTTCGGAATTACGAACCTTATTTCGTTTTCGGATAAACGAACCTTCGGAATTACGAACCTTCGGAATTACGAACCTTCGGAAATACGAACCTTCGGAATAACCGAACCTTCGGAATTACGAAGCTTCGGAATTACGAATGTATGCGGAATTCACAAAGGTGGTTTCGTTTGAAACCATGGTTTTTAGAAACCGTGGGTTTTAGAAACCATGGTTTTTGAAAAACCATGGTTTCTAAAATTTGGTATTCACAAACGATGGTTTCTAAAACCCACGGTTTGAAACCACCTAAAACAGTTGACTCAAAATCATGCCGAAAACCCACGGTTGAAACCATGGTTTCATTTGAAACCACCTTTGTGAATACCAAAATCAGCAAAACCCACGGTTGAAACCATGGTTTCTGCATGCAGAAACCACCTTTGTGAATTGGGGCCTAAAAGATTCCAAGTATATAGGACGAAGAAACCGAGGCTGATAACATTTCTAAGAGGGTTGTGTCAATCAGTCTTCCACCGAGTCGGGCACTCAAACCATTACAAGAAAAAGTTGGTATGCCTATATGCATACTTAGAATTTCTTATGACTGTGATAAAATCAGCAGATAGCATTAAAATAAATATTCTATTATAGCCGGCGGCGATCGAGCTAGGCATTTGGATGATTTGGCGCTTCTTGTGTTTTGTGAACAGCGCGTGATTATGGAAAATCGTGCTCGCCTCCCCCCCCCTCTCTCTCTCTCTCGTCAAGCAAACCTTCAGTACCGTAATATATACAGTATACCATACAAAACAAATCACTTCATATCTCACTATAGGCCAATGGTGCCTTTCGCTCGGCTAAGATACGTATTGATATATGGATTTCAAGGTCAAGTCTACCCCAGAAAAATGTTGATTTGAATAATAGAGAAAATCAAATAAATTTCATTAATTCGGATGTAAAGTAAGAAAGTTATAACATATTAAGGTTTCGATTATTTTTCACAAAACAGTGATATGTACAATTCATTGACATAATAAGACAGTTGATGATGTCCTTCACTCACTATTTCTTTTGTTTTTATTGTTTGAATGCATACTATATTTCAATATTTTTTTATTTGACAATAAAGACCGAATATTGACTGAACCATATACTACATGTAGTATTAAACAATATTAATTCCACATCTTCAGTGAGGAATTAAGTCACTTAGACAGTGAGGAGAAAATGAGAATGTTAGTTTCATAAAATACAAAAGAAATATAATATAGTGAGTGGATAACGTCATCAGTCTCCTCATTTGCATACCGACTTGTGCATGATATACTTATACTGTTTTGTGAAATTACAGGGGCCTCGGAACGGTTTTCAAAGTTGGGGGGGGGCTGGGCCAAAAGTGGGGGGCTGACATGCAAAAAATCACAATCGTATGGTCATTTTTGCGTTTTTGTACACGGATTCAGAAAAAATGGGGGGGGGGGCTGAAGCCCCCAGCCCCCCCCCCCCCGGTTCAGCAGCCCCTTTAACTTTAAGATGTCAAAAATAAATTTTCAGTGTTATGCTTGTTGGATTTTCTTTGATGCACTTTGCTGACGAAAATTACTTTTATGCCACAGAAAGGGTGTTTACATTTTCGTTCTTCATCATTCAATGGGATGCTCGAAGGCTTTATCTCACAACCCCCCTCCCCCCCCCCCCTTCGAAGTGGTCTATTATGTGCCCAAGTATACCACAGAAACTATATACTTTTCAATACAACTTATCAATATCCCTCGCTCGATTAATATACACTCTATAATGGCCATATAGACAGATAGAGACTGATGAAATAATTATGTGATGTAATTATCATAAGGCCCATCTGCCCATCATGATATTATATTATTGATGACGAAATTTCAATTTCCACAACTGGTAAATGTTTATTTGGCAAGCATTGCATTGGAAGATGGTAAGGCAAGTGTATTCGGCTGGTGAGTTGACATCTCACACTGCAATAAAATTTATCAATTGTCGTTTGGTCCAAAGTGGTCTGCTGTCCCATGCCTAAAAAAATAATTATCCAACTCCATCGGTCATTAGTTTAGCACGCATGCGATTCAAGCAAATCCACGAAGCGCGAATATTTCAGAGTATCCAATGTGACGTCACATCCATTGTAGCGCGTCATTGGTCACCCTGGGAACGCCTGCTTGTTATCATTTTGATTATTGTAATAATCTTATCCGAGTAAACTTGCATTCAGCGGGTTTTCTCTGATATTCCTTCACAAAATCTTCGGGATTTTCTAGAAATCTAATTCTTCAGCATGGGATGTACAAATTCCAAAGTATGTCCTCTTCCTACGGGTTTGGGTGTTGATACTTCACAAACTCGGGGCCAAAAGCGTAATACTAATAGGAGATCATTATTGAAGGCATTGAAGAAAGTGTTCCGCAGGAGGAATAAAGTAAGAAAATTTAAAATTGTATAGGGGAGGCATAATATTGTTGCCATGTTCGATCTTGTTTGTGCCAAACATGGAACTTTGAATACGACGTAAACTCATGAATTTCCATGATCCGAAAGCATTATAGCACCGTATAGACATAAGGGTATAACACATGAAAGAACAGAAACGGAGAGGAAGAAAGTGAAACGAAGCTAGAAGTAAAATGGAGGGCGAGATTTCAGCTAAGGAAGAGGCAATAGGGGAATGGGTTCAAGGAAGAAAAGAAAGAAAGAAAGAAAGAAAGGAAGAAATAAAGAAAACAAAGGACGGAAAGAAAAAAAAGGGGGAAGAAAGAAAGAAAATATAATTAGAGAAAAGAAAATGGGAAAAGGAAAAAGAATGGAAAGGGGAAAAAATGAAAAGGAAAGCAAGATAAAACAGAAATTGGAAATTGAACCGAATCGGCAAAATTAATTTGCCTTAAAGTCATTCGCACGTGTAATATTATTAATTATGACATAATAAAGTGCACTTCATGAATCATAGTCTACTATTGATATCATAAACAGGTGGAACCAATCAATTTCTTTGGTATTCATAATGACATCGACCAGCCTTCGACATCCTATCCGAGAGACGAAACAATCAACGCACATGAATTCCTGGCTTATCGTAAGTTAAATGATTTTATTTTTACGAAAATAAGTAATAAACTACCACAAAATATTTTGTTGAATCGCGGGGGGGGGGGGGGTGAAAGAGATGATATAGCTCTTGTTATGTTATGACCTCACTCATTTTTTGTTCAAATTTTAAAACTTTTTGAAACTCTCCTCCAATATTCCATATGCTGGTGTTATAATTGATAATTTTCTTTAAAAATTGAGCTTTTTTATTTGATGTTGAATGTATTTTTATGAAAATGTTTGTGAAGGCTTATGCAATTCGGCTGTTTAGCCGCTATAGATACACTTTTGTGTTTTTTATTGTACTTGTTGCAACAAACTGTTTTAAATAAATGAAAAAAAATTGTTTATCGTGGGAGTTGCAAGTTGTAGAATAATATGGAGGAAATATCATGAGATCATGAATGGAATTATTTTTTATTTCAGTTCCAAAATGATACGGAAAACCTTATGGAATACCAAACGCATACATTTTATATAATCATGAATGCATAACAACCTGCATGATAAATACTCAGGTTTTGCTTTCTTTTGAGAGTGGATGGTCTGTAGTTTTATTTACTTATTATTTTATTCATTCATTCATTTACATGTATATCTTAGTTTATATAGTGATGTATTTTGCTATAATATCTATGTATTTCATACATTCATTATTTACATTTCACTAATCGTTTGCCCATATTAACACTTCGTTGCCTTTCTATATCTTTTTTTAGAACGATTCTTGGCCGGTACTGTTATTGATGATAGCGAGCCCGACTTCGAAGACGACGATGACATCACCGTCAAGCAAAAGCAGCCGTCAATGTCATACCCACCAGGAAAAGTCAAGAAGGGTTGGCATCCTCGTCATTGGTAGGTCTTTCATTTCTCTCCAAACATGCAAGAGCAGTAACATAGTAAAAAGACATTTTTAGAATGGAGAAGACAAGTAATGATTGATGGTCAAGATATCTTGACCATCAATCATTACTTATACGGGGCACGGAACAAGCTTTGGAAATGTATAGATGAGTCAAGGGAATCCTCAAACTTAGATTATGGATGTACGAGTAATGATATCGTTTTTATTTTTGCAGATCATCCAACAGACGAGGATAATTTTGCACACATCACTAAAATCAAGGCATATCCTGGGGTGTGGCCTTCGAGGTTGCAAATAACTTTGATCCAACCACAGGCAGACATCAAAGTCAGCCGAGTGGGCGTGGCTTTCGAGATCGCAGCTGACCAATCTGTAGCTCCCTCCCCAGAGAGTATCGAAACATCAGAAATGTCCCTTCCTTGCTCACCAATCACAACCATTAGCTGCACACGTCGCGCCAAGGAAGGCATGGCTTTTGAGATCGACTTCAGCGACAACATGGAGCAAAAGCAACAACTCAAAACTCTGAGCAAAGTGACGTCACTCAAGCGAGCGTGACGTTATCAAAGAAACTGACGACGTGTGGGTGGCCAACAAAGTTCTTGCAATGAATGTAAGTAATATAACGGGAAAAAAGTATCTTTTTATTCTGTTAAACATGGTCAAATTTGTCATGATGCGATTAAAAATATACTTTATTGAAAGAAAGACATCGAGAATGAAAGTTCGCTTTCAAAATGTGTTAAAAAATTCTGCATGAGAAATAAAGTACGTCGAGAGATTTCAATTCTAGAATATATTTCAGGTGCGTTGGGGTAGATTTTTTTTTGTAACCAAAATGATATCCCGGAAATTTTTTAAGGAAATATCTGAGACTAATAATTTGACGAATATATTTCCTTTGTTTAATTTAAGGACAAGGCAAAGAGGAAGGAGAAACGTTTGGCTTCGCTGAGGAAGGCTGGTGAAGAGTTCGACATGATGACAGCCACTATGACAGAAAGAGCCCTGGACAACTTCCATTACATCCTGGTGAATGAGACCTGCACAGAACACAGTCTTCTTAGGAGGGCCCAGTTCAAGGCTTGGCAGAAGAAGATGATGCAGTAGACTGAGCGAGGGGACTCTTTGATCTGAAGACAGCCACTATGAAAAAGAGAGCCCTTGGCAGCTTAATTCCACTACATCCTGGTGAAGGAGATAGGCACAGAACACAGTCTTCTTAGGAAGGCCCAGTTCAAGGCTTGGCAGAAAAAGATGAATCAGTATACTGAGCGAGGGGGGCTCTTTGACACGATGACAGCCACTATGAAAGAGAGAGCACTTGACAACTTCCACAGTATCCTAGTGAAGGAGACCTGCAGAGAACACAGTCTTCTTAGGAAGGCTCAGTTCAAGGCTTGGCAGAAGAAGTAGACCGAGCGAGGGGGACTCATACCTGATGACAGCCACTATGAAAGAGAGAGGTATTGACAGCTTCCACTGCATCCTTGTGAAGAGGAAGACCTGCACAGAACACAGTCTTAGGAAGGCTCAGTTCAAGGCTTGGCAGAAGAAGATGATGCAGTAGACTGAGCGAGGAGGACTCTTTGACCTGATGACAGCCACTACGAAAAAGAGAGCCCTTGAAAGCTTCTACTGCATCCTGGTGAGGAAGACCTGCACAGAACACAGTCTTCTTAGGAAAGCCCAGTTCAAGGCTTGGCAGAAAAAGATGAATCAGTAGACTGAGCGAGGGGGCTTTTTGACATGATGACAGCCACTATGACAATAAATTTTATTATACGATTGATTTTTACGAATAATTGTACATTGTAGTCAATGCAATCAATCGTATAGAAAATGTTCTACGTTTGATTGCTAAGCTTTGTGTTGCGGGACCCAGGATCTGTAACTACGATTCGAGGGGTGTATTGCCACCCACCATCAAAATACCATGACACTACCCCCAAGGGCGCCGGAAGCGGGGGGGGGGGCAAAACGAGATTTTGCCCCCCCCCCCCATGTGCCCCCCTGAAAGTAGAAAAGTGATAAATTATTTAAGGACAGAAGTAAACGATGAAGGCACTTTTCTGCCTGAAAATTGTCAAAAATGTAAAAAAAATTGCCCCTGACGGGGCAATTACATTATCATAGTAAGCCTCGCGTCTTTTGACGAACAGTTCCTCTGTGAAACATACTTTTGACTGAAACCGAATGACAAGCTAATTTATTTTTAATATCTAAACCTACAAATTATGAAAAAGGTGGATATCTTCTTAGATAAATTATTTGATTTATATATTTCGATCTAAACAATGAAAAAAAATCAAGCATGTTTTGAAATAAAGAGATGGCTGTGAATTTATGCAAAGCGCGAGCGATTTTTTTTTTATTTTTATACTATGACCTGAAAGTTTTCTTTTTTTCCAATTATTCCCCTCCCTTCCATCATTCAACTTTCTTTCCGGTCCTATCTTTCTTATTTTTCTCCGCACCTTCCGCCGCTTCGCCCCTTGATCTACCTACCTGCTGCTTCAGTTCCCCAACTTCATTACTACTCCCTTCATTTCTTGCATGAGCTTCATGTCAAGCGTTCTCTGTTACTAGTGAACAACAACTAGACAGCCTTGTGATACACTTTACTCCAACTTCGTTCTGAGCCAGTCTCTTTTGTCTCTAAACATATTTATCAAACCACTTTTTTTCTGCGTATCCACTGGATCTCGCAGTTCTCCAGGACTGGAGGAAATCAACAGAAGAAGAAGATGACCCCTCCCACGGCAGGAATTTTGTGTAAAAATGGAATATAAAAGTCTCGTTAATAGAGTATTTAAAAACAAATTTTGGGGGATAAACATAATTAAAGTTCACTGTGAAGGATTGATCATAACTCATGAAAACTATTATTTTATATACTGAGTACACGAACAATGAAAATATTCTTATATTCCAAGTAAATTTGGAATAAAGGGAAAGTGAATTGGCTCAACAAAGGTATGATTTTACTGGGCATGGAACATTCTCGTCTAACCGTCTATGCACTAAATTTACTTATAAGTATCCAGAGGCGATTTTCTTTTTTCGTCATTTTTATTAGTTATGAAATTGACAATGGCCATCGATGTCATCAATGTCATCACTCTTTGGCAGGCATATAGGGCTAGATGCGAGTTCGAGAATAGTTGGGCCGGTATGCCTTTTTTTCCTAACCAAGTTCTTAACAAAAACTATCTGTTTATATATATTTCGAAATTCGAGGATACATGTGTATAATTTCGATTTTGAATTATGTATTTTTTCCATAATAAAAGAGCACAAATAGTAGGGGGACATTTGATATTATGTCCCCCCTTTCCAAAATGGTAGGGGGACGCGTCCCCCTGGGAATTCCGCCCATGGTGATGGGGGAGTTTTTGCATTTTCTAGAATAAAATTGAAGGATTTCGTGTACACTTTTGGTGAATTTTGCCCTCTTGATCGGCGGCCCCCGGCTGCGTACGGTCATGTTTGTCATCTTAAAGTCTTCAAAATGCCTATAATATATTACATTGGTTTGAAACAATTTCGTTTGCAAGAAGGCTCGTAATTTGCTGGAACTGCGACCCTGATCATAAAGAAACACCAGTCTGGGTCAGAAGGGAGGAAACAGAAGGAGCAAAAAGAACTCCAAGACTGTTTAATTCTCAAGAAATTTATTTTTGAATGCTCTTAGAAACGCAACTTTTATACTCCATTTTTACACAAAGTCCTTACCGTGGGGGTCCCACACCCTCTCCCGCTCGATCGCTTCGGTATCTCACGCTGTCAAAAATATTGTGCCCCCTTCGGGATTTTGCCCCCCCCAAAAAAAAAATGAAAGTATTCCGGCGCGCCTGACTACCCCTGTTGTCGGCTTGTGGACATACAATTTTACAAATACAAATCAAATTTATTTCACTATATACATATTTATTTAAAACCTATATCCACAGGTGCTATAAAGGTATTTTGATAGGATGACAGAACAGTCCATTTTCTTTCTCAATTTTTTTCAATTTCAATTCAATTCAAGTATTCAGGGGGAATAGGCCTATTGAGTTGCATGATTATAACACTCCTTTTGATCCCCCCCCCACTTTTCTACTTTTCTTTCTTTTTCTTCATATTCTGGCTTCTTCTTCTTTCCCCCACTACTTAAAAAAAACATAGGGTCGGTTGCAAGCCCCTACCGGCCTACCCCCTGTAGTTCTATTGGTACTGATACTATTGAAATTTGTTTTGAAAAAAAATGGTGGGGAAAGGGAGGAAAGGAAGGATTTAAGTGTATAAAAAATAAAAGTCTGGGCAAATAAGCTATCATAACACTATTATTCAATTGAGAAATAATAATGGAAAACGGCGTCATCTGTCTTGCCTTCGATTAAAAAGGCAAGACAGATGTCAAAAATATTGTGCCCCCTTCGGGATTTTGCCCCCCCCAAAAAAAAAAAAAATGAAAGTGTTCCGGCGCGCCTGACTACCCCTGTTGTCGGCTTGTGGACATACAATTTTACAAATACAAATCAAATTTATTTCACTATATACATATTTATTTAAAACCTATATCCACAGGTGCTATAAAGGTATTTTGATAGGATGACAGAACAGTCCATTTTCTTTCTCAATTTTTTTCAATTTCAATTCAATTCAAGTATTCAGGGGAATAGGCCTATTGAGTTGCATGATTATAACACTCCTTTTGATCCCCCCCCCCACTTTTCTACTTTTCTTTCTTTTTCTTCATATTTGCTTTCTTTTTCTTCTTCTTTCCCCCACAACTTAAAAAAAACATAGGGTCGGTTGCAAGCCCCTACCGGCCTACCCTCTGTATTTCTATTGGTACTGATAATATTGAAATTTGTTTTGAAAAAAAAATGGTGGGGAAAGGGAAGAAAGGAAGGATTTAAGTGTATAAAAAATAAAAGTCTGGGCAAATAAGCTATCATAACACTATTATTCAATTGAGAAATAATAATGGAATATGGCGTCATCTGTCTTGCCTTCGATTAAAAAGGATCCCGTTGCACAAAAAGCTACTAAGCCTACTATTACATGTATAATAACTTGGCCATCCAATGGGAATGGCAAATAATACAGGCCTATTCCCTCCAGGTTACATCTCTATGATTTATATGTATGATGCAGTTTCTGTTTGCAATTTCAACACAAAACATTTTCAGCAGTGCTTGTCCGGAGTGCTAGCTTTGGACCAAAAGCTTCGGTCTCTGTACATTGGCTGTTACTCTGAACTCCAATCAGTTCGCTCCACTCACCAATTACATAGAAACTTTTAAAAAGTAAAAACAAGTTTTAAAAAATGAAATTTTTACAAAATACTCCTCCAGACAGCTAGCTTGCTAGCTATCGCTCACTCGTCGATTGTTTGCGCCCTCTACGTCCGTGCATATTTCTCGTTCAAAGTTGTGGCGCCCGTTCCACTTCCAGCTGATCTATTTTTTAATTTGTGTAAGTATAGGATTTTTACAATTTCTTTGAAGGATTATTTGGAATGCTGATTATTTTAGCTGTCGTAAAGATAATGAATTAATTGTTATGATCTTACGTATTGACGCAACGCTTCAGATTTATCTTGTTTATTGAAGTTACCGTTTAACTCAGTCCCATACCTTCATATTGGTGTCTATAGTAGGCCTATACCGGTACCTGGCTAGTTGCACCCATGGGTTCATATCGTCTCGCGAGTGAAAGATTATCAGTCATACGCACGCGACACACCACTACACTTCGAAAATACAGTGGGCTTTCGCCCACATAAAATATTATGTTTAAATAAATATTCCACATCCTGCTATGACACTTACCGAATCATTTAGATCCTTCCGTGACTTCTCCTTGAAGTTTCTTTCTAAAAATATGTATATTTTCTTGATCTTTACTTTAGTGAAGATTTTACGGAGATAGAAATCAGTCAGCGTTGATATCAATTTTCTCCTGAAGAGGGCGCGTGATTTATATTCATATCAAAGACACGACAAGGGAAAGAATAGGCACCTACACTATTTTACACGCATATCGACGCAAGGCATTACGCAAAGTCCGTGAAGTGTCCAATCTTTTCATTGTATAGACTTTGGTATACCGTATACGTATTATTGACGTTCGTGTGTGTGTGTGTGTATTTGAGTTTTGTCAGACGTGTATCAATCAGATATGATTATTTACGTCTGGGACCGACCTTTAACGTCACCATCCGAAAGACGTGACCAGGGCTCGAACCTCGACCCTCTGCATCAATTTGTAACTTCCCCACACACAGCTTGGATTACAGGCGCACGCCACAACGCCCAGTTTAAAGCTTGTACTGCTGGTTTCTTTCCAGGCACGTATATTATTTTCATTTTTTTTTTATCAGTCATCTTTTTAAATTAATGCAAATGAGTGTTATCATCACCAATAATAATCATTAATTATGTTTTTTGAAGGCATTTCATTAATTGGTGCCCATAATTAGTAAATTAATCATGAGGATTGCGCATTCAAAGAATTTAGATACAGTTATAAAATTACCGAGGAGCTGAATCAAGGTTGTGAAATTATTAGCGCCACCAACGGGCTTCCTTGTATTTCCGTGGAAGAGACAAGCGAAGTCACTTTCGAGGCCGAGGTAAGCAAAATGTGCTTTTTTTTATCGGATTATTATTTTATTATTATTTTATATTCAACAAACTCTTGCTACTTACCGGCAAGAGCCCCGGTGCGTAGCGAGAAGGAGCTTCGGCAGATATTACTTCAGCAATGAAGCGATGTTTGCCGACTACTTCGAAATCCAGGGTCAAACACGGTCTATTGTACGAGGTTAGTACATACTAACCTCGTACAATGTGTGAGTGGGCTAGTTGTAGAACTAGAAAGAAGTAGTGCAGTGTCGGATTTCTCTTTCGTACGCCACACTAGCCTGGAGGTGTCTGGGGAGTAAATTCATCTACCTACGTAGGGTTACTCCCCTAAAGCCTGGCTTTGCTTTATATGCGTCTCTTTAGAGGCCAGGATTACCCGTGTTGAACCTAGTCGGACGCAATGATGATTTTTTTAGATATGTCGTATACTTCTTCATCATTGACGTCTTGACACTCTCTCCATAGTGTCTTCAGCGAAGGACCAAAACAAAGATGGATTTCCCCAAGAAATCCATCTTTTTAAACCAAAATCATGAGAATTCTATTAATTTTATTAATTCTTACACCTTCCTTCGCCTAATGCATAGGAAGGTTTTAAATATTATTATATAAAAATATTAAAAAATGAAGATTTCTTACCTAACTGATGCCGTGTAGACCTCTCGTTCCACATGTAAACAACGGGAGTACAATAGCGTCGACCCTTGAACCGCTTATGTATGACGTACTTCCGGCAAGCAATGCCGTCTTAACGAACAATTTAGAGATAAAAATTCTTATTTAAAGGGGAATGAAACCTTTGGAACAAATAGGCTTGTGTAGAAACAGAAAAATCAAAGAATAAGAATAAAGAAAGTTTGAGAAAAATCGGACAAATAGTGAGAAAGTTATGAGCATTTGAATATTGCAATCACTAATGCTATGGAGATCCTCACATTGGCAATGCGACAAGGATGTGTGATGTCACTGATGAACAACTTTCCCTTTGGTGGACTATAAAATACCCTCAAAATGTCTATTTTTGCTTTTTCTTATGATGATACAAACTCTTTATCCATGATGTATTTTAAAAAAATATGTATTACATGCCCTCATGTAGAAAGAACACATGATTTATGGATAGATGTGATAAAAGAGGCAATTCAAGTGAAATATATACTAAAGTAATGGTGAGAGTTGTTCATAAGTGACATCACACATCTTTGTCGCATTGCCAATTTGCTATCTCCATAGCATTAGTGATCGCAATATTCAAATGCTCATAACTTTCTCATTATTTGTCCGATTTTTCTCAAACTTTCGTTGATCTGTTTCTTTGATTTTTCTGTTTTCACACAAGCTATCTTGTTCCAACGGTTTCATTCTCCTTTAACAAATATTAAAATTTATTGCGTGATTATAAATAATTTATATACATTTATATAAATTATTTTCAATCAAAAATAAATTTTAATATTTGTTAAATAAGAATTTTTGTCTCTAAATTGTTCGTTAAGACGGCATTGCTTTCCAGAAGTACGTCATACATAAGCGGTTCAAGGGTCGACGCTTTTGTATTTCCGTTGTTTACATGTGGAACGAGAGGTCTACGCGGCATCAGTTAGGTAAGAAATCTTCATTTTTTAATATTTTTATATAATAATATTTAAAACCTTCCTATGCATTAGGCATAGGAAGGTGTAAGAATGAATAAAATTAATGGAATTCTTGTGATTTCGGTTTAAAAAGATGGATTTCTTGGGGAAATCCATCTTTGTTTTGGTCCTTCGCTGAAGACACTATGGAGAGAGTGTCAAGACGTCAATGATGAAGAAGTATATGGCATATCTAAAAAAATCATCATCATTGCGTCCTCAAGACTAGTTGAACCTAGACTGGCTAAAATAAATCACAAATTTTGTTTTTCGCCCAAAGTTATGTACATTGGCAAGTTTTATGTTTACCCCCATTTTTTAGCATTTTTGTTAATTTTCATAAAATAAATAGTAAAATTGAAAAAAGTTAAGAGCAAGAGCGTTCACCTACCCCGTCTGTTTACGTCTCCATTTTTATTTCTTTTGTTATCGATACCTAGATCAGGGCTCCACACTAACCCATTTTTTCTACTGATCCAACCTATTCATGTCGGACCAGTAGATACCCAGTTTTTCAAATTTTTACTGGTCCGAACCTAAAATCTACTGGTCCCCAAAAATAAAGAAAACATTAAAAAAAGGTGCAAGTTTATTTTTCTAGCCTTTTGTTGCCCCCCCCCCCATAAAAAAAGGAATGAAGGAAAAAAAGAAAGTAAGACAAATGAAGAAGGAAAGAAAGAAAGAATGAAAAGAAAGAAAGAATAAAAGAAAGCAAGGAAGGAAGGAAGGAAGAAAAAAAGAAAAGATAAAGAAAGGATACACGTGAAGGAAGGAAAAAAGAAAGAACTAAAGAAGGAAAGGAAGGAATAAAGAAGGAACAAAAATAAGGAAGAAAGAAAAGAAAAAAAATGAAGGAAAGAAATGAAGCAAGCAATACAGAAAGAAAGAATAAATCCAGAAAGTAGTAAAGGAAAAAAAGAAGCAATAAAAAATAGGGTAAAAGGAGAGATGGAAAGGACAAAAGAAAGAAAGAAAGAAAGAGAGGAAAGAAGGAAGAAACAAAGGAAAGGTAAAATGATAGATAGAAGGAAAGAAATAAATAAAGGAAGGAAAGAAGCAAGCAATATAAAAAGAAAAAGTAAAAGAATAGATGATAGGAAGAAAAAAAGAAAGACTGAGAGACAAAGGAAGGAATGAAAGAATAAAGGAGAGAAAGGAAGCAAGCAGTCAAAAAAAGAAAGGAGAGGTATAAAAGGATAGATTTAACAAAGGGAAAAGGAAAGAACAAGACAGAAGAAAGGAAGGAATGAATGAAAGAAAGAGAGGGATTAAAGAAAGAGAGGGCTGAAAGAAGGAAGAAATAAAAATACAAACAAGAAAGGGTAAATAAATGATGGATGGATGGAAGGAAGAAAGAAACAAAGAATGAAGGAAAGAAAAGGGTAAAAAGAAGGAAGGAAAGAAAGGAAGAAGAGAAGAGATA
This sequence comes from Lytechinus variegatus, assembly GCF_018143015.1. Classification (NCBI taxonomy): domain Eukaryota; kingdom Metazoa; phylum Echinodermata; class Echinoidea; order Temnopleuroida; family Toxopneustidae; genus Lytechinus; species Lytechinus variegatus. Next base: position 8,015,024 of record NC_054744.1, read on the forward strand.
AAATAGGATAGATGGACTCAAGAATTAAGGAAAGAAAAATATCAAAAAAGAAAGAAAGGAAAGAAGGAAGGAGGGAGGGAAGGAAGGAAGAAAGAAAGAGAGAAAGAGAAAAAAAGAAATAGAGAAAAATATTTTTTATAAGGATAGAAAGAATGAATGAACGAATTAAAGAACAAAGGGAAAGTAAATGAAAGAAGAGAGGGAAGAAACAAATAAAGATTGAAAAGAAAGAAGGAAAGAAAACAGAGGAAGAAAGCTAAAACTATCATCATAAATAATTCATCAGTATCTTTTTGGCTCAATTAAAATAGCTACGAAAGAAAGTCAGAAACCAAGTGTATCAACACACACATAAATGCATATGTGGGGCTCATCTGTATTCAGACGATATCACCCGAAACCCGATCTGTTTGAACCAAACAGAAGTGAAAATTTCTCCTTTTACTGCTTACAAATGAGAGAGTTACTCCAATTTTTAGGAAATATGGACATTATAAGAGCCTTTCATGAGTATGAACCGTGAATTTTGACAGTTCTGTGAGAGATTTCTGCCAGAGTTTAGCCAAGTTTCGTTCGCGCAGCCAGTAGAGAATTTACCACGTAGGTTGTGTGGCTGGCTACATGTACACTGTATACTATCTACTCACTTTGTGCGATTCATTCTGTGTGTGAATGACAGAATTTGTCGGGGGGAAATTGTTTGCAGTGAATTTGACCATTTCTGGAAAAATTACTGGCCCGACAATGATATTTTTTACTGGTCATGTCGGACCAGTAAATCTTCTTATTTCTGAAAATCTACTAGCCCGACAGCGATTTTTACCGGTCTGGGACCGTCGGACCGCCGCTAGTGTCGAGCCCTGCCTAGATTATAGACACACACGCGTGCAGAGCTGCAACTTAGATTTTAAAAATACTTGCATTTGCCGATTGATATCACGATTCGTAAAATATTTGTTTCGGTTGATAAATATAAAATAATTTATATGATATTTATTGATTAAAACAAATATTTAGCGATTCCTGATATCTATCGGCGGGTGCAAGTATTTTTTTAATCCAAGTTGGCAGCTCTACAGTGCACTCTAGAGCTTTAACATTGCAGTGAGGCTTTAGCATTGCAGTGAATGGTATTTTCCAGGGCTCCTTTGAGCATTTGGAGGGGGGGGGTGAATCACCCTGAGCCCTAATCTATATTTTTCCCTGATGGTAATTTTTATATGACTATTTTTTATTTCCAGAAACTTTTCAAAATCATTCATTATATTTTCCTGTCCATATTCTTATTTTTGTTTATTATCCCCTCTCTTTGCAGGAACCTGGGAAAAGTGAGGATGCTTCATTCCTGGAAAGGTGATATGATTTATCCACTGTTGACTGTTCTGATCTATTAACAATTGTGAAGAACTAGGTTCATCATGAATGATCTTCAGAACTACGGGAGTGGTCTAGGACCTGGTGCTGGGGACGCTAACTACTCCTCCAGATTGGGTGGTCTTCGATCTGGTCAGGGCATTCTCCCATCCAAACTCTATCCTGGAACATTTCCCATGAGAGCGTACCAAGATTCCAGAGACACAGCGTCATCAGTTGACTCTCTCCTAGCGGGTCCTTTCTCGCATCCGTCTTACAATGACATCACAGACGACGACAGTTTGAATGATATGCCAGTTACGCAATCAACCAGAGCGCACCTTTTGCCAAACCCAGTAGAACAACTTAGTACGAAGACACGTGGTGTGCAACTACCAGTCAAGCACACCAATGAAATTGGGACTCAGATTGGTATACTCTTACCTAAATACCACGTCCATCCACAGTCAAAGTGCATTATGTGTCGTGACTGTGGAATATTTTTCTCCCATGGTTCATTTCTCAGGCACCTCCATGACGATATAGGTCGCCGTACAGATTGCCAGTCATCAATGCTTGAACTTGGGGTAGAAAACCCTGGTGTCCAACAAATGAAGCTGTGGGATGACTTCCTGGCGAAGCTGAAAGGAGAGGAAGGATCACATGCACGTCCACGTACATCATCATACGACCTCAATGGCGTAACAAGTAATGTATCTCTTGAGGGGAACCACTATCGTTCATCTTCTGATTCCTTTTCCTCGACACAACCCATTCAACCTCGAAGGCCTGCAATGCATTATAGCCCTCGGACCAGCATGCGTGGGGTTCAGCGTAGTCTGCCTGCCACCAAGGGATCCCAACTTGTTGTAGGTCCTTCAGGGAACAGCCCCCCAAATAGTTCATCAGAAGCGAGCTCGATTTCAGACCTCAACAAAAACATTCAGAACACCGTGGAAGCATCGGAACGTCTCCTCAGGGAGACCTCACAGTATCTTGCCTCAACAGAGAAGTCGCGCCATAGAAGGAACCGATCCATCACAATGGACCTTCACTCAAAGTCTGTACCTCCGGAGGGAAAATCCCAAGCCTCTCGATCCCTTTTCACCTCGCAGAATTCGCACGTAGCACCTCACCAGCAAAATCACCATAGAGAACATTCTTCTAAGGTCAGTCTCTCTCCGTCAGGAACCCAGAATGAGAATGGCAATACTGACGGGAGCCGAACGGCTCGATTTCCTCAAGACAGCCGGATCTTTGCTGGAGGTGATCTGCCTTCCAGCACATCAAACCCAGATACTCGTTCAACATCGCAAGGCAATCCAAGCTCTGTAAATGCAATGAGGGTTGCTTCATCAGTATTGCCCCAAGGTGAGGCAGGATCAAGATTCAGGTTCCCTGTACTCAATGGTGATTTGCTTGAAGAACAGAACCAGCAAAATAACACAAAAGATAAACAAGGTGAGCTTTGTAAGTCTTAAATTCTGAAATCAGTTTCGTAAAACTAGATCAATGAGTAAAATACATGTGTGGTCATAACGCCTTCATAAATGAGGAAAAATATTCATGTAGTTTATTGATTTACATGTATGATCATAATGCCTTTGTTAATGAAAAAAATTGTTTATTTTTTAATATTTCATTGATTTCTTTCATTATCATGCAAGATCGCAATTTAGCACCATCCAGTGTTGGGGATCACTAAAAGATTTGAATACCCGGTAGAGAGTTTTTCCACATTGACAATTCATACAAGAAAGAAAGTAATATATGAATAGACATAAACATTATACAAATAGCGAATAGGCATGAGTGCGATGGTGCGGAGGTTAAGAAAGATGCTCTATTCAACTCGGCTAACGCCTTGTTGAATAGAGCGTGTCTTTCTTTCACCAAATGCAAAATCTCGCACCATTGCATGAATAAGAATATTCACTATTTGTGTTGTACAACGCCTCGGAATTTAGCGAAAATATGAAAAAACAAGAGTTTTTCCCTGCAGTAATCTATGAAAAGGGAGCAAAAAAACTGTAAGGGAAAAGCAAAACCCACAAGCGCACATGACCTCGGGCAGCATTGCGCACTTAGCCAGCAGGCTTACACTATACGCGTATTGCACCTTCATTTTTACTGAGCGCAATGAATTAAATCGTATTGTGACGTCACCTCCTAAAGTACATTTTAGATGGTACGTCTTGTTTGCAACGGTGCAAATTTTTAACATTCAGCCTCCCATTTGCTTGCGTACAACAAGCTAAGAAGGCGTTGTACAATGATTAGAATCTGATAGTGATTAAAAATAACATCTCCTGTTGGAGTTCTAGTTGATGCTGCAGCTCATGAATTTTCAGATAATCCAACTGATTTGGTTTGTGTTCCTCAGATCCTCTTTTCATCTTGCAAACTGCCCAAGAACTTCTCACGCTGGCCTCTCATCGGATCCAGGTCTTGAAAGATGAGGCGACTGGAGGGAATGGAGTCCCAAAGTCTCCAGGTAAGCGTTGACAATGGTGTATTAATACCCCTTTCAGAGACCCAACGGCCAGGGCCCCATCGTTCAAAGAGTTACGATAGATCCGATCAATCTCAAGTATATGGAAATCCATCAATGTCATAATTTTCCTTTAGGTATTTTGCTCAATGTCCTTTGAAAACAAAGAGAAGCACACTGAATTTTTAAGAAAACTATAATTGTATGGATATACATATCTAGAAAACATTTTGAACAAACATGCATTTTAGGTGTTGATGTTGCTGGCTTTCCATAGTCGTGGTTGATCGGATCAATCGTAACTCTTTGTAAGATGGGGGCCAGTAGGTGTTATGTATCTATTAAGAATTATTATTATCTTCCATCTTAATGAGTTTGTATGACATTTCTAATAGTGAGCCCCCCTAAGTCTTTACAAGTATACCGCATGGTTCTTTTAAAAAATGAAATTGTATACAGTGCAGGGAAAAATTACATGGGGGCTCAGGGCCGAAAAGGCCCAAATGCGCAAAAGGGCACTGGGAATGAAAAAGGGAGCCAGAAAATCCTTATTCGCTGCAATGTAAATGATTGTAGAATGTTGCACATTTAGGCAGTCCATTGTGATTGTGAAAAAACCCCCCCCCCCAAAAAAAAAAGGATTTAATTTTCTGCCTGGACCTAGCAAAAAATGAAGGTAATTTTCAGTATTTTTTGTTTTTTATATCGCTATCACAAAATATGTTTCAGTCTCAACTCATAACTTTGACACTGGTAGTTAGAGTAAGATCTCTTCTTTGATTTGAGACAAAATTCTTAGTGAATCATTCACGTTAAGAAGATTTCATTCAGTAACTGTATTGCTTGGTTCGTGTAGTGTCGGATTTCAGTTGTAAGTTGTAGTACTGATGCGTGTATGTGTGTTTTAATTATGGTCTGTCTTTGTGTTTATGCAGGAAGAGACGATGAATTCCTAAAGCTCTACCATGAGGAACGATCAAAGCGAAGGAAGTTTGAGGCTCAGATACAGCAATTACAGGGTATGTACGGTAAACAGTGGGGATTGGACTCTGACAGTGCTTTCAGCTTTAATTTTTCAAAACCAGGATGAAGTGTGCATGGGTTACACATATTGAAGTGCAATTTGTGAGATTGCTGTCTGTGTGTTCGATTGGAGAGGCTCAAGAGAATTCCAGCAAGTGGTTGATAGAGCCTGTACTTCACAATGAAAGCCTCATGGTGTAGTAGTTCAGACTCCTGTCTCAAAGGCTCAAATCTTATATGTTGTTTAGATCTGCCAAAAATCTGGAGTGTCTCCGGAGGTTACCGCAGGTCGTTCTAGATGAGTCGTTAGATCTAAATGGTCTCCGCAAAATGGACTAAGCTCAAATCTGAGGTAATTGCGATGGAAAATACACCCTAGACAGTTAAACACAATCGCGGGATCACACTGCGTGGTCCGCTGTTGGACTGTAGATCTTAATGGTCTCGGCATAGAAAACGGAAGTCCTTTATCTGAGCACATGGCCTCGATTGTGCAGCGTGCCTTCTCCATTGATCGACATTTTGCCATGGCAACGCAATTTGCGAGTCCAAAGGGAGACGATGTACCTTACAATTACGGTACCATGGATGATCTTAACAGCCCCTCGTGTTTTGATAAGGAATTTCATGCCATGTTCGCTCCAGAAGATTGTCTAGTGTGACACAAGAGAGAGAGAGATCTATACGGGATATAACCCAAGCATCGATGACTGTCAACAAAAAATTTATCCATATACAAATAGCGAATAGGCATGAGTGCGATGGTGCGAGATTTCGCATGAGGTGAAAGAAAGATGCTCTATTCAACGAGGCGTTAGCCGAGTTGAATAGAGCGTTTCTTTCTTTCACCGAATGCGAAATCTCGCACCATTGCACGAATAAGAATATTCGCTATTTGTGTTGTACAATGCCTCGGAATCTAGCGAAAATATGAAAAAAGAAGAGTTTTTCCCTCCAGTAATCTATGAAAAAGGAGCAAAAATATTGAAAGCGAAAAGCAAAATCCCACAAGCGCACATGATCTTGGACAGCATTGCGCATTTAGCCAGCGGGTTGTACGCGCATTGTCATCTTATTCAATGAAATCGCATTGTGACGTCACCTCCTAAAGCCGTGCAATGGTACATTTTGGATGGTACGTCTTGTGTGCAACGGTACGAATGTGTGACATTCAGCCTCCCATTTGATCGCGTACAACAAGCTAAGTAGGCGTTGTACAATATTGTCTGTCACTCAAATGACTCGACCCATGTGAGGTAAATGTGGGACCTGACAGAAATTCATTCTTTTTTAAAACGCAGAATGCAGAAGTGGTCATGTGCTATTAACACCAGGGTAATATGCTGCATTATTGTAGAGTGCTTGAGGGACTTCTGATTCAACAAAGCGTTGAAGCATGTAACATTCATGGATTGGATGGCATACATATGCAAGGAATCAACAAATGAAATCTCATTACCTGCAGCATTTGTTAAAAGTAATTTTTAGTTGCACTTCCTAACACATTGCTCTCAAACGCACCTTTTTTACATTCAATTCTAATTGAATAAAAGCATGCCTTTGATTTATAATTTGGTTTTCACTTCAGAGTCTCTGCAAGAAGAACAGAAACAACGCAAAGAATTAGAAATACAACTAAGAGCATTGAAACTACAAAGATAGCAAGATCCTCAACTTACATGTATTTCCGGGACACCCCAATGTAAGTATACATATACCAGATGATGTAAAGTTCTTATATGTTAATGTTAGTCAATAAAATTGAATAAGAATGAAAGGCAAATCATCTGGGTCCTGTTTCATAAAGACTTGTTATAATAACCAATGCAAACTTTCTATAGCGAATTTACTATCGGCCAATCACATTGAAGGATTTCAGTAGCTTTTAACTGTTAATGGAAATATGTTATTATAACAAGTTTTATGAAACAGGCCCTTGCTCTCTGTTTGAATCTCCATGAACATATACTATACAACTTTAGATGTTTCCTTAGTCACCGTGAGTTTCCAGTTCTTTTTATTCCTGTAATTGAAAATAAAAATTGATTTGTTGGAATCAAGTTATTAAAGCTTTTTTACTTGCATGAATGTGAACTAGGCCCGTTTTGAAAGTCCATTTTTGATGCACGTGTACACGGCGTGTTTTTCGGTCGTGTACACGTGTACACGTTGTAAACACTGTGAGAGCGAGTTATGTTTTCATGTCGACACGGACCCACATCAACATGTCATAAAAAGGGGTCTATATAGCCCAAGTCACGGTTTTAAAGCTTACCTGAGAAGTTTGAATTATCAATCCACAAAAATTGGTGCAAATTAAAAGTTAACTCAGCTTAGCAGCGCATTTAATTATAAAGAATGCAAATGAAAATCAGTGCAAGGCCCTAGCTAGCGCCGACGCTCGGTGGATGCGCATTTTGTATACTGTACCGTACATGTATGCACAGATCGCTACAGAATTAAGGGTAACTGAAGTTATCGATTGATTTTCATTATTTTGTCGCCAATTTGAGGAGCGCTTGTTTGCAGGCTTATAGCACATGTGTACGAGCGTGTAACACGTAAGTTGTAGCAATGATCGCTGTCGCAATCGGTGATTCTCAAATTGGCTCTGAGTGTGATTGAGCAACGCTTTCGAGTTTTCGAGACCGGAGCAGACCCATTTCATGGTACAAAAACTTGAGTTTCCAGAATTAATGTGGATTAAATCGGCGATTTTGGAAGTGAACTCACTCTAGATTAATTGAAATATATTGACATATCAGTAATTAAAACATGTGCAGTGTCTGAGAACTAAGATTTAATGTGAGGCTGTGAGCTTGTTCACTGACTTTGTAGTCCCATGCAAGCTTTATGCAGATGCTGCCGTGTACACGGTGATGGAATTTAGTGCACGTACAGTCGTGCACTGACTTGACCGTGCGTGTACATGTGTACCCGAAACGGGCCTAATGTGAACAGAACATAATTTAGTGTTTGTGATTATTTTTTTACAACGTGTTCTGTAATAATTAATAAGCTTTTTGAGGACAGTTTTTATTCTTCTAAAGCTTGGTAAGAGTGAAGATGGTGGTGAAATGATGATGATGATGCTGCTAAATGTATTCTGTTGTTGATATGCTTTTTTCTCTCTCTCTCTTTCATATGTACTGATAAAATGTCATTAAAGACTAACATACTTGTGGTGATAAGATAGTTTGGCAAAGCTACATGTATGTTTTCATGCTCAAAAGAAAAATTGGTTCGTCTTGTATATTTTACAAGCAAAAATTTACCTGATAGAAAATTAAGAATTTTGCACATACATTCATAGCATTTTTGCAATATTTCAGACAAGCTGGGACCCGTTTCATAAAACTTGTTATCGTAACAAATGTGCAATAACACAGTTAAAAGCTACTAAAATCTTTCAATCTGATTCGCTGATATTAAATTTGTTTTAAACATTCTGTCTTTTGTTACTATAACAAGTCTTTATGAAATGGGTCCTGGGCCCTGTTGTACAAAGAGTTATGATTGATCCGATCAATCACAACTATGGACGGCCAGCAACGTCAACATTTATTATGCATGTTTCTTCAAAATATTTTCTAGCTGGTAATTTCATTTCATTGAGTTTGAGTTTGTTCATTTATTTACTTAACAACAATATCAATAACGATAACAACGTGTTAACATCACAGCACAAACGTAACTATTCTAGTATACAGATGTAATTGCTAACATTATAAAGGATAAAATGAGAATACAAACGAAAATCTGAATACATAAAATGTGACGTGCATGTGTAAACCTAAAACAAATGTTTTAACAATTTTTAAGATCCTAGTCACAGTTTCCAATATTGATAATTGATAATTATTTTATTATGTAATATCACACATCACATAATCAAACACCATCAATCAATAACATTCACACTATAACTAATGTAAATTATAAAACCCTATAAAATAAACTAACATACTCATTATATGAAGGATTATGTTCCTTTAATTCTACACTAATAAATGAACATTACATGTGTGTACATGATATTGCAGTAAAGAAAGATGATGTAACTCCTGGTTACATACTTATTCGAAAGAGTTTGAACATGTAGCCCAAATGATACTTAATTGTAGTATGAAAAGGTGAAAGTTATATTTAAATATTTTTAAATCAGAGGCTTCTTTGCACAACTTATTGGCTAAATCTGCAACATTGTATATGCATTAAAATTGCAATCAATGGGGGCATTTCCCAGGGATTCCTTTTTTTTTAGTTTTCAGGGCTCTTTTGAGCATTTGAGGGAAAATCGCCCCAGCCCCCATGCATTTTTTCTCTGTTCCCAGTAGAGAAACATTAAATTGAATGAGAAGCATTTATTAAATTTTGCACTCCCGGTCTCGTCACTCTCACACCTGAACTTCGCAAACGCTGGAACCAGACCTTACATGGAGCTTCAGTTCGATTAATTAACATCCTCTCTGAACAGTGTATTGCTTCTCTTGATTCCTTTTCAGCTGACATCAGTAGCTTGGAAGACGAACTACGTTCTTGTTGTACCCACACCCAGTGGCTTCAGTATAATGATGAAATTGAATCTGATCTCTCTAAACACAGGTCTCTCCTCACTGAACGCAGGAACAAGAAAATAGGCAACCTCACAAAGAAGCGACAACTGTCAAACAGATTTAGACGACATACCAACAACAATGATGCATCCCCCATTTGGTTGTTAATCTCTCATCCTCCCCTCTCTCCCAAGCAGAAACCTCTCTTCTCTCTTAAGGGCTCAAGTTTTGCCCAACGCCACCAGAAGTTGAACAGATAGCTCTCAGCCAAGACCTCTCTACATTCTATCGTAGGATACGTCTCAAAGAGTTCTTATTAGATGAACTCCCTCCTGATCCCGAGCCCTTCTACCGGAAAAGCACATCGACTCCATCCAAGAATAGAGTTCCTTCCCTTGAAACTTACATTCAAGCTGTCTCATTCCAAGTTTGCTCCACAGATACCCTCGACACCAGAGCACATGACAACCTTCCTCGAGAAGAACGCCAGGCTCTCTCTTTACTCAAAAACAGGTCCGACATCATCATCAAGCCTGCAGACAAAGGATCAGCCGTAGTCGTCATGGACCGCCAACAGTACATCGATGAAGCCATGAAACATCTCAATAATCAATCTCACTATGCACTCCTCGATTCTGAACCTACTTGTAATTTCTCCCTACAGATCCAATCGACACTGAATGACATGAAAGAACACAAGCATCTCTCCGAGAAGGCCCACAAATTTCTCTCCCCTACTAAAGCTTAACCTGCCTGCATTTATCTTCTCCCCAAGTGCCACAAACCTGGCAGCCCCGGTTGACCTATCCTCTCAGGAAATGGTTCCCCAACAGAGAACACCTCCCTTTTTGTTGATTACCACATTAAACCCCTTGTCTCACGTGCACCCTCTTACATCCACGACACTCCAGACTTTCTCAGGAAACTCAATGACATTAAGGACCAGATACCCGAGACTGCGATCATCGGCACTTTGGACGTTTCTTCACTGTACACCAACATTCCCCACGATGAAGGTATCCAAGCATCATGTGAAGCCTTGGCCGCCAGTGGCCATTCCAGTCCCCCCATATCCGATATCAAATCTCTGATGTCTCATGTACTAACAAAAAACAACTTCACTTTCATGGACAAGCACTACCTACAGATATTCGGTACAGCAATGGGCACCCGGATGGCTCCTTCATTCGCCTGTCTCTTCATGACCAAGCTGGAACAGCAGATGTTAGATTCAGCCCCCTGTCGCCCATGGATTTGGTGGCATTACATAGACAACATTTTCTTCATCTGGACCAGGGAGGAAGATAGCCTCCACACATTCATTGACCACATCAATTCCTTCCACAGGACCATTAAATTCACTTCTGATTTCTCCCAACAGGAAACCCACTTCCTTGATGTCACAGTCCAGAAAAAGCCTAACGGTATCACCACTACCCTGTACACTAAACCCACAGATACCCACCAGTACCTCCACTCATCCAGCTGCCACCCCCGTCACTGCAAAACTGGCATCGCTTACAGTCAAGCCCTCAGACTTCGCCGTATCTGCTCCGAGGACCCTGATTTTTCCTTCCATGCCAGGAATTTGCAGAAACATCTCTGTGCCAGGGGCCACGGGGCCAGGGCAGTCCAACTGGCAATCAATAAAGTTCGTTCTCTCCCCAGATCTGAAGTTCTCAAACCAAAAAGTGACAAGAAGACTTAAGACAGAATACCGCTTGTGACTACCTTTCATCCCAATCTACCCCCTCTCCGCAAAATCCTGTGTGATAACCACCACATTTTACACACTTCTGATCGTCTCCAACAGGCCGTTCCCGATACCCCCCTTCTAGCATACCGATACTCACCGAATCTCAGGGACCTCATTGTTCGTGCTGAATTGCCCTCCCTTACTAAACTATTCTTTTCCAATACAGCATGGCATCTTCAAATGCACCAGCAACAGGTGTATTATATGTGAAATACACATTCATGAGGGCGACACTTTCACCATTAACTCTACCAGCCTTTCTCACCAAACCAAGGGCAACATAACATGCACTACCACTAATGTTGTATATCTCATCACTTGCAGAGTTTGTAGGGTACAATACGTAGGGGAAACCAAGACCACACTCAAGAAACGATTCTAATGGTACAGATCCACCGTCAACACAGCAAAGCTGGACACTCCAGTTGGCACCCATTTTAACCTTCCCAACCACTCCATCACTGACATGATGCTACAGGGCATCAAATCTTTAGGTACCCGTCCTGACTCAGTCCGTACTAGCAGAGAGAAGTTCTGGATGAGACGACTTCGCACCACCCAACCTCATGGCCTGAACATCCAAGAGGGGAACGACTGATTAATCCTTCTTATCCACTTTCCATTTATATACACATATAATTTTTCCCCTCGGTTCTTTTAGGTTACTTACATTATAGTTTCTGCCTCTACTTTCCTCCCATATCTCATAAAAGCTCAGCTCCAATTTTTCCTCCCCTATTCAGGTGATATAGTAATTATTAATTTTTTTTTCTCTCTCCACTCACCTCTTAGATTTACCACATATTTATTTTGCTTTTTTTCATGTATACTATGTTTTTTCTTAATACACCCCCTCTCTCGTACAGCCTCAGCTTCTTTATTTGTTTTTACCCTTTTTAGACAATTTTTTTCTACTATATAGTCTTCCTTTTTCCCCCCCACACCCAACTTTATCAGTTACACCATATGTATATATTTTTTCATATACATTCCTTTTTGGATATATTTATATACTTACATATAGATATATTTACACTATTCTTCTCTTATTTTGTTTATTGCTTTATCATACATACTTAGTCTTTTGCTCATTATCAGTTGTTCCCCATTCTTTCCCTTTTTTTCCCCACTCTTATGCACCAGTTTATTATGCCTTTCTTTGTTACCTGTTTGACCCCCTCTCACTAATTCTCTTGTTATTCATCTCTTCCTCATACCCTCTATCACTGTTTTGTTCCAGATCCTGTTTGATGTTGCCTGCCTCATATCTTAATCCCTCTTGGCTTGAGGTCTTTCATTGGCCTTACTTACACCAACTTCCCTTTGTGTCTGCCTACTCCTTTTCTTTCATCCCCTTCATTAACCTGATTGGTCATCTCTACTCACTAATGCCCCTTTTGTCTCCTTGTTTCTAGTGTTGCTGTTGAATGTCTGTGGTCTATATTATGGTTGTTCCACTTTATATGTTTGTCATTTTTCCTCCGACGAAGATTCTGCTAGGATCGAAAGCTTAGGCCCCTTTTGACTCTCTAAATTATAATGAACAGAACTATGGCAAAAAATAAAAATAAAAACCCCCACCCTCCTGCAACACCCTCTCAAGAGTTCACAGCCAATTGATACCAAATGTGGTATACTGCCCTCTAGAGTTCAGAAGCAGTGTATTGGCTTATCCAGCCTGAACTGAATTTTACAAGTGGGTTGTCTGGTTCTTTCCAGAATTTGAGAAATCCTGCACATTCCCAAATGATCTTACTAGAACGTTCTTGATAAAGAATTTGAAATTGCTCTACAACACACAAAGCTTTCAATCTGCACTGTATCGATCTCATATAGTCTTTAAAAGAATTGACCAGACCAGGAGGTGTATTCAGACCGGCTGGAACTGGAAGTTTAGGGAATGCAATGTGTTCTCAGAATACAGAGGTATCGTCTATGCCCTGGTCTGCCCTGATCAGAAAATATCAGGTATTTTGCCAATGTGAAAGCAAAATACTCTTTAAAAAAAGATTGCACCCTATTGACCCCATTTTAACCCCTCACATGGTCAAGATGACCATTAGAAATTTGTGATATTAATGAACTTATGGAAGTGAAAGATAATACTTGGCCAATTTGTAGAGGACATACATGCTGCCAGACTATGTACCTAAGAGAAAATACATCTGCTGAATTGTAGGTACTTGTCAAAATAACAAGAACTTTCTCAGGGATATTTCGAAGGTCAGAGGTGTCTTGGCAGTGTGATAGCAACTCACAAGAACTTTCTCAACCCAGTGAGCAGTTGGATTTGAGCGCCATGGCCTCGCCTGCTATTAAATCAGACCATACTGCACGTGCTCACGAGTCGTAGATCTACATGTACAAGAACTTGAACTTGCCCTGAAACCGTCTTCATGGGCCGGTGTAAAAGGGGGAAATAGTTATCAGGTATTTTGAGGCTTGAGCATTTTCTCTCAATTTAAAAAGTATTCTGGTGATGGAGTCGGTCTGAATATATCATGGAGTGAGACCCTTCCCTCTCCCCGAAGGGATATGGGGGGACCATATCAATCATTCGCCATAAATTTAGTCATATTCACAATATTTTGGTTGGAACTTGAACATGAAGCAGTGTTGTTTTCTTCCAAGATTGTCATTTCTTAAATTCCCCTTTGCAATTTTGTATTTCCTGAGGTGATATTTCAACAAGAAAGGGGACTTTGTTCACCCACACAGTTCAGCCCTTGTCTACGGTCAAGGTGTATAGAGTGTTATGTAAACAAATACTTTTTGATATAATAGTGAGAAATTGTCCCGTTGAGGGTCCTCCTTGTCAGGCACTGCAAGTCAGTCATTTAGTGGAACACTGGTTGGAATCACTTGGTTCTCTTGAAATATCCAGGAGAATTAAAGGAAAAAAAATATATTTTCAGCTACATGTTTTGGCAGGTAGTTTGTACGCATATCCTGAACCAACCTCTTTTGCTGGTACCGACATATTCTATCCTGTGCTTCCTGAACAGCATCTGTACCAGTATATTACCTAGTGTGATCCCACCTGTATTACCCGAGTTCTAGTTTGATGGGCTTATTGAACTATAGTCGACCTGTTCAACCTTTCAGGGCAAAAATGAATTCAATCATGATATTGACTAATCAATTTTCCGATTCCCAAATGCTTGGATCATCATGCCTTTCCTGTTGTCAGTTTGTTAATCGAAAGATTGGAAAGTTGTCTCCTGGGGCCCGTTGCGGAAAGAGTTGCAATTAAACCAAGGAGGCATCAAGCGCAAGTCCCTAATGATTTGCATTTCGTTCATTGAAAATTGAGTGATGATTTTTTTTTGGTTGCAATGGCCCCTGGATAGGGAATGGTATATATTTTCATCTTCCTCTTTCATTTTCTTTTCTTCACCCCCTAATCTGCTTCTCCTTTCTATATCCATTTCTCTTCCATTTTCCCTTCTCTTTATCTCTTTCCCTTAATCTTGCGTACATGTTTGGACTACATCATACCTGCACATGTAGTCTTAGGCCGTGTTTATGCTTCCACTTTTCAGGCCAGAATCAGCATTTCCAAACGTGATTAGTCCAAAACAAGGTTGCGTCCATGCTTACTTTCATTTAAACGCTGTTTCAAAACGCCGATCGTAAGCTCACAAAAAAGTGCATTTGTAAACCTCCTTTACCAGAATCAGGCTTTCTGGGGAAGTATAAACAGAACCAAGATCGTAAACCTGTTTAAATGACGTCATTTGGTACATGCTTCCGGTAAAATGAAAATCCCCGGGCAAATACAGTTGCATTGCTCCACATGGTTGCATGTTACCTCCACGGAATTGCCTCTCATCTCCCCTGTTTTGCATGTGTAGTACTATTACTAGTATTACTCTTCCAATTTGTCATCACGATGAACGTTGAGGGATTTAAACCCCTGAAACATGAGTTATAATGAGGAGGCATCGCCAGAGACGCCCCAGTAGCATAAACAAATAGATATTTTATTATTTTGTATACATAATATTTATTTTTTCTTACTATTATCCCCACCATGGTGGAAATTATATGGCTATATCAAGAAGCTCCAAGCAATGACTAAAATATCACAAATTGTTCGATCTTTATCTCTTCCCATAAACAACGCTAAAAAAAACTTTCAAAAAAGGGCGCTCCCAATTTGACCTTGCTTTCCTGCTCAATTACGATGCGAAGCCAGCTGCAGATCTGAAAAGTTAAGCATAAACAGCACTCACAGAACCACGTTTACGATTGGCATTTTTAATCGACGTTTGAAAATGCTGATTCTGTCCTCGCAATGGAAGCATAAACACACCCTTAGGCCCATCCCACTCCACAAAATATGTACGTCCGACCCCCTGTGTGTGGGACCTTATGAAATTATCTGTCTCCGATTTCTTGTTCTGTTTTGACAGTCTGTAATGCTCTCAAATGACCATGAATTGGACAGATTATGAAGTGAGGTAAAACTCAAAATAATGGGGGTCGGATGTACAAAAAGGTTGATAATTTTATGGAATTGCCGCTCATTCTAATCTGCTCGGACGTTCAAAAAGGTTGATCATTTTATGGAATTGCCCCTCATTCTAATCTGCTCGGGGAGCGTTTCATAAAAGGACTTGTCGGAAGAGTTATGGGACATCAATTATGCAATGGTTAACATAGTACATGAACTGTGCCTGTCTCAGCGTATCAAAATCAAGGAGTGTTGTCAGTGGGGATCTAGCTTCTAGCTGTTTGCTATAAAGAGTGGGGTTTGACAAGTTGGTTTGTTATTCGATTTTGATGAAATTTTCAGCATTATGCTCTGTGAATTTTACTCTATTTATTTAGATATAAATATTTTCAGCCCGGACCATCCCTTTAATAATGATTAACTGCAATGTAATGTGCTCCTCCCCCCCCCAGAGATCCGGCACTGTTCTGCTCATGCGACTCTTTTAAACGGGAAACGGGGAAGGGGTGTTCGTGTTTGATCCCACACTCCCTTTTTTAATTATTTTTAAGGAGCCGGAGGTGGGAGTTTAAACCCCTTACTCCCTCCCCTAGATCCGCCACTGTTTGTCAGATCTGAAACTTGTGGGACAAAATGTTGTGAGAGCTCTCCACTGTAAATGGGTCAAGATTGAATGTCATGTGAGCTCAAAAAGTATCTTTTGAAACTCATTGAAATGTTTATTATAACAAACGGGTCCTTGTGAGTTCAGCTTACAGTTGAAATGGGAACCTTGTACTGGAAGTACAATTATAGCTTGTTGTCTGGCATCAGTTTTCAGAAAACTTATTGTGTGGTTGTCTCATTGTGCATATTAAAGTTAAATTACCAGATGGGGTGTTTCACAAAGATTTAAGTATGACTTAAGTTGCACTTAAATTCTGACGCGTACTTAATATGCAACGCGCGATCTTATTGATAGATACGCAGTAGCGCGCGTCCCAAAGACACGAACTGACTAATGCATTCAATCCTTTCATATTGTACGCAACTTTGTATTTAAGTGCGACTCTAAGTCATACTTAAATCTTTGTGAAACACCTCCCTGGTTGGTGTTTCATAAAGCTGTTCATAAGTTAAGAGCGACTTTAAGAACGACTGGTGATCCTTTCTTGTGGTAAGTAGTGTATTGAATTGGTGATGGTTTAGCGCATAAGAAAGGTTCACCAGTCGTTCTTAAAGTCACTCTTAACTTACGAACAGCTTTATGAAACAGCTCTCAGGCAATGCAGGCATAGATATGAGATGAGCATAATTTACATATGCATCAAATGGCAAAGATGATAAGAAAAATAATGCACATTCTTTATCTTGTACATTCATATAATTACCCACATGGAACAGCTTTTACACTTCAACAATATTTTCATTTTTAATGATTTCTTTTATTTTGGCTTAAATATGTCTGCCTTTACCATAAAAACCAGGCTGGGCGCTTTTAGCTCCTTGTTTGAATTGTGTATGATGGTATTGTACCATAAAATAAATCAAATAATTATCATGAATTACATGACTTGAAATATTCGAATTAAAATTGAATACCACCTCGACCCCTTCCAATCTCGAGGACTGGAAAGTTATTTGTGGTTATTTGGTTTTTAATTATGAATAAATGAAAGAATGAATGGATGAGCAAGGCCATTAGTCATACACAATTGTGAAGCTACATTGGGAAATACAATTTGATATTGCTATCCATATTTGATCACAGTGACCATGGCAAGGATTATATTCCTTTGCAGATAACTAATGGAAGGCCTCCAAGCTAGCGGATTGCATTGAAATTATCTATTTCTGGTTGTAATTAAAAAATAGTTTCAATCGTGAATGAGAGATGGATGAAAGAGGCTCTAGCAGAATTTATCACGAAAAAAAATATTTTAATACAATTTAATGATTTTGATTGGCGTTGCGCCAAGTCATGAAGCGTTTGGGACTGGATGAAGGATATTTTTAGTATAATGAAAGAAAGGGAAACCCGGAAAATACTTTCACTCTCATGAAAAGTGTCGCCCACTCACCATTTACTGGCAGTTTCTGTTTTAAAGAAAATCAAAAGAAAGATTTTATAGCTGGGGGCTGTCCCGCTCTCTAAACAGGACATGAGGAAATAGTTTTGTTCTGGAAAATGATTCTGTATCTGAAATAAGAGTTTGATGAAACTAACACTTGACTTGATAAGTGGACTGTGAGTTATTTGAATTTCTGTCATGTATCTTATTGGTTATATGATCATTATCCTAAACATTATGAATCAAATGATAAACTAAATTTATTCATAACTATGGGGAAATTTCCCGGGTATTGTATATGAATTGAAAATGATATATGAAGGCAATACATAATGTCTTTTGTTTATGAAGATTTATCCGTGATCTGTTCAGAACTTTGCGGAAATCTGTTCGGTTCCCCAATGTATATAGCTGTTATTCAATTAAAAAGTGAAATTCCCTGTAAATCCACTACAAAAAGAAGATTTATTTATAAATAATACATGATACCACAGTTTCCTGAATATGATAATATTAGCTATATAGTCCAAGACCACTTAGACCGTACAAATCATTACCATATTTGCTGGTTTTTGTCTTTGCATCATTACACTTTGCATACTTTGGGTCAGAAATAGAAGCCCAGATTTTAGGCAGCAATGGAACAAAAGGCCTCATCAATTAATAATTTGTCAGAAAATATTTGTGGTAAAAAAAATTCCCACATCCTCATTTTCATGTGTATGTAAATATTGACAATCAAATAAGTTGTTTTTGTTTTGATTGATAGAGCGAAAAAAGTCAATATGGATTTATTCTGGCTCTGACATTTGTACCTAGTAAAAATTGTGGAGGGTGCATAAAAAATACTGAACCAGTAAAAACAAAATTATTTAGAGATCTGGATAAAGTGTATTTCAATGTTTCGTTTGGTGTGTACAATGTTGATTTTCAAATTTTAACAGCAACATGAAACATGATTGAAAATGCAATTCACAAAATGTGGATAGAGTGAGAAACTAATGGTGTGTTCAATGTCCTCTATTCCCGGTCTTTAAAGTCTTTTAGATCACGATTCAATGGAAGATTTAAAAGATGAGAGTATTGAAATGCAATCGCCTCAGATCTTACAATCTTCAGCATCGCAAATGCGACACTGAGCACAATTTAGTTTTGAAACGTCTAAATTTGCTCTCGCACCACTTGGAAGCCTGCACAAGCACATAGCAGAATTTACCTTTCTTATAACGAAAGGTGAATTCAAGTTAAGTTTTGGTACCAATTTTCCGTGTGAAAGGTCCGGTGATTCTAAAGACGAATTGCAATCATCGTTGCAATGATTCACGTGTGAAAAGGCCCATCATGAAGTGTATCTTAGCAACTGCATGTAATGGAGGGTAGCAAAATTTATTCACTGAGCTCTCTGATCATGGAAAAATATATTGGGTGACACGGGCCTAACTACAACTGGCAGACCAAAGATATTCATTCAAGTCAACACATTGCTTAATATTGACAAAAATGAATTAATATGATTGACCATCTAACATTGATTCTAGAGAGGGTACCTACTGAACTTCCTTTTTCCAAATTGGAAAGATATATCACTAATTTGGAACTATTTTTTACTGGCAGAAAAATCAGGGCCATTTTACTCTCTCAAGTGATGAATTTGATCCTGTCAGGTGTAGTCTTCATAAATGCTGATTTTATTTTTGAAATAAGCTGGTCGAGGTACCCTTTTCTGGTCAGATATGTCAGACATATATCCTGTCCACTGGTAGTAAACTTTCAACCCTCGAATTTCCTCCTTATTTCTTATGAATTTTTTTTAAAGTGCCACTTTAACACACAAGTCTATGTGAAATGAATTAGACCTGTGTGATACCATCAGGGTAATATATCAGGTTTACTCATAAATATTGTTTAAGAAATACCCTTTTCTTTTTGTCCCATTTAGGAGTAGTCTTTTAACACTGGTTTAGCTAAAAAAAAAGCACAGGGTTGAAGGGATTTAGCCTCTAAATATCCCAAAATACCTCTCCCCTCCCTTGTAAACTCTGTTGGCTTCGATACAAAATTTGGAAGGACCTGAAGATGGAGAATTAGACCTGGGGACCGTTTCATAAAGCTGTTCGTAAGTTAAGAGCGACTTTAAGAACGACTGGTGATCCCTTCTTACACACTAAACCATTGCCAATGAGTATACCATTTATCAAAAGAAAGGATCACCAGTCGTTCTTAAAGTCGCTCTTAACTTACGAATAGCTTTCTGAAACGGTCCCCAGGAACACGATGGGTGTTTCATAAAGCTGTTCGTTAGTTAAGAGCGACTTTAAGAACGACTGGTGATCCTTTCTTGTGGTAAATGGTAGATTCATTGGAGATGGTTTAGCGCGTAAAAAAGGGTCACCAGTCGTTCTTAAAGGCGCTCTTAACTTACGAACAGCTTTATGAAACGACCCCCTGTTGCATAAAAGTTACCACTATGGTTACTGCGGCAGCCCGAACACGTACTGTCTGAAGACGTGTAGAGGTCCCCCCTGCAACCATTATGGTAACTTTGCCATGCAATGGTAACTTGCGTGGTATCCTTGCTTTTGATCGGTTGCTGATTAAGTGTTACTATGGTAGTTACCTTAAGATGGCAAGGTTTAATACCATAACAGTATACAAATAGCGAATAGGCATGAGTGCGATGGTGCGAGATTTCGCATGAGGTGAAAGAAAGATGCTCTATTCAACGAGGCGTTAGCCGAGTTGAATAGAGCTTTCTTTCTTTCACCGAATGCGAAATCTCGCACCATTGCACGAATAAGAATATTCGCTATTTGTGTTGTACAACGCATTGGAATCTAGCGAAAATATGAAAAAACAAGAGTTTTTCCCTCCAGTAATCTATGAAAAGGGAGCAAAAATATTGAAAGCGAAAAGCAAAATCCCACAAGCCGGGCCCACAAGCGCACATGACCTTGGACAGCGTTGCGCATTTAGCCAGCGAGCTGTACGCGCATTGTCACCTTATTCAATTAAATCGCATTGTGACGTCACCTCCTAAAGCCGTGCAATGGTACATTTTGGATGGTACGTCTTGTGTGCAACGGTACGAATGTGTGACGTTCAGCCTCCCATTTGATCGCGTACAACTAGCTAAGTAGGCGTTGTACAATAACTGATATGCAATGGAGGCCCTGCTAGAAATTTTCCCTCTTTCAAAGGTTTTACAGTACCGTATTTGATATAAAATAGGTTTTGATATGCTATTGTCGCTCAATGCTAAAATAAAAATACAGTAGGCCTACATGAATAGATGTCCATACTGTACTGTTTGTTTTCTCCCTGGAGCACCAATGGTTCTTTTTTGTATCCATTTGTTCCTTAATTGCTTTTCCGAGAAATTATTTTAATATTCATATTGTTTGCGTCTTGCATCGGGAATGAATAATTTATGCTGTAAGCGTGCCATGGCTTTACCGTATGCTCTTCAAGGTTCCATCTCATTGCCTTACCAAGGTTTTTTTTTTAATCCTTTGAACCCAAAAAGCAGGAATACCGGCTTCAAGTCATGTGATTCGTAAGGGTTTTAGTTATCAGGTGACCTGCAAAAATGATGTCATTTTAGAGATATTTGGTCAAAAAAGTTCAGTTCCTCATTTCGTCAATGATTGGCTTTCATTTATAAGGTTTACGCATAAAAATGACCGAAATACATGTATACTACCCTACCAAGGAGGCTTGTGCGATAAAACACAGCGAGTCCTATATGAAATATTCGTAAGTTTTGTTGAATTTGATTTCGGTCAAAACAGTGATTTTGAGACAAAATTTAAGATTATTAGTACGGGAAGCTAAACATAATTAGCCGGGTCAGGCTGGGTACCAGCGGAGTATGGTGCCACTGAGATGGTTGGGCTCGAATCATGAGAATAGGAGATCATTTATTTCAAATGTCATGTATTCCTTCATTTTACCGATAATCTCGATATCTGCAAATAATTCAGGGTGAGGGTCAAGATCGTCCCAATTAATTTCAGGGTTCAAAGGGTTGAATATTATTAAACAGATACTTGCCTGAAGGAAAAAAATAGCATATAAGTGTTGAGTGTTTTTTTATTGTGATAATGCGCACTTCTATTTTTCTGAAACAAAATACTTGACCGAGTCATTTCTTTGTCAGAAGCCTAATGCAGGTCCACATACTGTACATTCTTTCTCTCTGCATTCAGTAAAAGGTTTATACTTAACTGAATTTTTATGAGATAATTTTGTTTTGTGGATATCTTTACCTAACATCAGGAAAAGTGAAAGGGGCAAAATAACTTCTCTATCATGAGGAGCTGTTTGA
Organism: Lytechinus variegatus; assembly: GCF_018143015.1. Taxonomy (NCBI): domain Eukaryota; kingdom Metazoa; phylum Echinodermata; class Echinoidea; order Temnopleuroida; family Toxopneustidae; genus Lytechinus; species Lytechinus variegatus. Next base: position 8,037,034 of record NC_054744.1, read on the forward strand.
TTTTATACGGGTTTATACATGTAGTCATGTACATTGTACTACCTTCACCTCGGAATGTACAACTGACTGAGCCAATATCCATCAACTGTCGTCATATTATGTTGTCTTATATAGCTTATATTTTATTTAGTAGTATTTTTATATTTCTAATTGAACAAAAAATGTGCAAGAATACAACTATCCCATTAATTTTCACGTATAACAAAGCCATGGAGTCAATTTAGTCAGTGGATTTTCAGTATTTTATAATGTACATGTATGGGACTATGGGTGATTGTGCCCTTTAAAACAGATGGTCTCTCAATTGGAAGTGGGGCCAGGATGAGAGCTCAATGCTGATTGGTCGGCTGGGAGAGTGATAATAATATGTCTGACTGTAATTTACTTGATTAGCTTGGTTTGCCCTTCGCTTGATTGCACTGCCTTCATCTCTCCCTGGCGTGAACTGTACCCCTTTTCCTTTTTTCTCTCCCCATCTCTTTTTTCTCTTCCTCTCTCTCTCTCTTTCTTTTTTCTATCCTCCATCCTCTCACCTTTTTTTTGCCTATCTCCCTTCCACATAAACACACACACACACACACAAAACCTCTCTTACATGTATACAAGATCATTATCACTCTCTCCTAAAAGAACCACTCTCTCGCTGTCTCTACCCCTCTTCCTGTCTCTTTCTCTTTCTGTTTCTTTCTCTCTTCATCATGTTCAGTCTGTTTCTATAATACATATCTCTCTCGCTTTTTTTAAGTTGATTTAGTATGCTCAATGTTCAAAACCTTTTCGTTTCAATTCAAAACATACATCTTTCTATTCTATAACGATGAGATGGATTTAATAATGTAGTGCTCTTCCTAAGTTTTTCTTCATTTTCCAAAATTTTCATTCTTCGATTATCACTGAATTCATTTATTTTAATTTTGATGTATATCTCTACAATTTTATACATGAATGAAATATGTCATTCTCTCTTCTCTGCCACTCAGTCTCTTGTCAAACATACATCTTTCTTTGTCTCTTTGTCCTCTTCATCTCTCATTGCCTTTGTCCCGATCAATCCAAACTCTCCACATGATGGCTACTCTCAGTCATTTCCCACCTCTCCCTCTCTCTGCTTTTCTTTACCCCGCTCTACCCCATCTCTGCTCTGTCTTTCTCCCTCACTGCCCCATTCCTCTTTCCTTCCCCATTCTCTTTTTCTCTCCCCCCCCCCTCCACCACCCCATTTCTCTTTTTTTTTTCTCTCTCTCTCCCTACCCCCATTCCTCCCCACCCCCCTCTTTTTCTCACTCATTCCCTCCACCTCTCCATCTCTTTCTCCCCCTCCTCTGTCGCCCCCCCCCCCTCCTCTCTCTCTATCCTTCTCTTCATCTCTATACCATCTGCTCCCCTTTCTGTACCCCTCCATCCAATTTCCATTCCCTTGGGTGCGTGATGAGATGGAGGCGTAGTAATAGAAAACTTCCGTTGCTCAGTGATGCGGGAAGACGAGGAGGATGAGTAGAGAAGCGGAGCGACACGAAGCGATCGTTCTCTCCCTCGCACTCCCTGCCCAAATGTAATTTCAGACTTAAAGGTCACGTCCCGTTGTAAATCTGTATTTACCCGATCCGTCTTCTCTTTCTCACCAAAATTATGATTCATCGTGTTTTTGCTCCATCGCTGTGATGTGTTCATTCAGGATTTTTCAGGGCAGTAATAAAGTGCTACATGTTTAACTTTTGTTATGAATTGCTCTCTCATTCACTTTCAGTTATCAAGGATATTTGAGTACCTGGGCATCAGTGATTGAAATTCCTTCCAATGTTTTTAATGTAAAATTTTAAATATGTGTGAAATAGTTCAGGATTTAGCTTTCACATTTAACACACACACAAAAAGGATTTGGTGATATGGGGGGGGGGATATCCAAAAAAGATTTTATTTCCCATTTTCTAATTCCTCATCATCATTCATTACTCACACGTAATATTGCTCTATTTTTCATATTATAGTCAGTTTTCATTTAGAGAATATCAAATATAACTTATAAGGTTATTTTCATGTAAGAAGAGATTGGATTTAATGTTAGCTTTGATCCCATCCATTCTATTCTTTAATTATCCAGCTTCTGCACTCAAGGTGTCTAAATTATAATTACACCAATAACAAGCTGAATGAATAATTTATGACAGAAAGCTATCACCCAAGGCCAATAAATGATATCACCTGGTCAGAGCTAGAGAGACGTTAATTCCTCACAATACACAGTGATACTGACTTTATGATTCTAAACCAGAGCTTTTCAACCTACGCGCGCCACCTCAAGGCCCAATTTGGCTTTCAAAAATCTCTTGATGCTGCTTTCATTTCTATCAAGCCCACCATATATAATCACCACATGCACAAAAAGATGTATATATTTTTGTTTATAATTAATTATTCATTGAGAATATTATTATTTTTGTTTGTTTGGCATCACCTGTGGCTGGGAGGCGAAAAGCGAACTGACCCTTAGGTCTCTCCTCCCGATATAACTGGTTGGGGGAGTGCAGGTGGACCACCGGGGTTTCCCCCTACTCTTATATGAATAGTGCAGTGGGGTTTTAACGTGCAAAGGTGTTGACTCTCCTCTACACGGGGCCTCCATTTAACGTCCTATCCGAGGGATGGAGTGTTTTCCATTGTAACACAGCCTGCATCTATGTAACAGGGGAGAGACGTTTACACACAATGCACTGGCTTCAGTCATCCGCCTGCATTGGACTCGAAGCCACGATCTTTGGTTCGACGGGCAGACGCATTACCGACTGAGCCAACAACGATCTCATTTAACAACTTAACACAAAATTACTAAAATAATGTCTAATTTTTACCCTCAAACAAAATTATATGGTAATTACATGAACCACATAACATAATAAGCTATACCTACCTTTGTCTATCCCAACATTCTAATTTTTGACAAGCTCTTCTAAAACTGCTGATTTTCCAGCAATGCGATGGGATGCGGGGGTGCCCTTCGCTGAAAATTATGAGATTCGAACAGAATGGGTGAAATCCTACAAAATGAGAATTTTCATCAAATTTGGTAGAGGAACAATGAAGTTTTGCATTTTGGGGGTTGAAACAGTTCTATACATGTCCTCCCTGAATATGCAATGAGTAAGCTGATATTCTCTTTCCTGTATTGTATTATATGATTTTGGGTTTTTTTTCTTCAATTTGGACTGATTGACTACTGATTTACTAGTAATCATTGCTGAAACTTACTTTGTTGCAAGGTAGACATGTTTTTTACACACACACACATAATGTGTATGAAAGTATGAACCGACTATGTTTAATACAGTAATGTATTTAAATACAAGCGAAATGGAGACTTTAACCCCTTTCATGAACCCAATTATACGGATAATATCCGCATTATTTGGTTGTAAAATCGGAACAGGACCAGAGTTATCCGCATTATTTTGATGCTGCAATTATCCGCATAATAGCAGCATCGGGACCAGATTTTGGCTTTGTGAACGCATTTCCAAAGTAATGCGGATAAATGCCATGGTGCGGTCACAAAAGGTCACCCTTTTCCAACACAACCCCATCGGAGGGGGCGTGTGCAGTTGCCATGACAATTATCTGCCTTTTTCAGGTCGGGCGCTTGTCAAAAGATAGTGCGGGTTATTTTCGGAGTTATGAATGCAATTTTTATCGAATTATCCGCATTAATCTTAGGCGGATAATTGGAGGATGGGTTTGTGAAAGGGGTATCAGACACGCCACCTGCCTGCAAACAATGTTTTTGTATTTCTTGAGTGAACTTTATATTCAGGACTACTTAGGGATTATTTTCATTTATTTTTTTAGGGGGTGGTTTACATGTTAATCTTCATTCCTTTGATGGGCGTTCAAGAGTGGATGAGCATGTGCATAGGATTTTGATATATGTTTTTAGGGGAAGTGGTGGAGTGGTAGCAAATTCAAGATTTTGTTATGCCTGAAATGAACCAGTACCCACAAAGCCGTTAAAGCATTTTTAAAGCCCTTTCTTCAATTCTTTTTCAGTTCTCACTTATGACTGTACATGGATATTAGCGTTATGAGTTTATCTGTAATATGTCTTTTTATGGAAATGAGATAAATGGAAACAGCTAATCAACTAGGATTAAAGTGATTGGTTAACATTGGTTTGACTTTTAAAAAATCTGAGCTAGATGGTCACACTTGTCACCTGTGTTTGTGATATGTTACAAAAATGAAGCCCACAAAAAATTGCGTTCGAAAATAATTATTTAGTGCTCCAAAAATTGAAATATAAAGTGACCGGAAACACCATCTTAATTTCATCCCATACATTTATGTGTACTATTTAGGCGTCTATAAGACGCCTACTACAAAATCGGGGTTTGCCTTGTAGTTTTAGCTTTTCATTCTCAATAATGGTTGTTTTCAGGGTTTATTCTAATACATGCACTTTTACACATGTTTCATATTGGTTTGAGAATTTTCTAAATCGTTAAACAATACGTTTAATGGTGTGATAAAGATAGACCATTGATGCATTAGACAGGTCTTCTGGAAATGTTCCATATACAAAGATTAATGATGATAATGATAATGACAGCAGTCCACATTACACCATCTGCAATGCATGCTGTCACAGGAGGGACTGTTTAATTTAAAATGCACGTCAAGGCTACAAAGTGCCATATTTTCCTCCCGTGCCTTGCCAAAACTGGATGTCGCATTTCCTGTTGAATAATAGATGCGTTTCCGAACTATGTGGTCCGTTGCTTCACCTGCATGGACGATGGCATACCGCCACAAACACCTTTAGAAACGTAGTCATTAAACAAGCCAGCTTTGGTCGTTGTAAACACGACACTCCATTTTGATTGACCCGTCCTGCACTTTTTTTTCTTTCTCTCTCTCTCTCCTCTCCTCCATTCAGGCTCTTCCGGTTTGGGGTGGTAAGGTGATGAGAGATGCGGTTACCGAGGTGCCGGGATGCGGAAATTTTCAATTTACTTCAGGATGACTGCTTTGAATACATTCTGGACCCATGATTACCTTGATGTTGAAGTTGGGGTCAGAAGTCCAGGATCAGCATTTTCAATGTCATTGTAAGGTCATGTGTTGTATAATGTTAATTAATGAAATTATCTTAAAGGTAAATGCCAGTTGTGTTTCATAACGATCTCATAACGAGTTCTAACAAAATCCAATAAAATGCTCACCTATTTGTTTGTTTGTATAAATTAAAAAGCAATATGTGCGGATGGCTGTGGAAGAAATTATGTGATTTCTGAGAAAATAGCACATTGAGCACAGAATTCCATCAAATGTCAGGTAGTTTTCCAAGCAATATTAATTCACTGTCCCACAAATGCTTTTCTGTGTTAGGGATCATCAGAATTATCGGTTTTCAGCTAAGTTTTCACGATTTCGCACAGATACCGGTAATTTATGCTTATGTTTAAGTGTATGTTTGATGTTCCAGATCTAGATCGATAATAGGGTGATAATTAACCTTGATTTCAAAGACTTTCTCATGAAATATGTTTTTGCTCTAACTAGATTCTGTTTTACTGATTATTGTCATCCATGGAGCCCATGAACTCTTACTTACGTCTGCATGGTTTTATTTTTATTTTAACATTGAAGAGTTGTTTGATACATGTTTATTTTCAACATTTTAATCACCTTGTTTTTTCCAATGAGATATTATCAGTATTCAGTAATCTTATATTTTAACTACATGTAATATAATGCAGTGCAGTGCAACTCTATCATTATTATAATTATTATATAAGTAGTTTATTTATTGTGTGAGAACTTATTCTGTCTGTTATTAATCATATTTTCTGTAAGATTATCCCACCTCGAAGGGGAAAAAGAAATAAAGTTGGTATGGATAAAAGCTGTAGAATTGGGGAAACCTATAAATCAATTTAATTAGAGTTTTTTTTTCATTCTCTTGAATTTGTTTGAGCTGCTCCCAATATCCATATACTGAGTGAATGGTTTATAATGCATCATTAGATCTCATTTTCATAGAAGAGCGAAGATGTGTGTGTTGAAAATGTATTTTTTACTCAGGGAAAAATCATAATAGCGCATTTCTGGTATTCGTACTTGTGCATAACGTCCATGTACAATGTAATGCATGTAGGCCTGTGAAAGAATCCACCTTGCAAGTGAAAGGCATCAAAGTTATATTACCAATGAAATCTTTGATTTTTAAACTTTTTTTTGTTATTCATATTTATGAAATGAATGTTTCCTCTTTCATTTTCTGTTTTTATAAAAAAAATATTTAAACCTAGGACGAACTGTTCCTTTGATACATGGATAAACACATTTTATAAGTCTCTTGTTCCGATTTTGCTTCGAGAGAATTTTCTCAAATTAGTATGCCGCATACTTGCCTAAAAAGACAACAATATTTGCGTCCGTATTGGGAATGAACTGCGTATTGTATTTCATTGCAAGAAGGGCATAGTACTAGCATTAATGGGTTGCAGTGAAGAAGCAGAAATCTATTAAACACACTTAGAAGTAGCTACATATTGGGTCAATACAGTATTGTATTGTGGGTAATCAGTGGGAAAAAAGAAAATATATCTAATCAACACAAATTTGACAAGCCCCCCAAAGGGTCTTCAACATTTTTGTAGGGGGGTGGGTTGGGTATCAAAATATTTAAGGGGGGGTTGAACACTTGTAACCACCCCCCCCCCCCATGCATACGCCACTGATTCAACATCAGTAATCTGCAGCCTCTGTATTCGACTTTTAAATGATAATAAATGATGTATGTACTAATCCAGGGGGAATATGTGTTCAGCATATAAGTATTGGTTGAAAATTTAATAAGTATACTCAATTGGCTTACCATATGAACAGTGACTAAATTATATCGCAAACAAAACCAAAACATGGTATATTTACACATAGGCAGTTGTGTAGAAAAGATGCAGGTATTTTCCTTAAAGGAGAATGAAACCATTGGAACAAGATAGCTTGTGTGAAAACAGAAAAATCAAAGAAACAGATCAACAAAAGTTTGAGAAAAATCGGACAAATAATGAGAAAGTTATGAGCATTTGAATATTGCGATCACTATTGCTATGGAGATAGCAAATTGGCAATGCGACAAAGATGTGTGATGTCACTGATGAACAACTCTCCCCATTACTTTAGTATATATTTCACTTGAATTGCCTCTTTTATCACATCTATCCATAGATCATGTGTTCTTTCTACATGAGGGCATGTAATACATATTTTCTAAGAATACATAATGGATAAAGAGTTTGTATCATCATAAGAAAAAGCAAAAAGAGACATTTTGAGGGTATTTTATAGTCCACCAAAGGGAAAGTTGTTCATCAGTGACATCACACATCCTTGTCGCATTGCCAATGGGAAGATCTCCATAGCATTAGTGATTTCAATATTCAAATGCTCATAACTTTCTCATTATTTGTCCGATTTTTCTCAAACTTTCTTTATTCTTATTCTTTTATTTTTCTGTTTCTACACAAGCCTATTTGTTCCAAAGGTTTCATTCCCCTTTAAACTCAAAGCAATATTAAAAGTGCTTTGCTCTCACACTGTCTAAACAGTTGGTGTCTCATGACATGGGTGGAATTCTTAATCTGTTGGGTTTGAGAGCACAATAGGTGGTTTCAGACCGCCTCGAAGTTTGTCAGATCGAGGTATTTTCTGATCGGGAAATTTACCCAATCAGAAAATCGCGGGGATTTTGGCAATGTGAAAGCAATTTACGGGAACTTTTAACCCAGCGTGTTAGCCCAGCGCAGGCGCCGTGGGTGGCTGCTGAGCTAGTGGTTTTGAATCTCGCGCCTTGCCTGCTTATCAGACCATACTGCTCATGGTCCTAATTTCAGGAATTTATCCTGAAGGGTATGTTTCGGGGCGGTGTGAATGCAGGAATAACTAATGGGTAGTTTTTGTCTCACCTGCGAAGCAAAGTGAGACTATAGGCGCCGCTTTTCCGACGGCGGCGGCGGCGGCGGCGTCAACATCAAATCTTAACCTGAGGTTAAGTTTTTGAAATGACATCATAACTTAGAAAGTATATGGACCTAGTTCATGAAACTTGGCCATAAGGTTAATCAAGTATTACTGAACATCCTATTAGAGTTTCATGTCACATGACCAAGGTCAAAGGTCATTTAGGGTCAATGAACTTAGACCATGTTGGAGGAATCAACATCGAAATCTTAACCTGTGGTTAAGTTTTTGAAATGTCATCATAACTTAGAAAATATATGGACCTAGTTCATGAAACTTGGACATAAGGTTAATCAAGTATCACTGAACATCCTGCATGAGTTTCACGTCACATGACCAAGGTCAAAGGTCATTTAGGGTCAATGAACTTTGGCCGAATTGGAGATATCTGTTGAATTCCCATCATAACATTGAAAATTTATGGATCTGATTCATGAAACTTGGACATAATAGTAATCAAGCATCACTGAAAATTTTGTGCAAGTTTCAGGTCTCATGATTAAGGTCAAAGGTCATTAGGGTCAATGAACTTTGGCCGAATCGGGGGTATCTGTTGAATTACCATCATAACTTTGGAAGTTTATTGGGCTAGTTCATTAAACTTGGACATTAGAGTAATCAAGTATCACTGAACATCCTGTGCACATTTCAGGTCACATGACCAAGGTCAAAGGTCAATGAACTTTGGCCGAATTGGGTGTATCTGTTGAATTACCATCATAACTTTGAAAGTTTATGGATCTGATTCATGAAACTTGTACATAAGAGTAATCAAGTATCACTGAATATCCTGTTTGAGTTTCACGTCACATGATCATGGTCAAAGGTCATGTAAGGTCAATGAACTTTGACCATGTTGGGGTTTTTTGGTGAATAACCATCATATCTCTGTAAGTTTATTGGTCTAGTTCATAAAAAGTGGACATAAGAGTAACCATGTATCACTGAACATCTTGTGCGAGTTAGAGTAGTATTCAAAGTCAGCACTGCTGCTATATTGAACCGCGTGATGCAGGTGAGACGGCCAGAGGCATTCCACTTGTTAGCCTAAAAAGTTCTCGTAATATAATGGGGATTCTTATGATCGAGGCAGTTTGAAACCACCGAAAGATATATCCAAACATCAACATGACCATTATCGTAGAAATTAAATCAGTAATGTTTATTTAATAAGAAGAGATAAACCTTTGGTTTAATGACCCTTTTATCATTGATGACTCCAGGACGTGGTGGAATACGGCCAAGGTTTCTTGGAATTTGACGAGTCTAGTGCCAGCAATAGAGGCAAAGTACCCTCATATTCATGCGTTTTAGCAGATAAAAATCCCTCAAAGGTTGGTTCATTGGCAGCAGGTAGTACGATATCAATAGCAACGTTCATAAGTTACAACTGTTTTTTAAGAAATCTTTGGCCCTTATCCTGTAATTCAGTTTAACCATGGACCTACTACTCAAGAATAGTAGGTCAATGCTTTAACTTCTGCCATGGCCTAACTCTGGGTTAACCTGATGGAAAGCTGAAATGTAAAAATCTTATTTTCATGATATGTCTCTTTATGTTTACTTAGACAGGAATAGCCTTCTTTTCTAAGGATATTTAAACAATTTCTGACATTGTAGCCAATGTAGTTCAGCAGAACAAGCCAATATTGTACAGAGACTGAAGCTTTTGGTCTAAATGTTTACTGTGCTCTTTCTTTATACTTTAAAGGGATGGTCCGGGCTGAAATATTTATATCTCAATAAATAGAGTTAAATCCACAAAGCAAAATGCTGAAAACTTGATCAAAATCGGATAACAGATCAAAGTTATTGAATTTGAATTAGTTGGGCTGACGATGTCATATGACTCATATCCTCACATTTTCTTTTGTATTGTAGTTTATGAAATTCGGTTTATTCAACATTTTTCTACCAAGAACTATAACAATTGGATTGACAACTGAGTAAGTGCATTAGTTATTTCATAATAATGGAGACACATCACACTGTAAAAAATAAAGTGCTATTTAGTTTTTAATAAAGTGCTATTTTAGCACTTATAGTGCTTGTATAGTGACTGCACTACGAGTGCTGATTTTCTAGTTCAAATTTAAACTAGAAAATCAGCACTTATAGTGCAGTCACTATACAAGCACTGTAAGTACTAAATTAGCACTTCAATTTTTACAGGGCATTGACACATGTATGAAAAAAGAAACATTTATAATTTCATTTAATAACAAAAGAAAAAGGAAAGCGGGGATGTGACATCATGAGCCCATCAAATGAATATTCATGACGATGTGTATTTAACTGTTTTCACAAAATATTGATAAACTTTAAAATTCAATAACTTTGTTATTTGTTATCCAATTAAGATGAAATTTTCAGCATTTTGCTCTGTGAATTTTACCCTATTTATATAGATATAAACATTTTCAGCCTAGACTATCCCTTTAATAATGACTATTCAAGAAAATTATTTGAGTTAATATCATTCCATGTCAGTTATGACTGCCTCATGTCTAGTGTGTCAAATGAGATGATGAATTTAACATAACTTGCTTGAGATTAATATTGCAATTGGCTATCCATAGTTGACCGGAGTTTGAATTTAAAGAGTTCAGAATACAAGCAGATTCTGCAAAACAATTGGTATATTCTTCTTTTTAGTCAAATTTCTCCAAAGTTTAACAGATTTAAGTGGTCAGCACAGATTTGTGTCATCTAAGGATAAGTTACCTGTACGAGGAGTCGAGAAAGGTTTGGATGAAAATCAAACTTTATAAATCTTGAAAAGAATTATGTGACTATCCAACTCGTATCATCACTCGATACTACAGTCAAACTTTACCTTTAGCCCCACCTATCTACATCCATGTAATTAAATGCAAATTTGCAGGCTGCTCTTGATATATTGTTTTTTCATCATAGTTGCCGATGAAGACCACCTGGTTATAACGACCACCGCGCACGTTTCAAAACAGATAAGTTTCACTTTGGAACTTATTAGCAAGGATACCTTGATAAGTTTCCCTTGACCATTTATAATAAACGCAATTGTTCTTCTCTAGAATACCAAAATGCAGGTACTTTATTCCACCATATATTGAAAAGGAAAAAAAATATTGTGCAATGATTTTGTTTGAATTGCAAATGTTCATTACAGGTGGTAAGAAGTATGTTTGGCAATAAAAATGAACCACCTGACCAATTTTATGAATTCTGTGTGCCCAACTCCGATTTGTGGGACCTTAAAGAAAAAAAAAAGAATTGTCTCTTATCTCTACTTTACTTGAAAGTCTGTAATTTTCTCAAAGGCTGCATTACACTTGCTCCTGCACTCTGGGCTGTATTTTGTCCAAAATGTTGGGTTGTAATAGGGTTTTATGTTAAGGTTAGGGTTAGGATTAGAGAACTTTAGAGTAGGGTATAGGATTAAAGTTACAGTAGTCGTTCGATTAGGGTGTGGAATAGACCAGTTCGTAGCTACTTCATGGACAATTTTGGTCAAATGACCTTTCATTTCTTTCATTATGATAGGCAGATTTCAAAGCAAGATATTACGTAAGCTTGCCTTACATAGCAGGATGAAGAAATTGAATAGACCAAGTGACTAGAATAGCACACCAATGAACACTTTATGAAGGTATTTGTTGCATTCTTATTGTGGATGTAAATGAAAACCACAATTCAAAAGATATGAATAATCAAGACATCAAAGTTGGTGCTTATCTCATTAGATTTTAAACCACCATGTGACTTTAGTACAAATGACCTTCCTCTGATCATGCGTAGAATCTTTTGATCATGCGCAGAAAGGAACTACGAACTGGTTTATATATAGCGGAGTAATTGTCACTGGAGCAAATGTCAGGAATCCCTCTCAAATTATCATGACGTCATGAAGTAAGATAAAGAAAAATTAGGGTTGGACATAGTAAAAGGTTGATTTATTTCATGGAATTGTATTACCCACCTGCAGTTCTACATATTTTCAGTTCTACGTGTTTTAGTAACTGGTTCAGGGTTCTTATCAAGGTTTAGTAAAAGGATAATGAGCTGTACTTACAGCTGATAAATAGTGTCAAGGCAATTAGTACATTGAATTTTCCTATATGAAATGTATTGAAATTTGTTTACCATATGCCTAAGACAGTTAATAGCCATATTTTGAAATCTAGATTGGTTAAGATATAAAGGATATAAAAAATTATTGGCTGAATCCATTTCATACTTCAATAATTTTCATTAAACTTCTCTATTCAGTGATTGGTCTTTTAGGTTCCATTTCAAGAACAAGAATATGGAGCCTTGTGGCCCAGTGGATTAGTCTTCGGACTTTGAAACAGAGGGTCGTGGGTTCGAATCCCAGCCATGGCGTAGTTTCCTTCAGCAAGAAACTGATCCACAGTGTGCTGCACTCAACCCAGGTGAGGTAAATGGGTACCGGTAGGAAGTAATTCCTTTAAAAGTTGTGTGCGCTATGAACGCCTAGCTTAGCCGGATAATATAGGAGCGCCTTGAGCACCTAAAAAGGTGGATATGTGCGCAAATAAATACCCTATATTATTATTATTAATATAGTTATATTATTACATAATAGGAAATTCTCTTTGACTAGAAACAGTATGGAGATAGTAAGTTGATGGCATATATAAATAGAAACTGTGAATATATATATATACCATCCAATTATTTAGGTCGCAAACACCACATATTGGTTATGTGTTTCATATCAAGAATCGTAGGTTGAACAACCCCCTGAGTCGTTGGCATCATGATGTTGTTTTTCATGGAAATTCCTGATTCAGGTGCTGCCAGTATAGTCAATTACAGCTTCGTGTTCATCTATGCTTACAGTTAAACATGTTATCAGAAGTGCAAAAAATGAATGAACACTAAAAATCACTGACATATTTGAAATGCAAAATGTATTGATATGTGCAAGTGTAATGTAAACAGAACAAAATGGAAAATATGCAAATGATATAGTATTGCTGGATGATTTTAGAGAGATTTTGTAATATTTTGTCGCTTTGTTGATGAGAATTTGTAATATTGTAATTGAATGAATCGCACTTAAAAAAAGGATTTTCATGTGGATACCACATGAATGGGGGCTGTAAAAAAAAAATCAATATAACTATGGCATGCCACCTGTTACAGTAAGACTGGGGGAAAAATAGATGATTCATAAGAAAACTCCCCTCCCCTCATAGTTTATTGTGTAAATCCTTCATTAGAAATGTCACTTCTGTTGACTTGAGACGTTTATTTGGTCACCCCGATCACTGAGATAGGGGGAGAGAGAGGGGGTGGGGGGGGGGGGGGTGGGGTGAGATAGTAAAATCCATTATATTCAAATACATGTATGTCATTGATGGCCTTCCATAGGTTGATGCAATGTAAGTGAATCTATTTGGTGAAATACACACCTAGTTCAAAGAAATTCATCAGAGTGATGATGTACAGTAGTAAATCAAGACCTTGTCAAATATGTGCTATCATATGATGGAAATTCAAGTAGACTTTTGCTGATATGCAGATACATCAATCCTCGCAATCTTTCAAAATATAGGTTACCATGTCACAAATGTGGAGCGTTGTGGCCCAGTGGAGTAGTCTCTGGACTTTGGAACAGAGGGTTTGGGGTTCGAATCCCAGCCATGGCGTAAATTCCTTGGGCAAGAAATTCGTCCACATTGTGCTGCACTCAACCCTGGTGAGGTGAATGGGTACCCAGTAGGATATATTTGTTGAATGCTTTAGCACCTAGTAAAGGAAACCAAAACCCAAGAAGAGGAGCAATCTTGTTGCAGAGGAACAATTGAAAACAAGTTTCATCAAAATCGGTTATGAAATAGGCAAGTTATATGGACGTTTGCAAAGTCTTGTACTTTCTATGGGGATCCTCAAATTGGCAATCATACTTTAAATGACTGATCTTTTGTTGACAACCCTCTATTTGTTTTGTACACAAATTTTCAGATTTTCCCCTTTATTTTACATTATTTCACATCTCCTGACCTTGACATATGTTGTGTGAATTATATTTTCCCATGGCATATGTTGTGCTTAGAATATGGCAATATGCAACTTAAAAATAATACCACTGGAAATAAGTTTAACGTGTGAAGAGAACGGTTGAAGCAATTTTCCAAACCGGTTCGGAAAACCACCTTGCGATGTATTTTTTAAGGTCACTTTGCCTTGTTAAACCTGGTTTGCCTGGATTTAGCGTAAGGACGCAACCGTTTTTCGGGAAGCGATTTTCGCACCTGTCGTGTGTATGATGCCCATGCTGCGGTTCAAATTTCGCGCGAAACTGAGAGCGTACCCATAGCAACAAGATCACTTTCCGTGAAATAGTTTGGAAAACCACTTTTGGGTGATCAAATGGAACACTAGCAGAGCGATTTTCCAAACTGGTTTCCTGAACCATAATACCCCTTTCATAAACCCAATTATGCAGATAATATCCGCATAATTTGGTTGTAAAATCGGATCGGGACCAGAGTTATCCGCATTATTTTGATGCTGCAATTATCCGCATAATAGCGGCATCAGGACCAGATTTTTACTTTAGGAATGCATTTCCAAAGTAATGCGGATAATTGCCATGGTGCGGTCACAAGGTCACCCTTTTCCAACACAACCCCATCAGAGGGGGTTTGTGCAGTTGCCATGACAATTATCCGCCTTTTTCAAGTCGGGTGCTCGTAAAAAGTAGTGCGGATTATTTTTAGAGTTTGTGAATGCAATTTTTATTGAATTATCTGCATTACTCTTAGGCGGATAATTGGAGAATGGGTTTGTGAAAGGGGTATTATTTTTTATGATTGTAATGAGAACAGTGTCTCTGATTCATCCTCCTACTTGGAAGGACCGAGGTATCATCTTTGTTGATGGATTCATGGTTTCTTTGAAACTAAGGCAGAGATTTATATCTGGGGGATAAGTAGAGGTTAATGTTCGCTGGAAGTAGGGTGCAGGTTACCCCGAAAGATTTCAAGAATCTCTACTACTTATTTCATCAAGTAAGAGACATTACAGTAGTCTGCAAGCACAGACTTGTATTTGACACTCAAACCAGTTATATCATGTCTGGAGTGAAGAATAGATGCCCAAGTTTTCTGTGTGGTCAAATAAGACCGCATACATTCGTAATTCCGAAGGTTTGTTAGTCCGAAAACGAAACGATTAACGAACATCATTTCATTTTTCGGACTACCGAACCTTCGGAACAACAAACCTTATTTCGTTTTCGGATTATCGAACCTTCGGAACAACGAACCTTATTTCGTTTTCGGATTAGCGAACCTTCGGACAACGAACCTTATTTCGTTTTCGGATTATCGAACCTTCGGAATAACGCCACAAATGTTCGGATTAACAATCCCATTTACGTTTTCGGATTAACGAACATCAAGGTATATCTAATTTATGGTTTCGGAATTACGAACCTTGGAATAAAGAACCTTCGGAATTACAAAGTGTAACCTAATAAGATCTTTGTAGATCCAGCCACAGTACATAGTGAATCTAGTCTCACTAATTCAGACTCTACATTATGCTCTATGTGATATTGCGAAAACAAAGGTCACGTGCCTGCAGAATAACATTAATGAATGAGTGTATGTATTTTTTTCTTTTCGGGGGGGGGGTATCCAGTGTTGAATTAAGAGATTACATTTTTTTTAATATGCATGATGATGATGCACAGCATTTGTGTAGCGCCATATATCTGTCAAAGACATTCAAAGGCGCATTGGAGGAGCCAGCCAATCTGGGTCGCCAAGAAGGGCGCGCACAGAACAGTGACCCGCAGGTCTCTCCTCCCGTTACCTGGTTGGAGAATGCAGGTGGACCACTTCACCCATTTTCCCCAGTTTCCCCCTATTCTTATTCGAATAGTGCAGTGGGTTCTTAACTTGCAAAGGTGGTGGTTCTCCTCTACACGGGGGCTCCATTTAACATCCTATCCAAGGGATGGAGTCTTTTCCACTGTAACATTGCCTGCATCTATGAAACAGGGGAGAGAATTTTACACACAACGCACAGGCTTCAGTCATCCGCCCGGGGTGGACTCGCACTCATGATCTCTGGTTCGACGGGCAGACGCTTTACCGACTGAGCCAACTTCGCTCTCGAAGTTTGATATACATGTACCGGTATATCATAATTGAATATCTGTTTGGGTTCTTTACTTTTCATGTAAAATTTCTTTGCATTTCATGACATTTATTCATTTCTTGCTGCATACATTTTGTTTGTCAAATCTGAAATTCCATTTTAGCTCTATACTCTAGTCTGAAACAAAATAACAGGTTTTTCAGAAACAAAACAGACCATTATTTGAAAAAGAAAATCACTGCCCCTACGAAGGGTTGTGTAGGAATTAATCATGGAAATTTTCAAGTCGAATTGATCAATATTCTAGCTTTAATATCGAACAACAGCTTGTCATTGTATACACAATAATTAGCTTGATCGGTGTACTTGTATTGTGATTTGTGTAAATATTTTTACACAAAAGAAATAGTTGTGGTTGAATAGTTTAGGTTAACCACAGACTCA
The DNA here is from genome assembly GCF_018143015.1 of Lytechinus variegatus. NCBI lineage: Eukaryota > Metazoa > Echinodermata > Echinoidea > Temnopleuroida > Toxopneustidae > Lytechinus > Lytechinus variegatus. The sequence continues at coordinate 8,053,609 of NC_054744.1, forward strand.
TGTAATATGTCCTAATTTGCCAAAAATACAATGCTAGGTAATTTTCATGAAATGTTATGATAACTTATTTCATTTCTGGAAATAATTAATTGTGTATATTAGGGCTGCGTCAAATGCCGTTCAAACTATAGAAGCATAAACATTTACCTGCTTTGACAACCATTTAACTTGTATAGATCAAGGGGAGGGGAAACCTTTCCAAAAAGTTGCTGAAATTTCCATTTTACATCTTAGTATTCATGAAATGACCATCTATTTTTTCAGATTTCCTTGATTGTTTTGATTCTGTTGGAAATCAAAACACTTTGATCATTATCGTCTATCTCTTTGTCATTCTCCCTCTTATCCTTCTTCCTCTTATCCTTCTTTTCTTCTTCATTTCTTCTCCCTCATCCCAACCTCCATCACCTCTTTCTACTTCTTAATTGCAATGAGTCATAATAATGTTATACCATTTTATAATGATTTAAAAGCCATTGATTGTCAAGCCTTCATGGAGGATTATTGTATTATTAAGCCTACTCAACATAATAGGTTTTATCAAATAGGACGATATCCCTTGTGATTCTATTGTTTGGCTGTATTTTATGTGCATGATTTGCTTAAGAACAAATATATTCAGGTCCAGTATTTTTGTATGCAAGGCCAGAACAACAGTTTCCAATGAACTATGAAGGCATTACACATTTGAACAATCTTCAAATGAAGCAAAATAAAATGTTTATGTTATACTTAGAATTGAAATTAATCCTTATTTTTTTAATAAAATGTGAATACTACTATGTTTTCCGGATGTTTGATTACTATCAGGGATGCCTTTTTCAGGCAAAAGCCTGAATTCAGGCTCTGGCCATTTAGTACTTTTGTGTACAAAATATTGTATTCTAGGTGATTTTCAGGCCCTCTGATCAATTTCAACTGACATCCCTATACTATTGTATATTTATAGCTTTTTACATTGTATAAACTTAGCATTATGTATGTGGTGGATTGTATATATTTGGTAATATTATAAATTCCTATTTTAATTTTATATGTGCTTGTCTGTGCTGTATCAATGTACCGTCCCATTTCAATATCACTCGTGGATTAATACTCTGTATCCAACCTACAATATGTCTGAAATTTGTGCTCTTTTTTTAATGGATTTTAGTCGATAGTAGTTGGGTTTTATACTAAATATGATATTTGTGTCTGTGCACAAATCCACAAATGTGAATTAAGATTGTTTGGTTTGTCATGTTCTCTTGTATTGCAGATTTTTTCAGAATTTGTGATGATTGCGTCTTTGTGTGTGTGTTTGTGTGTGTGTGTGTGTGTGAATACTTGAGAGAAAGTCAAAGAGGTGTCAAAGGGAAAGTTCACCCCGATAAAAAGGTGATTGTAAAAATAGCAGGAATTTTTTTTTTTTAAATTGCCAAATATTTGAGAAAAATCCATTGATTTTAATTCTAATTTGATTTTTGACGTCATATGTGAGTAGCTTTTCTCCTTATCGTATGGTAAAAAATCCATGAAATTTTATTTTATCTGAAAATCAAAAATGGTTTTTACTGCATACCTTCAGTATATCAATAGACAAATCATTTCACACCCATTCCTAAAATACGAAAACAAAAAAATAAGTCACTGCAGATCATTAAAGAATTGAAATGCATTTTATATTACATCACATATGGGGCAACTGCTCATTTATGACGTCACAAATCCCAAACTTGACATTCTAATAACTTTATTTTCAATGGATTTTCCTCAAACCTTTCCCTTTAACATGGTTAAGTTCATGGCATCGCATTGTAACCAGTGGTCTGTTTCACAAAACTCTTGGTTAAGTTGTGAATGACTTTGCAATTGTATTTAATCACAAATCCAAAATCTGCTGATGTTCATGTTATCAACAAACATTGCCAGTTTAAAGCATTTTAGATGAAAGTATTACAATATTGTCAAATAAAAAAACTAATTTCAGCACTTCATGTTGTATTTGTACATAAAGGAATGCATCACTCCACAAACAGCTTTGTGAAAAACCATCTTCACTCCAGTTGTGAATCCTAAGTTACAATAGGGGGTGTTTCATAAAACTGTTTCTTTGTCAATCATATTCAATCAGATAAGCCAAAATTGAAATATGCCGTTGTTCGTTCTAGAAATTGATGTTCTTCGAGACATTGTTAGAAAGTATATTATTTACATTGAAAATTGTCTAACTTCAAATTCAAATTCAATTCAGTTTTATTCAACAATACTCATCAAAAAGTCCAAAGACTAACAATGTGAGTTTACAATCAAAAAAAAAACATAACAAGGAAATAAATACATAACATACAGTGAGCATTAAAAGAAGTCTGAACTAAAAAAAAAAATCTGGTTATGATAACTGCTTGATTTTGTAAATACTTATAAACCCCTCCCCGGTAATATGAAGTTTACAAGAAAATGCAGAATTTTAAATTTCTGGAACTTAATTTTGTTGTCCATTTTTATAACTTGTTAATTGTTTTACTTTAATTTTCCTCTTATTCAACTATTAATGTATTTAGATTACACTGATCTGTATAAAGGGAAATTTATCTCCATACATTTCAATGGTGAAGAAGACATTCAAACCCATGCTCATAACTGTATTCTGTTTCAATGTAACTTTATCAGCCTGCGTGTGCCCCCATTACCTTTGCAATGCCTTCTTTAATATACATTTAAAGCACTCTAGAGAAGTCATTTAAAAAGTCATTAATCCAATCTTTAATATACATTTAAAGCTCTCTAGAGAAGTCATTTAAAAAGTCATTAATCCAACTCCACCGGCGGATCCAGGATTTTCCAAAGGAGGGGGAGGGGGCAATTTTTACCGGAAAATTTTGACAACCCCCCAAAAAAATCAGTACCAAATCGACAAGCAAAAAAAATAGGGGGGTCATCATGCCGATGAATGACATATTCCAATGAAAAAAAATTGGTGCCTCTAAATGGGGGGGGGGGGCACAGGCTCTGCCACTGAACTGCCCAACTCTCTTTCATTCCATGGTAACATTATAGATGCTTGCTTGTGATGTGTCAGATTGCTTGAATACTCGTCAAGTTTTGATAGTAACAATGGAGTTTCAAAACTAGAGGGAATGAAATTTCCAAGAATAAACTTTTGAATATCAATTATTAAACGTTGAAATGCTTGTACTCTCCACATCCTTGCACGCAGACTTACATGAAACAAGATAGTACTTCAACCTCTCCACTTTTGCTTTCAAGGAGGGCAAAAATAGAGCCTTCTAATTCCCAAAGCTTTAATATACTTCAACTGCTAAGCATCGGCCACTCAGAACCAGAGCTATCTCAAGACCTTAATTGCTCAAATGAAAAACCCAGGATGCATTGCACTTTGTATGTTTTTGTGATATATGCCCTCTAGAATAATGAAATACTCTTCAGTCCTTTGTACCACAATATCGTGCAAAGAAACTAAAGGAATATGAATTTAGTATTCCAGTTCTCTCTGCTTTCAACATAGATCAAAATGACCATCATGTTTTTTTTAAACCTATAAATTTGTAATGTATTCGATTGTTAATTAAAAAGGTGTCATTGTGAAGATATTAATTCAATGATTTGTATTTAAAAAAATAAGTTCACAATTAGTTGGGAAGAATGCTTAAAGCATTTCCATTTATTTGATAAATGGATGAATGGATACAAGAGCAGGGTCGATTTATTGCCTTGAACACGGGCCGGGGATCGAACGCGGACCTGCACGCGAATGATGGTATGGACTGTTAGAAAATTTATCCTTAAAATAAAAGAAGTTCCTGCCACAGATTCCTGGCACAATCTTACATGAAATTGGTATTGGGTGTGTGGAACCTTACAAATTTCCTTTAATAAAACAACATTTTTCCCTTTTTAAACAGACATGTTCTGTTAAATTGCAGAAAAATTCCTGTTCTATGAATTTACAGAATGATACTGTTAAAACTTTTTGCAAAATCTTCTTTTTTCCCTCTGTAAAATCAGGGTATTTTTAACAGTGTGTGCTTTCGGCCACGGCACCTCCATTCCCCTCCTTTTCATTGACATCCTCACCCCCCCCCCCCCTATTTTCCTTCTTCTCTCCCCCCCCCCCCCCCCTCTCTTTCAACATTCACATCAGTGTAGACGCCCCCAAATGCCCTCTCTACTTTTTCTATACCCCAAATTTGTCTGTTAGTCGTCTCTGAAAGCCACTTGTAGATTTTTTGACAACCCTGTCATCTTCAAAATCATCTGATAGATAAAGTGGAACTAGCCTTCCAGGAAATCCTCATGATCTTCGCTTTCAACCACTCATCATTTTCGTAATCATTAATGATAACATTATATTGATTGGTTTACAAGTGTCATCATATCAATCATTACTGGGCTAATCGTTACATCACTTCCCGTTTTCAGAATGATTATCGTGTATGGCTTGAAAAGGATCTTAATTCAAACTTACAGTAGGCCTACCTTGTTGACACTTATAAATATAGTTTTCTGTTCAAATAACTAGTGGTAAAAATTTCCGTACAAAATTGAAAATGTAATTTGATATTAATTTCTTTTACAAAATTCGAAATATGAGTTCAAATAAGCATTGTAGTTAATTTAATATTTTCAATATTAAAAATGTTTTGTTTTTTAAAGATTGTTATTTTGAAAAGGGGGTCATTTTAGATATCAAACCCATCCTCCATATTTAACTTTCTTATAAATGTTTTGGATAGTAAAAACGAATAGAGAGGGTTTGTATCTCCCCTATCACAAATGAGAGCCCTTAACAATTTAACCAGAAAAATATATGCATTTCAGAACTATTTGTAAAAATAAATGAAGAGTAACATATCAAAATGCTAACCCGCAGCTAGAAATGAAAAGTATATGCGTTTGAAAAATATATATTTTAAAGACTGTTTGTTGGAAATATTGTAAAGATTATAAGTACATCACTTATCAAAAGTTGGCACGAATATTCATCCTTGAGTAAAAAAAAATGCAAGAATCACTTTCTAAATGAGTTTGAAACTGCATTACCATTGTTATATCATAGGACATAATGATGGTCTTTCCTTTAGTGGTATTCATTTTCTGCGTCTTTATTCCTTAAATTTGCCCTTTTTTGTTCATTTTTGGTTTTCATTTTCTTTATTTGCGCTCCCTTTCATTTTTTGCGCCCTCGCCCCTCTCTTGGCGCTACTGTATGTAGGCGTATTTTTGCATCAATTATGTACCTTATCGTACGACTGACACCGCCCTTACAACATCAGGTGTTCCACCAATCGACTTTCAAAATGATCCATCTATCAAGACAAAGAATTAACTCAGTCAGTCTTCTATCAAGTAATCAAATTAATAATCATCTCGGCCAGATGCTATACGTGGGATTCTTTACCATAGACTCGTTACCTATCGTCTTCACCTACTGATGTACTTTTCTTTTTTTGGGCCCCCCCCCCCCCGGAAGTACTCCCCTCGCCCCTCTCTAGATACACTACTGTATGTAGGCCTATGTTTGCATCAATAATATGTACCTTATCGTACGACTGACACCGCCCTTATAACATCAGGTGTTCCACCAATCAACTTTCAAAATGATCCATCTATCAAGACAAAGAATTAACTCAGTCAATCTTCTATCAATTAATCAAATTACTAATCATCTCTGTCAGATGCTACGTGGGATTCTTTACCATAGACTCGTCGCCTATCGTCTTCACCTATTGATGTACTTTCATTTTCGAATTAAATACCTTGATATACCTTTACCCTACATTTTTTTTAAATCCATGTTGTCAACCGATGTTGGTTTTTGAAGATCGGTAGCCCAAAAAATATTGAGGGGCCAAACGTGGGACAGCTAATTTTGAGATAGAGTTTGACTATAATATATTTAGCGAAAAAACATCACCCCTCACCTTTCATATTTCCCTTTTTCCGTGTTTTTGTCGGGTTTTTTTTTTTTATTTTTGGGGGCAGAGCCTCTTACCTATGAAAACTCTCATTTTATACGCCATTGCCAAAGTGCGAAAGACATACTTTCAACTAGATTCTTCCATGAGCAAGTACTGTCTGTTATCGAGACATACTATCCTTTTTCAAAGAGTGAAAAATGTTGTGTTCACTCTTTATAAGTATTTTATTTTTAAAGTCTACATTAGAGGACTTTTAGCGTGTATTATGTAGGGCTTAATGGCGCTTGTGAAATTAGTTTTTCAGGGTTTTCTCTTGAAACATTATTGCATGCATTGACATCATAAGCCCCCCCCCCCATCCCCTTACTAAGATTTTTGGCAAAGTTCCACAGTTAAAACTCAATCCATTTAACATGTTTAAGACATCAATGACCTTCTTGTCGACAGCCAACGTGTTCACGGTGTTTGAGTCAATGTAGAGTACTTGTCATATTAATTGTTCATTTATTTTATAAAACAATTATCAAATTGATCACATTCATCACCATGACAACAGTTGTAATTGTCAACAAAGCCCCCTTTCAGGCTGCCCAACTAATTAACGCTCCCGGGTCGATTCATAATACTTAGTGAAAATCATGGGCAATGAAATGAAACATTTCTCCGAAACGGAGTTGACTCGAGACCTGGGAATCAATCCACGAAATTAAACCCTGTGGAGCTCTAATAAAATACATTAGTCATGTTTGCCAATTCGTAAATTACAGTAAGGAAAAAATAATAGCTTGTGAATAATAAATGAATACACAATGTCGATATCTTTATTGATTATATACCATTTATTTTCGATGTAATCGTCAACTAAAATCTAAAAAACAGTAAATTTTATTTCTTTTTATACACAGCTATATGAACCTTACAGTAGTTGTTTAAACACTTTAAACATGTGTATAAAATCTTCAACAACAAAGACTAATTTCGGACACCCAATGCTCATTGAAATAATGAAGCATGTAGTTGTTTAAACTGTTAAATCAATTGTTACTGTAAGTCTTATACAGTAAACGATGTGTAAAATTTTATACAATGCTTTTACTGTGTAGTATATCATAATACCGTTCACTCTCAGCGACATTGATATTCTTGTACTAAAATGTCATTTTCATTGGCTTATTTAAACTCGGAACCTAAAAATGTTATATTATCAACATTACGTAACTCAACATATCAAACATAATGTGCCTAATTAATTTTTTTTTATTTAGTAAAAGAAAATCCCAAACTTAATTTGAATATCTCGTCCGTCATGGTGCAAAATAATCAAAGTATGAAATTCATGCTTTGATTTTAATAATAAAGATGTTTGTTACTTTCATATTCGCATATGAAAAAAAGACCCCCCCCCTCCGAAGAAACCTCAGTAAATGAAAGTGAGATGAAAGTTACATCGCCATTGACGTGTCGGGGAATCCCCCAGCGAGATTCATATATCAACAATGCGTATAGACGAGTATAGACTCACATCAAAATAACTGTGGTATATTTAGCCTTTGGGCTAGGGTCACGCACTCTTCGGAATTTGACGCATTCGCTTTGGCTGATGGGATATACAGCGATGTCATGTTCGGAGCAAGATGCGTGTGGGATGATGGTGATATACTCAAGATATTTTGAGAGTGAGTTTCTCCGCATGATGGGGCATATAGATGCCATCATTATTACAAGAGATTGGCTGAAACTTTATGGCTTTTAAATGATCTAGAAGTTCCGAACAAGGACAATGGAGGTTTGAAGTTGAAAGAATTTGTAATGTATAGTGGAGAATATTTTGATGTAATAATGGAAGGGCATACAGGCATGCCAGCATGCAAAGGTGACCAAAAACTGCCAAGCGAATATTACGACAATGGGAAAATGAAAGAATTATTAGAAATTGGATAGATAAAAACAACAAAAAGGGCACTTTAATGGAAGAAATTGGATGAAATAATCAAGAACCATATGCGAGAGAGAGAGAGAGAGAGATGGGGGGGGGTTGGTGGAAGAAAGAAAGGGAGGGTGTGTGTGATATATATAAAGAGAGCAAGAGTGAGAGAGAGAGAGAGAGAGGTGGGGAGAGAAATAGAAAGCAGAGGAGATAAGTCGGTGGGAGAGGGAGAGAGAGAGTAAAGGAGATGATCGAGAAGAATCTGAACTACGTTCTCATCTACTTTAGATCGCATACAGATTCGCAATGACGTCATTTGACATCCATTGCTATTTGGGGGTATTCATCTTTCACATGCAGTTGTATATAATCGGTCTCCCCTCATTCACTGTAAGGACCTATTTCCCATCATGCCATTGCAAACAGCAGACAAAAATAGAAGCACTACGTGCCTTTGGTCAGGTGAAGTTGCTTGAAATCTGTCGGGCATGTAAACAAAATCAAACCCTCGGGTAAGAAAAGTGCCCCCCCCCCTCCTCTCTCTATATCCCTCTTCCTTTCCTCTGGTTTGATTCTCTACAGTCCCATACTGCTATTGGTTGTGTATATTATGATAATTTGTTTGTTTCATTCTCCCTTCTTTCGTTCTCCTTTTCTCCCTAATGCCCCTCTATTATCATGCCTTTATTTTCTTCTCATTCATAGTAGTACATCATGTCTTTATTAGAGATTAAGCATAAAAAAACACAGGCCCGGCAACCTATCAGGTTGGCCGGCAGGTTAAATCACATTGTTACATGATACATAAATCAGAGTACATTGTACTTTACAATCATAATACATTATTATATTACTGTTTGATACAATAATATATTTGGATTTTATTTGGATTATTTTGTAAGTTCTACCCTCCCCACTGCACCCCTTGCCTTACCCCCTTGCACCCCCACACACTTTCTTTCTACTAGCAGATTCCCTTGCATGTATCTAATTCATGTGCATTAACATGATTAACAAAATATTGGAAATTATCTGTTTTCCCCCGACCATGTACCTCCATCTTTTTCTCCCAATCACTTCCTCCTAAAAACGAATCTCTTATAATGCTCAGATAAGGTGTTTCGAACAGGCACTAAAATTGCATTAGAATGACATATCAATAAAAAAAGAGGAAATATTATGATACCGTAACCCTCAACGCCCATCGTTCGATATTATTACGTAAGAACGATAATGCTAAAAATAACCAAACGCGACCTTACAGCAAACATTTCTCTGTAAATAGAACCCACTGGGTCAACACTGTATCTCTTCAAACCAGTGTACATAACTACATAATAGCAACTGCAGCAACCTTAGTGTTACGTAACGTCATGTCAGCGTAATTACATTATCCATTACATTGCGATCAATACAGTCACATTCCGAAGCGTTTTGTCGTGGAGGGGATTATGTTGCCTCATGAGTTCGATTAGGTTTATAATGAGTTCTATAGCGAATCACAATGATACATTGCTGGCACAGTCCATGATGTTTCCATGTCAACATGATCAACAGAATCCTATTTGTCTTCTTTATTTTTTTTTTAAGAATGAAGTTAAAATGCTTATAGGTGACATATATCTCAGAGGACTCATAGGGTTAGAGTGTAGGGCCCATAGGGTTTTTGCTTCAGAATGATCTAAAGATAAGGATAAAGGTTTATTTAGTTTCAGAGGTTATAGGTTTTATGTTGGATGTTTGACTTAACGTGCAAATTTCCCGTCGGAGCAATTGTTGCCAGAGAAAATGTCATGGAACCATTCATAGATCAGAGCAGAAAATAGATCGATCGTCCAGAGAGTAACAAAAACATGTTTGATAAATTCTGTTAAAAGGTGCTTGATGTTCTAGCATACTTAGTCATTCCCATGCCAGGCTGAAATGAGGGGAAATGGTTTTTACATCACCTAGCTCTCGAACTCTCTGTTAAAATTTGAATTTTCAAGCAGTTTTGGGAGATTGGCCATAACAACATTGAGTACTCTATTTAAAAATATTTTAAAATCAATACAGAGTTTTTTTCTGCCACTAATTTTTATAAGTAAAAAAAACATTCTTCGGATTCTTTAACTCTTCAGGAAGGTTCTTTACAGCAGAAATTGGTGAAAACGCCCACCCCTTCTTTTGCAATTACAAGTCCTGGGATATCGTCCTGAATTCACCCTAAGTCCATTGTCCTATATCTTCAAGTCATTGACATCTTCTTCTCCTGTCTCCCAACTAGATCATTCAAGACACGAATCTTAATATCCCTTCCTTATCTTCTTTGCATTCTTGATATCGACCAGTTGTTATGGAGAATGTGAACCCCCCCACACACACACACGCCAGCACGCACACACCCAAAGAGAAAAAACTGTGGTGTTATCCCCCGGGGGTGTTAACCGGTGTACATATAGGACCACACCAGTTATTTTACACCGGTGTTAAATTGACAGTGTTAGTTTAACACCTATGTTATTACCACACCTTTGGTTATTACATTTGCACTCTTTGGTGTTATGTTCAATCTCTGTGGTGTAATTTTAACACCTCAGGGCGTGGTCCTCTATTTACACTAAATGGTGTCAGTTTTGACACCACAGTTCTTTTCACAGCCAAGCTTAGGGAAAGACAGTCTCAGTACAAATCAATACTAAATGATGAGATCGCATCAATTTACAATATCATCACAGAATCCACTCAAGCCTCTATTTTTTAATAGTTTAAAGGATCATCACTGGTCCACATCATAATCAATGCCATCATCGTCAGCATCATCATAATCAACATTATCCTCCCCATTTTCCTCCTTATCGTCATCATTATCCACGCCATAAACCAATGTTCATCGCCACAATCGTTATCATCGCCATCATCGTCCTCTTCCTCATCATCGTTATCATTATCAACACCACCGGTCCATAATCATTATCAGTATCACCATTTAACCATCACTATTATCATCACCACCACCGTCATCATTAACATTCATCATCATAATTATCATTCATCATCATCATCACCATCATCATAGGTATAGTTTTTTATTTATTTATTTTTTTCATTCTTTGCTCATCCCCCTCCTATATTTCACATTGTCCACTTTTCCTCTAATTCTTTACCCCTTGATTTTGTGCTAATGTTTGGCTTTTCCTTTGTAGTCTAATTCTTCTTTAGTGTCCGATCTCCTTACGAACTTCATAATTACTTTAAGGAACCTGCAGACACTACAAGCTCTGCTTTTCATGCAGGTTCCTTCATATTTCACTTTATTTACTGCCATTATCTTTGTATTTTCTATGTAACCAAATGTATTTCTTGTATTATGTTATTATTTTGTTATCTTGTGAAGTATGAAAATAAATTCAATTCATTTCAATTCAATCATCATCATCAACACCACCGTCATCATCATCATCATCACCATCTTCATCATCATCTTCTTCTTCATCATCATCATCACTACCGAAAACATCACCTACAGCACTTTTATCATCACAAAAATGATATTCACCCTGTGTGATAAATTTCAACCACCAATATTTCCTTACTTAATAAACTCATGAAAAGATAACATCCATGTTGTTCAACAGACGACATTCTTTCTGGAACATTGAGTCGTCGTTTATTATTCAGCTTGTTTTCATGCTCCGTCTTGACTCCCTCCTCCTCCCACGCGTTGTCTGAAGATATTTCTTTTTCAAAGATACCTCATCTTAAAGATCGAGTTCATTCTATCCTGGTTATTTGAAGGGACTGAAACAGCCTGAAATTAACAATCAGTAGGTGAATATTCCGATTGTTAATAGCATGATTACGTAATATGAAAAATAAACGGGAGTATCCGCCAGAGGTTTGAAAAAAAAATTCCAGATGATCAAAATTTAATTTGGTGTCAATAACACCAACAATCAACATAACCGAATCAAATTATTTTTTTATTACATACAGATATATAGCTGGGACTTCACATAATCATACAAGTAAATTGAAATTATTGACTTGTCTATAACTCAGTTGAAATTGTTTCCCCTTCTAAAGCCTATATTTAAATTTAATGTTTCGCCATATTTCACATAATGTGTGAGTAAAGATAGAAAATAATAATATACTCTTTTAATGTAGAAAAGATAGATATTTCATTCTAGGACATAAACTGGTGATAAAATTTATCATATTTATTAAGTCAATTTTCATCTTAAACCGATATCTTTATCTTCAAATTCGTTCTTTACATCAGCTATTTCAAGATGTGTTCGTGAATCGGGCATGACGGGATGAGTTTAAGAGACATTTTGCTGTCAATTTCCATCCGTCAGCATCGAACTGTATGGCATAATGGACTATACACTCCAAAAATACAAACAGACATACTACGTGTTTGACACCGCAGTTTATTTTTACACCGTTCTCATTACCTAACATAGGCGTAATTATGTGAGTTTTTTACAAAAATTTTTTGTATGTTAAATAACAGTTCTATATTTTTTTTCTTTTATGAACCGTATCCAAAATTATCTACATCATAATGGCTAGGGCAATACGTGGATAAAACGACAATCAAAATAAAAGAAAACAACAATTTTCGTGATCTTCAGAAACAAAGTTCTCCGTGGAGTATGATTATTCTTATATTGGTTTTAAAATCATTTCATTTGATATTGTTATTTTGTAACTGTATTGAAAATTTCAATTTCTTAAAAAAACTAAAAAAGCAGTTATCTCGAAATTTCGAGGATCCCTTGTATAATCAGAGACAAATTCCTAATTTTAACATGAATTTTAGATAGCTATCCATTGTTCATGAAACTGGTACTAATGAACATTAGCCCTTTACTGATCTCTACGTTTTACCTCGATATTGTTAATAATCGATGCGTATCTAATACACCCACGTGGCAACGGGCACGGGACTGGCTTGAAACGTGCCTTTTTCTGTTTCGTGATTCATCTTGTTTATTCTGTTCCAAACGTTTTTTTTTTTTTTTTAAATTTTCCACCAATATAACTGCGCAGTTAATATCGAGTGGATTCAATTTCATGGCGTTTTTCACACTGTGCAATGGTGCTGTTTTGCTTTTATTTCATATATGATATATTTATTTATTTGTTTATTTATTTATGTAATCATTCATTTATTCATATATTCCTTTCTTTATTTAATTCATTCAAGTATTTATTTGTTTTATACAGTTATGAAATTCCATGTAAGTATTTCTATACAATAATAACAAAAATAATCGTAATTATAATAATAGTAATATTATGATAATAATGATATGATGACAATGTTGATGGTGAGGAGGAGGAGGAGGATGGTGATGATGATGATGATGATGATGATGACGATGATGATGATGATGACGATGATGTGCTATTTTCTGGTCCCATTTACCATCGTATTTTTATAGTCATGTGTAACTGTTATGCAATTTGTTTTATAACCTGTAAACATGTGAATATTGTTGGTATTTTGGTAAATAGATAAATCAAATCAAATGATGATGATGGTGGTGGTGATGATGATGATGATGGTGATGATGATGATGATAGTGATGATTGTGATGATGGTGATGATGATGATAATGGTGATGATGATGGTGATGATAATGATGATGATGATGATGATGATGACGACAACAACGACGACGTCGATGGTGACAATGCCACCACAGATGGTGATATGGAGAAATAAGAAATACATATTTTGAAACATAATATATTGTATAGGCCTTTCTTCTGAATTCAAATTGATCGAATAGGATTACACAGTGACAGGTTATCAGAGTATCTATCCTTAATCCACACACTCGACCTTTGGGAGCCTCATCCCAATGCTTAACCCTTCAATATGTCTTGTGATGGCAAATAAATTCGACAAAGTAAGCCCGAAGAATTCGCCCCTTTTACAGTCAGAAATGTCAACCGTAATCCGGGGAAAGGAGTAAATGGTTGTATTAGAAAGCACAGGCCGAAGCATTTCGTCTTTACAGACTGCTATTAGCATTCATCTGAAAATGTCAGAGTATACAACGAAAACGTTCGGTTTGTCGCCAAGAGATGAAATCAGATTTGGAGGGAAAAGAGGTGGGAGGGAGAAGAGGGATGATGAGATGGATATAGGGAGATGTTAAGAACTATATGGGTAAGATGAAATATAGGGGAAAGAAGAGTTGAATTGAAGAGGAAAGAGAAAACTTGTTGAAAGTGACAGATTTGAATTTAAAAAAGTATCAGAAGAAGAAGAAAGAGAAGAAGAAGGAAAAGAAAAAGAAGGAGAAAAATAAGAAGAAGAAAAAAAAGAAGAAGAAGAAGGAGAAGGAGAAGAAGAAGAAGAAAAAAAGAAGAAGAAGTAGAAAAAGAAGGAGGAGGAGAAGAAGAAGGAGAAGAAGAAGAAGAAAAAAAAAGAAGAAGAAGAAGGAGAAGGAGAAGAAGAAGAAGTAGAAAAAGAAGAAGAAGTAGAAAAAGAAGGAGGAGGAGAAGACTTTTTTGACTTTTCAAAGTAAAACTTTATTTACATTACATATAATAAATAATACAAATAAAAATATACAGACATTGATGCACTTAATATGTCAAGTGTTTGTGAGCTAAACAATAAACAAAACAATCAATAAGTAATACATAAAGCGGAAGAAGAAATAGCAAAATAAGAAGACGAGGAAAATGAACGAGGAGGTGCAGAATAAAGAGAAGGAGAATTTGAAAGTAGGGTAAGAGAAGAAGTGGAGAAGGAAGAGGTAAAAAAAGTGGTGGCAGCAGTTGTATTCGAACAGCAACGCCAGCTGCATCAGCAGTAGACAGTCCACCCTCAGATATGTTGTAACCAATATTTGGTTGAGTAATATATTAACATGATATAATTGATGGTTAAAATATTTATTGTTGTGTTGCTTCGAATGTCAGCCTCGATTGCTAATATAATTCATATGAAGTTTGCAATATCATGATTCTAAAGTTCATCTTTGTCGTATTCGAACGAAATGCTGTAATACGTGTCAATGATGATCGAAGGATTGAATACAAAAACAAAATTAATGCGTAAAAGTGCATAATTTACAACAAAGTCTCATATCACCTTGGGGAAGGGGATATAATAAGATTTATATACAAATATGGAGCTATTAATAGATCCATTCTACAAATTAGAGTCACGATAGAGATCTGCATCAGTATACCCCCGAAGAAGCCCTCTTGTTAACGTCAATAGCCATTGGTAACCATGGCAACCCATCCTGGTTATGTATCATTTCGTGAATGAGGGAACTTATATTCTCAAAGGAGGAGGCAGCATTTGCTAGTCAGCAAATTTGGCTCTCGAGTTCGATTTTATTACTCTTCTTCTTTTCTAATCTCCTCATTCTTTCTTTCTTCTTCGTCTTCATCTTCTTCTTCTTTCCCTTCATGAATTATACTTCCCTTTCCTTCCTTCTTCTTCCTCTTTTTGTCCTTGCTTTTCTTGTTCTTTTCTGACTATTCTTCTTCTTCTTTTTTTCCTTCTTCTTCTTCTTTCCCTTCATGAATTATACTTCTCTTACTTTCTTTTTTCTTCCTCTGTTTTGTCCTTCATCTTCTTCTTTTTCCTCTTCTTGTTCCTCTGTCTCTTCTTCTTCTTTTTTATCATCTTCTCCTCCTCCTCTTGCTCTTTTGTTTCATTTTCTTGTTCTTCTTCTCATTATTATCATTTTGTTGTTGTTATTCCTATTATAATTATTACCACTATTATTATTATCATTAATTCTATTGTTATTATCATTATCATCATCATTTTTATTGATATTGATAATGTTATTATTGTATTGTTATTATTGTTGTTATTGTTATTATCACTATTATTATTGCTATTATTATTGTTTCCTTCGTTGCGTTTTTAAACCAAAATCACAATTGAGAAAAAAAGAACCTCTTCATTTACTAATCACATATTCGGATGAATTTTTTTCAGATATACCTTCTTCCCAAATAAAAACAAATTAATATAGAGAGGCGAAAAGCTCTCTATGATATATTAATCAATTTATTGTTTTTTTTTTCAATATTATCTCAGTCAATAGGCGAGGGTATACCCGCCAATTTTTCTTCGGCTCGAGATCTAAGGAAATCTGTTTACATTACAAACCATAAAAGGACTGTAACTAATAAATGAGTTTAGAAGGCAGGTGCATCGACATCATGTGAATATATACAGAATCATATTGATTTTTAAGAGGCCGAGGATAAAACGGCGTATATAGTCTATTTAGTCACTGATGAATCGAGGGGGTTGGGGGTCATTTTTTCCCGATTAATTAAGAGTGGTATATTAATTGTTCTACCTATAATAAGGAATTTAAGTCGAAATAATCAATTTCATGTGAATTGCAATTCGTACACTTCGATAAGATTTCTGTCAAAATTTCGCTCATAAGCAAACTAAGTACCCGCTTTATGTAAGCGGATGGGGGGAGGCATATACGTGCTGGTGGTTAATTAGGGGTTGCATGCACACCCCTATATAGACTTTTAGTAATACCGTCCTTATTCTTGTCTTTCCAACATCATTATTTTCATCGAATTTTCTGAAATATCTTGCCATTATAACCATTTACAAGCCGAAACTGAAACAAAATATGACTAAAAAATGCTGGTTTGGAAAGCTCATTTACTCACTTCGTTTTCTCGTTTATGCAAGACCTTTTTTGGTCACACTACTCTACTGGGATTAGGAGAAGAATACACACAGCAAAAACGGTGGTGTTAACCGGTGTACATAGAGGACCACACCAGTTATTTTACACCGGTGTTAAATTGGTGGTGCTAGTTTTACACCTATAGGTGTTATTACAACACCTTTGGTTGTTCCATTTTTACACGTTTTGGTGTTATGTTCAATCTTTAGGGTGTAATTTTAACACCTCAAGGTGTGGTCCTCTATTAACACCAATTGGTTTCAGTTTTAACACCACAATTTTTACAGTGCATGAAAAGAATATCGAGTCATTATAAAGTCTACAAAGCATCATGTGATGTTTGTGTGTTATTGGAAAAAAAAACATATGGGGTGAAAATGTGAAAAATCCTCATGTGACCTACTCGTACGACTTTACGGTAAACAATTTGAGAGACTTGAAAATATTGACTTTCAAACAGATGTACCCATACTATACCCGTTCACGGCAATCGGTTAACAGGTGGTATTGAACGCCATGCGTTTGCAGAAGTCTGAATAATACTGCAAATATTTGATGTTTTCGTTAACATTGGGGTCAAGTGTAATCGAACAAAATGAAGTTAGAAGAAGGGGAGATTATTATTTATTTGTCATTTAAATGATGACCAAGAATGTCTCGGGACAAATCTAGCACAAGTGCAGAGTTTAGTGAAAAGGAGAAAAAGAAAAAAAATATCAGACGTACGAATATTTATTATCCTTATATTATGCCTATATACACACTACAGTCTAAAAAGGATTTGTCAAAATGACTATTCTCTTGGTATCCGACAGAGAAAAATGGGTCAAGATCAACCTAATTCCTGGTAGATTTAATCCAATAATTTCTTAGCTTTTGACCATTTTTTCCGCGGTCGGACACAATTATAACCAAGAGAATGGTCGTTTTGACCAATCCTTTTTAATAGTAATGATAATAGCTGGATTTATAAAGCGCTTTTTGCCTGAGGATACAAAGCGCTGCTATTATTACCCCAAACTTAGCTCGAGCTACCATCATCGGCGCTAAGTGCATTCAAGGAATTAATCCTGCGGGTACCCATGCACCTCACCCGGGTATAGTTCAGCACAGTGTGGAGAAATTTCATGCCGAAGGAAAACACGCCATAGCTAGGATTCGAACCCACAACCCTCTGTTTGAAAAGCGAGAGTCGGAACCACTAAACCACGACGCGCCCACAGTATTGTAGCTTGTACAAGAAAAGGGTTAAGAGTGATTTCTAAACAAGGAATTACGAAGAAAAGCGAATTTCCGTCCCATTTACGAAGTCAGACCATTTTCAACAATCGGGGGTGAGGATGGGGAGGGAGGGGGGGGGGGGGCGGGGGGCTAGGTGTGCCTCCAATATCTGCTTATGCATCATTCATCTTTTGATCAAATGATTAACATTTTCCTTTTCTATCTCAAATTCAACTAAATACAATACAAATAAGCATTTTATTTTCTTCTGTTTGATACAATAAAGAGTATTATACTGATGTCTAGCACTCGGGTATTATTCATGTCAGTAACTCGAGCTTAATAGAAACATTTTGCACTGCCCTCGTATATTCATTACCACATTGCCTGCACCTGCATGGCATTTATTTGCATAATGTGTTATTTTAAGAACAAAACGTAACTGATATCACCAAGCCCTTCTGGAGAGTCTCCCCAGCGTAATGTACATACGACTAGAACAGAG
Source organism: Lytechinus variegatus (assembly GCF_018143015.1). Classification (NCBI taxonomy): domain Eukaryota; kingdom Metazoa; phylum Echinodermata; class Echinoidea; order Temnopleuroida; family Toxopneustidae; genus Lytechinus; species Lytechinus variegatus. The sequence goes on from NC_054744.1 coordinate 8,071,876, forward strand.
CATATGAGAAAGTTTTATGTGCTATTTGATTCCACATACAGGTGTAAATTACATTTTACCCCTTTTTTCTAAAACAATGATGCTGACCTGGGATCAAGTCAGTTGCGGGACTGCAGGTGTTGAGGTGTGTGGCTAATAATTAGGTACGGGGTTCGAATCCCAGTGCGGTATAGGTTTTAGATGTTTATCTTGTTTCGTCACCCTCCATCAGTAGGCCTATGCCCAGGACAGGTGTGGAATTTTTGTCCAATATTTTTGTCCAATGTTTGTGTATACAGTGTACTGTAAATGAACATATTAATAATAATAATGATATAGGATATTTATATTCACATATCCACATTGTTAGGTACTTAAGGCGCTCCTATCATGCATATTACTCGGCTAAGCTGGGCGATCACAGCGCACACAGCTTCTTGAGGAATTACTTCCTACCGGTACCCATTTGCCTCACCTGGGTTGAGTGCAGCACATTGTGGATCAGTTTCTTGCTGAAGGAAATTACGCTATGGCTGGGATTCGAACCCACGACCCTCTGTTCCAAAGTCCGGAGACTTATCCACTGGGCCACAACGCTCCACATAGCTCAATTCGGAGTAGATGATGAACATAAATGAGAAATTATTACAGGAATTGAAAATATTCGTAAGTTGAAATGAATGAATGAAAGATGCACCACCAAGAGGGGATATATCTTAGCCTACAGAAGATATTAAAGATTAAACAATGTGAAATATAATATATATAATGTAAAAATATAAATCTGGTTGATCGGGTTAATCCAATAAGTGGGACATTTTACTTCCATAAACTATTAAGGGGAAGTTCACTCTGACAAAAAAGGCTATTGTAAAAATAGCAAAATAAATTAAAAAAAATATTGCTGAAGGTTTGAGAAAATCCCATCTAGGAATAAAAAAGTTATTAAAATTCCAATTATTTGATTTGTGACGTCATATGCAAGCAGCATTCGTACATTAATAGCTAAATGGTAAAAATATCATGGCTAATGGCTATTTTTTTATATAGAAAATTGAAAATGTTTTTTTTTTACTGTACCTTTCGTATATCAATAGACAACTCATTTCACACCCGATCATGAAAAGGAAACAAAAATAAGTAATCAGGAACCATTTAAAACAAAAATGAAATTCAAATATTTTATATTACTAACATATTGGGCAGCTGCTTGTTTATGACGTCACAGATCCAAGACTCAAAATTCTAATAACTTTCTTAATCTTCAACGGATTTTCCTCAAACCTTCACCAATATTTTCTATTGTTTTTTTTGTTGTTGCTATTATTACAAAAAAACTTTTTTTCTAGGGTGAACTTCCCCTTTAAGTAGGCCTATAGCTGTTTATTGAAATCCATCCTTTCTGTTGATCCATACTTTCTGTCCAACATGCCGACCGTGACACCCCTGTCATTACACGAGCTTCTCTGCCCCAACGGGACGATCTCAGCTTTGACAAGGGCGATGACCGGCAGATGGCAATCGATAGAAGAGTTCGCGATGTCAAGATTTCCTTATATTTCTTGCTTTCTCTTCCTGCGCTGGTCGATGTCGTGTGGTGTTTTTAATTTCTTGGCTAACGCGCGCCTCGGTGGGTCCGCGGACTGACCAGCCGGAGATTTTGAGGAGATGGATTCTTGAAAAGCCCAAGGGGTGAAATGAGATGAGAAGAGAAAGAGAGAAGAGGGAGAGAATGGAACATTTCGGAATAAGAAGAGGGAAAGGGAAGAAAGAGAGAAAGGGAAGAAAGAGAGAGAAAAAAAAGAAAGAGAGAGAGAGCGAGGTAGAAAGAGAGGGGGGGGGGGTGGGAGGGGGGTAGTAAGGGGGCAAGGGGTGAAATTATAGAACGATGGCGAGGTTATTCCTCGGTCAAGCTGCAAACCCTAGATGTGCCTTTCATGGTTGAGGAGAGCATCTTTCCAAGAAAGTTGCTTGGAAGATTAGCCTGTCGTAACACTTTAGATATTGATCTACTCCACCCCTACATCTCTCCTGAGTCATCATCTAGAGGAGGGGGGGGGGGTTACTTTCTGACCCCATCAAATCTCTCACACAAACACACCACTCCAGTGGCGTAATTAGCCTAAACATTGGAGGGGTGGCACAACGCGGGCGTATGAGGGAAAGTGTCCATTATTATAATGCCGCAAGCGAGCTACAAAATTTACGTTTTGTTGAATGAAAATCTGATTGTGTGATTAAGTTTTTACATAACATCCAAGAAATAAAATCATATTTCACCATTTTGCTTTCTTTTTTCCTTCTTGTTCACTCTTTTATTTTTCTTAAGTCAAGGATTTGTTTATTGTTTTTTGGGGGAGGCAAAGCCTCGCGAGGACCCCTCCCTCATTAAATTTGTAGGCCGGCGCTCCACTCTTTCTTCCTATTCCTGGTTTCTTTCTCATACATTTTCTACTTTAATTACCTTTCTTCATTTCATAACGATCACCCCCCCCCCCCTTATCTTCCTTTATATTTTCTTCGCTGCGGAGGTCATCTATATATTATGAGTCATGCCTGCAATTTTTCAGGAGTACGACCCCTTTTACGATGACACGTTTTCCACTCCAGCGGTCAAGTTTCAGCCCCCGAGGTTACTCAGTCTTTGCAAGGTCGTTTAGCGGTCAAACAATGGAAAACAGCTCGCCAATGCCATCGCATGTATTCGATACCATTTTGTAAAAAAAACCCCATTTTTTTCCATTGTCCTGCGTTGAAAAAGTTTATGGTAGTTTTATGCATGTATTAATGACATCATTTATTTCAACAACAATTTTTTTATTAACTGATATATTAAACCTCTGTCATTGACACAACTGCCTTACAACAAAACGATTTCCATTCTAATTTTGGGTGTGATACGGTGGCTAATTTTCCATTTTTATTTCTTTTCTTAATTACGGGGATTTACTGCCCTAAATTACGGCGTAAAATATAGTGTGCGTATCAAAAAATATTTTACACTTAGATAAAATCCTGTAAAATTATATATTTTTAATATCCTGAAGATTTTTCCGCATTTTAACATTGGTACAAATCCATTTAAGAAAAATACGATATAACTTTCAAAAAATATTTCCGCTTGAGTGAGCACCACTTACTTTTGAAAAGTTAGTGAAAAATGATTTGCGCAGAAATTGGAAATAGTTAATAAAAGTAGACCTTCATCATGAAGAACACGTGGGATTTAGCTAGTAAAATTGATTTGATGATATCTTTTATCTTTTTTAACTTGTTCCTTGCCCAAAACACTTCGAAGAGTGCATTGCGCCCCACCCAATTCCCCCACACACCGAGGTGATCTTGACGTTATTTGCTTTACACTGAGCTGTGATTTACATGAAATGGCTTAGGCTTCATTTTCATTTTATTAATCATTGTCAAGCTTGGGAAAAGTGTGGAGGAAACAAGTATCAAATTAAAAATAAAATGTAAACCCACTTTAATGATACAAACTTAGTGAAAAATGCTGGAGATGTCTGATATAAACTTTTGTTCAGATTCAGTTATGTCCTCAGATCCAGCTGGCACACAAAAGGGTAAAGGTTGTGCTTACTAAGTGTTGAAATTTCAATTTGGGTGGCAAAACTGTTACAAAATGCTTGAATGTATCCGTTTTATTTCAATCGACTAAAAGTACAAGGGAAATGTTTTGCAGGGTAAGTTTGATTTCGCCCTTTCCCCTTGACACAGCGTGAAAACGAGCATTTCTGCGCAAACAGATTTCTGCGAGCTTTACAAAAATGGACAGTGCTCACTCAAGTGTAACATTCTGTCAAAACTTTTACTTTCATTAGATAGATGAGACCCAAACCCAAGATTATATGTGAAAAAATTACCCACATGCTGTATATTTTTCAATTCCCAGTGCTTTTTCAAATTGTAAATTTTTTCTTGATACGCACTGTATATTTTATATCGACTAAGTACGACGTTACGACGCCCCCTATAAAAAAAATATTATACGGCGATATAACTCCCTGAATTACGGCGCTATTATGTTGCCTAACGATATAATACGGCGCAAAAACGCAATTTATTTTGGGCGTTACAACGCCGTATAATAGGGCGTTAAAAAACCGTAATATAGAAAAGAATGAAACAAGGCGGAAATCAGTAGGAGGTGTTCTTTCAGAAAAAAAATATGTGTACAGTTCATACACAGACTGTGTACATCTGAGAGGTGTACCAAAGAGCGATTGGAATTTCTAAGTTTGTTCAAAGGTCCATAATTCTCCTTCAGAGTACATGTTTAGTTTTAAGTTATTCCAAAAGAAGGGTTAACCTGGTCAAACGTGCAAAGGGAGAAGAAATATGAAGGGGGGGACGAACACAGAGAAAGAGAGAGAGAGGGGGTGCATGATGGAGATAGAAGGGAGTGAGAGGAAAAGATAGCGTACAGGTGTGAGTGGGGGTGTGTGTTCATGTGTGTGGATAAGGAGAGTGGGTGTGTATGAGTGTGTAAGAGAAAGATAAATAGAAAGAGAGCGGGGATGGAAGGAGAAGACAAAAGGATTATATAGAAACGGAGAGGGGGGGGGGGGGGGGGAGAAAGGGGGAGTTCCATTTAATCACGAGTGCATTACAATCAGATGAAGATATGAAGATGTAGACTCATATGCATTTTAGAGTGATAACCATGTTTACAATAACATCATGGAAATTTACAGGAATATGAAGACACTGGCATCCCGCTATACGATTGCATAACCCGAAAAAATGACGAATATTTCTATCTTTGATATTCTTTCATCATCATCTTCGTCATCGTTATCGTAGTCATTGAGGCAATCGTCCCCTCCAGGCTTCTCCATCGATCACGTGACCTAACATCAATATTTCTCGCACCATGTTCTGTATATGTTCCTTTGTCTGGTAAAGTTCCCCTCGTATTGACTCATGAACACCACGTGATGCAACATTATCCACCAACTACGGTATTTTTAGAAATCTTGTAGACTAAACAGAGACGTTTTTGTTATTCGTTCAAGAAAGAGTTGCCAATGAACATGATAAAGAAGTATTAAGAGAGAGTCATGTCATTCCCGGTTTTGCTACCCCCCCCCCCCCCCCCCATCCTGCTGTGAGGCATGATCAAGTTCAACTAAAAAAAAACATGAAAAACCTTATCCTTTATCTTGATATGTGGTGTTAATTTACATTGTTAGTTAAACACATGGAGATGTTATTACAACACCTTTGGTTGTTACAATCTCTTTGGCGTTATGTTCAATCTCTAGTGTGAAATTTTAACACCTCAGTGTGTGGTCCTTCATAGACCCAAACTGGTGTCAGTTCTAACACCACAGTTTTTACTGTGTGGGCTGAGCGAAAGAGCTTTAAAGAGCCCTGGGGCCCGTTGCAGAAAGAGTTGCGTTTAAACGCAAGTCAAAAAAATCAAACGCAAGTCCCAAATGCGCGCTGTTGATTGGTTGAAAATCAACTTGCGCGTGGTTTTTAGAGTTGCGATTGATTGGAACTCTTTCTGCAACAGGCCCCAGAGCAGACATCCTTTTTCGTCTTTCATTGGACATTTGTCGCTAGGGAAACATAGATGACTCTATTTCTGTTAGGCCATTAGCGGGAAATGCAGAACATTACCTAAGTTTTTTAATATTATTATTAAGCAAGAATCCAAATTAATTTTATTAATCGACTCCGGGTTATGATGAGTATCTGACTGTAAAAAAACAGTTCTTCCACCTTGACCACAACAAAAGGACGTCGTCCACAAAAAATATGGGGGAAATACAGTATAACGATATCGCTTAGCAGAAAGTCAGATACCGAACATCGTCGTTGTTTACTCGATACGATCTCAAGGGTATCGAGTGAAAATGTCACCCATCGTCTGCGCTTGTCACCTCACCGTGCTTTCTCACATCCACCCGTTTCCATGGATACAGAACTTCATCTTTCACACTGCACCCCCACCTGTATATGTTATCGAGTGTGCGAGGTGCGGTGTGCATTCTCGCGGCCTACTTACATACGAACCCGAAAATGCGTGGGCGTATTTTGAATTTTATTCCGATAATGCGAAGTTGCTGTGCACAACACTATACGAGAAACGATATATAGTGCACTTATTTTGCGAATGTGAAAAAGTGACTCCACTTTAAAAATATGTTACAAATTCATTAGAACGTAAGGGCAATGTTATTAATCTTACGAATTTTGAAAAACTGATTGGTATCATAACTGATAAGTTTGTAACTTATATTAATTGATTGTGAAATATTACATATATATTTGTAAATTTAGAGATGATATATTCCAAATGTTGAATCCTTGAAGAATTTCATCAAATCTCAAAGGGAAACTGAGATATGGCCCAAATAAAGAAACAAGCTCGCTTTACATTAAAAAAATGGAGCTTTGAAGAAGTTCACTTGTATAAAAACATGTTGTATTTTTTTATTCTCCGTAAGTGCAGGTTAATATTATGCCACGGCTCATTACCTGATATATTGGTCGTGCGTATGTGTTAAGACTCTAATTGTTTTAGTTTGTTCTGCATTATGTTACTTGTCACTTTTTTTTCTCTTTTCTTTATCAATGTTGTTGTTTTTATATATGTTTTTTTTATTACGATCATGTCTAATTATGTAAATATTGTGATTTCTTGTAATTGATTATTTATGAAAACAATAAAAACATAATTTAAAAAAAGCACTATACGAGTGTATCATATGTATACCTACTATCATGCTCATTATTAAAAAAAAACACAAAAATATATATCTATTACTCTCAAACGTTCTACAGATCGTAACACTAACAGCTCTAATTATTTTGTTGAACTTTTCGTTGGAACGTGATTTATTAAGCACGAGCTTTCAGAAAAGAAGAAGATTGCATTTAAATTTTTGAAGAGCAAAGCTGTAACTTTGTTCTGCCGAAATTTATTAAAGATGAAAATACAAATATTTCAAATAGTTTTATAATGAATGATGGCTGTTCAAAATATAAATATATGCTCCCAGTCCATAATTCGGAACCGAATTGTTTTATAATCATTATCAATGAAAAAAGTATAGTTATTGTGTAAGCTCTTTTATTTCATTGTAAGTTTTAGGTAACTAGATTTTTCCTCCCTATGTAATGCGTTATGTAACTTTCTAAGAAAATGTGTTACAAAATTATTATCAATATTATAGTTATTATTATCATTTCTATTATACATCAAATACGCTGCTCCTGTAAATTTTTCAATTTCAATTCGTTGGTCTTATGAAAAATGATTACGGGTATTTATTGCTCTATATGATGATACATACAGTATATACATTCAATTCATACTAAAATAAAACATTCGTTATATAAGAATAGCGATAAAATCCAGTTTCGTTTGATTACAATGTAGAAACAATATCATAATTACATGTCCAATCACATACATATTTGATGATTATAACAAGTCAATATTCAAACAATTATAAAGTCACGTAGCAGTTGTGAAATGAAAAGAAAAATCCCCTCTCACGCATTATACTAGGCAAAAGGAATAATGATAACTTTCACCACGGGGAGTATTTTAGTCATATAGGCATAGAACTGCCCTGGGGAGGGATGGCTATGCATACAATCACATGAGTAAAAAGCATGATGATTGTCGCAATTAATCATCCACTTTAGGTTGACTTTATATCACAAGGCCATGCGTCTGTTATATCATTTATTTATTGATTTATTCATATCATTTTTCGGGGAGGGATGGGAAGTTTGTGGTTAAGAAGTAAAGATCGTTCTGTTAATGTTTTCTGTCGATTTTCATATCCAATTTTATTACTGAAAATAGCAGGTTTAATGAATATATATATATATATATATATATATATATACTTAACACCACAAGTGCACACCACCTAGTTCCGAAGAATGCATAATTATAGCCTTTATTTGAATGCAGGATAAAAGAGCATTTTAACTGTCGATGGAATGCCTGTGGAAGAGCTGTAGTGTAGTGGTTCTGACTCTCGCCTTGTAAACAGAGGGTCGTGTGTTCGAATCCCACTGCGGCCTAGCGTCCTTTGGCAAAGCGTTAATCCACACTTTGCCACTCTCGACCCAGGTGCTAAATGGGTACCCGGTAGGATGCGAAAGATATTGTTTGTTTGATTTTGCCAGCGCCATAATTAGGCTGCGATGAATGCAAGGAATGCTCCCCAATGAGTGGAAATTGTGCACTTTCCGCGTGCGGGATTGAAATGAATCCAATGACCGGGGTAATAATATGCTGTAACGCGCTTGAGTCATTCCAGGAAAAGTGCTCATTAAAAGTGTTAAGAAAAGTGCTTATTATTAAATAAGTCATTATTATTAAATACAAACTGGCTATTAATTAATGCCTTGCTCACGGAAATAGGAGCTGCGGCCAGGGACCGAACCCAGAACTTTCCATGTATAGTGAGAAACCTTAGACCACTCGACCACGGCACCTCCACTAAATGATGGTTTAGCGATGACATGTGGTTGTCGTCATAAGATTGAATCGTGCTAGGAGGGTCTCAAAGTCATTGGGAAATTGTGATTTTAATGCATCTAAAATTTAGTGTATGATGTGATTAAAAAAAAAAAGATTTTGCAATAAAAAACAATGGCCAGAAATCCACTCTACTTTTCTGAGGTACCAGACACAAAATATAATGGGACTGCATATTAATAGTATTGTTTTAGCTGTGTTTTTTTGGAGGGGGTCATAATTTGAATATTAGAGCATCTGAAAAGAATCGCTTTTAGTTTATATACCCTTTATCTTAATTTCTCTTATCTTTGTTTGTTGCTTTGTATAATGTTTACTTATATGTACCACGTAATTTTTGTGTGTATCATAAGACATTCAAAATTATTTTGTGCGAAAGGTTTGAATTTCGATTTCGTAATTGATTGCATCATAGGCAATAAAAATATCTGAATTTCAAATAAATGCACACACACACATAAATAAATGATGAAAATCCCCATTTAACGACAGAAAAAGAAAATACGATTTTTTTATTGATACCAGCGACTCTTCTCAGTGAGATTATTTGTACATAATTATCATAGAGGCGACAGGTCTATCATATATTTTTTTTGCAGGTTATGGAACTTACAACTATACATTATTATTTTTCATAGGATGAAGATGAGGGTGAGAGAAACTACATACAGGGTTCGTGGTTGTAGTGTGTGTCTGTGCGTGGGAGAGTGAGGGTGGGTATGCTTGGCCTGGGTGGGTGGGTATGTGTTTCGAGGGTGTGAGTGTCAGAGCATGCGTGTGTGTGTGTGCCGTGTCAGAGAGAGAGAGGGGGGGGGGAGGGGGTAAATAAGCACACACTGTCGCGCGGAAGCCAAAAAATTTAGGGGGAGTCCATCTGAAATTTTGGGATGGACACACGTAAAATTTTGGACAAGCCAAAAAAAAAAGGTAAACACTAGTTAACTAATCTACTCTAAGCACACCCACACACACACATACACAGAGCATCAAAAACCAAGATTGCAGGGGTAAATACAAAATTTAAGTGAGAGTAAATAGAGCAGGGCTTATGTCTGGTCCCATTAGACGAGGTGTAATGACTGCATTGACCCATCTTAAACGAGTTATACCCCTATGTAAAGATGTTCATAAATGTGATTACACCCTATAATATCTTTTTGGTCTCTTAACCCCCAAGATAATATTACCCTCGATAACGAAATCACATTGCCCTATCAGGATATATATCAAACAAAATTAATGAAACAAATGAAATGATAAAGCCATGAATACTAATATGAAATCGCTCTGATCAGTATTTTTATTATATCTTAATCTCTTTATGATATTTATTGTTTTATTCTCATCTCTTGTTCGTGCGTGGACTATGTTGTACACAGCAAAAAACTGTGGTGTTAACCGATGTACATAGAGGACCACACCAGTTATTTTACACCGGTGTTAAATTGGTGGTGTTAGTTTTACACCTATACGTGTTAATACAACACCTTTTGTTGTTACATTTACACTCTTTGGTGTTATGTTTAATCTCTAGGGTGTAATTTTAACACCTCAGGGTGTGGTCTTCTATTAACACGAATTGGTGTCAGTTTTAACACCGCAGTTTTTACAGTGTAGGTCAATGGCTCGTTGGTTTCAAGATATGCCACTGAACTTCACTCTTAGTCTCGTGATAACATCAGAAAGCTGCTAAGCAATTTCACAAACAATCTAAAATTAACTTTTTGTCATTGTGCTGTTAAAAACAAAGCAAAACAAAAATCCACCCCTGGTACGATATTGCGTAACATCATCATGGGTTTAAATTGAAAGATGATAATGATGAATCGCTTTGGTCATTTATGAAAAAAATATGAATATAAAGAAATTAGTGACTTAATTTTCATGACTTAAGGCGGGCCCCTGGACACACACCTAACAATATAGCGTCGTTTACGCTATCGCTAGGGAAAACACGATGTGTAATGCTTGTCTCATATTTTTTTTTACTATATCCTTATCAATCGTGTCATATAGAACAATATCCACCGTGGGGTATATATTCCATCACGCACTATGATTCATACCCTTAGCCTCCCCCGTAACGCCACAATCAATGTCATGTATTGTACAAAGATGCTCCGTGCATCTACCCCATGCACTGGTAATACCATGACTACACTGGGCCCAAGTGATGCTGGTATTTTGATTAGTCTGTGCTTGCAGACGTACTAATCAACAAAATGAAATTTGTCACACTCTATTATTTTTGTACACTCTAAAAATGAAATAAAATGTTAAATAAAAAAAATATTGTAAGGCTGAAGGAGTGACAACCTTTCAAATGTTATCCAACCTTGTATAAAGCTGAATCCAACAATTTAAGTGTTAGGTTGAACGATTTAAGGTGCAGGTAAATGCAACAATTAGAAAAGGTTTTCAGTCTTCTATTCTTTCAGTTGTTGATTTAACATTTCATTTTTAGAGTGTACTATTAATAATCTAAGAGTGTGGTGTAATTTGCAAGTGTAATATTTACTAGTAATAATAGCGTTTTCCTTTTACAAGAATGAATAGGGGATAAACAAAATATCAATACTTATTAAAAAATTAGCGCATACCATAATTTTTTTTTTCAATTTGTTTCCCCTCCACAGGGATTTTATTATTATTCAAACATATCAAGATATCTTTTCAATGACAAATCAAATTAATAACAACGAAATTAAGTACAACAGTAATTGCAACAAATATATAAATTGAACTGTCAGGTTCACATAATAGTAAACAATTTAAGAAACAAGCGAGGAGTAAATGAACAATAATATTCATATGTATAATTGTACATGGAAAGGGAACTGAAATTTTGATGGAACGTAGGTACGTGGTTTCTTAACCCAAATAAGTAAACGGTTTTTAGCCTAGTTTTATGTGCAAAGATGCGCCCAGAAAACTTGTAAATATGGTTAAAATAATGGTGTTGGTTGAAAGCTATAGTTCAGACTGTCCATAATTTGACAATTATAACTTCAAACAAATAACTGGTAGGATTGTAATAATCCACTAAATTATTTTTTGAAGTGTGAAATTACAGTCAAAGTAAACAAAGAAATGAAAAATAGAAATAGGAAATAGACAAATTATGGGTGCACGAGTTCTGAACCAGCTTCCACCACAAAAATTAAATGTAATTGGTAAAATGTCTTTTCTCATTATTTTGTATGCTTCATTATAAAAGGGATAGATTATAAGAGTGACTTGTAGGCAAGACTAGTAGTTAGATTTCGTTTCAATCGATAAGATCGTTTTATCGATTTTCTGTCCGAGTCGAGGCTAGACGGGGCAGCGCGTGGACAGCTCCAGGCAACAAGCCCCTCCCACTGCCCCCACACGAAGTGTGAGGAACCTCCACAGTTTACCTGGTATAGAAAGATATTGTTAATGGTTACTTACATCAAGGACCTATTACAATAAGAGTAATAAATTGTACATAGTTCCATGGTTACATGTACTCCTCAGTACTATTGTTTTTATGATATAGGTTAGAGATTGTGTTTGTAAACATAATACACACAAACACATAAATATAGTATTTTACGATATTTTATTATAACAATTCAATTTTCTTTAGTCCCTCAACAATCAAGAATTTAAAGGACAACTCCACCACAACAAAAAACTAGTGTGAATATAAACAAATAATAACAATAAAAAAATAATAAATCAAACAAGCGTAAGACTGAAAACTTCATCAAAATCAGATGTGAAATAAGAAAGTTATGACATTTTAAAGTGTCGCTGAATATCACAATTTAGGTTATATTCACATCCCGGTCAATATGCAAATGAGGGGACTGATCACGTTACATTTTGTATTTTATTATATGAATTATTCTTTTCTCCTCATTGTCCTGTTAAAAAGTTTTCTTCCTCTTTGGACATGTGGATTTGCCGTTGTTTTAACATTTTATGGTTCAGAAATGTTGGTTCTTATGGTCAAATTTGTAAAAATTGAAATATTGTATAATTTAAACAATAAAAAACAAAAGAAATAGTGACAGACATCATCCACACTCTCATTTGCTTATCACTGAGTTGTGCAAACTTTGTGAAAAATAAGCGTAACTTTAAAATGTCATAACTTTATTATTTACATCTGATTTTGATGACATGTTCAGCGTTATGCTTGTTTGAATTACTTTTTCTATTACTTCAATCAACATTTGTCCGGGGTGGACTTGACCTTTTAAATAATATTTGGTATCACAAGGTTCGTACTAGAATTGTGCATTTTGACTTTATCCTTTTCTCAAGCAAGTCTATGTATTATAAGCGATTTTTAAGTTGAAGTAAATTGTTCTTCTTTTTTAATATAAATACCTTATTTCATGAAACTTTATAACCTGCTATGGTTTGGTTTGAATAATTCAAAGCGAACAAGTTAAAACATGCAAGTTTTCTTCTTAAACCATGCATGTATATACAATCGATGAATCCATGCACGTAATGATTTTCGTTATAAAGCAATATCTCCGGAGGAGAGGCCCGTTTATTTGCATTTTAAAGGTCAAATAGAATTTGTATTTGCCATTAATGAACCAAAAACTCAGTATGGCCTCTAATTTTCATTTGCTCATTATTGTGTAATAACGTTTCTCCCTTGCGGGAACTAATGTACCGTTATGGTTATTTCGATATTAAGGCGTATACTGAGAAGCTGTATTCCTTATTAAAGTGAGTTGAGAGAGAAAGTGGGAGCTCGGGACATTAATAAAAGAAAAAAAATGTGAACAAAGTTTGGGGAAAAGACCAAGAAGAAACGGGGGCGAAGTGAAAGAGAGAAGAGTGTTTTGGATCATTTGAGATCATGTAAAAGTTGACGTGTGCGTACACAGACACTCTTGTAATCGGGGACTCAATTTATCATTAATCGCCAAAGTGGGGACGTGTGTTTGAAAGAGATAAGGAATTGATTGTCTTGGTTTTCTGACTGCGGACGTCCTCGGTAAATGGGTAAAGTGTAAGAAAATATCCCAAAAGGAAGTCATTACACACTGGCATCTTTAGGACTTCTTATCGAACTTTGCATTTTCACGAGTCCACACATCGAACCGAGGACGTCCTCGGTTAGGAAATCGTCGCGACGCATGGTAAATTTGTTTCTGTGTAAGTTTTTTTTTTGGGGGGGTGCGGGAGGAGGAATTGCAAGTGTGTGTGATACTACATTTTCATATATCAAACGAGTACACACATCGAACCGAGGACGTCCTCGGTTCGGAAATCGTCGCGACGCATGGTAAATTTATTTGTGTGTGAGTTTCTATTTGTGAGGGTGCGGGAGGAGGAATTAGAAGTGTGTGTGTGATTCTGCATTTTCCCGTGGATGCACTTTAAGTGTTTTAAAATGGGCTTTAATAATGAGGTAAAATCACTCCTCTAGTGAAAAGAAAAGTCCCTGTATTATTTGCTGTCAAACCAGACAGAGCCCAACCCCCCTTGATTGCATCAATAGATTCGCCTTCAAACTACCAGCGCGTGGGTATTTGAATGGCAACAGTGGTGTACTACATTCTTTCCTTGCTAGATCATATCAAAAGAGAAACTGGTGTTGGTACTATCCTCGGTGTTAGAACGTAATAATAGGTTGTCTAGACAATAATATTTGTAATGTAATAATACGGAGAGCCTTTTCTTAAAAAAAAACGCTAAGTTAATCGTCAATTGTATTATTCACATGAATTAAATCTTGGCTTGCCTTCAATCATGTCAAATAGGTGAGTTGATATTATATATATATATATATATATATATATATATATATATATATATATATATATATATATATATATATATATATATATATATATATATATATACATATATATATATATATATATATGTATATATATATAATATATATATGTCAACCAATCCCATGCCAAGTTGATATATATATATAATATTGATAAGAAAGTATAAGTTGATTGATTGATACATTTACTCCTGATTCTTTTTTAACTGTTGATTATTTTATTTTCCCCAACTTTATTCATTTGCTAAAAATTGAAATATCAGTTTGGAAAAGATAAGTGTTCGAAATATCAGATTGGAAAAGTTTGGTGTTTTTTTACAAAAAGTCCGCAGAAAACCCCATAAGCACGTTTCAAGATGTTTCATTTGATTATGTTATGATGAATGTGAAATGGAATAAGTATGATATAATAAGAATGATACAAACAAATCTGTCTTTCATATCTTTTTAACAGCTGATTGGGTTCCACGCAATAGTATAATCTCGAAATATTTCCAAAGAACCAGTTTCAGACTTGAATGATTCTACGAGATTTCGCAACGAGTACTGTAATTCGTTTTTTTTTTTTTTTTTGTCACAATGAATGCCTCTGTGTTGGATTTTCTTCATGAAAAATACATGCAAAATGAAAGAACCACTTTGTCACCAGAAATGTTGTATTTCAACAATTGTAATGCACGTGATAAATGACTTGAGACGTTGCCAAATGCCAATGTTGTATTTAAACATTTGAAGCAAAATAAAATCACCTCGAATATTTTGCGGATGATAGAACTTTATAGAATGAAAAGAGATCTTAACCACCAAAGTACACCAAACTTTGTGAGATGCAATTTGCAGACAAGTTTCGACGGCGAATTCAAGGAACGAGTATAATGATTGGTGGTATTCTCATTCACCTGAAGGAAAAGAATGTCTCTTCAAAATATTTTGATGAGACATTTGGAATATATCTGGGAAAATAATACAATAGGACAAAACCTGTTTTATCTCCCAGCGTGTCATTGACCATTAATTTTTTATTCATTGTTCAAGGAGACACTCGATTTGGAATATTCCCTATTTCGCTCACTCTCTTAAGTCACCCAATGACGAAATACATTTCTTTTACTTTGAAAAGAAAAAGATATTCCTATCAAGTTTAACTAACATGTCTTGATTTTAACGCTCCTTATGTCTGTTTGGTTGTCAAGGAACAAGAACTTGAATTCTAAAAAGGGGTTTAGACGCTCAAGTGAATTTAGTGAATAGAAGAACTGCATGTTTATTGTTTTAGTGGAAGACAAGTACCACAACCATTTCTGTCAAAACCATTGGTACTCCATGATCATGATGATGCTTGGTACCGGTACCAACTGTCTCAAGCACTTATTATCACCACTGGTACCAAGCATTGGTATACCATTACAATAAAAAACATCATCATCGATACCAACGTCATTATTACCATGGATAAAACCACCATCAGTGCCATTACATTTGGTACCACAACCAACGGTACTATAAACCTCTATTCAGTGTTACCATCACCATCAACACCATTACCAAAATATTACCAATAAATACCATCGGTGGTAACACTAATGTTACTGTGATCTTAACCGTCGTTACCATTTCATTACTATAATCATAACGATACCATATCATCATTGTCTAAAACGTTGGTACCATCAGTTCGATGACCATCGGTCCCACACCATCGATGCCGTCAATGGTGTCATCGCTAATACAGGTCCTACTCATTACCATCGCAGTGGTGTGTCGTCACAACTTGTACCATCACCATCGGTACCAAACCACTATATCCCTAACATTGGTATCAGCACCAATGGTGCCATCACCATCAATTGCGCCATTACCACAACAATTTGTGTCACCACGATTATAGGTACCACCAGCATTGCTTTTAAACCACCGATATACCTTTTCTTTACCGTTATGCTGTGTCACGGAATTTTTTACGAAAAGAATGTGGAATATTGCCAAATCTTCAACGATCCGAAATTCCCGTTCTAACGAATCCATTGTTCGGTACTTGACCAAATGACCTTAAATCTCCTTGGTCTATTAAACAGGTATTTGGAACAAAACGACATTCCGCATTCCATTGCATTGTTTACTTTTCATTCGGGGTAAACAAAAGGTGGTTAACTTCGTCGTGATATTCATGTTTCTGGGTAAGAGTGCATGTAGATAATACCGTCTCGTTTAGCATGCTAAATGTGGTCGTGTGGTCCAGTGGTTAGACCACTGGACTCATAATCGCATGGTTGAGAGTTCGAATCGCCACTCTGCCATTGTCTCCACTTTGATCTAAAAAAAGCCTGAGAGTAATATCTGTCGTCTAGAAGGTCAGCCAATATGACTGATTAACCTAGACGTAAAATGTTTCCTTGGTAATTGGTTATATACCAGCTTTGCGTTTACCAGCAAAATGCTGTCCTGTCGATTTTTCCTACGGGAGTTACCATAAACACAAACAGAATGTCATATGTCGCAATGATTAGGTATGTTAAGATAACTATTTCAAGATTTCAAGATTTCAAGATTTTATTAGAACAAATGATCGCAGCTTCTTACAGCTGAATTGGCATATGTTTTACAACAGAACATGAAAATACACATAAAATCAACAAAAAGCGATGTTACAAAAGAATCAAGAAATTACAAAAATAGTTACGGTAAAATCATGATAATAATGAAGAAGTGATCTTAGCTTTGAAAAAGTACATTTGTTGGAAAAGTAATTTATACTCCTAAAATAAAATTATTGTGATGTAATATGGGTTTAAAGAAGAATTAGAAGGAAATTTGTTGTAACGGCTTTCAGTAGATTCAGTATTGATAATTGAAAATGAGAAAAGAGCAGCAAAAATGAGTGTCTAATATGAGAGAAAGTTAAAGAAAGTAAGGGAAATAAAACGGAAGAAATCAAGAACAATTACCAATTATGCTAAATTAATGAAATTGGGAACTAACAAAAAACATTTTCAATATGTACGTACAATAAACGATGGATACAAAAATTGCCATGGTAATTAAAATTGTAAAAATTGATTTAAGAACAAATAACACCCCCAGTCAGCCACCTCTGACTCGACACTACACCACAAAACAGAAAACAGTAGATTCGGTCCAACGAATCTACTGCTCTCCGTCCCAGAATACAATACCGATCCAGAAGCAGCCGACTGGTACTGTGTATTGACAGATCTACAGTTTAGAGTTCAATAAGCGGACAAGGTACGGTAACGCGCTTTTGCGATACCTTTCCGTCCGACATCTAATTTCTGTGAGTCTGTGACTGTTTCGGAGCTCTCGATGTGATAACCTTGCAGGTGGGAGCCAATCACGAAAGTTCTTGAAAAGTTGTAAGGCAAACTTTTGACACAATTCATCTCTACGGTCCTTCAGAGTGACCAAGGTGCAACGCTTCATAGATAGTTCATATGATTCATACTCCTTACCTAACATCAATCTCAGTGCTCTCTTTTGGATAGATTCAATCGCTGCAATTTGTTGCTGGGTCAATGACGAATGCCATACCACGCAGCAGTATTCCAAAATTGGGCGGATGTACGAGGTGAACACAGTTGTGAGGTCAGGTAATGGCATCCCAAAACGTTTGAGCATCCGTATCAGATACAACTTCCGAGAAGCCTTGGAAGTTATATAATTCACATGCTCATCCCACTTTAGATCATTTTTGATAATGACCCCAAGAAGCTTCACCTGGTCACAACAAGGGATCGTTTGGTTTGAGAGATGAATCTGTGGTGGTGGTAATTGCTGGCGAGTAAACGCGACTCTTAGTGTCTTACATTTGAGAGGATTTAGTCGCATGCAAGAGTTCACACACCACTGCTCAAATTCTGATAGGACAGTTTCCAGCGTGTCAGCAGTATCCAATCGACGGCATTGAGCAAGAGTCAAGTCGTCTACGTACTTCCATCTCTGAATCTGAGAAGACCTGAGGGCTTCATTAACAACACCTAGGAATATCAGGGGTCCGAGGCGTGTGCCCTGAGGTACTCCTGCCCTGGTTGTAAGCGTCGAAGAAAGTTTACCCCGATAGCGCACTTGTTGAGTTCGATTCGCAAGGAATGATGCCAACCACTGGATGAGAGAAGGTCTTGCTCCCATAGCATACAACTTATTTAGTGCAACATTGTGATCTACCAGGTCAAACGCCTTCGAGAAGTCTGTTAGTATGATGGTGGTGACAGTATTAGGCTTATCAGCACATGCCTGCAGGTAATCTACGAGACTTATGAGGTAATGACTTGTAGACATACCATGTCTATTGCCAAATTGCTGAGGATCAATATTTTTGCCAATATCTGCTATAAGCCACCTGTATACAAACAATTCAAGAAGCTTGGCAAAATGATCGGTAAGAGCGATGGGACGTAACTTGTCTATTGACGGTGGTGATTCCTTTGGTAGAGGCACGATAATTGATTTCTTCCAGGTGCTTGGCACTACCCCTTGCTGGAATGAAACATTCATGATGTGGCACAAGGGCGTACTCAGCTCTAGGGCATACTCACGGATCAGTCGAGAAGAAATGCCATCCGGCCCTCCGCTCTTTCCGACTTTAGTCTTAAGCAATTCCCTGTAAACTGTCCATGGCTGAACAGAAGGAATGGTGCTTGGCATATATGGTCTAAATGCAGGCAGATGGACTGGATCAAGTAGGCGAGAAGCTTCAGAAATATTCACAAAATGAGTGTTAATTGCATTTGCTATTGCTTCCAGATCATTTGGATCTACATCGGGAACAGAGAGAGACAGTTCCTGATTAACATTAGAAGTCATTATCTTTATATACTGATACCATGATCTAGGATTCTCTCTCTTCAGATTTTGGACACGGTCACGGTAAAATGACTTCTTTGCTCTCTTAATTGCTTTTTGGACCTTGTTTCGCAGCACTGGCCAAGTAGGGGAATTCTCATAGAAAGCTGTTTGTCGCTGTTTAATCAACGATTTCACTCTCACTGTTATCCATGGCTTGTCACAGATATGCATTTTTACAGATTTCATGGGAAAATGCAATTCAATGGCGGAATTAAGGTCCGAATAAAATGCCTCACACTTTGCCTCAACAGAAGATAAAGAGTAAACATTGGTCCAATCCTTGTGAG
Organism: Lytechinus variegatus; assembly: GCF_018143015.1. NCBI lineage: Eukaryota > Metazoa > Echinodermata > Echinoidea > Temnopleuroida > Toxopneustidae > Lytechinus > Lytechinus variegatus. The sequence continues at coordinate 8,091,317 of NC_054744.1, forward strand.
TTATCCAATCACCAAAATTTCGGATGCTCGATTCTCGCATTGGTCGGACGAATTTACGGATAACTTTGTTTTTCTGAAGCTGTCGTTGCTTGGGTCTCCATGTTATCCCATTATGATCACTGAGTCCAACAGGCGATACGAGGTCTACAGGCTTGTAGAAAACATCTAGATTTGTCAAAATCTTGTCTAATATCACATCATTGCGAGTTGGGAGATTGACCACTTGTTTAAGCTTGTGGGCATTAAGAAGTGGGGCTATATTAAGACGATTGAGGTCTCCTGCAATGATAATACCGACCCCTGGGTGGTCAGTGAAGATGTCGTCTAGTGAAGTGACAAGGGATTGGACGAACTATCAGAATACTTATGAATTAGGTTGTTTGTTGTCACTTGGAATTTAGATGGCAGATTATATTCAATTATTCACAAATCAATGGTTTTTGTTTACATTGCTTCTGCTGGAATGTTATGTCTATGAAATCATGCATGTAATGTAGGCCATGGAATGATATTGTAACTGTGTAGAAAAAAAAATATTATTGTTATTTTTAATATCATCCGTTATCATCTACTATCGATTAGTTCATAATGATGAAAGAAAATTTAAACTATGCCACAAATATTTCACTTTTCTCTTTCACTATGTAGAGCGTTTTTTTTTTTTGGGGGGGGGGGGGTGATACAGGTATCGACAATAATAATCATGGAGATATTTTTTTCATTTTATATAACTTGTCTTGGGATCAAGATTTCAAACTCATGATGGTGGCGCTTTCGATATACCACTGAGTTCTGATGCCTAGTTCGGCATATGAACGTATACCATGGAATGAGATGGATAAAGTGTTTCTGCCTCTTAGGGTTTTTTTTTTCAAATTCAATTCAAATAAGTTTTTATTTTCTTCTATTTTTCACAAAATATCATTAAATTTTATGAATTAGTTTTAGAAGATATGACCGCACGCTGACTGGTGCTGTATATTTGTTCTAGAATTTTCCTGAATTCTGAAGCACTTGGCCAGTGGTGTAATGAGCCAAAAGTTTTGAGGGGGCAGACATGGCGTATGGGGCAAAATCTTCAATAAGCAGCGAGCGAGCCAAAATATAGTGACCTAAAAATATAATAGATTTTGACGTATTAATATTCAGATAATTCACCGCTTTTCCTGTTTTCTTTTATTTTCTCCTTTTTTCTATGTCGTGAACCTTTTTTTTTTGGGGGGGGGGGTCCATGCCCCAACCCCGAGCCTCCCTCCTCTCTTAGCCAGAGCATTTTACCATGATTGAACAAATAGTCTTCTGCTTTGGAAGTAGAGACTTATCTTCCCAGTGATTTTATTACCAACGCCATCTTGGAAATCGACAAAATGCGATGAAAACGAATATGACGAAAAAAAAGTACAATAATTAATAACTTCCTCCGTCACTGGTAGACTCTCCTCTAACCTTCAATTTAATTATCAATAGCACATCTTCTTCCGTTTTCTGTATATTAGCTCTTCGATCGATCGGTGATGTTGAACGTACACTCAAGGATTATTGAATTACCATTGATTGGTTTCTCAAGGATATGACTACAGACTGGATTCTAGTGCAATTTAGTGCAATATCGTGAATGATGAATGAACTGAATTAACATTGGAAGGGTCATTTTACGACATGATTTCTTTGATACCAGCCCTCGACCCATACTCTAAAAAAAAATCGTCATTGCCCCTTTTCCGTGAATAACATCAATGAAGACTTATACCATGGTCACATTTGCTCTACGGCGGCCGTACGGCGAGTCGAAAACAGCCGTTTTAACAATTTCTGTACCAGCTGCATATAGTGGTTTGAATTAAGATTAATAAAACGGCTGTTTTCGACTCGCCGTACGGCCGCCGTAGAACAAATGTGACCAAGGTATTATACGTGATGTTTCGTTTTGTAATGGGTTCTGATCTCGGAAATGACTAGAATATACTTGCTTTACAGACTAGGTGGAAATCAATTCGATACAGGACTCGATTCGTTCAGTAAAATTTAATAGGCATGAAGGACCACAGACCAGTCACATTTTCCGTAATATTCCTAATTAATTCTTCGAAAATAAAAATCCAAATGTAAATAGGCTTGAATATTAGAATTTAAAATTTAAATCAATTATAGGAGACACTGTAAAAACTGTCTTGTTAAAACTGACACCAATTGGTGTTAATAGAGGACCACACCCTGAGGTGGTAAAATTACACCCTGAAGATTGAACATAACACCAAAGAGTGTAAATGTAACAACCAAAGGTGTTGTAATAACACCTATAGGTGTAAAACTAACACCACCAATTTAACACCGGTGTAAAATAACTGGTGTGGTCCTCTATGTACACCGGTTAACACCACAGTTTTTGCTGTGGACATCGTCAGATTACAATAGGTCTACGGTCTACCCAGTGTCGGCATATCTGCTTTGCAAAATGACTGAACATCGTTCACAGCATATAATATCCTTTTGAGTGCCAGTGCTGTCTAGAATTACTGTATTTAATTCATTCATTAATATGAAACTGAAATTTTTAATTATCTATTTCCCCAGGTGCACTTTTTCTCGAGGTCGTCGTTTGTTATGACGGCACGAGCCGAAAATAGAAATGTGGAAATATCCAGACGAGGACTCTGGACTCGAACAAACAAAATCTCTTTCGATCTTTTCAATTATTTTGTCACCTATAGCACCAAGCAAACAGTAGACCCTTTTATTCGATCGAAAGAGAAAGCTGAATGCACAAAACGGACTGGGGAAATTGAGGGTTAAAAATACAAGCGAACTGAAAAATACCCTTATTTTGGGAAGAGAAACATGTGAAAGGGGAAGAGAAGGGGAGAGAGACGGAGACAGACATTACTTACAGAAGAAGGAGGGAGGGAGGGAGAGAAAGAGCCAGAGAGGCAATCGGATAAAGTATGTTAGTGTTGGGCGATTTGAGTTACCCAATACCCTGGACCAGTTTTTAACCATGTCTTAGGGGTTAGTCAAACGCCTCTTCAAAACACCAACTTCTAAATGTTGATATAATCTCAAAATAGAAGCAAAATATTCAATTAATTTATTCACCACATAGAAATATTTAAATACAATGTAAAATAAAATAATATATAAATGCATAAATGTAACAAGACATAAAACAAATTTAATTTATACATTCATGTAAAAGAAAAAACAACATTATGGTAAGAGGCAACCAAAAATATTAGAATCTTGTAAGCAGTTGCCCCTATAGGCTCTGGGGCCCGTTGCAGAAAGAGTTGCGTTTAAACGCAAGTCAAAAAATCAATCGCAAGTCCCAAATGCGCGCTGTTGATTGGTTGAAAATCAAGTTGCGCATGATTTTTAGAGTTGCGATTGATTGCAACTCTTTCTGCAACGGATCTCGCAATAAGGCTCCTTTCCTTCACTAAAAAATCTTTCTTTTCGCTTTATACAGGACGTGATTGAAAAAATAATCACTGGAAAATTCAAGAGGACTATAAAGCATTGAGCCTATCAGATTGTAGATGATAAAGATAGAAATTTGTCTTTAGTTACGCCGACAGTATTATGAAAATATCGGTATTGTAAGCTTTATTAAAAGCTATGTAATAAGTGATAATATGCGCAAAGTATGGACAGGTAGATTCGCTGTTTGGAACGTCTTGTATTGGAGACAGATGTGAATCACTTGGATACCTTTAAATCGCTCTCTTCGATGGATTCGATCCGAATAGCCCTTATTTACTCAACCATCCAGCTCTATTGTGACGTAACAAAGCATGACGGGGAGAACAGAAAGACCAAATTCTCCCACGGTGGTGAAGAACAATAGCTCCCGTACAATTGGCATTCCTGGCGCTTGTCTTATTACATGGAGGCCTATGTGTCGTTTTCTGCGCAGTTATACTAACTTGAGAGAAAGTTTATTATTTTGTGTTGCGCACTTAAAAAAATATGTTCCTTGCGTGAAGTTCGCAAACGTTCGCAAAGTCGAGCGATGGAAGATTGCGGTGATGATGATGACATTCAAGTTTTTTTCTGGGAATTATATATGTCTTTTGTTTATCTTAGCTCTTTTTAAAACTCCTTTCTCTTTATGCGCCTTGAGCTGATGTTGAACAATAATGGAAAATACACAAATGAGCATTCTAAAACTCGTTTACTTTGGAAATCATCCATCTTGGTCCTGGAAATACAAACAGTTCAACGAAATCTTCCATGATCAGACAACAAAAAAGCTATTAACGTGAATAATGTTAACTTTAACCAAACTGTCACATGTCATCACTACTTTTTCCAACCATATTGAAAATGAAAAATTTCCTTCTAATTCTTCTCTAAACCCATATTACATCACAATAATTTTAAATTTTAGGAGTAGATCATTTTTCCAACAAATGTACTTTTTCAAAGCTTTCCAAAGCTAAGCTCACTTCTTCATTATTATCATGATTTTACCGTAATTATTTTTGTAATTTCTCGATTCTTTTGTAACATTGCTTTTTGTTGATTTTATGTGTATTTTTATGCTTTTTTGTAAAACATATGCCAATTCAGCTGTAACAAGCTGCGATCATTTGTTCTAATAAAATCTTGAAATCTTGAATCTTGAAAAATCTAAAATTCAAATTGAAAAGGTTTTATCATAAATGCACTTCGCAGCCAAAAAAGGCTGAATTATGAACAATTTACAGATAGACCTAATATAGCAGTACAGCAGGTTGAAAAAAAATCAAACATATTAATAGCTCAATAAAAAAGATTGAACGTGCATACTAAAAAGAAAAGGTTAAGTAAAAAACAACAAACTAACACCAGGAAAGTGATGGTGATGTTTCTGTGGGAATAATAAAAAAACATGTTTTTCCCATTCCCCAACCAAAGCATAATATCGTGAAAAAAACTAATAATATCCGACTCCGACAAATAGGCAAAAACTTAAACGAATAAAAAAATAAAACAAATTAGTTTTCCATGTGGAAAAATAATTATATGTAACCAAGAAATACATAATGAAGAGAAAGGTATATATACTAATTATTAGAAAAAAATTTACTGGGGGCGTATAATTATGAGATATATGTATTTGGAAATTTACAGATTTAATGTTGACAGACTTTATTGATATTCAACACGAATTCCAGTTTGTTTCCCACGCTTCCACAAAATCAAAAGAAACTTTCTCATGCATGGCCGTGAAATAATTACAAATCGTTAAGATCGGTTCAAAGTCCAATTTTGGGGGGCTAGGTGCGAAATTTGGTATTTGACGTAAAAACGTGTATTGGCAAAATTAATTTTACCTTTTACTCGAGTTCATTGTATACTGAAAAATATCGCTTTTTCGTCAGCAGGGGCCGATCATAATACCTTATTAACATTTGGATTAAATTGAGTTGTACATATCTGACTTTATAATGATAATAATAATATGCAACATAATAGCGCTTAATACAAATGTTTCTAAGCGCTGCATACTATTACCCCGGCTTTAGCACGACTACCCTGATCGGGCGCATCGAGCATTCAAGGAATTCCTTCCTACCGGGTACCCATTAACTACTCCTGGGTCGAGAATGGCAAATGTAGATAAACGCCTTGCCAAAGGGCACTAGTGCTGCGGTGGGACCTTGTGGTTCAAAGTCTTAAGACTTATCCACTGAGTCACAACACCTCTAATTTATGACCACTTTATTTAAAAAATGTAAATTAAACTTTCAATACACGAGGTTATAAAAAATATGGAATAAAAACAAATAGAACAGAAATAACTACTATGTTTATAAATATATATATAAAGCAGATCTTCCTGGCTGAAGAAAAAAAACTATTGCATCGCTTATTCCACATCTGCATTAGATGCAAACAGTGGCGCCTCATGTATGCACATCACGTGGTCTTATCTAGAGTCACGTGACTAGCAAACTCCGTCGCGCCATTTGGCTGTGTATACGAATGGATGGCTGCAGATATGCGCCAAACCTATTGGAAGAGTCACCAAATTCTACTTGAAACCGAGCATGGGATATCTCAAGCATTATAAGACTGCAATCAAAATAATGTTACTTATTAACCCTCATTTCCAAATAGTCTGTAATTAATATGTCATTAAAACAGAATGGATTTCGTTTTCGTATTTTTTTTCTTTATTTTGTAGCTTGGTATCCTAATTAAAAGATAATCAGATAATTCTATAATCATGGGCGGAAATCCCGGGGGACAGGGGGGACACAATATGAAATGTCCCCCTACTATTTTTTGTCTTTTATGATGGAAAGAAATACATTATTCAATGTATTTTGGACGAGATTACCTTATTTTGGGGTGATAACTTTTTAACAAGAACGAAATGACAATGGTTAAAATAAAAAATCATTCTTTTGCATCTGATCCAATGATGCCAACTCACCCCCAAAGCACGATCCACTATCTCTGCCATAGCACCAGATTTGCAGATGAGGTCCATCAGCATGATGGGTGTCTATATTTGGTGTGCGTCAAGACAATTATAGATCGGACACACCTCTGGCAACGCCCCCAAGACATTTTGAGCCATTCTTTAAGATCAAGTTGGAACTCGTTTCGATTTGCAAATGGTTTGTCTAGACGCCAGAGGCTCAGGTTTATCAGAGGGTGAGATTACAGTCGGAGTGATGAGATATAGCTGATTGGACAGGGTCACCAAATGCCATGATAGGGCAATTTCGCAATCACTAAGCAGACTCTTTCTATAACACAGAGAATCTTCTGTCAAAAGCCCTTCAATGACAAAACAGTCATTGTCGAAAATCGATGAATAAAAACAGCAGTGACTTCCTGGATTCTTGTCAAACGACATTTACAATTTTTAGTCCGGTCCGAATGTGCGGATGATCTGCTGTCCCAGTCCACCGACTTTCGACAAAAACTTCTCAGCTCTCCATCAAAACCAGGGCCCCAGGGGCAAAACGTGGATGATCTGTTCATTACTGACATTCATCGGGTTTTGAGATATTAAACGGGATTAACGTTCTCGAAGGACACGTTGTTAAGATTTCAAGTTTGAAATTCATCGGGTTTGTAAACAATCACAAGTCCACCCCAACAAAAACTTGATTTGAATAAAAACAGAAAAATTCAGCAAGCACAACACTGAAAATTTCTTCAAAATCGGATGTAAAATAAGAAAGTTATGGCATTTTAAAGTTTCGCTTATTTTCAACAAAATAGTTATATGAACGAGCCAGTTACATCCAAATGAGAGAGTTGATGACATCACTCACTCACTATTTCTTTTGTATTTTATTATATGAAATATGAAATATTTTGATTTTCTCGTCATTGTCATGTAAAATGAAGTTTCATCCCTCCCTAGACACGTGGAATTCCATTATTTTAACATTTTGTACTTCAGGCAAGGAGGTCCTTATTGTCAAATTCGTAAAAATTGAAATATTGTATAATTCAAACAGTAAAAAACAAAAGAAATAGTGAGTGAGTGACATCATCGAGTCTCTCATTTGGATGTAACTGGCTCGTTCATATAACCATTTTGTTGAAAATAAGCAAAACTTTGAAATGTCATAACTTTCTTATTTTACATCCGATTTTGATGAAATTTTCAGCATTGTGCTTGTCTTATTTTCTCTATTGATTCAAATCAACATTTTTCTGAGGTGGACTGACCTTTAATAGGGTTTAGAGATACCAATCATGTTACGCCATAATTCGTCTAAGAGATATTCTCCATTGGCTTTCGATGTATCTAGCATGAGGGACACACAATCACTCAAAACCTTCACATATAAAAAATTAATGCAATTTTCCCAGAAATTATTATTATGTCATTTAGTTAATCTTTCTGCATGTATAATGGCCAGGATGAAGTCTTGTATGTTTCCATCCAAAGTGACATTGACAGAGATTCAATTTGCCCACTCTGGTTTTCGGTTTTTCCAATTTACCCCAGGCCTTGGCAAACTGACAGTCTTGACAGCGAAGATTTTCTTGGCAAGCCTTCTCTACTGTCGAGACTAATTAATCATCAAAAATCAAAATGTCAGACAATAGTTTCTAAGATGTTCCCGACTGATGCCTGGGACCCGCTCTCTCTCTTACCATCATCAATTCTATTTGGGTTAGGAATTTGACGTTTTAGTACTTACGTCCATTCTCAGAAATGGTATCTGCTAATATTAATGTTTTTGGAAAATATTAAGATCTTGATAAAGTAAATTTGTGAGATTTCACCTAAAAGCTATACAATAGACTGAAATGTAGATCACAAGCTGTTCCTTGAAAGCTGTTATTTGAAATGAAAGAGGGTATACGGGTATACGATCGATCCCTGCTAAAACCATTTCATCGAGGTGCGGAGACCATCTTTGATAATATTCTAAGGTTTGCTGGGGATATTCGTTTTGTTTGAAGCTCCTTGGTTTTATCTTCTGAAGTGCGACTTCGCAGATGTCGTTGACCACTCATAAGTGCAAATTTGCGACCAAAATTAACCCAGGTAAAATAAGCAATGCGGTCTCCCACATCGATCGAAAGTTTCCCACGAACGCATCCTGAATCTGTTTCCATGGCGACCAACGTCTGATTACGAACCTCAGCGTGTTGAACCCAGTCACATGACTTTGTACAAGGCATGAGAACTTGACTCGGTGCCAGTCCGCGTTGTCCTGCTTCGTATTGCATAAGGTATGCCTGGAATTCAAAGCTGACATCTGATGTTACCTTTCAGTTCATCGGGAGAATATAGGGGAGGAGTGTCATGTTGTCATAATTTTTTCTTTGTTGGTCTCGAACTCGAGACTCGGGTATAACTTTCACCGATTTTATCGGAAACAATGAGCCCCTTCATAAACAATGATCTTGATCTTGGAATTGTGGGAAAACATGATGATGATGGCGATGATGATGATGATAATGGTGATGATGAGGATGATGATGATGATGATAATGACGATGATGATAGTGACGATGGTGATGGTGATGATGATACTGATGATGAGGACGACGATAGTGCATGATTATTAAGAAGTTCATCCAGTGATGGTGGTGATGATAAAAAGGAGGAGAAGAATGAGGTGTATTTAAAAGCTGGTAATGACAATGATAATGATGAAGACTTTTATTTTTAAGTATTAATAGAATGATCACGGATGGAGATGGGATGATGACAATAATTATAGAAATATAATGACAACAACGATGATGAAGAGGCGAGTGGTGGTGGAAATTCACATTATGATAATTGAAATTCATAAAGATGATGGTGACAGAATCATGGTTGCAATGGCTTATCAAGAAGGGTTGCGTTGCCTTGCGGTGCGGTACTTTGCGTTTAATAACGCAACCCTTATTAATGGAAAGCCACCCCGCCCCCGCTTGTCTCGAAAGGTTGCGTCATCGCGCCAATCCGTCCCGCAATCCGTTCTCAACGCAACCATTCGAGACATGGGGGGGGGGGTTCTCGAAGGGCTACCTTAACGCAACGCTTCGAGATCAGCCGGTATTAATGAGGACAGCATCCCCCCCCTCTCTTTCAGAATAATGCACTCAATTGAGATACAAGTGCCCTTTGCGTACATCAGTTAAAAAGTACAGAAATTCAGTCTTATCATAATGATTCCGAATCTTGGGATTAAATGGAACTTGGATCATGACTTTAAACAGCAGCCGTGATGGTAATTGGTAATCACATCAGATGATTGGGTGACCTCGTGTAACCCCGGACGAGGAGTGGCTCTGGAATTATGTTGAGAGAAATGTTCCAGGAATGTTATGTTATATCCTTACTCCATGATGTTCTGAAAAACTTAATCGGACCCATCGCATATCGTTACACGTTATTACCATGAAATTGTGCAATGCTTCGCCCAACGTATATTGATAAATTATTGTTTATGAACTAAGTTTGTTTCGAAACATATTTGGCACAGACTTTCGTTTTGTTCTGTAAGTTCAATATGAAATACCACATACTGAACAATATATCAACTTCAAGAGAATTGTTTTCGATAGATTTCTGAAAAACAAGGCGTGATGAAACATGGTGAAATTCTAGTAGGTTCCATTAAGTGGTCCTGAATCTCGGCTTTCTTAAATTATTATTCATATTCACTCTTCCATATAATATTCCATTACACATTTATTTCCATTTACGATAAATAAGTGCAACACGGTCGGTAGGTTCATTGCTTAGCACTGGCACGTCTAATGGGGGGGGGGGGGGGCTAATATTGGGTAGGTGTTGAATATGTTGGGGTATAGAAACGCATCACGCTTTTCTTGCTCCCATTATTTGGCATCCATTTATTTCCATGTTTTCGGGTCGTATCTAGACAATCTATGTTGTGGAGCTTTTTTTTTTTTGGGGGGGGGCTACGTTGAGTTTTATAAATTGCCATATTAAAAAGGTGATGTGAAAGAGGGGGAGGGGAGGGGACGAGTGCTGTGACATGGCACCCTTATCTTCTGTAACCTTCAGATGAGGGTTAATTTATTACGATAATTATTTCCAGGGGGTGTCCGCCCCCGCTCCCATCCCCGCCCCCCTTCACCCACAAACTAAGTCTACATGGATACGCCCCATCCAGAGGAAAAGATCTTGTATCTCCTTGAGAATACTAAACAACCCTATTGACGAGAGCTGCGAAACTATCTCCCAGCCTGACATGTAATGGTGCAAAGTCAACAAATTATTCATTCTATTGACGTCACACATTTACATACCATTAAAGTTGAAATACCGATCTATATCACCGCGCATCGCCCAGTCAACCAAAATATTACAATACTACTCGAACCATCATGTTTTCTACAGGAATATTGTCTTTTGAAATATTAATATGGGCCTAGAGATGAAACTGTGGTGTTAAAACTGACACCAATTGGTGTTAATAGAGGATCACACCCTGAGGTGTTAAAATTACACCCTAAAGATTGAACATAACACCAAAGAGTGTATAAATGTAACAACGAAAGGTGTTGTCAAAACACCTGTAGGTGTAAAACTAACACCACCGATTTAACACCGGTGTAAAATAATTGGTGTGGTCCTCTATGTACACCGGTTAACACCACCGTTTTTGCTGTGTAGGGGCCCACGCTATATATTCCAAGGATTTGAAATAAATCCAAATCGGCTGTGAATAGTGACCAGCCGCGAGTATATTACATTTAGATTTACACTTTGTTTATTGAAATATACAGCTAAAAGATTTGAATTTCAATCTTTCGAGATTTAAAATTAAATTCTTTAGATTACAAATAAATTCTATATTCGTCTGGTCACTACTCGTGCACTCAGAGCCGATCTGGATTTCTTTTAAATCCTTGAAATTGAAAGTTTCACCAAAACAGATGCCCAAGTGGCCATTTTGTTTGTACATGTTGTAATGGATGTATTGGCATAAATTTATGTGAATTTTCCATTTTTTTTAATTAGCACAGTTCACAATAATGTTCTCTTGAAGGCCAAAATACACTCTCTTAAAATATGTCGACTGTAATGAAAAGGAGTTTACCCTGACAAAGAAATTATAGTAATGGTGAAGCTCTGAGGAAAATACATCAAAGATTTTATAATAAAAAAAAGTTATGAGAATTTGTATTTTTCTATGAGCTTGAAGAAAAAACGATTCATTGGTCACTGTTGGTCTTGAAACTGAGATAAACATCAAGATAAGAGTGTGTTGACCTTGTGTCTATCGCCTCACATCCCTGATCAGACTTATTTTTCCTGTTCTCAAAATGAAATGGGGGCCCTTACGGTTTACCGCAACGAGTCGATATCGTTTGGATGCTTGGAGATGTTTTGAATTCTTATCTAAATTCAATTTTCTGATTTCCAAGTATACAACTAGGACAATGTTGGGTAACAAACGAAGTAAACACAATCGAAAATGAGCATAATATGATGCATACGAAGGACCGTTTGCCGAACTTTGGTTACAGACGCATTAGCGTATATAGAAAGGGGTGCACTAGGGTGTGGTTTGGGGCACTGCCCCTATCCATAGGCGGCGGAAGCGGGGGGAGGGGACCTGTCCCCCTAAATTTGATAATGAGAACTTTTTCTTTTTCTTTTTTTTTTTGCTTGTCAATATTTTTTCCTGCGCTCCTCCAAATTCAGGTGGACCCCCTAAATTTGTTATGGTTCCCCCCTAAAATTTTGGTTGATAACCTTTTTTTTGGTCAAATGTTTTACCTGTGTCCATCCCAAAATTTCAGGTGGACCCCCCCCCTAATTGTTTTGCTTTCCGCCGCCAATGCTCCTCTCCCCCCAAAAAAAGTTTTAAAACCAAGAAAACGAAGAAAATGAAGGATTGGAAGGAAGACAAGAAAGGGTAGAGGGATGAAATAGGAACGTATTATGTTTAATATTATTATTATCAGTCAATATCTACGGACATTAGATAAAACGAAAGACAAGAAAATGCAAATTTTTTATTGTAAACTATATAGGCCTGTTTTTGTTACCTGATATTAGGTGATATTGTGTCAATAAATGCAATCAATAGTATTAATTAAAATACTACAAAACAAAACATATCAATAATAGTAATAATAAAATGTATATTATGCTGACCATGATATCAATAAAACACTTAATTGTAAAAAAAATCAAAATGTTTTATGTCAAAGTCTGTCACGGGATTAGATTTAATTTCATAAAGGCTGGAATTTTTTCTTGCTCACTCATGACATTTTAATAAAGAGTTTACCTCATAATCAGGGGACTGTTTCATGAAAGTTGTCAGCACTGAAAAGTGGTCTTTCTCCGACAGTTACCATAGTAACAGTCAGAGGCTAGTGCCTCACAGCCAATCAAAACCAAGGATTTCACTGAAATTGTCAGAGGTGACAATTTAGTCAGTGCTGACGACTTTCATGAAACGCCCACCAGGTCATATTGTGCCCTTTCATTTTTTTTTTGCTCATTACAGCACTGGTTGGAGACGACACTGCAGGGGGGGGGCATGAATAGGGGGTCGCCCCTAGCATGTGACATTAGGAGTGACTGAAATAAATCGAAAAATGAAGAGAAATGATAACAAGATTAGTAAGAAAGTAGCTTGGAGATATCCCTGATGTTCCGAGTTTATCATGTTTATAGAACATAAATATTATCACACATAGGCTAAGAGGAATCTTAACCCATTGTCTATCAACGTTTTTGCGCGGGAGTCGGGGGCCGGAGGAGGGGGGGGGGGTTCGGCTTTGCTGAAGAAAAAAATTGAAGGGCAAGGGCAATATCATTTTCTAAGAACTTCACTTTAATATACTTATGTATATAATAATTTGACGATTTCATCCGAATTATGCAAGTTGTTGGCATTCTAAACATGCGTGACTGAAAAGGGAATGGGTGCTCTATATCTATATAAAATAATTTAGGAACATGTCATGTCGACTTATATGACAATTCACATTGTCTCAACAATAACGAAGATTGAATGTTCACATCCGATTTTTCATAATTATTACAAAGTTGGATTATGCAATCCACATTAAAGATTGAAAATAAACAAACTATTGTCCGTTTGTTTATGATCAGACCGTGCGTTGTTAGCTACTCATCAATTCCGAGAATCTGTTGAAAAGGTTTGTTTATTAACAAAGAAGTGACGAACGGTCCCGTCGGATTTCAGTCAGTTATAAGTCCAATTCATCCACGATTGCGTAACACCACTTATATTACTAAAGTCACTTGAAGCTCGCATCCCACTGTGCAAGCCCGAATGGCACAGATTCATAGACCATATTAGCTCAATATTCCCAATCACAGTTTTATGATTGAAATTCACGAGAGATTAATATCATTATTGATTCTTGAATTTCAATTTGAATTCATTAATGAACTTCATTCACTTGAGATTAATATTTTGTTTTAATCAAGAGATAACATATATAATCATAACAGTATGTCTTATATATTAACAACAGTATTGATTTTTGTGAATTAAAATCTCGATAAGTATACTACAAAAGAAGAATAGATTGAAAATGTCTTTAAAGTGAATTTAAAAAAGAGAGCTGTAAAGTGAAATTCTTCGTGGCCTGCACATGGCATGTCCATATTTAAAGCAAATCTTTAAAATAATGTCTTTGTTTTCATCTATATACAACTTTAGTTATTTATTCTACATTTCCTTAAAAAATATATTTAATAGAGATGAAAAGTTGTCGGGTTCACCGGGTAATGTAGTCATAAAAAAAGACTTTTTGGTAATCTTCTCAGATATTCAAACCAGTTCTTTTAAGAACTATTATCCGAAAGATTGCCCCAGTCATGATCTTACCCCCATGCAAATCTTCACGCTCATGCACATTATGGCCCGAATTCACGAAAAACCTAGCTCCTGGTTTTTGGTGGTTTAAACCCCCTCCTGGTTTAAACTTCCTTTGTGAATTCGGGCCTATAAGTTTCAGGTATGCATTTTATAAATGAATAAGTAATGCAATCATCATTCGCAAAACGAGATTTTGCATTATGCATTTTTTTTTATGAACAGTTTTACTCTCATGGTCCCGGAGATAATTTTGTAAATTTTGACTATATATTCGTGCTGGGATCTGACTAGATATAGTCTACATTTTGAACTAAAAAATAAAAACAATACACACAAATGTTTATTAGAATTGTTTGAATTAATAATCTAATTCGATTCAATATTTTAGATCTTTCCACGCCTTTCCCGAAGCGGAAGTCACAAGACCAAAGATTGTAACACCACGTGACGCCCATATTGGTTATCTATACCTTATTTCAACATGGTTCAAAGTGCACTTATCATCATTCAACCTCCACGCCTTTCAGTTAGGGGACCTTTCATCTCATAAAATAAATATTTGAAATGTGACGTATGTACATTGTTTAAGTTGAAGAACTGTGCAAAAACCAATGCCTTTTCATTAATAGTTCATTGACATTCTTAACTATATCATGACTCGCATCTGACTCGTCGCTGGTTAGAATGGGTGATACGAATAACCTTTATCAAAAACTCGACTTCTGAGGATTTTTTTTCAAATCAAGTCATGACTGATTATGACGGATTTTTATAGGAAATATATTGCAATAATTGAATAAAGACTACAAATCATCAGCCGAACAACTTATTCGATTCTTAAATCTTCTTTCATGTTCTTCTCTTGCTGTTGAACTTTAGTCGCAATGTAATACCCAAATTATCATGAATAAATCATTGCACATTAATATTGCTTGCATAGATAAAAGAACAAAGCCAACAAATTTTTTTATCTCCATATTTTAACTGATAAAGACTCTCTTGCGCAACATGATTTAATCCGAATCATGATTGAATATTATCTTCGTTTTCACAGATAGAACAATACTTGTTAGGAGTTTGAATGAAAAAAAAACATGATGCAACGAGTTTGTAATGAAATACGACCACATGACTTAAAATCGTAATTTATCCTGATTATCAGATTATGATTATGGAAAAGAAAGTAAGAGTCTAAAAATGACATCATGTGATATCACCATTTGCAGATAAAGATTGGCTTTCCATTCTTTTTTATAATAAGGAAAATGTTTGTTGTCGTAGAAATAAGTGGTCAACATTTCAACCTTGTACATGTTGCATTCTTAACTTGAAACATTTTCTTTAATGTCAGAATCATCCATGATAATCCGATAATCATAATCTTATATCTAAAATTAATTCTGATCGTTAAGATAGTAGAATCTGAACAATTAAAAAAAACTAGTTATTCCTGAAAAAAAAGTATTTGCAAGTTATATACATCATTAATTGTATATACACCAAAATGGAAAGTGTAACATGTATAAGTTGAAATTAACTTTCTTTTTAACTAAACGAAAGTATGCACGGGAAGAAACAAGGATTGCAATTTTTTCAATGATTTCGATTTCAATCGGTAATTCCAAGGGCTTTTTGCCAAACATAAAAAGAAAATGAAATTGCATTTTTAAAGAATATTTTGGTCAATTTGGCAAGGTCCCACCTTAACTGGAGAAAAATGTTCACATGACTTTTGTTTTCTTATTCCTGCTTTTTTTTAATTGAGGATTTAGAAACCCCCAAAACATATTTCAAAAATGATCTAATGGTCATGTGATTTGATTTATCAGCTAAAACAATCCCCCGGATGCCATCAAAACTTGGCATTGAATTCTTGAACAGGACGCTATCCCACAAACTTTCTCCACACGACGCTGAGAGTGAGTGATGTCAGTTCCTCTCTCGATGTGTCTTTTTTTTTGTTTCAAAACCAGAAAGGCGTCATTTCCCCTTCACTAAGGTATATCCCAATGTCCTTCTGGCTCTGAAATTGGAATTCTATACATTCCTTGGTGTCATGGTCAATGTTGGTTCCATACTGGAGGGATATCTTTTGCATTGATGTGGTGCAATTATTGTCTAGTAACTTTCATTATTGTCAGTGAGATTCACCGTACATCCGTGACTTGTGTCACGTAGGTCTGACAATAAACACGAAATATATAACAAATGAACAAATGAATGAATGACTATAAAACAATTAGTAAATTGATAAGTGAATGAATTCGTTAATAAAAGGTAAATCAACAGATTTAAATGAATGAATTAAAAAAAAATAATATGGCCTTTGTTTATTTTCCGAATGATTGTGAATAGAAATAAACGTAGAGACAAACGAACAGGGAAATTTGCATACAAAAAACAATAAGGAATAATTGCTTGCTGCTGCTGATGATGATGGTGTTGATGATGATGATGATGGGGGGGATAATGGTTGTGGTTATGATGATGGTGATCATTCTGATGGTTTATAGTAATTATGCTTGATATGGATGGTTAAAAGATAAATAGGAAAGAGAGATGGAAAGCAATATTCTATCTTGACTATCACCGTTTTTACCGTACGTACATTTTATAAAAAGATTAAACCTGAAAAGGTTTCCAGTATATTAATATTTTCTGCGATCATATCATACTCACGAATATACACTAAAATATATATTGACAGTGACACAACAAACTAATGATTTCGATCATGATTGTCGAGCATCTGCAGAAATTTAAACGTGAACAAAAAATATCAACATTATCGAGCATAATATGGGGTTCGATCACGGCCACGGCACTGATGCCCTTCTACCCTGCATTTGAATAAATGGAAATGCTTTATGCATTATTTGAAACTAGAAAAATATCAGTATGTATTATTATAATTCTTGCTTAAAATTGTGGTATATTCTATTCATCATGCTTATTCATAAATGTATTTCTTCATTTTGATATGAACCTTGGTATCTTTGTTGTTTCATGTCTCTCTTGTGGCAGAGAGCCCCTTATCTATTGAAAACTGTTATCATTTTATCTGGCATCATTTCCACTGTACTATTTTCCACCTGCCTCGAATTTCGCAGTTGCGAAACAAGCATGGAGTCAAAGAAGTGGTAGTCTCAATCGGTAAGACGGTGTTTTTATGTATGTGTGTGTGGGGGGGGGTGTAATTAAACTGTTAATATTAACTTTGCTCTCTTCTTTTCCCCTATTGTGTTCTTCATATACCATCTCTCCTCTTCTTGTCCAATCCCTTCCCCATCTCTCCATCCTCCTACCCCCACCTCTCTCGGCTTTATATCCTTATTATTCTATATTCTGTCTGTCTCTCTCTCCCTCACTCCCCTCCTCTCCTCTCCTTCCGTTGCTATCCACCCCCCCTCCCCCCGCACACAACCTCTCCCAATTTTTCATTATCCTCGATCTATCAAGATGATCAACGATTGTAAAATGAATGTTTTAGTCGCGGGGGGGGGGGGTGCCCCTGCCTGTATTATACCACCCCCCGTACAGTCCAACTCTTCCCATCAATTAACCACCTGCTCCAATTATGATGCATGTATACATCTCCTTTAATTTCTTCTTTCTACCATTCGTCATCCCATTCATAATTTTATTCATAACAAAGCCATCCAACCAACCAACCAACCAACCACGAGTTCCTCGATCAAAGTCATTCCTCACTCCTCTTATTGACGACTACTCATCCATCATGGAGACACAAGTCTATGCGTCATAATTATTAGGTTTATTTTTTCATTCATTCCTCTAACCTTTTAATTTACCTCGGGGTGTAAATTAACCCACTTCGAATATTCATATAATTATGATTCAATATTCAAACACAATAAAACCAAGAAGCTCATTCAATTCGTTCAAACCACGAAGATTGGCATGCAGCTTGTGGACGAGTTTGAGGGAAATATTGATTTTAACAACAATAAATCAAGAATGGGATTCATGTTTTCATTGTGAACCCACAAATTCCGTCATATATCATTGACAAAGATAGGATAAGATAAGAGGAATAGGATAGGAATAGTGGGATGATACTAATTTCAAACTCAAGTTGGTGAATGAATGACGGTTACACATCGTAATTCCGAAGGTTCTTTATTCCGAAGGTTCGTAATTCCGAAACACGTAAATTGCCTATACCTCGATGTTCGTTAATCCGAAAACGAAAAAGGGTTCGTTAATCCGAACATTTGTGGCGTAATTCTGAAGGTTCGTTAATCCGAAAAGGAAATGAGAGTCGTAATTCCGAAGGTTCGTTAGTCCGAAAACGAAATGAACAACGAACCTCATTTCATTTTCGGATAAACGAACCTTCGGAACAACGAACCTTATTTCGATTTGGGATTAACGAACCTTTGGAACAACGAACCTCATTTCGTTTTCGGATTGTCGAACCTTCGGAACAACGAACCTTATATCGCTTTCGGATTAACGAACCTTCGGAATATCCGAACCTTCGGAATAACGAAGCTTCGGAATTACGAATGTATGCGATGAATGACGATTGTACATGGATCATAATTGCTCAGGGTTATTTTGCGGTGTTTATGAAGAAGAGTTCGATGTATCATTCGTATTGTGCCATCTTGTTTTTTTTATCGATCGACACGACTCAAGTGAGAAAACAAATCACAGAAAATTCTCGGAACCCCAGATAGTGAGTCGAAAAAGATTGAAAATGAGATAACAATGACTGTGAAATAATTTCCCACTTCGTGTGCTGGATTTATTGATTGGGGATTGAACTTACCTTAACCTTTTTTTTTGTTTTACACTGAAGTAATGAAAAAAATGCATGGTGTAAACTCTAAGTAAACACCCCAGTTAGAGGGCCTGCATGCAAGCAGACTGAAATTTTTTTTTTCGATTATTGGTGTCTTGATATTATTTTTTTAAAACTCATTTCAAATCAATTCAATTCATTTATATTTATCTTTCATCCTTTTCATATTTACAATGATAGTCCAATTTAAAACATATGGAAATGGAAAAAAATAAATGAATTGATATGAAATGAAATATACAACATATGACATTTTAATCAATTTGTACAATAACAACACCGAAAGGGGGGGGGGGTAGACCGGCTTAAAAGCAAAGGTGGTAGATTGTGGTAAAATTTATAACATTAGAATAAAATAAGTGGATAAAATTAATGAATGAATTAATTAATAAATAAGTAAATAAATACATATTTTTGATGAATTATGATAAAAATGCACACAGAAAATTGAAACTAAATTTTGGATGGTGCAAGGGATAGCAACGAAATGTACGTGTCAATCTCGAATAGGATCGTTAAAAGACCAACCCTCATATTTTGACTTTGATAACGAACGTTGCATCATTCTAAAAATGAATTGATGGACTGATATGAAAGTGTTGTGGAATAGCTGCGACTCACGGATCTTGCCATCCACTCCCCTATTGTTGCGTAATAATACTAGTGACACTGGGAGTATTATGACGTCATCACCCGTCTCGGTTGAAAATCGAATGAAAAGAAATTGTTGGTGCGGGGTGACTTTATATTTTGGTTACCCGTCGGAGAAGTGAATTGATTCGTACATGTTGTTTTTAATCCGGTATTGATGTATTCATATTTGTATGTAAATATTTCATACAGTACAAATATTAATATCATTGTAGAGTCCTTTTAAACATGCATTGTCCGAATATAGGCCCACTGTACATACACAGGCCCTGCCCAATGTATTATCTGTTTATCATCATTATTAGTAATGTTACTATCATTATTTACTTTTCAAACGCCTAATATCCTTTCCTAATTTATCTTTTACTCTCTCTCTCTCTTTGTCTCTTCAATGGTGTTTCTGTCTCACTGATAAACTCTCAAAGAAAAATTAGTACGAATTAGGGCCAGTTTCTTTAGATGTATATGAATGTACACAATTTGATTTTTCATTTTCTCGTGTATTACTCCCTTTAAGCCCCCCCCCCCTCCCCCAGGCGCTTTGTGACTTTACCCTCTGGTACTAATTAAAGCCTTCCCCAGCATTAATTATGCACGAGCTGGACGTATCGTCCCATCTCACATCCCCCTCTCTCTCTTCGCCATTCGCTAAACAGCTTCGTGTGTGAGTGTACACAATATACAAGTGCGCATACATACCAACTCTACTGTACACGACTGTATTCATCAACTCTTCAGTGTAAATGAGCCCCCCAAAAAAATTGACGCGCAGGAGCGAAAAGTTTCCGAATATCCAATGAAAATTTAAAAGGGGCATTTTTTCAAACATAATACTCAGAAAACAACTCCATATTTGACCTATTTCTCTTTCATTTTTATTCTTCCATTGTTTCCCTTTTTGTGAATGGGGGGGGGGGGGGGGCAACAGCATGCCTGTACGCAAATGCGGCAATTATGAAACTATTTATAAACAAGATTTCTGCAGGAAGTCTTCTTTTTTGACAAAAGGAATTACAACTTTAAGAGACTAAGTATATTCATAATAATAAAAGATAGGCCTACATAATTATAAAAACGGAGATAAGAGAAAAAGGGTAAAAAGATAGTGAGATACTGATGAGGGAGAGATAAAGGGGAGTGGAATTGAGGGGGGGGGGGAATTATGAGCACTCAATAAATAGGACAATCATACATCAGTTTAGTTCATAAATCATAATATATATCTCTTTTAATTTACAAGTTTACACGGCAATGTACATGTATGCGATTTGCAATAGTTTTTTTTTACAAACACGTAAATACCATGTACTTAAAGTTTAAGACAAAGAAAACTGAATAAAACATTACTGTTTCGAATTAATAAAAAAAAGAAGTTTTCCCTGATACAAAACAAGCAAAGTATTTCTCCAACAGGAGTGAACCGAAAAGATATCAACTTGTGATTTTAAAATAAGTAATACATGAAATCATCATTACCAACTAACATAGAAACAGATTATTAAATTATAGATTATCAACGAAAGATGAATTTCAGTGCTATTAAGTCAAAAATATGATAATGATCATTCATATGAATATACATGTAATGTGGTTTGTAAAAAATCTGAGACTATATTTTAATCTACTTTTACAATATTATTCCTGAATCTACTGTAGTTATTGTAGTATTTTTTCTGACTACAGATGCATTCACTTGACCTCACCAATATCAGTTTATTACAAAATATCTGGAAAAGTAGCCCCTTTTTGAAGCATTTTAGAGAAATATAGCAAGTTTCTTTCAAATCTGTTAATGCCATAAAACTACAAGTGACAAACATTAAATGATGAATCACTTTCCTCACAGCACAGCACAACAACAAACAGGCGTTACTACCTTGAATGGTTAAACACATTTCTTTCCTATCAAACATTTAAACTGTGGACAGAGAACAGCAAAATCAGAACCAAAAAAAAATAAATGATAATAAAACTCAAGCGGAACTGAGTCACGAAACCACAAATTTAATTTACTCTACTATCAAGTTCACATCGAAACGGTCATCGCTCAAGATCAGACCTTAGCAGAAGATCAAACTCTAAAATGAAAGCCAAGACAAGAGTAGGGCCTACATGTACATGTATAGGCCTACATGTTCATAGGAATACAGTGTAAGCCAATGAATGACCATGTAAAATTTTATCAATCTCAGTGCACAGAAATTTGACATTAGCATACATGTATATTATGAACTGAAGATTCAAATATGAGCCGAACAATACAACTTAGTGTAAATTTTCTCCCATATGATACTACATGTACAGTTGTATGTGATGAAATGCAAGTTACAAACATGGATTTCTCACTGAATTTCTATCCATTCCCCCCATTTCCTCACAAAAAAGGGTGACCTTTAAATTTGACCTGTCTGGCAAGCTTCCAGCCTGGTCTAGGTATTTGGAATGAATAATTTCCTTCCCTTTTGTAGCAAATTTTTTTTCTCTCTCAATTTTGTCTAGATCCCCAACAATCGTTCACGAAAGCCATGCTGTTTTGCGGCTCAAAATCATACATGGCTGGAAAAGGCGAGGCCAAAGCAGGATGACAATTTAATGAGTTTTGTATTATAATAGGCCCAGTGAATTCATATGCCTTTAACATACAATGTACTATATAGTATGTAATGCATGTACCTCAGAAGGATTGCTGTATACAAATATATATTTTTTTGGTTTGGGAAAATACTTTGCACTGTTAAACGATTCGGGATATATATGGGGGAAACCCCTGCTGACTTTCGCTTCTACTCTTCGAGTGAATGAAAACCATTCTTTTTTTTCAATCAACAAGCTCAAGAGTTGTGTTTGGTCATTCTCAATCCAGGGTAATTTTTCAGACATTTCCTTGTTCATTCATGTCCAAAGTTCAGAATCCTCCAATTTCTTTCATGCTTTTGATCATTCAAAACCATATCCTGTACATGTATATTATTCATTTCCTCTTTCGAATGGCTCAATAGCAGGAAGAGGCGGCTTATATCACTGCCGTGCCAATGGAAATGCAGTACTTTAACGGCTATAAGAGATTTAAAAATGAACTTCCTCGTTCTTTGAAAAAATGCAACACTTTGGACTGACAGTACATGTAGGTTCAGTCCAATTGAGGAAATGTGTCTAAAATATCTGGATTTATCTGCAAGATTACAAAGTACAGAAGAGAACTGACCCTTATTTTTTATCGGCCCTTCGTGGCTTCTTAAATTCTTTTACCCCTAATTTGTTTCTTACAAATACAAATAAATGTGAGGCTGATTCATCAAATCCCAATTCACACGAGAGAATTGTGCTTTTGTATGTACACGTACATTATACCATACAGTGTAAAGAATGGGCTTGGCAAGAGAACGCTCAATCCGTCGCTCACACAATACCTGTACGTGCAGTAATGCACACACAAAAATTGGGTGTACATGTACATATACGTGCAGTAACACACACAAATTCGAAACCCGTTGAAATATCTCGCCCACGCACAAGCGATTCAAAGGTCGAACTGGCATGTACATTGTACAGAAATTTCCGTATACTGACTGCCTGCATTGCAGTGAGTACACATTCACCATGCATTTACTGTGGGAGTATGAAGGCCTAAGTGGTTTGTACAAGAAAGCAATGAATGCACAAGCAATACATGAATGCATGTACCAGGAATATCTCAAGTTTATCAATGGATATTCTTTTTTTCTCACGTTATTGCACATCCAAATGGGAGAAACGATGACCAATACTGTTTGATAATGATAGTCGATATGGGCATCATTTTAGAGTAAACATAGGTCCTATTCATAAATAAAGAGCAAAATTTATGGACTCAAAGTCAGGAAAATTATCCAATACATTTACATACAGGTCGACATTATGGTTCCAAATAACGTGCATCAATAACCCTATAGAAATATTAATTGGCCAGAAAAATATGATTATTTTAGAAACAAAAGTTTGAGAAATCAAAAGAAAAATCAGGTCTTGTAAGGCATTAGTTACAAGGAATTTATTAAGAAGATTAAAAATTTATGAGTGACCCTGCTGACTCTGCATATTTTAGTATAATCCAAAGAAAATAAATTTCAGTTATAATCAAGTACTAGTAACAGCCACATACATGTATCAATTATTTAAAGAACTGAATTTCAAGACATATCTTGCACGGCTCACAAAGTAGCTGGTAAGTGGTGTTTGGCTTACTTTGAAAAGAGAAAGAAAATACACCAAAACAAGAAATAAAATCTTTGAAAAATCATATTAGAAAAAAAAAAAAAAAAAAAGACAGACTGCCTCATAATCATTATCATGTAGGCAACATCAAACGGACATCAACGTCACATCCAAGAACAAAATATATTCATCATTAGATAAATATTAATTAATCAGCTGCTAAATATCATGAGCATCCTTTGGTTTTATGCAGGAGCTTTTTCTGATAATTGACTTGTTTTACTGTTTTTCCTCTTTCGAGGCTCAAAATTGCATTGCTTTGCTTTTGTTGAATAAACCAAAAAAAAGTAACTTGCAAAAACAATTTCTACCCTACCATTTGGCGAAGCAGGCAACAGTCATTTATATTGAACTTGGTGTGTTTTCCAAGACTGGTAAGCCTTCTTCAAGTCCATATAAATGATATATCACAGTACAGTTTGTACAGTACAACCATAGAGCTATTGGTACAACCAACAATAATTTTAGGAGTACTTCGAGGAGTGATATTTTCATGGACAAAACAGAAGTAATGTCTGTATTCAATAGCTGTTAGCCTTAGGCCAATCCTGTTCTCCATATCTAGACAACAAAAAGCATGTCATAATTTTGCAACAACTTTCTAGCATTTCAGATGTATAGTGTCGAGGGGCATGTATCTGCAAATCTGCTCCCTTAAAAATTAGAGAGTCTTGAGAGTCGAATGTAAACTGTATTTTTACGTTAAACGTAATCTATAATTTAGCATCATAGTACTGTCTTTAAACATCATTTTAAACACTTGTAAATCAAAGACTATATTCAGTTCATATCTTTTTTTAAGGGAAACAAAGACAGAGTTTTAGAACCTTTCACCTGGCAGTGATAGTTTTCTACATAAAGTAGTAATTTCTCAAGGCTCTTTAAACTCTATAGACTATAGTCTTAAAGATTTGATACTATTGATAGCCAGTGACAAAAAAATATTCTAGTAAATGAGTCTGTTATTGTTGACTTGAAGTATTCTAAAAATATGTTTTCTGGTAGATCCAATTGTATCCCTCGAAGAAAAAAGTTCCATTCTGAAGTTGCTAAGCTGAAATTGTACCATTTGTGTCCAGATTATTCCTGAATAGGGTGCATACTTGAAATCTAGTAGTAGGGTATCTTTCCACAATAGAAGTTTGGCGAATATCCAAATTTCTGCCTGGTTGCTTGACAAAAACTAGACAAGCGAAGTAATTAAAAGTCTGCTCTGTGATGTTTCACTATTTCATCAATAGTCTGAGAGCCGCTAGTCCACCAAGAAAAGCTCCCGTCACCAAGAGAGAGTTGAATGCTGCCTTTTCCTTCCAGTCTTTGGCTTTGAAACTTTCATCAAATTTTTCCTGAAGAGAGAGAAAAAAACATAAAAATTAAAATTCATGTCATTCTAGATTTTTTCTTGATATAATAATAGTTTAGGAATTCTTCACGTATCTCAAAGTCAAAATACATCTTCGGAATCTATTACTAGTATCGCTTTGGCTCAATAATTCTTTTCTTACAATTATTCTTACTTTCATTTTGAACCATAGTATATACCGTATATTGGAAGTGGGTTAAAATAAAAAAGAGATTATAAGATAAAATTTTCTGTGACGTACCCATCCTCCTTGCTTATTTATCCATGGAGTTAATCTTGATGCAACATATCGTCCTGCAAATTCTGATAAGCGTCCTACATGATAACCTTTTCCATTTTCCTGGCAATATTTTGCAAGGCGGGCTGCAAACACATAAACCATCACAACACGTCCCCAGTTACATGACCCTTCCTCAAACATGGCATTCAAACTTGCAGTGAATGCCTCTTCACCATCTTTGTCCGGATCATACTCCAAATTGTTCACTAATCCATTCAGGGTGATGGCGTATCTTTCCTCAACTTCATCCCCAACTCTCCTCAATGTCTCTGCATGCTGGCAAGGCGGTCGGCGTCCATTGTGTTTTCCAACTTTGTAGGAAATATAATCGTCCCCAAGCTGTCGTGCAATAAGGCCTGACTCGCCTTCCCCCACCAGAGGATGTCCGTTCACCTCTGCATCAGGGCTTGGTGGTTGTTCCTTCGTGACATTCCCATTATAAAACAACTGCTTGATACTACTTTTCTGAGGCGAAGAAGCAGTGAGAATTGATTCAGACATATTTGGAGCTCTTTCACATCCGCCAGACCATCCAAGACAGCACCATATGCCCGTCTCCTCTTCAGTTGTCGTCCGGTCTTCCTGACTCATTCAGAGAGATCCCCTGTGCTCGCGCTACACACCACAACGGGTCAATGCAAGATCCGAAGTGATTCCAATATTTTCCGGCTATAGCTTTTGGTTGCGCTGCTAGCTGCTCGAGCAGTTGGTGTTTCACAATACGAGAACTGAGAGAACTCCGTGTGTGGTAAAAAATCTATTGATCCCTTATATCTCGGGCTTGCTCTTTATACGTACGTAGATCTATGCACACGAATTCAAACAACAACACACACGAGTGAAATTACGAAATGACGCTCCGTAGTTCGGGTGTGCCGAATATATACGAACGCACGCCGACATCTTAGTTTCGGAGAAACCGAACCCCCAATGACTAAATTCTACCATGACGTAAACTATTGTGACGTCACATCACCACGAGCAACCATTCGTGAGGCCGCGAGAGAGACTGGTTGATCTTGAAAGTTCGGGAACTTCCCTAAATGGCAGCGTCCATATCCCTCTCTATTCATGGGGATAAAACTTATTTCTCTTGGTAAAATTGGATTTGAAAACAAAGCTATCGAGTATTTTCTTTAAAATATGTTTCCATTGGAAAATTGTCTTTTACTCTGATATTGTCAGATAAAAGAGACTGACAATTAATGTGTTAAAAATTTTAAAACCCATACTAATGTTGAAACGTCACATACATTTCTTCACCCCTCTTTCAAATCAATAATGGTTTGATCCAGATTGCGCAATGACTGTGACATCGTCAAACGAATATATACGTTGTTTGACAATATCCACATTCAGTGAAGACGGAGGGATTTTTAATAGTCTGGTCAGTTAGCGAAATTATGTGGACACGGTGGACAAAAGCGTGATTTTTTCTCCAGACCTTTGTTTATGTATAAGAATTAAGAATGGGGTATGCTCCAAAAAATCTGGCTGCAGGAACAGTGAAAAAATGGGTAAAAATGTCAGAATTTATGAGTTCAGATTTGTCTGATATATAGACTAGCGCTAGTGCAAAACTCAATAGCAGTGCATTATTTTGCATTGGATTAGTTCTTGAATTCAGACCCTTTTTGAACAGATCTTCTGTTTGTCCTCGCATCTCAATGCACCAAATATCTGAATGAAGATGCTAACCAAGCCGAAGGGTGACGGTGGAGGGGGTTGAATGTTGGTGTGTATGTACATATTTTGGTCTTGGGGTAAAGGTGTGCAAGACACATTTTTTGCAGGTGTTGGAAATTGTGTTGCCATGGTAACAGTGTATTATTGCAAAAATAAGGTAAAAATCTTGCAGTTAGAACCACTTCCTCTGTTTTTAACCGATTCTCATGAAATTTGGCACACACATTGGCCTTGAGGTGAAGATGTCTAAGACACACTTTTGTGTGTCTTTCAGAAATCTTGTTGCCATGGTAACGACATATTATCTGGTGAAAATTGGGGAAAAAACCTTACAATTCAAACTGTTACATCAGTTTTCAATCAATTTTCATGAAATTTGGCACACACATTGGTATTGAAGTAAAGATGTACAAGGCACTTTTTGTGTGTGTTTCCAAAATTGTGTTGCCATGGGAACAACATATTATATGGCAAAATTTAGGTAAAAACCTTGCAATTTGAACTACTTCATCAATTTTTTGTTGTTGTTGTTTTGAACCAATTATGGCTCACACATTGGCCTTGAGGTAAAGATGTGCAAGAACCTTTTGTCGGAGAGTGCATTGCCTTGGTAACCATATTTAGCCAGAAATATGGGGAAAACTCATTGTGGATCATTCTACTTCTCAGTTTTCAGCCTGTGCTCATAAAAGTTGACACAAATATTCATTTTGGGTAAAGATTCATATTCAGTATTAAAAGGGAATCAAGCCTTGGTCATAATGTTGTGTGCATGGAAAAGGAGAAAAATAAGAAGTTTTAAAGAAATCGGACAAGCAAAATAAAGTTATAGCTGCTTTAAAATTAAGATCCCTAAGGCTATTAGTATGTAGAATTCAAATTGGCAACTGGGTAAGTAAATTATGACAAGGGGTGAGGTCGCAAGGAAAACTTTCCCATAAGACTAGTAATTAGTTATCAGGATTTTTGGTTTTCTCCTAAATCCCAAATCCATTGGGGCCGTAATATAAACCCGGTAGTATGTTTTATGTCGTCATGAAAGAAAGATATAATTTGAAGTAAAACTTTTGACAAAAAAGAAATTTTAGCTAATTAATTATTCCAGTACATGGAAGAGTGGTCCTTGCTTTCTTACATCACTATGACATCACATATGCGGTCAATTTGAAGTCTTCATGGGTATAGTGATTACCAATGTTTATAACTTTAATATGTTCACAACTTTGTTATGGTTTGTCCGATATTGTTCAAACTTTGACCTAGAAACTTGTCTGATTTTTCATTTTCCTCTGAAACCAGTGTTTATTTGGGTTTGATTCCCCTTTATAACGTCATATAATAGCGCAGGGTATTAATCACCTTCAATGACATTTATAGGCATTTTTGGGGGCGGAGAAGGTCCTTAAAAACTGACAACATAAAAATATAGAAGGTTAAAGGCCATGACCATGACTGAGGAACTTAAACATTCTTAAAAAAACACCCCTTACATTTTTTTATGTGGGGGGGGGGGCTTTAGAAAATTGCCACATAAAGAGTAAAAGGAAATTATAACGACTAGGAACTTAACCCCCCCCCCAAAAAAAAAAGGGGGGAATCCTTTACACTTCAGCACATTAATTTAAAGCCTCAAACATTCTGCTTTGAAAAAAGGGGTTTCTGCTAAAAAATGTATCAGCCCCCTATTTTTTCGGGGGGGGGGTGGGTTAAGTTCCTAGTCATAATCCTTTAACTGTAATTTAATGAGGTCATTTTCTAAAGACCCCCCCAAAAAAGAGTAATGTCTAGCTTTAAAAATGCATTAACCCCTGAGGGACAACGGTGTATACTGGTTTGAGCATGGGGAAGTAGAACTAAAAGTGGTATGGGGAGGGGTGCACATCTTGAAAAGATGGAACTAAGGTTTGGAAAATCAGCTGTTGAAAGTAGAAGGGGTACACATTTTGTTTTGCTTGCCAGTGTTGGAACTCCTCTGCTTCAGTGGAAGGTGTCATATTCACCCAGTGTACCTCCAGCCTATATGCCCTTAAGGGGATGCATTTTTTAAGAGTGTTTATCATTTTTATGTTTCTAATGGCCACTGCCTTTAACCTCCTTTGATGTCAGATTTAAAGGACTAATCCTGCCCCTTCCCCTCAAACCCAGAAATATTAATGAAGGTGATTAATACCCCCACATTTTAATGCAGAGAATACATTTAGAATTTAATATGAATCTTTACCCTAAGATGAATATTTCTTCCAATTTTTATGAGCACTGCCTAAAAACAGGGGAAGAAGTTTGATCCACAATAAGTTTTCCTACATTTCTGGCCATCATATGTGGCTACCCTGGTAATACACTCTCTGACAAATGCAAAAAAAGGTTCTTGCACATCTTTACCCCAAAGGCCAATGTGTGAGCCAAATTTCACGAGAATTGGTTCAAAAGTAGTTCAAATTACAAGTTTTTTACCTAAATTTTTCCATATGATATTTTGTTACCATGACAACACAGTTTCTGAAACACACACAAAAAGTGCCTAGTACATCTTTACTTCAATACCAATGTGTGTGCCAAATTTCATGAGAATTGATTGAAAACTGATGAAGCAGTTTGAATTGTAAATTTTTTCCCAATTTTCACCATATAATATGTTGTTACCATGGCAACAAGATTTCTGAAAGACACACAAAAGTGTGTCTTAGACATCTTCACCTCAAGGCCAATGTGTGTGCCAAATTTCATGAGAATCGGTTAACAACAGAGGAAGTGGTTCTAACTGCAAGATTTTTATCTTATTTTTGCAATAATACACTGTTACCATGGCAACACAATTTCCAACACCTGCAAAAAATGTGTCTTGCACACTTTTACCCCAAGACCAAAATATGTACATACACACCAACATTCAACCCCCTCCACCGTCACCCTTCGGCTTGGTTAGCATCTTCATTCAGATATTTGGTGCATTGTGAGATGCGAGGACAAACAGAAGATCTGTTCAAAAAGGGTCTGAATTCAAGAACTAATCCAATGCAAAATAATGCACTGCTATTGAGTTTTGCACTAGCGCTAGTCTATATATCAGACAAATCTAAACTCATAAATTCTGACATTTTCACCCATTTTTTCACTGTTCCTGCAGCCAGATTTTTTGGAGCATACCCCATTCTTAATTCTTATACATAGACAAAGGTCTGGAGAAAAAATCATGCTTTTGTCCACCGTGTCCACAAGTAGGGCATTTTTGACGCTAACAGACCAGACTATAATACGTCTTGTAAATGTTCTTCTAGAAACTGAAGTTGTAACATTTACACAGTATTTGCAGTTTACTACAAGTTTGTTGTAAGAGAATCTGCCGTGAGTAGACATCTACCAATTTGTATACTAATTTGACGTTTTGTTTTAAAATTTCATTTTTTTGTAGGGAGTCTACTTACGTCCTCCATTGATTTGCATGTACTGTAGTGTAGTGTAGTATCAATATACATGTAGACTATGTTATTTCAGTGGGTCTACTATGTTGATGCAGAACTTAGGTTAGATAAAATGGTAATTGTCAACTGACATTCAGAGACAAAAGTTAGTGATGTACATTCCATATCCTACACGTAGGCATACTGATGTTAAAACAATATATGTTTTACAACTTACAGATCTCGAGTAGTTTTCACTTCATTACATGTTCAGACTTTTGGATATTCATTTACATGTTGTTATGTTATACCGAGGTTATTTTACCTGACTGCTAAGAAAGCACGAATGCCTGTGAGCAAGCAACCAGGGGACCAACGGCTTAAGGTCCTCTCCGAGGGACCTGGTAATGAGGATAAATGCCTTACCAAAGGGCACTAGCGCATGATAATGACAACATAATTATTGTCAAGAAAATTCACGAGTGTTTGAAACAAGGGGTCAGTCACAACAAAGCTACATCATGTATTGTGGTGATGGATCAACCTATGCACAGTTTAAATTCAAGGAAGAGGCTGGCAGAGGATTGATCAGGGGCCTTTTGTACACACCCCCCCCCCCATATTTGGGCCGGGGCATGACCCTGGGAAGTCGGGGTGCACCCTAAGATTTGTCTAGGGGGTGCTGTATAATGTTATACACCGTATGCAGCACCCCCCTGGAAATTTTTGTTTTTTACAAAAAAAAACCATTTTTTCCACCAAACCAGCATCCCCTCTTCAAAAATCATTCCCGGGCCCCTGGGCCGATGGCACTTTAAAGCGGAAAGTCTCCCCCATGACTTTTACTCTCCCTTTAATATAATTGCTAATAATTCAATACATTGATACATGATAACAATACGGTGCCCCCCCCCTGAAAGAAACATATTTCACTTTTCTGGTCCAATGCCAATGCATTATTTTTCCCGTTTAGACCTGTAATGATAAATTCGTCTTTTCTTTTTATTTATTCACAGATTGAAAGGCAGTGACTAAATTACAGATATCTAAGAATAAGCCACAGGAATCATGGTGCTTCAAGTCCCGAGCGATCCAGAAGGCCGCTTGACCAAAGGGAATGGGAACACTCGACGAGACCATCGAGTTCTGAGGGACGGCGGAAGCAACGACGAAGGCTGCAAAGAGCACAGCTTGCCAGAGTATTTCCTTCATGGCAATGGCACAAACATATTAAGAGGGTCTGGTCCGCTTGGATTAAATACCACAGATAGGACCAATGGTGTTAACCAAGGAATGGTATCCACAGGCCCTGGAAGAACAGTATCCACCCTACCTGAGAGGGCGCTTCTCCTGGAGAACACTGGTAAAGAATTGAGGAAAGTGGCAGACATGTTCATCATCACCAGGAACACTGGACACGAACTGAGAAGGATAGCTGACGAGGTTTATTTCAAATTTTGCGGGTCGGAAACTCACCCTCCTGATGTCATTCTGTTTGAGGATATGGCTGGGAGTAATCTGCGGAGAAGAAAATCATGACTAGGCCAAATAACCCATGAGGACTAGATAAACTTAAACTATTCAGGAAAATGCTGCAGTCAATTTACTTTTTTATTGTGTACATAACATGTTCAATGCTTGGATAGTAAGTGCACTCATGACAGTTTCTGAGCAGGCCTCCATGTAAACCTGTCCACAGTGCCTTTAATAAGTGTACTTATATAAAAGTTTTTTAAGCAGATAGAAAAAACAATACTGTATTCGTTTTGTATTATAGTTTTGTATATTCACCTTATAAAAAAAGATTATTTATTTATTTACAACCGATTCACAACATGATCTCAAACAGAGCTCAAACACTCGCCTTGATTTTGAGTCTGTGAATGGCATGAATTGAACGTGTGATGGCGCTAGTACTATTATTACCATGTGGAGAGTGAAGCTGTTTTAACTCTGACATGAATCGTACAGGGAATTCACAAACGTGAAAGTATATATTATGATTGTGATGCACACATCAATGTCTTTTTTATATTGTTTTTGGAGTGTACAAGTCATGCAGGTTCATGATAATAGACTATCCTTGCCTTACTTCATTATTGTCTCATAATTGTTAGCTTCATTTTAAAGGTCAAGTCCACCTCAGAAAAATGTTGATTTAAATCAATAGAGAAAAATCAGACAAGCACAATGCTGAAAGTTTCATCAAAATCGGATGTAAAATAAGAAAGTTATGACATTTCAAAGTTTCGCTTATTTTTAACAAAATAGTTATATGAACGAGCCAGTTACATCCAAATGAGAGAGTTGATGATGTCACTCACTCACTATTTCTTTTGTTTTTTATTGTTTGAATTATACAATATTTCAATTTTTACGAATTTGACGATTAGGACCTCCTTGCCTGAAGCACAAAATGTTAAAATAATCGAATTCCACGTGTTCAGGGAGGAATTAAACTTCATTTCACATATGACAATGGCGAGAAAATAAAAATATTTCATATTTCATATAATAAAATACAAAAGAAATAGTGAGTGAGTGATGTCATCAGTTCTTCATTTGCATACTGACCGAGATGTGCATATAACTGTTTTGTGAAAAGAAGCGAAACTTTAAAATGCCATAACTTTCTTATTTTACATCCGATTTTGATGAAATTTTCAGTGTTATGCTTGTTAAATTTTTCTCTTTTTATTCAAATCAAGTTTTTGTTCGAGTGGACTTGTCCTTTAAGTAAAGATTTGTTTTGAACGGTATTGTAAATTTTGATAGAACCCGCATGAAAATAATGAAATAATGCAGTGCAATATTTTCAAAGGATTTGTTTAATGCAGAAGTGTAGTGTCCTTTTGAAGATTAGAGGTTGCAATATCATATTGTATGGTTTGATGTACATTCAGTAAACAAATCAAACATGAAAATGTATATATAATATACAATGAATGGATTTTTCTTCTTTTTTTTCTTCTCCCTCTTCCACTTCTCTTCCTTGGTGAGATTTTATTTAATTTACATAAAAATAATATTTTCAGAATATAGATCATAGTTAATGTTCCAGTTAACCAGTATAGTAGGGACCTAATGTGAAAAAAGACAAGATGGTAAAATAACTTATCAAGGATGGATGTGTGTGTGAGGGTGTGCGTGTGGGGTGGGGGTCTCCAGCAACCCGATAGAATGGCAGTTTTAAAGGGATACTCCATTCTGAAAATAGTTATATATAAATGAATAGATTAAAATTCACCGAGCAAAATGCCGAAAATGTCACCAGAATCTGATAGCAAAGTAATGGAACTTTAACGTTTTGCTTTGTGTCACAACACAGTTACATGCATATCCCGGCGGTATTTAAATAAGGGGACTGGTGACATCAAATTTGTGAAAAATAAGCCAAATGTTAGCGATTGTACGTACGCTTGATCTTTGCGATTGGTTGTAAATTATTTTTGTACATTATTGTTGTATATTATAGTCAATGCAATCGATCGTAGAAACATGATCTACGATCGTTGCTAATGATTGTGTTACGGCCCCCCTGATTCTCACTTTCACGATTCGAGCCATAATTTTTTTCTTGATTATTCATACATACATAATGAGAAAATATCAAAATACAAAATTATTAAAATAGCATATGTGAAATGTGAATACACAATCAAATTACACTGTAATAAACATAGCATTGAAAACGTGATCTATATAAATCGTGGAGTAATCGTATAGCGATCGTATAGTAATCGTATAGCGATCGCGTCGTGCGGATCTAGGTCTGTCGGTCATGGCATTCGCTGTGATTGTAAATGAAATTTGAATGGCTAAATAAAATCCATGATCAGCTACGAAAGGCCAAATGTATAATTTAAAAAAATCAAACAAACCGTAAAAAGCCAATGATATGCAGGCAGAAAGGAGCAAATTCACATGAAAGTTCTTTTACTTTTAGAAGATGTTAGTAGTTATAGCGAATTAGCAAGTGAAAAGACTTTAAATAAAAAAAATTGACATGCTGGTTCTTCCTGCATACATTTTGTACATAGATTTTGTGGATCAATTTATCCCATAAGGTGGCACAACTCACCCCACCAGATGGGGCAAGTTGAGCCATTTGACATCGTGTTTTTTTTTTCAAAGGTCACAATGACTTTCAGTGTGGGGGTAGAAAGTTATATATAGGTGAAAAGCATTTCCCAAGAATCAAATCTAAAGACTAGGTACTTATTTCTACAATATTATCAGTCATTTCAATTCTAACATGCAAAATGCAAAAAGTGTCACAACTTCATTTGGGAAAATATTAATTTCCCTTCAGGTGTTTTGCATCCGGGCTATTGGCCCTGCTTTTATTGTAATTTGTTTACTGCGGACTTATACTGGTTTATATTCAGGGCCGTAGTCTTTCTTGAGGAGCGTCCTTTTTCAAGCCTTTGTGCTTATGACTGTCCTCTCTCATACAATGATTGTTTATGGTTATTTTACCGTGAAAAGTTGTCAGTATATTTTCTATAGTATGATCAATATTTTGCATGAAAATAAAGAATCAATCGATCAATCAATCCTAAATACATCTGTTGGCGCCCCTGCTACGCAAGTTATCAACGAACACTAACGGAAGACAGTAATGTAATTCTGTATGCCAATATGTATGTTTTGATATCGATGGTCCCTAGATAATTTTTTAAAATAATTTTTCATTTTCTTCCTCTTGCAAACCAATAAGTTTACAATCAGAATTCATATAAATCAAGATTTTGTACATTACTTTATACGAAACAAAGAAATATATCAATATCAGTGAGATTGCAACCTTTCATAATTATTACAGATGAAATTAACTGCCCAATTTTTCTAACATAACAATCTGAAAGCAGAGGAAAAAATATAAATCTACTAGTAAAACAGACTTTGTCAGAGATTTTTTTTTCATTAAACAGAATAGAAATTATTTCTTTTTCACATAATTGTACAAGAAAAAATGGATAAAATATTATTCTAAAGGTTAATAAAAGAAAGGTTATTTTGCCTAAAAAGTCCCTACACACTTACCTTACCCCCATACCCCCTCCCCTCTCATCTCTCCCCCAGACACTCACTCAAGCTCACTTCAAATTTCACCACCACTCACAACTCCACCCCCCCCCTTCCCCAGTCACAAAAATCATACATCCATCTACACACGTACACAGATAATACATTCTGCTCTGGTACAACTATCTTTATTTAACAAATAAACAAAACAAATAAATACGAAGCAACTTATATATCCATAGTATTTGTTCTCATTTTCTTAAGTGCACCCCAGCTTCCCCCTTTTTTTAACTAGCGCATGCGCAGTCTCATTTACTGCGACCGCGACAATTTAATGTCGCCGTCGCAGTAAATGAGACTGCGCATGCGCTAGTTAAAAAAAACAGAGAGCGTGTGCGCGGTGATTGGTTAAAAGTTTCGACTATGACGTCATTGCTTAGTAACGTGCGCCAAACTTTCTCCTGGCCGGCCTTGCATGTATACGGTATGAGAGATGCAATTCTTCACATGTGTTTGATCTTCTTTACCTGTTCGATACGGTTGCTCTAGTTAGCTAATTTTCCGGAAATTCGAAGAACTTGTTCAACAAACCATCGGAAACTAAGGTGAGGTCATTTTTTGTATTTATAGTTACATTGTCATTTATATTTCTTCTGAACGAAATGAAAAATATGAAAATTAATTTCATGGTGAATGCGTGTCAATATGTTTGTACAAGAAAGGCTTGTACAAAGGATGAAAACCTGTTGCTTTTCCGCATCAAGTGCATGAGTGTGAGTGATCGTTATAAATAATTAGGTATAGTGAACGATGATGTTGTAATTTATATAATTGTTTGCTTAATCGTGATAAAACGTATTGATAATGATGGTTAACTCCTCAATTGTTATAATAAAGGTATATGCAATCAAAATGGCTGTCTCACGCGTAAAGATATAACTTTGATTATTCTTAACTAGTCAAAATTTTGGGATTGTGTCGTCTAATGCTTATCTAAGAATTCGTCCACAATTCTTTGGCTTTATTTGTAAATATTTTAATCAAAAATCTTTTTTAAGAACCATGGAGAATCCAGAAATTCTTGAGTTACCCAAGGAAATAGATCAGCAAGGCATCCTGCAGCGTAGATTCAACAGACCTCGCCGCCAGCCAGCCGCCACTAGCGGCGAACAGCACGCCGCTGATATGGCAACTGAGATGCATGCTGCTGTGGTAGAAGGGGCTAGTGATGCGGGTGCTATGGCAACCAATCAAGTTGCCCCAACTGTCCAGGACAACGGTGATGATGGGGTTGTAATGGAGGTAGGAAAAATATTATCTGTTTGATTACAATGTAATGTAGAATAGATAAGTAATCAAAATAAATAATTTACCGATAAATAAATGTTAAAAAGACAAAGCATGTCATGATTATGGTACATAATGGCTGTTGATAATGGATGTAATCGAGATAACAAAGAAGGAATGAAGATGAGATTTTAATATTTTTAGTAGAATGGGAGTAGAAGAAGAAATAGATAGCCACTATCCTCATTCGTTGTTGCTGTTGTTGATGATGATGATGATGGTGGTGGTGACGATGATGATGATGATGACGGTGATAATAATGGTGGTGGAGGTGGTGGTGGTGATGATGATGTTGGTGGTGGTGATGGTGGTGATAATGGTGATGGAGATGATGATGGAGATGATAATGATGGTGGTTGAGGTAGTGATGGTTGTTGATTATGATGATGATGAAGGTGATGATGATGGTGGTGGAGGTGGTGGTGGTGATGATGATGATGTTGGTGGTGGTGATGGTGGTGGTGATGGTGATGGAGATGATGATGATGATGGAGATGATAATGATGGTGGTTGAGGTAGTGATGGTTGTTGATTATAATGATGATGATGGTGATTTATTTATGACACTTATGGTGAAGTTGATAATGACGATAATTATTGTGGTTGTGGTGACGGTGATGTCAAGACTGTTAAAACGTTTAGTGTGATTTCATCATATAAATCAGGTAACTGTAGGGTCCTCCATGAAGCACTCCCAGGTTTAATATCTGTAAATTAAATTTATTTGATCTACATATAATAATTATGCAGTTCAGGCTTTGGAAAGAAAAATAAGTGCAAATTAATCTTTCATGATAAACTTGGCAATTCTGGTGAGAAGGAAGCAAGGAAGTACATGTACCTCTAATCGATCCATGATACAGATGACTAAATGAGTCAGAATTATTGAGATATACATACAAACACTAATTGTTATAAGTATGAAGTGGATTTGGTTAGTTAACATATGTCCGTGAACCACGACGTGGTCCACAATTCAGAAGAAAAAAGTAATTATAGTGGCCAAAAATAGTTTTCCTCATATTTATTTCTATTAATATACATGATGTTAAGACGGGAGTCTCCCATTTCATAATTTTACAAAATTTGTTTTGCTTATTGCAGCAAAAAGGGAATGAGAAAAACAAAAACCCTGAGATAATGGAAGTGATAGAGATGATTATCATGTTGATGATGATGAAGATAATGAAGATGATGATAATGATGACGATTAAGATGTTGGTAATGGTGATAATGGTTATTATCATTAATGATGATGGTGGTGGTGGTGGTGATGATGATGATGATGATGGTGGTGGTGGTGGTGATGTGGTGTTCATGATGGTGGTCATGATGATGGTTACAATGAATAAGATGATGATAATGGTGGTGATGAAGATGATGATGATTATGATGATGGCGATGATGATGTTGACAATGATGGTTATGTTGATGGTGATGATGATAATGATTTTTATCGTAATTATGAATATGAAGATGATGACTATTATGTTGATGATGATGATAAAGATAATGAAGATGATGATAATGATGATGATGACGGCGATTAAGATGTTGGTAATTGTGATAATGGTTATTATCATTAATATAAATATGGAGATGATGGTGCTGATGACGATGATGATGAGGATAATGATGATAATGATGATGGTGGTGATGATGATGTTAATGATAATGATGATGGTGCTGGTGATGATGGTGATGATGATGATAACTGTATCTACTCCTGCTGATGATTATAACTGACCACGATGTCGTCATTGGCAATGACAATGATAAGTTTATTTACCATTATGATAAATATCATAACAGGTTACAGAAACACGGACCCTGACAGAACTAATACTAATATTTAGAAGAAAAACATTTCCTCACCTTACAGTTTGCATTATAGCGATAGAATCAGAATAAATTTGAAAAGTACAATACAATACAAGAACAATGAAGGTAACTTTTCTTTTTATTTTATTTTTCTTTGTGTGTATGTGTAAAGGCCGGGGAGAGTAAGGAACAGAACATTGAGCAACAGCTAGCAGCAGCAAATGCACAACTTAAGGTAAACAAACTAAAACAAAATAAAAACAAACAGAATCAAATTTGGTATGTGTGTCTAAGGGCCACCGCACACCTTACGACTGCTTGCGATCTGATTTTGGAACAAATCACATTTTGCTAATTTTCTGAAAATGTGAATGAAACATATCCCTTTATTTGAGGCTAAAATTAATTGAAAGAATACTAATACAAGCTGAATGCCTCTGGCCGTCTCACCTGCATCACGCAGTTCAATATAGCAGCAGTGCTGACTTTGAAAACTACTCTAACTCGCACAAGATGTTCAGTGATACATGGTTACTCTTATGTCCACTTTTTATGAACTAGACCAATAAACTTACAGAGATATGATGGTTATTCAACAAAAAAACCCAACATGGCCAAAGTTCATTGACCTTACATGACCTTTGACCTTGATCATGTGACCTGAAACTCGCACAGGATGTTCAGTGATACTTGATTACTCTTATGTCCAAGTTTCATGAATCAGATCCATAAACTTTCAAAGTTATGATGGTAATTCAACAGATACACCCAATTCGGCCAAAGTTCATTGACCTTTGACCTTGGTCATGTGACCTGAAATGCGCACAGGATGTTCAGTGATACTTGATTACTCTAATGTCCAAGTTTCATGAATCAGATCCATAAACTTTCAAAGTTATGATGGGAATTCAACAGATACCCCCAATTCGGCCAAAGCTCATTGACCCTAAATGACCTTTGACCTTGGTCATGTGACATAAAACTCATGCAGGATGTTCAGTGATACTTGATTAACCTTATGTCCAAGTTTCATGAACTAGGTCCATATATTTTCTAAGTTATGATGACATTTCAAAAACTTAACCTCAGGTTAAGATTTAGATGTTGATTCCTCCAACATGGTCTAAGTTCATTGACCCTAAATGACCTTTGACCTTGGTCATGTGACATGAAACTCACGCAGGATGTTCAGTAATACTTGATTAACCTTATGGCCAAGTTTCATGAACTAGGTCCATATACTTTCTAAGTTATGATGTCATTTCAAAAACTTAACCTCAGGTTAAGATTTGATGTTGACGCCGCCGTCGCCGCCGCCGCCGCCGTCGGAAAAGCGCCGCCTATAGTCTCACTCTGATATGCAGGTGAGACAAAAACCATTTTGAAAGATTGAAAGCCTTTATTTTGGAGTAAATGCAAAATTAGTTTCAATCGAAGCTAATCCTACGACTGCTGTGACGTCATTACGACTAGATATCAAATTTGCTTTTATTCTAAGAAGGATGATAGCATAGTCACAGATTTGAACATACAGTAGGTATTCGTACGATGATTTCGAACATTACACAGTACGATATTCCGAGTCTCAATATTAGCATCAAATTCTACTACGTTTTATTCCAAAATTGAGTCGCATACCAATCGTAAGGACGTGCGGTCGCCTTAAATTAATCAAGGGTAACTTTGCCTCTGACATTTTCAACTTTCACAAGATAAAATATTGATATATTGTTGTTCATGATATTTTTTATTTATTGTTAAATAATCCCCAAGTATCACAAATTTTGGCTTTTTTATGCTATCATTTTTTTTGTAAATAGCAAATACATAATATCACACGGGTGCAACACTGATGTAAAATAGTAAAGTTAATTGTTTGCTTATTAAATATGAAAAAAAGACAAACGATTGTGTTATACACTCAATGGCTTTTCAAACATAAATGAATTGTATTATCTAGGTCTGTGGGATTTCAAGTATATAGGGAAGACATTGATTTCGATTGTTTTTTTTTGTAGTAAAGAAGCTCTTTGCTGATGCATAGTACTGGTTACTTAACATGAGTAATGAGTAATCAAATCAAGTTTTACATTTTTGGAAGAAAACAAAACAATTCTGAATAATAAACTACGGAAAAAAGTGAATTCGCATCATCGGCACCCTTATTCGCTTACTGCCAATGCTGCGCATATCACTATTTTGTGAAAATGAATGAATATAGAAAATGTCATACATTTTCATCCGATTTCGATGAAATTATCAGTGCTATGCTTAAAAGAAAACTTGTTATCAACTCAACGTTTTGTTAAGGTGGACGGACGTTTTAGACCCTCGATCTAAATATACACCTATTAAAAAAAAAACCTTGAAAATATGCAGACTAGTTCGATTTTAACCTTCTTCAGGCTGATTTCCCTTAAATTAAGTAGAACCACCTAGTGTAGACCTGTCTTCTGTATTCCCTTTTTTTGTAATTTTCACTAGGACTTCAAAGCTCTCTTCGATGCTGCCAAATCCCTGACCGGTTCCACAGAGGACATCCCCGCCGGAGTTCTGGCGAAGGGACTCTTGTCTGCTTGGGAGGAGAAGCAGGATGATGCCCGCCAGATGAAGGCAGAGATCGCTCAGATCCAGAAGGACAAAGATCGCACACAGGATACGCTCAAAGTGATTTACTTATTACAATTGATT
This sequence comes from Lytechinus variegatus, assembly GCF_018143015.1. Taxonomy (NCBI): domain Eukaryota; kingdom Metazoa; phylum Echinodermata; class Echinoidea; order Temnopleuroida; family Toxopneustidae; genus Lytechinus; species Lytechinus variegatus. The sequence goes on from NC_054744.1 coordinate 8,132,958, forward strand.
AAAAATTAAACGATTATTCATTGATCAAATTTTGTTAATCGGTTTGTCAACACATCTGGTTTATGGGATACAATGAATAACCTCATGGCATTTGTAACAGTTTTTCAACATTTTTTTGTTAACATTCGATATCCATGCAGAAAATCGTGACGATTGTTTTCTATTTCATTCTCATTGGATATCCTTCGTTCATTAAAGTCACTTATATATTTGTCCATCTATCCATCCATCCTTCCATACATTTTACATCTGTTCATTCATTCATTTTTATCAACTCATCAAAATAATTCCTTACATGCTTTCATCTTTTTATTCTTCCATCGACGTAGACCCTTGAAGACCAGTTGAGTGAACTGAGAAAGGACCGTGTTTTCAAGGCTTGTAAGAAACATCAGAGAAAATGGTGGCGCCGATTTTGCTTGTGTGGTGTCGTCAAGAATAACAACAAAGTGGGCGTGGCCTCTGATGAGGTATACATTTTGCTCCATCCGTTGGTTTAAAAAATAAAATCTTGCGTTCATTCGTATAAAATATACATTGCTTGGATTATTTGACAATACTGTACTTTTATGATTAATTTTCTCACTTCATTCTAAATACCCCCCCCCGCTCTCTCTCTCTCTCTCTCTCAACAATCAGCCAGCTTTGCAATCTTTTATCTTTTTAGTTTTCTCCCTAGCTGTTCGAGTTTTTTTTCCATTTCTAATAACCACCGTCCCTTAACTCACAAAGTAGTTTTTCCCCTTTACCATCATGATTTATTCATCTTCCTATTTAATCCCATGTTTCAGGATGGCCAATTTGCAGATTGGGAGACCCATTTCGCAGACGAATTCGCCAAGCAGAATTCCACCATACGGTAAACACCACGTCCCTTTCTTAATTTTAGAGGCGCGTTTCATTAGAGGGGAAGTTCGTCCTAACAATAAAATGATTTTGATAAAGGAGAGAAAATGGCGGGAAAAAATATTGGTGAAGGTTTTATGGAAATCGGTCAAGGAATAACAGAAAAAATACTTTGATGACACACACCCTTGAAGTTAATGATAATACATTTATAAGGCGCCTTTTACTGATGTTTCTAAGCGCACTGTGTTCTGTTTATAATTTATACGAGGGAGAAACAAAATGGAATGGGAAAATAACAAAGCTAATATAACTAATACTAATTATCAAAACTGGTGTGCACCTCCAATTGACCGACCCACAACTGCGAATCATTTACTTAACAGGTAAGTTCTGAGTGGGGTCTTAAACTAACAGACATGGCATTGTGAATGTAAGAGGGTAGATTATTCAAAATTCTATATTAAAAATATTTAAAACCAATTTGATATCAAGTACGTATACAGAGTGAAATTAAAAATAGTCTCGTCGGCTTTTTGCAATGTATTTTCCCAAAATTCTGGAGAAAGATCTTGATTTGCTCCCCTTTTCAACAGTTTTATTTCCTGTGTTTAGTTGTTTGTGTTCTTCTGTATTTCATTTTATATTGCCAATGGTATTCCGTACAGGTCCTTGCAGAAGGAAAAGGCCAACCTGGAAATCCAGATAAGCAAGCTCAATGATAAAAGTGAAGCAACGAAGAAGACGGTCAAGGAGATGGCCCAGAAGCATAAGGAGATGGAAAAGGGAAGGAAGGAAGCGGAGAAGCAGAAGAAGAAGATGGAGGGAGAGAAGGCAAAGGCAGAGAGACTGAAGGGGAAGGCGGAGAGGGATAAAGACAAGGTAGAAAAGAGGATGATGGAGATGGAGAAGAAGATGAAGGAAGCGGAGAGGAAGAGGGAGTACGTGGAGCGGATCAACAGAGCTGTCATTGAAAAACTTAGTCTGATGAAACAGGAAATTGATCTAAAGAATGAAGAGATCAGCCAGCTCAATAAGATCAATGACCAGTAAGTGATTCCTGTTTCTATAATATACATTAACTCAGACTTTTTAAACACGTCTATATAATACATGTATAAAGAATAGAAAGACACCCTCGCATTTGAAGTCGTCATGCTGACTTACCACTTATATTTTGCATAATTTACTTAACTATGTGCAAACGTTCTCAAATCTGTGTTTAAAACATATTTCGTATTTACTAATTTTCCATTGAACAACTACGAACGTATTTGTATTTTTCTTGATAATATTGCAATTCACCTCTTGATTTTGAAGTATTTTTTAAAATGTAATCTGTTTGATACCATATTCTAAGAATGAATGGCAAATAAATCACACATTGTTATGTCACCAAACTCTTTCAGTCTGCAGACGATCACTGATATCAAGATCAAGCGTGAGAGGAGGACCACCATAGACCGTGTCGTCTCTGCCTGTCTTTACATTTATACACCTAAAGAATTATCAAGCAACGACTTGATGTCCTTCAACCAATCATCGGGTCAGGTCAGGCTGGATGTGGTTGGCACGGGTGGCTTTGGCGAGGTAATGATTGGGCGTCTTAACGGAGAGAAGAACCCTGTGGCCGTTAAGAGGGCGCTAGTCACACAAAATCTGACTGCAGAACAACAGGATCTTCAAAGGGAACGACGAAACATCCGCTTCGAGAAGGAATCCAGAGCAGGTCTGGTGATGTCCGACTCGCCGTACTTTCCTCGATTCTTGGGAAACGTGTTGATGAATGGAGATCAATGCCTCGTCACAGAATTCATCGGAGACAAGATCAAAGGCAAACCCTATCCTCTCTACTATGCCATCTTTCCAGAGAAAGGGTGCGATCCTGAGCCGAAGATGAAAGAGTGGAATTTGGTAGCCATCGGTGAGGACATCACTCGAGGCATAATGGACCTGCATGACCGTTCTCTCCTGCACAATGACCTGAAGGATGACAACGTTCTTCTAGAGTTCAGGCAGAATCGCTGGGTGGGAGTGATCATTGACTTGGGTATGACGAGCACAATGTCCTATCCACATTTCTCAGGATCTAACATGTCTACCAATGAGAGGGTATACTTCGTCCATACAGCACCAGAGGTCTTAAATGGCGGTGAGGCGTCAGTGGCTTCGGATATCTTCTCTGTAGGATACATCCTGGATTGCATCGGTAGATTCATCAAGGATGATGACCTACGTAAATTGGGTGGCATGTGCTGTGAGGGAGATCCAAAGGATAGGCCAGCTTACTTGGGAGAAGTGCTTCCTGGCGTAGTTGATATCAAAGAGAAGCACAAGACAGTCGCTCGGCTTGCAGGGGAGCTGATGAGGGATGATATAGATGAGGAACAGGAGGAAGGGAAAGGTGTTGATAAGGATGAAGACTTCCTAACTGAGGAAGAATCCCAGGGAGAGGAGGGAGAAGAAGGTGGTCATCAGGCAGAAGGTGAACAGGACGGCAGAGAACATCAAGGGCTGGAAAATAACGTCCAGGAGGAGGAGGAAGAAGAAGATGGTCATCAAGCAGAAGGTGAAGAGGGTGACAGAGAACATCAAGGGCTGGAACATTACGTACAGGTGGAGGTTGAAGAAGGTGGCCATCAAGCAGAAGGTGGAGAGGGCAACAGAGAACATCAAGGACTAGAAGTTGAAGTCCAGGATGAGGTCGAAGAAGGTGGTCATCAAGCAGAAGTTGAAGAGGGCGACAGAGAACATCAGGGACTGGAAGATTACGTCCAGGAGGAGGTGGAAGAAGATGGCCATCAAGCAGATGGTGAAGAGGGCAACAGAGAACATCAAGGTTTGGAAGATGACGTCCAGGAGGAGGAGATGGAAGAAGTTGGCCATCAAGCAGAAGGTGAAGAGGGCGAAAGAGAACATCAAGGACTGGAAAATGACGTCCAGGAGGAGGGACAAATTGAGGAAGGAGGTGTTGAAGCTGGGGAAGAAATAGATGAAGAGGAAATTGAAGGGCAAGGTGGAGATGGTATTGTGAACCAGGATGAAAGAGACAGACTAATGGACCAACTAGTAAGAGAGCCTGTAGAGGAGGAAGGTAATGGTGAAGAAGACATCCTTAGAGAAGAAGTTCCACATGAACAGGAACTCAGAGATATAGCCGTAGGCAATGGGATGCAGGACGTAGAGGATCAAGGTATTGCAGAACCAGTGCATCCCAATGTCATGGAAGCAGATCATGGTCGAATCAACCTACAGATAGGAAGAGAGAATAACGAACAAGCAGTGGCGGAAGTTGCCGGAGTTGGCTGAAGGTATACAGGATCATCATGGAAGAAGTGGGAACGGGAGTTGGTTCTCTCATGTCGAGTCTAATGAGAAATTTACTACCCTCATCAAGAAAAGGAAATTGTTGATGAAAGAATAAAAATCTAAAGGAAATGCCAACTTGGTCAGCCAGGACAATTTTAACGTGCCAAGGAAACTTTAAGAAAGATCCAATAAAGGAAGCATGGAGACTTATTGATGGAGAAGGAGAGAATCTGAAAACTCAAGGAAACGACAAATTTCATGTAACCAAGGGTAACCAAAACTATAAGCAAACAAGCTAAGCATAAGACAAAATAAGAACATTACTTTTTTATTTTAATAAAAATGTTATATCTTACTTGCGAAAAACTGAGGCAGGAAAACTGAAAGAAACAAGAAATTTGACGGGGGGGGGGAAGAAAACAAGAAAATTGAAAGAAATAACAAATTTGATACTGGGGGAAAGAAAGCAGAAAATCTAAATGAAACAACAAATTTTATTGGGGGGAATAGAAAGCATGAAAAATCTGAAAACAAAAAATTTGATGAAAGGGATTTTTGTATAATCCAGGAAAACTGTTAAAAATAACGAATTTGATTGACAGAACAAAACGAAGAAAAAATCTGAACTAAATAACAAAAATCTTTGAACAGTCGCATGGAAAACGAAGATTATGATATTCCTTCTTTTACATGACGAATATCAACTCTCTTCATTGATGGATGGATAATAAATTTAAATTAATGTAACTAAGGGTAACCAAAACTATAAGCAAACAAGCTAAGCAAAAGACAAAATAAGAACATTACTTTTTTATTTTAATAAAAATGTTATATTGTACTTGCGAAAAATGATACAATCGTGTTACATTATTTTCTTAATCATGAACTCATTTGCTATGATACGACCAAGGGAATGAAAATCAAGCTTTGCTTTTCTCGGCAAGTCTCTCCGTTCATTTCTCGTTTCTTTTTATCAATAAAATTACTGCAACAAATTGTAGCTTTGTTTCATTAATATTCAACATTTGTTACGAAATTTCATTGATTTGTCTGTATTATCTATTATATTGAATATGTATTGTTGCTTTGATTGTATTTTGAAAAAAATGTTGAACGGAAATAGATAAATCTAAATAAATCTAAAATAGAGGAAATCAGGAGAGCAGATAAACACAAATTGTCATTATTCTCATAAGAATCCAGACCCAAAGTTTAAAGATAGATTTGATGGGTTAGAGCAACGAACGTAGAGGGCAGCAACACACGGCAGTGTTGCTGCCAAAATAAGGAAGTTGTTGAATTTTAAAGATTTGCATTATTCCGGTGAAATACAGTTCTAGGCATGTCTTCATGAATATTCATTAGGTCGACTGATGATGTCATATCTCAGCTTGTTCTTTTATATTTTATTATATGGAATCAGGTTTATTCAAAAAAATTCTACCAAGAACTAAAACAATTGAATTGACAACTGATTAAGTGCATTAATAATTCTTTGCTGCAACTTACATCATCATGATGGAAACACACAATTTACACATGAAAAATAAAACAATTATGTTTTCATGTAATAACATAAGAAAAAGGAAAGTGGGGATGTGACATCATCAGCCCACTTTATGAATATTCATGACGATATGCATATGACTGTTTTCACAAAATAGTGATAAATTTTAAAATTCAATAACTTTGTTATTTGTTATCCGATTTTGATGAAATTTTCAGCATTTTGCTCTGTGAATTCTACTCTATTTATCAAAATATAATTATTCTCAGCCTGGGCCATCCCTTTAAGATACAGGGTATATACTTAATTTACAACAGATGTTGCAGGGAAATAGAAAGACCAGGAAGATAGAACCTAAGGCTAAGGATTCATATAAAATAATTTAGTGTAGAGAGAGGTAAGATAGAGATAGTGGCCCATATTCTGAAGTCAGGTTTAATTTAAACTCTAGTTTTAAGTTGTGGTTTAACTATGGAAAGCCAGTTGTAACATAAATCTGTAACAGTAAAGGTTAAGATGTATCAGCTCATTGACTCTCATATCATTCTTAATTGTACAACGCCTACTTAGCTTGTTGTACGCGATCAAATGGGAGGCTGAATGTCAAACATTCGTACCGTTGCACACAAGACGTACCATCCAAAATGTACCATTGCACGGCTTTAGGAGGTGACGTCACAATGCGATTTCATTGAATAAGGTAACAATCAACGAACGTAGAGGGCAGCAACACACAAGCGTCAGAGTTATCAATAGACAGAGTGGCGACACGCGCACTGAAAACATGATACGCGCGGTCAAAGGTCAGCCATGGGGGGCTGATTAGTTCCCCTGCGCACATGCAATTATTTGGCAATCATCACTATTTTTATTCCCGTTTTTATTATTCCTGATTAATTGCTTTTCGGCAAACTAGCCTAGGTCCGGAAGAAATAATAATCGAGTCTAAAAGTAATTTCTCCTCTTTGATTTAGAGCTTGATGATGGATCCCCTTTAACATTTTGGTTTAATTGTCTGGCAATATTTATTAAAGCTCAATTCCGTTTTTTTTATTGAAAATTAATTTGAAGAATTATACAAGTTTGATTCACTCAATTTATAAATAAAAAATGGACAACAAAAAATAGGCAACAATATGGGAATACAAAAAATTAACAAGGTGATGCCGAAGACATACTGGAGTGGAAAACTTGAGGGAGGGGGGGGGGGGCAGGGCAGTTTTTTCCTTCTGAAACACACTACACTGAAATTTGTAATCACAACGCCGGTATCGTACGGGGGATAATAAACAAGAAGCAAAATATAAGTGATCACACAAAATATATAGGAAAAGCATATATTTTGACGATATATGTTTTTTACTTAAAGTTAGAATTTGATATAGTCCCCTGAAAAATGTGGGCTATATTATTATTTGCGCTGATTTAGGGGGTCGATCGGGCCCATACAGGTGGCAACTCCTAGCTACAATATTTTCACTGACTGTCAATCAATTAGAAATAGGAGCATTGTACTCATATCGAATTTCATGTCTTAAAATGAACTCGAATAATTTCAACAGTTTGAATATTAGAATTTAATTAAGATGTCAAAGGCTTTGTAATCGGATCGGCCGGCAAACTTGTCTTTTTTATGTCACTTAAAAATTAACCATTTATGTTTCTGTTTTGTATAACGAAAAGGGGAGTCTTAGTGATGAATTATTTCTTAATTTATTGTTGTTTTCTTTAGTATTATCATTATTATGACTATCATCATTGTCACTATTAATAATTATCATTGAAATCATTATTTTTATTATGATCATCATTGCCATCGTTATAATTACTATTATTAGGGCGGCGAACATCATACTTTCTTTCTCTTTTCTTTTTTAACTAAAAAATTGAGGCGGTTTTTGCCACCCCCCCCCCTCCTGGCGATGCCCTTGATAAGCACTATCATCTTTTTGATAGGGGGCAAACGATCTAAGCGTTATATAAACTTTTTATCAAACGAAAAATAGGGGGTATAATGAAAGTGCCAATACCCATACAATCGTACAAATTCCCTTCGATTTTCTCTTCTTTGTTTGAACTATTTAAAAATATTGATATTTTAAAAAAAATGTAGAGGGTGATCGCCTTTCAACCCGTTGGGCCTGATCATCATTATCATAATATCTTGTACATATCTAAAGAAATGTGATTTATAGTTGTTTCCATCTTAACTTTCATCAGCGGCCGCAATGTCATTCTAAGTGAAATGATGTAGGCTTATTTTGAAATGATCATCTATTTAAATGCTGATTATTTTCCTCTTATTTTCGGAACTTTTCGATCTTCTTAGTAAAAACACTTTCACTTGATTTTAAATTTGCGGATTGACAATAATTGTCACATTAAAAAATATTTACCTCCATTTCCTTTCATTGGTTTAATCTGACAATTCTCCTGGCAAATGGTGGAAATTGTCAATAATCTTTTAGTTGTAAATGTACATGTTTATCAGTACTACCCCTCCCTTTATCACTCTCTTTGCCTCTCTCATCTCTGGGTCTCTCTCTCTCCCTCTCTCTTTCATTCTCCGATGTATACCTTCCTTTCTCTTGTGCAGTGTAATAAAAAAGAAGAAAAACAGAGTCTAAACTTTTATAAAGACGCTTGTAATGCATGTTTAAGATGGAGAGCCTATAGCTATAGCAAGATCAAGGACAAATATTGAAAATGAGGGAGAAAACAACCAGACTGCTTAACCCATAGAGGCGGATCTCATTGGCGGAGCAAAAAAAGGGGGGAGAAGAAAACAAAAGGAAAAGGGAAAAGAGAGGAAGGAGGGAGGCGAGTGAATAAAATAATGTGAGGGGAAGAGTTGGAAAATACCCCCAAAGTATCTTTCATATCACAATATATTGCATGTTTGATGTCTGTGATACATATCTTGTTCAATATGCTGATACGGAGCTTAAAATATCAAGTTTTTAAAATTAATATAATACAAAACATATTTCAGCTCGGACATCGAGCTTTCATTATTTTCTTTGATTTAAAAATTGATTTCTGGGAAATCAATGAAAAATTGAAGTCATCTCTTTGATACTTACTCCAAAAATGTATTTAAAACAACAAGAGCTTAAATCATACTGTATAGGTTAATTCATTTACATGCATCCTATTCATAGTTACAAAAGTGTGTCAAGTTTTCAAGCCTTTACATCAACAAATTTCGTAATCTCATTGGGCTTATTAATTAATAAATAAAACGATAAAATTTTCGAGAATTCTTGATAATTCAATAATTTTTTTATAATGGAATATTGACACATTTCATTTGGCGTTTAGGAAGAGGAATAGAAAGATGACCATTTTCATATGATGACAAAATGTCCTTAGAATGTCCCAGTCATAGGTTAAAATAATTCAAGAAATATCAGCTCTCGCTTCACTTTCGCATCATCTGTTACATGCATTCCATATCCACTTTACATTTTTCAGATCAGAATATCAAAATATTTAATGTAGGAAGATACCTAATTACCCATCTTCATGGTTTACAAAACATGAATAGAGAGTCCCGTTTTTAGGTCTACATGTAAGTCTCAATTTTTTTCCGCTCGCATTGTTTAATTATTCTGTTCATGACTACAAAATTAGAATTTCCTTTTTTAGGTCGGAATGTCAAAAATTTTCAGCACGCGCTTCTCGCTTGCATTACTTGATTGATCTCATATGTATCGTCGTCATGGCTAACTGCAAACAATCCTTAACAGGTCCCTTTTCGATCAGGCCAGAACGAATATTAAAAAATTACTATTTATTCATGAATTATTTAGCTACATACGCATTTTGTTCAGGATCACAAATTACCCAAAAATGTTCATTTTTCAGGAAAATCTATATGAAATTTTTGAAAATTTTAGATCGAGCTTCGTGCTCGCAATAGTTTAAATAGGGCCTTTATATATTCATGTTGTTTTGTAAGAAAGAAGTGACTGTTAGGTCTAACCCTTCAAAGAAACAAACGAAAGTAAACTTTGAGCAGTCGATTGGGGAAAATGTTGGTGAAAAAATTCTGCCCCACCCCCTTCCCCCTCTTGGCAAAAGCTGGATCCTCTCCTGATCACCTGATACTTTTTTAAAAGAGAAAACAATAATAAGATATCATAAGTGATTTCCATGTAAGAAATACCGGTATACTTCTCTATGCACGATAAGATGGATTCAAACAATACTTTGCTTTTAATCTTGCGTTATGTCACTCAATCCTTCACATCCAATAAAGCTCATAAAAACTTTTAAATTGCGCATGCCTATCCTATATATACATCGAGAATGACAATAAGAATGAAATAAATCTCAATCGGAAAATCATATCTTGGTAATTTTCCCATTACATTATCACATGCATTAGATTAAAAATAAACAGGCTGTTGAATCAATTTTAATTAAACTAGATTTTTTAATAATGAATTTCAAATTTGAATAACAGACACTTCTTCTTCTTCCTCTTCTTTTATCGGAGATCAGCATCAAAATGCAGTATGTTGTAATCCATCCATCCATCAAGTACATTGCATTTGAAGGTGAAATTACATAATCAATTCATTGAGGACAGGAAAGAGATACGTTTCATATGAATTTTATATAAAAATAGCATATATGGAAATGCATTTTGATATAAGATAAAAAAGATGGATTATACATGGAAATATAAATGTACATCCTAGCACAAGGATAATAAGGGAATTTCATTGAAATGTAATACAATAGTCCCAATGACATGATGCATTTGTAACAAAAAAGAGGAAATACCATAACAATACATTCATGAAAATAAAGAACAATCATACATAAAAATTATATCAATATATGTTGTTCATTCTTTCCAAATTGCACAATTATAAGGGGGAATGAAAATATATTTTACTTTCAATCTTGCATTATTTCCTGATTGTGTTAACTTTCATTCCCTGATAAATTATTTTTAAAACATTATCAGCTGAGATGTTTATTAGATTATGACTTACCAGGAAACCACCTTTGAAATGAGTAAACTCTGTTCAGCTAGTTGTTTCCAAAGATGCTTCAAACTTGTAGTCACTGAGGTCATTACCTTAATTGCATGATCTTTGAAAACACATGCAATTATGATAACAAAATTAGTGATCAAGTACAGTTACCAGCAGATAATCCATAATGAAGATATGAGGTGCTTAAATGTGGCTACACATTAGACCTGTGCCATTGCCATCATCAATCCACGCAAGCATTGTTGTCATAGTCATATTAAGGTCAAAGCACATGTTAACACATTTTGAATACTACACTGACATACACTTAGGAGTGAATAAAATTACAGTACTGTCAGGAGGCCCTGAACTTGTAGCTAGATGAACGATCCCCATAAACCAAACACAGCTGGGTTACATGCAGCAATAAATATGCAGTCGCTGATAAATATATTTGTACATGTAGATCCAGCACCATTACTGCTATTGAGGACATAGACCAAAGCACTTTGTGTCACCATTCCTTCTGTTTGTATTAATTAGAATCTAGATTGATTCACCTGCTGTCTTGAGAGGTAGATCTAAGGTCTTTTATTGGATTTTAGCCTCTAAATATCGATTAGTTAGAATCAATCTTGGCCTAGACTAGGTCTACATCTACTGTAGATATTGACCAACATTTATTAGTCCCTAGTCCAGATCGAGTAAATAGACTTGAGTATACTGTCTGCAGTTCAGTTGTTAGATTGCAATTTTAATCTAGCAACTGCACTGCTTGCAGTGCTCAAGTCTTATTACTGACCTGACTACTTAGGCCTAAACTAAAGTTAGATTTATGTTTTCAAAAAATCTAATTCTAAAATTGTTAGGGCCTAACACATTTGCCTTATAAAAATATATTAACAAAAACAGAGTCTACAGTATAATATAGGGATACTTTCCTCTCTGATGAGATATTTTCATCTATATATCAGTAGATTTAAGATTAATACTAGCAACTTAGAACTAGACCTAGGCTAGACTAAAGTCTAAAGTTAAAAAGTGCCTCCACCCATTGCCATTGGTGGCGCCATCCCTGCAATTATCCGCCTACGGCCTATAGGGTGGGCTAAGGTTTCCGCCGCCGAAAGTTCCGGCGGCGCAGCTCCTTATCTTTGGCTAGGGTCTTATGAAGGGTAGTCCCATATGCTAAATTTTATGAACTGTTTTTGGGAGAAATTAAATGGATTTCCCCCAAAATATCATGAAATAAGTTGTTCAAAGATCCTTCAACCTTGACAGTCATAGTAAAACACTATTTTCAACTCGTTGAGGTAATTTGTGCAAAACATGATTACACAAAACGTGAAAAATGCATTTTTTCTCTCTTACCAAACACTTTTTCGACATTATTTTAGAAGCCTATTTATGCAAAATAACACCAGATGTATCTACAAAAAGGCAATTTTATATGTTAAAATACTCACATTGGCGTCTAGAAAATATATCCACGAGTGGAAAGTGTCGAGGTATTTAATCACTAAATGTGAGAAAACGTGTAGTTTATTGAAATTCCCGGAGGCATGCACCAAGCAGAAGATCACAAGCGCAGAAAATATGCCTGAGGGAACTAATTGGGGCTCCATAAAATATTGGACCAATCAGAGCACACTTCCGGTTTCGCCACTCTGCCTATTGATAACTCTGACAAGCGTCAGAGTTATCAATAGACAGAGTGGCGACACGCGCACTGAAAACATGATACGCGCGGTCAAAGGTCAGCCATGGGGGGCTGATTAGTTCCCTCTGCGCACATGCAATTATTTGGCAATCATCACTATTTTTATTCCCGTTTTTATTATCCCTTGAATTGATTTTCGGCAACTAGCCTAGGTCCGGAAGAAATAATAATCGAGTCTCAAAGTAATTTCTCCTCTTTGATTTAGAGCTTGATGATGGATCCCCTTTAACATTTTGGTTTGATTGTCTGGCAATATTTATTAAAGCTCAATTCCGTTTTTTTCATTGAAAATTAATTTGAAGAATTATACAAGTTTGATTCACTCAATTTATAAATAAAAAATGGACAACAAAAAATAGGCAACAATATGGGAATACAAAAAAATAACAAGGTGATGCCGAAGACATAATGGAGTGGAAAACTTGAGGGAGGGGGGCAGGGCAGTTTTCTACTTCTGAAACACTACACTGAAATTTGTAATCACAACGCCGGTATCGTACGGGGATAATAAACAAGAAGCAAAATATAAGTGATCACACAAAATATGTAGGAAAAGCATATATTTTGACGATATATGTTTTTTATTTAAAGTTAGAATTTAATATAGTCCCCTGAAAAATGTGGGCTATATAATTATTTGCGCTGATTTAGGGGTCGGGCCCATACAGGTGGCAACTCCTAGCTACAATATTTTCACTGACTGTCAATCAATTAGAAATAGGAGCATTGTACTCATATCGAATTTCATGTCTTAAAATGAACTCGAATCATTTCAACAGTTTGAATATTAGAATTTAATCAAGATGTCAAAGGCTTTGTAATCGGATCGGCCGGCAAACTTGTCCTTTTTTATGTCACTTAAAAATTAACCATTTATGTTTCTGTTTTGTATAACGAAAAGGGGAGTCTTAGTGATGAATTATTTCTTAAGTTATTGTTGTTTCTTTAATATTATCATTATTATGACTATCATCATTAATACTATTAATAATTATCATTGAAATCATTATTTTTATTATAATCATCATTGCCATCGTTATAATTACTATTATTAGGAAGGCGAACATCATACTTTCTTTCTCTTTTCTTTTTTAACTAAAAAATTGAGGCGGTTTTTGCCACACCCCCCCCCCCTCCTGGCCCTTCATAAGCACTATCATCTTTTTGATAGGGGCAAACGATCTAAGCGTTATATACACTTTTTATCAAACGAAAAATAGGGGGTATAATGAAAGTGCCAATACCCATACAATCGTACAAATTCCTTTCGATTTTCTCTTCTTTGTTTGAACTATTTAAAAAAAATGTAGAGGGTGATCGCCTTTCAACCCGTTGGGCCTGATCATCATCTTGTACATATCTAAAGAAATGTGATTTATAGTTGTTTCCATCAGCGGCCGCAATGTCATTATTCTAAGTGAAATGATGTAGGCTTATTTTGAAATGATCATCTATTTAAATGCTGATTATTTTCCTCTTATTTTCGGAACTTTTCGATCTTTTTAGTAAAAACACTTTCACTTGATTTTAAATTTGCGGATTGACAATAATTGTCACATTAAAAAATATTTACCTCCCATTTCCTCTCATTGGTTTAATCTGACAATTCTCCTGGCAAATGGTGGAAATTGTCAATAATATTTTAGTTGTAAATTTACATGTTTATCAGTACTACCCCTTCCTTTATCACTCTCTTTGCCTCTCTAATTTCTGGGTCTCTCTCTCTCCCTCTCTCTTTCATTCTCCGATGTATACCTTCCTTTCTCTTGTGCAGTGTAATAAAAAAGAAGAAAAAAACAGAGTCTAAACTTTTTATAAAGACGCTTGTAATGCATGTTTAAGATGGAGAGCCTATAGCTATAGCAAAATCAAGGACAAATATTGAAAATGAGGGAGAAAACAACCAGACTGCTTAACCCATAGAGGCGGATCTCATTGGCGGAGCAAAAAAAAGGGGGGGGGGGGAGAAGAAAACAAAAGGAAAAGGGAAAAGAGGGGAAGGAGGGAGGCGAGTGAATAAAATAATAAAATAATGTGAGGGGAAGAGTTGGAAAATACCCCAAAAAGTATCTTTCATATCACAATATATTGCATGTTTGATGTCTGTGATACATATCTTGTTCATTATGCTGATACGGAGCTTAAAATATATAATACAAAACATATTTCAGCTAGGACATCGAGCTTTCATTATTTTCTTTGATTTAAACATTGATTTCTGGGAAATCAATGAAAAATTGAAGTCATCTCTTTGATACTTACTCCAAAAATGTATTTAAAACAACAAGAGCTTAAATCATACTGTATAGGTTAATTGATTTACATAAAATTGCATAATTGGTCGAAAAAACTTTACAAACGATTTAATTCAACGTTTTTTTATTACAACCCTTGATGAATTTTTAATAAAATATTAACTCATGCATCCTATTCATAATTACAAAAGTGCTTTAAATGTCAAGTTTTCAAGCCTTGACATCAACAAATTACGTAATCTCATTGGGCTTAATACTTAATAAATAAAACGATAAAATTTTCGAGAATTCTTGATAATTCAATGATTTTTTTATAATTTCATTTGGCGTTTAGGAAGAGGAATAGAAAGATGACCATTTTCATATGATGACAAAATGTCCTTAGAATGTCCCAGTCCTAGGTTAAAATAATTCAAGAAATATCAGCTCTCGCTTCACTTTCGCATCATCTGTTACATGCATTCCATATCCACTTTACATTTTTCAGATCAGAATATCAAAATATTTAATGTAGGAAGATACCTAATTACCCATCTTCATGGTTTACAAAACATGAATAGTGTCCCGTTTGTAGGTCTACATGAAAGTCTCAATTTTTTTTCCGCTCGCATTGTTTAATTATTCTCTTCATGACTACAAAATTAGAATTTCCTTTTTTAGGTCGGAATGTCAAAAATTTTCAGCACGCGCTTCTCGCTTGCATTACTTGATTGATCTCATATGTATCGTCGTCATGGCTAACTGCAAACAATCCTTAACAGGTCCCTTTTCGATCAGGCCAGAATGAATATTAAAAAATTACTATTTATTCATGAATTATTTAGCTACATTCGCATTTTGTTCAGGATCACAAATTACCAAAAAATGTTCATTTTTCAGGAAAATCTATATGAAATTTTTGAAAATTTTAGATCGAGCTTCGTGCTCGCAATAGTTTAAATAGGGCCTTTATATATTCATGTTGTTTTGTAAGAAAGAAGTGACTGTTAGGTCTAACCCTTCAAAGAAACAAACGAAAATAAACTTTGAGCAGTCGATTGGGGAAAATGTTGGTGAAAAAATTCTGCCCCACCCCCTTCCCCCTCTTGGCAAAAGCTGGATCCTCTCCTGATCACCTGATACGCTTTTAAAAGAGAAAACAATAATAAGATATCATAAGTGATTTCCATGTGAGAAATATATTTCTCTATGCACGATAAGATGGATTCAAACAATACTTTGCTTTTAATCTTGCGTTATGTCACTCAATCCTTCACATCCAATAAAGCTCATAAAATCTTTTAAATTGCACATGCCTATCCTATATATACATCGAGAATGACAATAAGAATGAAATAAATCTCAATCTTAAAATCATATCTTGGTAAAAAGAATAATGGTGAACATTTTTTTTATTTTCCCATTACATTATCACATGCATTAGATTAAAAATAAGCAGGCTGTTGAATCAATTTTAATTAAACTAGATTTTTTAATAATGAATTTCAAATTTGAATAACAGACACTTCTTCTTGTTCTTCCTCTTCTTTTATCGGAGATCAGCATCAAAATGCAGTATGTTGTAATCCATCCATCCATCAAGTACATTGCATTTGAAGGTGAAATTACATAATCAATTCATTGAGGACAGGAAAGAGATACGTTTCATATGAATTTTATATAAAAATAGCATATATGGAAAAGCATTTTGATATAAGATAAAAAAAGATGGGTATACATGGAAATATAAATGTACATCCTAACACAAGGATAATAAGAGAATTTTATTGAAAATGTAATACAATAGTCCCAATGACATGATGCATTTGTAACAAAAAAGAGGAAATACCCTAACAATACATTTATGAAAATAAAGAACAATCATATATAAAAATCATATCAATATATGTTGTTCATTCTTTCCAAATTGCACAATTATAAGGGGGAATGAAAATATATTTTACTTTCAATCTTGCATTATTTCCTGATTGTGTTAACTTTCATTCCCTGATAAATTATTTTTAAAACATTATTAGCTGAGATGTTTATTAGATTATGACTTACCAGAAACCACCTTTGAAATGAGTAAACTCTGTTCAGCTAGTTGTTTCCAAAGATGCTTAAAACTTGTAGTCACTGAGGTCATTACCTTAATTGCATGATCTTTGAAAACACATGCAATTATGATAACAAAATTAGTGATCAAGTACAGTTACCAGCAGATAATCCATAATGAAGATATGAGGTGCTAAAATGTGGCTACACATTAGACCTGTGCCATTTCCATCATCAATCCACGCAAGCATTGTTGTCATAGTCATATTAAGGTCAAAGCACATGTTAACACATTTTGAATACTACACTGACATACACTTAGGAGTGAATAAAATTACAGTACTGTCAGGAGGCCCTGAACTTGTAGCTAGATGAACAATCCCCATAAACCAAACACAGCTGGGTTACATGCAGCAATAAATATGCAGTCGCTGATAAATATATTTGTACATGTAGATCCAGCACCATTACTGCTATTGAGGACATAGACCAAAGCACTTTGTGTCACCATTCCTTCTGTTTGTATTAATTAGAATCTAGATTGATTCACCTGCTGTCTTGAGAGGTAGATCTAAGGTCTTTTATTGGATTTTAGCCTCTAAATATCGATTAGTTAGAATCAATCTTGGCCTAGACTAGGTCTACATCTACTGTAGATATTGACCAACATTTATTAGTCCCTAGTCCAGATCGAGTAAATAGACTTGAGTACTGTCTGCAGTTCAGTTGTTAGATTACAATTTTAATCTAGCAACTGCACTGCTTGCAGTGCTCAAGTCTTATTACTAACCTGACTACTTAGGCCTAACGTTAGATCTATGTTTTCTATAAAAAAAATCTAATTCTAAAATTGTTAACACATTTGCCTTAAAGCCCTTATACAAATTACAAAAACAGAGTCTACAGTACTATAATATAGGGATACTTTCCTCTCTGATGAGATATTTCCATCTATAGATTTAAGATTAAGACTAGCAACTTAGAACTAGATCTAGGCTAGACTAAAGTCTAAAGTTAAAAAGTGCCTCCACCCATGGCAGTGGTGGCGCCATCCCTGCAATTAACCACAGAGATACGATCTTACGTATACAGCTTGTAGGGTGGGCTAAGGTTTCCGCCGCCGAAAGTTCCGGCGGCGCAGCTCCTTATCTTTGGCTAGGGTCTTATGAAGGGTACCGTAGTCCCATATGCTAAATTTTATGAACTGTTTTTGGTAGAAATTAAATGGATTTCCCCCAAAATAACATCAAATAAGTTGTTAAAAGATCATTCAACCTTGACAGTCATAGTAAAACACTATTTTCAACACGTTGAGGTAATTTGTGCAAAACATGATTACACAAAACTTGAAAAATGCAGTTTTTCTCTCTTACCAAACACTTTTTTCGACATTATTTTAGAAGCCGATTTATGCAAAATAACACCAGATGTATCTACAAAAAGGCAACTTTATATGTTAAAATACTCACATTGGCGTCTAGAAAATATATCCGCGAGTGGAAAGTGTCGAGGTATTTAATCACTAAATGTGAGAAAACGTGTAGTTTATTGATATTTCCGGGGGTATGCACCCAGCAGAAGATCACAAACGCAGGAAATATGCCAGAGGGAACTAATTGGGGCTCCATGAAATATCGGACCAATCAGAGCACACTTCCGGTTTCGCCACTCTGTCTATTGATAACTCTGACAAGCGTGTTGCTTTTAGGAAGGTCCACTTCGCTCAGATTTTGTGACCACCTTCTCCCAGAGCACTTTTTTGGAAGATTGTAGAGTTGATTTTTTTTCGTTTGTTCAATTTTATTATTTTTTATTGATAATGAAGCCTCCAAAGAAATATGTTAAATAATATTATTTTTGTATATTTGTATTTTTTAAAAATTGTAAGACAAAATGTAATCATGATTCTTGTAGTTTACGGAGCAATAAAAATACATAGACTGATGACATTTGTGTTACCGCTCTTCTGCTTAATTTCGCTGCCCCTACCAATCTACACAAGCTAACGCCAGAGCAAAGACCGTGATGTTCTGGTCTGGCCGCGCCGAAACTTCCCCGGTCACCTGTACCTCGGTGCGCGTACTGCGCTGCGCGAATGATGTGCTGGCCGCACTGCACTGGCAGGATAATCTCGACGCGACTCGACTTTAGCTAGATATGGACTTGAAAGATATAGACTTGGTCTGTCATTGATGTTGCACTATGGCGGATGAGCAACGATAAATATTCAAGGTTAGAATTTCAATTTTAACTTACAATGTAGATTGTAGTCTGAAAATCTGAAATAATTATGATAAATCCACAAATCCAACCAACATTTTGCAGTCCATCAGGCAGGATCGAATACGGCCACTACTGAACTAGCAAAGCCAAGTCCTAGTCTAACTCTAACGTTAGACCTAATATTAGACAGAAATTATCTGGTTCAGTATCGACCTATGTATATTGGCCGACGGGTCTTGACTTGAGAACTATCAATGGGCGAAGCTCTATGTCACATCTACTTTTACAAAAATTGTGTTAGCATATGCATGCAGCCAACCGTACCCTACCTCAGCACCGACCGGCCCGGGGCGCCGGCGCGGTCGTGCCAGCCATGGCGCCGGTATATCGTACTGGATTGTGTAGGCGCATTACGGTGCAGCGAAATTTAAATAAAGACGTATCAACGTCACGTATACTTGTTATCATATTGATATGCAAAGTCATCAAACCGTTGTCACTACTATGTAATATTTTATGAAAAATACAGGAATAAATGTTTCATATTTTTAAATATGATATTTGATTCAAAAGATTTTCAAGCAAAAATAATGATAACGAGGAAATGAAAATAAATCAACTCTACAATCTACTAAAAAAGTGCTCTGAGAGGATTTCGGTGGTCACAAAATGAGCTTGTCTAAGTCCGGGTGAAATTAGCAGACTGGTTTATTCATGACAGAACTTAATCCCGGTTTACTGAAAATGTACAAAAATTTGTGACAATAATTTAGTGATATATTATTTTCGAAATGTGATACATTATTATTAAATGCTGTATATATTTTTTGTTTTTATTGTTTCAATCTACTATTGTCATTATTCATTTGTTTACTTCTATTTTGCTGTCACTCCGTGAGTGTATTGTATCGGATCATGGTTTCGTTGGCATGACTACCAAATTGTTCGCGTATTTCATTTGCATGCGCGTATCGAGTGGACCTTCCTAATAGCAACACGCTTGTGTGTTGCTGCCCTCTACGTTCGTTGGTAACAATGCGCGTACAGCCCGCTGGCTAAATGCGCAATGTTGTCCAAGATCATGTGCGCTTGTGGGCCCGGCTTGTCGGATTTTGCTTTTTGCTTTCAATATTTTTGCTCCCTTTTCATGGATTACTGCAGGGAAAAACTCTTGTGTTTTTTCATATTTTCGCTAGATTCCGAGGCGTTGTACAACACAAATAGCGAATATTCTCATTCGTGCAATGGTGCGAGATTTCGCATTCGGTGAAAGAAAGAAACGCTCTATTCAACTCGGCTAACGCCTCGTTGAATAGAGCATCTTTCTTTCACCTCATGCGAAATCTCGCACCATCGCACTCTGCCTATTCGCTATTTGTATACTGTCTGGAAAAAGATTAGTAAGATATTGTCTTCAACATTAATGAATTAGATAAGAGCACAGTAAACATAAGCATACAATGCAAACATAATTTTGACATGATTGGCTTCTCATGATTTAAGCAGAGTTATGTGGTCTAAATTAAACCTGACTTCAGAATACGGGCTAATGTGGTTAAGTATAAAAGGAGTGGGAATGAGAGGACCGAAGGAATGAAGTGTAACAATAAGATTCAGAATTAACTATAATTACACAATAAAATATGGATAAAACATCAGTCTACTGTCAATTTTAAAATGCTTATTTTTGTACGACCGCTTGAAGGGAAGGAGTTTTTAAATATTTTGGAGTTCATTTGGCAAGAATTTCTATGTCATGATTGCACTAGATTTAAAGGATTGCTTAAAACATTCAATATTTGGCTTAGGTAATACGGCATTCAGTTAATCACCATTTCGTGTATAATAATAATAGACATTTATATAGCGCCATCTATCTAGAAATGTTCTATTCCGAGGCGCGTTGTTATTATTATTATTACCCCGGCATTAGCTCGAGCTTCCTGTAAGCACTCATGCATTCAAGGAATTAATCCTGCCGGGTACCCATTCACCTCACCTGGGTCGAGTGCAGCACAACGTGGATAAATTCTTGCTGAAGGAAATTACGCCATGGCTGGGATTCGAACCCACGACCCTCTGTTTCAAAGTCAAAAGACTTATCCACTGGGCCACAACGCTCCACATTCCATTCCATGTCTGTCAATAAATAGTTCAATATCATTACAAAGTCTCTATTAGGTGCAAGGCCATAATTATATACATTGGTTAGCTAAATTGCATGAGAAATAACCCATCTTTGTATCAGAGGATTGCCATTTCAGTGTCTTCATTAAATTTACAACTAATAGAAAATCATATTCCTTTATTACAATACGTGCCACTCGCCTTTGCAGTCTTATGATAAGTTCCCTGTTTTTTTTTCAATGAACAATTCCCCAAAACAGAGCAATCACAATCTATACATTGCTAATTAGTTGTTTTAAAAATTATTCAGTAAATCTGTTCTAAGAGTTGAACTTAAGTGTCTTCGATCGAGCATGTAACTTATTATTCTACAAAGATGTTTGACATGAACACTCCTATAAGATTATCAACTTCAACACCTAAATATTTTACAGAATTAACTTGTTTCAGTTGCTCGCCATTAAGCTTTATATCCAGTTTTCCTTTGTTATTTTAATAACGAGTTAAAATAAGCATAATATCCGTTTTAGTAGTATTAATATTTAAGCAATTATCATTATACCACTTATCAATTTCATGTAAACGAACCTGTAAATCGCGTTAAATGTTACTTAATTTAGAATAGGAAATATACAAATTAACATCATCAGCAAAAATATTACAAACAGCAGTGGAAATGCATTGTAGAAAAATAACATTAATAGATGTTAATTAGAAATTTGACGTTTCTAAAGGACACCTATACCCTCGCAGCTTCAGAAATTCAGAAATTAATTCAATATGATTGAATTTCATATCGAGCAGAAACCAATTTGCATATTATTCACAAATTTAGACATTTCAGCTAAAGACTGCATTAAAACTAGAAATCCCACCGTCGTGTAATCAACCCGGAGCTGGAAGACCATGGCAGGAACGAGGACAGACAAAGCTTTTGTCATGCCCGGGAAGATCAGATGAATAACAAACTTTCCCAAAACAACCACGTAGCGCCATTTGTCTGTTGCTTCCGAACCTTCCGCCATTTTGAATCAGAAATATCTACGAATAAATCATTATAGGCTTGGTGATTGGTGAAAAAAAATGGTGAAAATGGTAAAAGCATGAAAATTGGCACCAAGGTAGAGTAAGTTATTCTAAACATTTTTAGCAGGGGGTGTCAACTTGAGCTACCCAAACATAGCAATGGTTGCTAGGTAACATAGCTTAACCCCACTGGTATTCTTTTTCATTGTACAAACCTTTTTAATTTACGAATTGAATTTCATTGATCAAAGATATACTTTAACTATTTATTGCAGGGAACCCATACTAACAAGCCTTGCTTTCCAGTGGGTTCCCTTTTTTCATTTCTGTATATGATATTTTTGTGTTATGCTTTACATTGTAACTTTTGTTAAATTTGGAATGAAAAAGAATAAATGCACACTGAAAACCAAAATTGGTCGCCAGACTAGCTTAAAGTTAGTCCAAATGGTGCCCACCTGGACTAACTTTAAGTTAGTCTGCTTTGCTGGACTAGCATGATGGACTAGTTTTGCTTAGTCCTTCTTGCATGACTAGCCTTTCATTAGTCGGCTGACTAGCATGTTCCTAGTCAAGCGACCAGTTTAACGTTAGTCATGCAAACCCGACTAGTTTGATGCTAGTCCAGCGACTAGTTATTGGTTAGTCCAGCGAGCTGGACTAACATATAGCTAGTCGCTCGACTAGTTATTGACTAGTTTTAAGTTGGTCCAAATGGTGCCCACTTGGACTAACTTCAAGTTAGTCTTGCTGCTGGACTAACCTGATGTTAGTCCATCAAGCTGGACTAGTTTGCTGAACTAGCATGTTTCGGTACGTCAAGCTGGACTAGGTTGCATTACTAGCATGACGGACTAACTTGACGGACTAGCCATCATGGCCATGAAATGATCCAGAAAACCTAGCAGCGCCTTCAGACGTTCCCACCACGTTGCTAGACATCGCTAAATTACGAATGAAAATATTTTCGAGGAACAAAATATGAAATCAAGAAAATTTGTAAATTCATTTACAGTAACAATACAGTTTTATTATCCAAATATCATATATTTCCAAGACATGAAAAGTAATATCACATCATCAAAGTAATGGCATCCAGATGGGCTAGAGTAATACCAAATTTTAGACAAATTATTCCTCACTATTAAAATAGAAAAAATACCTCCTTGACAGTATTCATTAATAAATGCATTCTTTACAATAAAATGTTTTGAATTTGTTATTTGTTCACAAGAAAATAATATCAACCTTATTTCATCTGACTGCTAATGAAATTAAACTTCCAAACATATATGCAAAATCTATAACCTATTTACTTTTCCAAATGAAGATGTTCCTTCTAGATTTAAACATAACATTATTTTAGGAAGTGCAGTTTAATGCGCACTTCATACTACGATTATTTGACGATTTGTTTTTCTTTTAACAAGGTTATGTAAACCATCATATTCAAATTCTTTCTTTCAATTTATATAATGAGATAAAAAAATCTTTTCAAAATATATAACAAAAGAAAGTAATAGAAAATGTACATATTTTTATAGAATAAATCGTAGATTAAAAAAACGGTAAAACAAGTAACAGAGGAAAGAAACGAATAAAGCATTATATACTAAATATTCAAAATCAATACACTGAGCATAGTTTGCATGTACATTCCAGAGGAATACCCACTCGAGACAGGCCTGAACTTGAAAACATTAGAAAAGCGTTAAAAATATTGCATATTTATATACACTAAATACAATCATGGCAGAAAAAAGTAAATCAAAATGAATTCGCATAAAAAATCAAAGTAAATTTTCAAAGTTGTAATTATAATCATTAATTAGATTTCATTCTCGATACAGGGAATACATGTATATTTTGTTGAAAACAATATGGCAATAGGTGAATGTAGGTTGATATTCAATTGAAGGACTTGAAATATAAAAATATACATTTGACAACTTCATTATTTCTGGAAGTATATTTGCTTACTTTTGTTCGATGTAGAGTTTTGTACATTGCAGTATCAGTATATGTTATTATGATCCTCATGAAAATATCAAAACAATAATTTTGATACAAATTCAAGGTATATATAGGGAAAAATTTGGGTTTGTACTCGAGTGACAGAATGATGAAAAAATCCATAATACAAATAGTCAGATAAATTCCTTTGTGAAAAGGGTGATATGTAGATAATACAAATTAGAGAATTTGGTATGTACGAACTGTTTCTGTACAAATAAATCCTAATGCATTATGAAAGAACTAAATATTTTTCTCTGTAATGTCATAACACAAACATTTGCATTTGTTGATTATACAAAAAGAAACTTTTTCAAACTTAGTCATATGTATACCCAGAACATCCAATAATATACTTGGCATCTGATTAAGAAAACACTATTTAGATTTGAAATTGTGAAAACCAACATTTTATAATATACAGATTTAAGATAATTCTGATATTGTTATGGAACAAACCTTAACCAAAGTTATTAGGACACTGGAGTGTTGATTATACTAGATTTCAGCAATAAAGAATTAACACAGATAGATAAAGAAGCTTAATTATCTTAACTCACTGCATGTTTGATTTTTTTGTAATGTAAATATGGCCGTGTATGGAATGTTGTCTCCATCCTGAATATCCATCCTGATGTGGTGATGGTGAGGATTGTGTTCCGTGTCAGTCTAGATGTGTACGGGATTCTGTGACATTCCATATAAATAATAAAACAGAAGATGGAAATGACAATTAGAGTGATAGAAACAATTGGAGAATCAGGAGGATGAAATGAATATTATTCAAAGTTAGCAGCAAGTGCTGGCGAGGAAGCCACCACTATACGAAAATCATAGTAATGGTATATAAATGTATTTTTTGTTATAAAAAAATCATAATTGTCATAGAATTGCCTTTAAAAGATGGCCCCTGTATCTTACGTCATAATTACATGGACCATGAATAGTTTTCATACAGTCTGATACTTGTGGAGAAATCCCCTTAAAACAATTGCCTCATAGCTATTTCATTATAAACATACCAAATCCTAAAGACTAATGTGACTAATGTTTCCATAAGAATGTGTTTATTTAAAATGGAAGAGAACATGGGAGTTAGATGTTAAATGAGGAAGGAACTTTATCAGAAATTTCACAATATTTCATGTTTGTTAAATCATATCAACATTAAGTAAATGTGAAGGAAAGCAAAAAATTACACATTGAAATTTAACTAACCTCAGTTCTGGTGACACAAAGAGATCATTAAACTTTCCCTGAAGAAGTCATGTTGTTACCAAGGACGGGCCTACTGCTTTCGTCATTGCTTCTAGAATGTTTAAATGAAAAAGAAGAACAGATGTTCAATTATTATATTCACTTCATCTCTCTTTATCAATCGATGCAGAATATGTCAGGTACAATAAACAATAAAAACAGCTCATGACATGCAGCTCCTTTACACAATTAAGACCAACAGTGAAACGTTGTTTTGTACAGTATCATCAATGGTATAATGGTAATGGTCAACTTGTCAGTAATTAATCGTTTATAATGTTTTTTTTATTCTGCCTATATTCTTTTAAAATGTAGATCTTTTGAAAGCAGCAGATAAGCATAGAAGCACTTCCTCACCTTCTCTTTCTTCCTGACCTCTATCGTCTATAGTCACAAATGATTGGTATGCTTCTTCTTGCCATTCCTAAATTTAATCGATGAGTTATAGATTTCAGCGGACCCATTTTCAATGATCGGCATATACCATATTTCTTTATTCTGTAGACGACCCATATCTGTAGATAGTTGTGTAAAAAAAATATCATCATCATCGTTTTATTATAGAATCAGTGCGTCTTATTAGGTTGTTTTTTATGTGATAAACAATATGATTAATTAGCTCCTGCAGTTCGCCATCGTCATTAGCAACATATAAACATTAATTTTGTGCTTGGGATCTTTTAAATTCGTGGGTTATGTAAAAAGGGATAAACCTATCGATTTTCATCTACTTGCATCAGTTCATTTATAAAAGCCACTTCTTCTTGAACTTTAGCCTAATAATGGACATAGTTAATTTTCAACACTGCCTACAGCAGGCTCCAATTTCAATTGTTTTTAGTGAGATTCTGAATAAAGAATTTTTCTTGTTAAGATTTCTTTCCAAACTTATAGTGGTACAAGTATAAAAGTATCAAAATCAATACAATCCAACTGACAATGGGGGAATTCAACGTGTAAAACATTCCATTTAAAGACTGCTTTACAAATACAAAGATCCACCTATAATGGAAAATTATTATAAAATTTATATACCTACTTAATATTCCAGAAATCACAAATAAAATATAAAAACATTTATACTACTGAACAGTTATAATCATTCTCACAATTACATATCTAATCTTACAAAATTAAGAAAGAAACACATAGAATTTCCTTTCCTACATGTAGAAAACACAACAATCTCAAATAACTTGGGCTAAGTATGTATGACATAATTTTGAATTTCCTTCAAAAAAGATGCATTCCTGATACTAAAGTTAATTTCAAAAGTTCCACAAATCAATTTAACGCCTATTTAATAGTGCAGAGTCAAAAAATATAACCGAAAACACCCAGCCGAAGTTATCTGCACTATGATGTACTCTCCTAAGAATACGAAAATTCTCACACTCCTCTAACACACTTCACTTATATTGGAAACTGGGCAGTGACTTTCTGTGCCTAATATGCTCTTCGTCCTCTCCCAGATTTGTCTCTTTAGGATCATGCATGATATCGATTTTAATCTTTAAAAAGGAGGAAAATCGTACTTACTTTGAATTTTTCGATATGGTTCGACTGATTCTTGAAAACAGGCAAAAGATACAGGCTTTCAGTAGAATAACTTCAGACTTGCTTCCCTGATCGTATCACACAGCGAAATGATGACCCAAATGATGCATTGTTTGTGAAAGCGTTAATTTGAGCGGGCAATTTCCAACTGAATCAAAAGCTGGCTTAGGATTGGTCTTTGTATCCAAATAAGCAACTTCTTTGTAGTGCTCAGTGCTACTGCATGTTGACACTAATGCATGTGTTTGCTTTTCGGGTAATTCAATGCACAGGCTCAGATTCCAGTTAGGCCTACCTGTAAACACTGATTGTGGGACATGGGTTAAATATGCCTATAGGCAACATCTTGAAAGAATCAGAACATTAATTGCATGTTGCTCATCTTTCATCCAATCTTTTTTTTTTGCTTTCATGCACTTCATGATAATCATTGATATTTTAGAACTTTTTGCATTATTCAACAGATGTCTTGCTCCGTGTCATACTTTGCGCTGCAGGTTTTTCAGTATAACCATGATAATTATTTATTCTGTGAAAGTGCTAAAAATACCTAATCTTTTCTAATAACTATATGATTTAGGCGTACTAATCTTAATGCAGGAATAACAATAGAGGACAATGGTATATCCAAGAGCTTTCTTCATTTTCGTGGTGAAGCCAAACATACTTTAGTTTAAAAAAAGAATTGTAAAAGCTATCTTATTATCAGCATCTGACATGAATTGCCTCAAATTCGACAAGCCAGGCTGGAAAAACTTTTTCGCTATTAAGACAAGCAGGAAACCTTGCATGACAACATATCTCGATTTACAAGACTGAAACTAGTGTACTGCTTGACAAACTCAAAGCTAGTCTGTCTAGATTGACAAGTCATAAACTAGTCCGCCCTGCTTGACAAGCCCGAAGCTAGTCAGTCTGGCTTGACAAGCTACAAGCTAGTCCGTCCTGTCTGACAAGCTAAATGCTAGTCTGTCTCGAATGACAAGCCTTAAACTCGTCAGTCCTGCTTGACAAGCCAGAAGCTAGTCAATCTGGCTTGACAAGTTACACGCTAGTTCGTCCTGTCTGACAAGCTAAAAGCTAGTCTGTCTCGATTGACAAGCGATAAACTAG
Source organism: Lytechinus variegatus (assembly GCF_018143015.1). NCBI lineage: Eukaryota > Metazoa > Echinodermata > Echinoidea > Temnopleuroida > Toxopneustidae > Lytechinus > Lytechinus variegatus. Next base: position 8,160,933 of record NC_054744.1, read on the forward strand.
TCCGTCCTGCTTGACAAGCCAAGAGTTAGTCCGTCTCTAAACTAGTCCAGCACCGAAAATGACATTAGTCGAGCAATTTCGACTAATTTCAAGCTAGTCCAGCAGGCCGAAAGCTTGTCTTAGAGGCTGGACTAGTTTCAAATTCGGGGTTTTCCTAGTCCAGCAGCCTCGACTAACATGCCAGACTAGTAAAAGCCTAGTCGAGCCTCCGCTGGACTAGTTTAGGTTTTCAGTGCAATCAATCAATCAATCAGAAACTGAGCTTTACATAAATTTTGATCTGAAGCATGTTCATTTGTGTCACAACAGTTTTGATGCATTTATCCGTAGCAACGATTGATAAGGGACCTTTCAATAGCAACGAATTGTTTATCATAGTTCAGATCATTATAACTTTCTCAGAATAGCTCAGAAATCAAATCTGGCCCATAGATCTTCGATGTGTTGAATATTCCCCTAGGTAGACCCAAATGGGCACCATAGCAACGGTTGCTACGTATTTTTTTCCTCTGTAACCAATTTTCATAGGGTATGTTTTTCATGATTATAATTTATATGAGCCACATCTTTTCTATTAAAGATTAATACATCAACAACAACCCAGGAACTATTATATTATGTATGCCCGACATTGCAAAGTGCCAGTTGGCTAAGTGCCATTTTGATGTGCGTAAATCATAGAGGTACTAATAAAACGATAAATTCCTGAGATAGATAATCCCATGTGTTCCATATTATTGGCATGATAATACTTGATGCATGTTTAAAAAAACTCACATCAAAATCTCCATTTAAAAACCATAATTATTATGGATGAACCGACACATAAAAGAGATCGACCACGGATTAAATTACACTTTGGTGTCTTTCAGAGCATAGGGTTCTTAATATTTGGCATTACTAAACTATTTAGTTAGGCACTTATCATTGAATGATAATATAGACCTCATGATATTGATCGATATTATTTTGTCTCATCGAGAAATAAAAGTCTAGATATCTATTTTCAGGGGGCCCTCTGAATCTCTTTTAGGACACTGTATGATATCGACAAATGAACTTGGAAAGACTTCCGAACATCAACACGTAACAAGACCATTCTTCGACACCATTCTTCTTGTAGAATGGTTAAAAGGGCTCACTAGGAGGTCATGGGTGCTTCACTACCTAAATATCTCTTATCTTGGAGAGATGAAAAACGATAGCCAAGAATTGATTCAGATATGTAATCAAGTTAAAAATTATTGCAAAAAAAAAAATATCACCGGAAGGTAATTTTCAAATGAGTGCTTGGATAATCCCTTGCCAACATTAGTGGACCTATAACATTAGTGGACATAATGGCACGCACGTGCAGGGGTTGATTTTGACTGGTCAGTTCAGTCTCCAGACGTTTTGACCTGGATCAATCCTACGCAGCACCGGGATCTATCATGACTGGAAAGCTAATGCAGAATTTGATTTCAAAAGATCTTGCAGGACTATGCGCAGCTGACTTTGTAACCTACGTACGTGAAGCACGTCTACTCGGCCACAGAACAGTAGCAGCATGAGGTTCTGATATGCTATTTCCTTCCATATGCCTCCAATATCTCTCATGTCCATCTAAGATGGGAATAATTCTGCAGATTGCATTATCATCTTGTCTCGCAATGTAATGTCCTAATGGGGATAGATGTTTCTTACACTAAAGTTTGATTGATGAACATTCATTGTCCCATCGAAGCCCGGCATCGAAGAGAACGATGACTGAAACTTTCTTGATGCTTTCTTTCCTCTGTTGCCTCTAAAATATTTTTTTTTCGAGTCCAATGCATACTTACAGTCGTTTTGCTTTCCCCTAGTTCATTAAGCCAAGCAGTCTTACCTTTAATTATCGAATAAATATATGTCAATATTTTTTCTTTTCATCATCTAGGAGGTTTTGCAAAATATGTTAATGACTTAAGCATGACCCAGCATTGAAATCAAATTAAAAAAAAAATACGTAAATTGGCAATTGCTTCTAAAACTTTAATAAATTTGGGATTAGAATAATTGTTTCGCCAGCAAAAAGATTGTTTGAATTTATATAATACCAATATTGGAAACATCAAATTATTTGAATTTATTTCCCTACATTTATTTAGGATACCTTATAGAATGAAACACGTTTTTTGTTATGCAAATTAAGCTTGCTTAGTGGAGTTCGGTGCATTGGTATACGTCGACGTGCATGGCACACCGTTTTTGAAAGGTTCAGGATTCAGACACTTGTATCGGCCTCCGCAGTTTGGGGGAAACTTTGTTGTTTAACGTGATTTTAAACGTGGTTTTATGTCCCGCCAGAAAAGAGTAAGTGTTTTTTTAATTCATCAGATCTTTTATGTTTTCCAGATATGTCAGACAAATTAAATAAAGTCAATTTATAGTGTCTCGATTTGCTCGGTTTAGGAATATGAGCAGGGCGTGTAGTTTTTTTATCCGTTTTTCGGACCGGTTTCTGTTTCGGATTTCCGGTTTTCAGTTTTTGTCTAGATTCATTATAAATTATGCTAATTGAAAGCGTTGAGCCACCAAAGTGAAAATTGTATGTTTGTGTTAAGAACTTATTTGCGGAAGGAATAATGATAATATGAGTTTGATATAACAGAACAGAATAGTATTCGCATATATAGATAAACATAATTATGAACACTAAATCAAAACAAGTTTTGATTTAGGATCAAATCATTTCAGAATCAAATGAATGTTTAACTTCATTAATGTATACTAAGAAAAATGTTTGGTTACTGTTTTTATATTTACATTAATTTACAAACGCAAATACGTGTCGCATTTTATTTGCTAGCTGGCAAAGGAAATGTAGTAACCAATTGTTACTGTCTGTGAAAAGAATTAGAAGCAAATGCATTTGAGCTTTGACTAGTTTGATTAAATTGATTGTATATGCAAGATAAACAAAGTGACTTTAAATAAACCTGCATGTTCATAGCTAAAAGCAAATTGACAAAGTCAAAGAAAAGGTCAAAGAAAGTTGCGATTAATTCCAAACAAGAATTTTACACATATCTCTGTTTATTATTTGAGCAAACAGACGTGAATTATAATCATAATTTCGATAACAATTCGGTTTTATACTAATTATGATTACATTGTTTTAAAAGACAATAGACAATGGGTGTTCATGTATGAGAACAATCAAATAATTACACCTGAAACAAGATGCAGTGTGATAAAGCAATTTTATTTATTGATATACTGTAAACTGAACCATGAATGTAAACAAAGACTTATTATTGTTTTATATTTTGTTCAAACAGATCGAATAAATATACGTTTAAAGACGTTATATATCGGTACGGCGGGATATGTGACGGTTTGTGTTCCTTCTTTCGACTATCCAATCATGTTTTTGGAAAAGATGCTCAAATATAACGTGCAAGAATTGTGAAATAGACATCTCAAGTAAGTTGGAAGCTACTTGTTTGCTTTCTATTTTTCAACCATACCTTTTGATGACCTGGTACAGCATACAATATCTTGCAGTCTACCGCTTCATCTTCATGATTTGTAGGATGCGGCCTTAGTGATAAGTGTCAAAGAAATAACCGTTTCTCTCAAAAGATTTTGTTGTATAATCACCAAAATAATGTACTACTTTGTTACATATTCACAAGTAATGCATGTACATTAGATGCTTGAGGCTGTTTAGGTCTACTGAACGGGCTATACAGTGCCCATACAGTCAATGATGCGTGAGGCTGTTTCAGGTCTACTGAACAGGCTATACAGTGCACATACAGTCAATGATGCGTGAGGCTGTTTCAGGTCTACTGTACATGGTATAATTCCTCCAGGGAGAACCTTGATGAGGTCTTGGAGCTTGCGTTTCTCAGTCGCCCCAAGAGCTATACTTGCTGGAGCTCCGGTCCCTGTTAGGGCCACTAAGCCAGACAGGTCAAAGCGTAGAGTCGAGACTAAGAGTTATCCCTGGCCCTTCACGTTGGGGGTTGGGCTCAGGGCTAAGTCGGCTAACAACCCTGTCCCGTAAAAATAGAATGTTACGCAGGGATGTTACGGAAACAGTTAACGAATTAATGGCGTGATTAGCCTGGAGGCGTCTGGGGAGTAAATTAATCTACTTACGTAGGGTTATACTCCCCTAACTCCTGGCTTTGCTTTATATGCCTCTCTGTAGAGGCCAGGATTACCCGTGATGAACTAAATCACCAATTTTGTTTTTTGTTTTTCGCCCAAAGTTATGTACATAGACAAGTTTTATGTTTACCCCCATTTTTAAAAGAATTTTTGTTAATTTTCATTAAATAAATAGCAAGTTAAGAGCAAGCGCGTTCACTTACCCCGTCTGTTTACGTCGCCATTTTTTTATTTCTTTTGTTATCGATACCTAGATACACACGCGTGCAGAGCTGCAACTCAGATTTTAAAAATACTTGCATTTGCCGATTAATATCACGATTCGTAAAATATTTGTTTCGGTTGATAAATATCATAAAGTAATTTATATGATATTTATTGATTAAAACAAATATTTTGCGATTCCTGATATCTATCGGCAGATGCAAGTATTTTTTTAATCCATGTTGGCAGTAAAACGGTATAGGGGAAAAGGATGTGTTGGTATGTACCATAGAGATGTATACTAATCATAATTAGGCACTTGACAATGAATTTCAAGATCTCATCTTCTTCTATCAATTAATCCCATCTAGTTGTGTGTCTGCTGCCCTCTCTTGATAATAATAAGGTAGTTTGGACATGTTGGATGAACTATATTGCCCCCAATTCTTGAAACACGGATAACGTGTTAAGGAATATTGAATAACAGGGATTCTATTGAGAAATTGATACTTACAGAAAAAAGGGTTTGTTTTTCCATAATGGAAATATTCCTCAGCAAATATCACAAAAATTGAATTAACGAAAAATATGAAGTGATGAGATTTCTGTATTTCGAATTATTTGGACAAACAGCAGTTTATACATATGCAAATGAGTAAGGTGAAGTTTCGATGAACGCACCGTTTCAATAGTATCATATCATAATCTGCAATAAGTATTATAATGAATTATTGTTTGCATTAAGAATTTCAATGGTACCAAAATAAAATGCCATCTATGGGCTATCACGAATTACAGCAGTTTTCGGTTCGGATGTTTCGTCCCACAATTGATAAAATACAGGCCTAAACTTAAATGGTAATAATAACAATAATAAAAACAATAATAATAACAATAATGATGATGATAATAGTAACAATAGATTAGTACAGTTTTATATGTGCCGTTCAGAAGAGAAAAAAAAAATCATGCTTTACATCTCGAAGCAATAAGTAGAAAAATATTTATTTTCATGTTGATGAATAACAAAAATAACAAAGATGAGCTTGAAGCCTTATCACCTTTGAAGTCGCCTTGCCCATTTTTTTAACCAGAGAAACTATAAGTATAACCCTAAAAAAGACATGGGAGCGGAGTGTTATACGGCACAACCCATACCCCCCCCCCTTCCCTTGATTTTTCCTTTATTTGTGGGGGTTAAATCTGAAAGGGAACGGTTTGCGCCCCCTTTTTTCATAATACTTTTTTCTTTTCATGTCTCGTGCAACATTTGAGACCAAATTTGCGACGTTTGGTAGGCGGAGCCTGAACTACGTGCGACTATGTGCATTATACTACCCCCTCCCCAACGATTTCCATGTACACATGCCATGCAGATTATGTTTGTAGAAAAGATTCTTAACTTTCCTGTTATCTTTTTTTCCCCAAACGATTATAATCAATTAATAAGTGTTGTTTATGATCATAGAATTGTCACCGACAATTCCCATCGAAAAATTTTTGATAAAAAGTCGAAACAAGGAAACTATTTGAGAAATTTCAAAAACAGTAAAATGCATTTTATAAGAAAATATTGATTAGTGCTATTGATCATTCTTTATGTGCATTTGATCAGAATCCCATATAGTCTCTAAACAATATAAATTACAAGTTAAATGCTTATATTGATAGATACACTTATTTCATGCATGAATTAACAAAATTAATTAAACTTAACAAAGTTTGAATGATTTTGGAACAATATCTGAGAATGTTGTTGATGAGCAATCCCATATTTGAAGGTATCTAAATCTAATCTGATGGATTTAAAAACAAATGTAGAATTCCATACTCTCGTGGACCACGCCTATTCAAAGTCAAATTTCCTATCACAGGGAGAGGAGAGCAAGTCTGAAAAAAGTTATCTTGCTATTGATAGGCCTACAAATATATTTGTATTCGTAGTTTTGACATTTGCATAATTATGACGGAAAATATCTGTGGGGAAGTTATTGTTCGTCCAGATAGATTAAAAGAAAAAAATCACTGCCTAATTGTGGCTACAGTATCTGTACAGTAGAGTGAACAATATAGATACAATGCGGGATGTAGTTGTTTTTGTGTGATTTTCTGTCACTGAAATGGTGCATTCTTGTTCATTATATTTGTATGGTATCCTTAAGGGTGTCGCTATATTTACCAGTTTCCTTTGGAAACTCTGTTTTTCTTCAAATATTTATTGAAAACTTATCATCAATGTATAAAAATAAGACATGATGAGAGATTATTTCTTGGACGTTTTGTGAACGTGTGCTGTTTATTATTATCACCCGTTTGTCATGTATGTGTATATCAAAATAATTTCCAATATTCTTTCCTAAAACTTCTTCTTGTACATTATTTTAAAGCATCCCTTCCCAAGTTAAAAATCACACAAGTTAGAAATTATGTAATTTCTTAGGTCTTGTCCTTTTTATTGGGTCAATTTTATCAACTGTGATGAACTAATTCACTATATTCATGTGTTGTATTGAGATATCCGATTTATATACATGTAATAAAAGGTTGAATTAAATTGAACTGAATATGTTCTTAATTTTATTTTTACTGAACAACCCAAATATTTACATTTCTGTATGTTATTGACTCGAACTATTTTCGATTTTTAAAGCAATAAAACAAACATAAGCTGTATATAGGGAACCTACAATGGTAGAATACCACTTGATCTACTCACACTTTTTATAACGTTCCATTTGGTTTTATGCCACATGGTCTAATTTTAGTTATTGTTAAACAAATTTCTAATTCACATTTAGCAAATTTACCAGTTTGTCTAATTTCCAGTTCGTCTATACCCATTTTATCTAATATCCACTTGATGAACTGTTTAAGAACTGTTTTAATTTGACAAAGTACAAAATAATAAGTATAACAAGTTTAAATTGGTGTTAAATGAACACCAGTGTGTTTGCAGTGTGCAAGCATGCTGACAAGTTTCTTGTTTGAGCTCATTTATCACTCTTTCAATACAGCAATGGCTGGTTGCCCCATCACACTTTGTAAAACATAAAAAAACAAAAAGAAACGAAACAGAGGCAGACGGATATTCTAGATGAGAATTCATAGTTTTTATTGCAATTCTAAATCTCAGCTTGCTTAACACAGCACATGAGAAAGGTCAAAAGTCAAAGGTCATTCTGTCAATTACTAATTACGGTAAGGAGTACGGTATACACATTGAAGCGACACATCATATCACTGAATCAATGCATCTATTCATTGCAATTTAGTCATTATAACATAGGCAACAATATATCTGCCTCTCTAGTTTCTTAATCTCAAATCCGGTGTATTCTTTTCAATTCTATTGCCATATTTGTTACTTCATTCGGTACTGCATAATTTAATGTTCTACTTAATGACGACTTCAAATGTTTTTTGCGATCGGGAAAACAATGAAGATATTCTTGCATTTTTCCTGCTCTACAAACACGGCCTGTAAGTTCTTGAACTGTCTAACATGAGTAAATACAAACACTGTATAATCATCATCAATATTGTATGTCTAATGAGAAGCAATAGAGTTTGGGATAAAAATTACTTAATGGGTATGATTAGTCCCCAAAGTGTAAATAAGTAATGAGCTGAAAATATGGATTGGTTTAGATTTATATATATATATGATTAAACATATCATGTTATATACAATTGAAATATATATGACGATATAATTATATGATTGTTAACAATATACTGGGAAGGTACACAGAAAATATGTTGAACAACCATAACGTACTTAAATCATTAAGACTAACACCATTTCCCTTCAATTTAAACAATCCAAAATAGAAAATACATAGACATGGAATATCTTGTGAAATTTTGTTCATGCAAGCACACACTAAAATTGCAAAACAATTTTTGTTCGATAGCGATAACTTAAGACAACGCTAGAAAATGCATAATATGAAACAAAGTCCTTCATTCAACCAAACCCACCCCCCCAAAAAAAAAAAATGAATAAATGAATAAAAAATAAACCTTATATATATTCGTTGAGTGGCTCAAGCTGTTTATCTTATTTTGATCAAGATATTTAGAATTGTTTAATATAAAAAAAAGACTTCTGTTAAATCAAACAGATTGCACAACTATTACCCATCAGCATTTTCAACACAGTTATATCAAAATAAATCATCATTGCAAAATATAATGCAATACAGTTAAATCCAATTTATGTCATAGCATAAAAATATTTTCTTCAGTCAATCACCACAAAATCTAATTATGAAACTAGGTTTGTTTTAAAAATAATTGTCCATTTCATAAGCTGAAAGTTACAAATATTGATTTTAAAATTGAATCATAGTGATTCTGTATATCAGATATAAATATGTTGTGAGCTATAGTAAAGGCTTGGACATATAGGATTTAAAAGGAAATATCATTTTTTAAACATCTTTTCAATCAAAAGAATAATACAAATTAATAATTTGTTGATTTGGTTATCAAGAAACCTATATATTAACTTAATTTGCTTTACAAGTCACTAAAATATTGTGATTTACTGCTGTCACACACATAGACTTGTGAACATTGAAATGCCTACAGTAACAGGTTACTTATAAACAAACAAAGAAAAGATCTTGGAGAGCAAGTAAAAAAGGTGAAGTAAAATAAAATATCTATGATTACAAATAATCATCTAGTTGGACAATACATAACTTACTTAACACATGCTACAATCAAAATAGTTTCCCTTTGCTTTAGCAATTATAAATGCATGGTAATGAACTGTCTTAACTAATATCAATATTGAAAATGTCTCAAATAATCTTTCTGCCACCACAGATTTTGTTTATGTGACAACATTAGATTTGACAATGCGTTGTTAGACCAATCAATCAGCAAAAAGACAATACAAAGAATTGAATTATATATCTTTGGTAATATTGTACATGACTGCACGGAGAGAAGTCCGACCCGTCTATGCAAAAACATCTGCTGGAGATTCGCGTTGAAACACCACATCATTCTTGCAATGACATCATGTGCTGCCATGATGGCGCTCTTCCACCATCACAACAATTTACACTTCGCAAGATATACATGCAGGGTATCACCTTTTATGGGGCAAGGGTGGAGGCTTCCAATGGGAAAAAACAAAAACATCTTGTTTTCAGCCTGATGAGTAGAATTGTTATATCAAGTTACCCTGGTTGAGCCAAACAAGCCTGTGTTTTGATCATGGACCCATTAACTGAGTGTTGATAAGATATTTTGATAAAGATCATTGGATGTTATATTAAGACATTTGGACATAGTAACAGTGAGGGCTATAGGTACATGGAGAGTTAGATGATAATTTATGAAGATGAAGAGATGACAGAGGAAGAAATAGATATAACAGAGGAAGAAATAGAGAAGAGAGACAGGAAGAGAGAAAGAGAGAGAGGGTAAGAGTAAGGTGAGAGAGTTAGAGAGAGGAACCAAAGGGTTGAAGGGAGATTGGGGAAGGGGGTAAAAAGGGGGAAGAGAGGGGGGGAGGGAGGGGGGAGGGGTGGGGGATAGGGGTGCATAAGAAACTGCTTTATATTTTCATATTGGTTTTTTTTTTCATGCAAGTAAGAGTACAACATGAAAAATGAAAATCCATAATTTATTGTTCGAAATAGACATGAAATGAAATACTCCGAAAATTTGCTTTGCCCAATTGATCGTGGGCCCGGCAGCCACTGTGCTGCGCCAGATCGACGAGGCTCTATCCCTTTAATCGTTGAACGCCAAACGGGGTATCAGCAACTCCCATCTTTTAACGTCTTTTAGTCTGACGCAGCCGTGGTTTGAACCCCCAACCTCCCGGTTGTGAAACGGACGCTCTACCAACTGAGCCAACACACCGGTATATCATGTAAAAACGTAATGAAATCCCTTCAGTCATGTGTGTCAGTAAATAAATAAAAATTCAGCATTATACATACTACTTGTAAATCTCTCTTTGCTAGCCTAATGTCACACATCTGTAGATATTATTCATTTTTCATTGACACAGTGAATAAAAAAACAATAAGTAATCTTCCCTTTCAATACAGCAAGTCGATGGCTTATATATATTTGCACTCGTGTATATCATAAAAGAGGAATATGAAAATATAATAAAATACGGTATATAACATATATACATCCTATTAGATACATGTATATGATTATTGTTACCAAACAAGTGAGAAGTCAGCAGATAATTGCACAAAAAAACATTTTTTTTCATCAAAACGAATTGCACAGATCTGTTCAGCAGATAAAACACAAAAACAGTGAAATATATTTATTTGCAGTTAACAAAAAAAACAAGGTATGTGTCATATGAATGAGCAGTGGAAATGAGAAATAGAAACAGAGCGTATCAGAGAAAATGAGTGAGAGATTGATAGAGAGAGAGGGGGGGGTGATAGGTCGGGGTAATCTGAGAAAATAACAAGCAAAAGTAATATAGAAATAGAAGTTGACCTAATCTGTTCATGTAAATTTAACTTTCAAACATTTCAAGCATGTGTTTCAGCCTAAAATCACCTAAAATTATCATAAGCCACTATAAATATATATTTTCACACATACATCAGCTGAGATTTATTCTCATACCTTGTTAAGTACAATACATCTTGAATATATTCAGATAAAAGGTCACTATAGAAAACACAATTGGAAGAAAGACTTAAAAACCATCACAATACCCAAATTTGAAGCATTCAAATATATCCTTCTTTCCAGCAGAAGCAATGTAATCTATAATGCACAAGTTATACATTAAACAAAACAAAAAATGATAATAAAAACAGAAGCATTTAAAAAATTTCAACACAAGATCAGTCACTAATTTTGCACAGCAGAAAATATATACATACATCAAATGTTCATGAAGGCAGTATAGTGAGCTATAAGTAAGTGGGTATAAATATAATTTTCAATCTTGTTCGATATATTCACATATTCATTACTTTCCTCTTCTGTTTTTACGACCATCAATATTGACTTCATTTCTTCAAATTAATGTAATTCTGCATGTAAACATTTTGTTGACATTTTCTTCAACCATCCCAGGAGGGTTTTTAGCAGACAAATAAGTTCAAAGTTTAGCTTTTGATTATTGGCAATTTGTGGGCTTTTAAAATAGTGAAGACCTTTCTAAGACTGAAAATTGTGGGAACAGAGATATTTGACATTCTAGTCCACATATATATTGAAAATATATTGATTTTTTTTCTTCAACAATTCATTTTGAGGAGCTTCATTAAAATGGTGACAAATAGAATAATCAAATTACAGAATATAAACTTCAGTTTACGTGAGATGTAATATTTCTCGATACTTTTTTATTACGGAAGAAAATTACAGTAGAAAGGTCCCCTAAAGTGATACCAATCAAACTACCATTATATGGGATATATATATATGACACATTTCTGAAGACATGAACCATTTCAGCATTGCGTGCGGTCCCATAACATCACATCAGTGTGCAGTGCACGTACCTTTTCTTGTAAATGTTGATTATCTTCAAATTTTCATGCTGGATTACAAAGTTTATGCACGACCAATATAACTTCCCAGCAGAAACTTTCCCCAAAATATAAATTTTCTTGTTTAGAGAAATTAAAGATTCAAAACTGCATAGCATTTCAGAGACAAAAATCACTTATAAATACACATGTCTCTGCATTTAGAATTTCATAACATAGATAATTCATATCAAAACCATCTTGATTTATCAAATATACATATGCTATATGATATCAATGGAATAATTTCAAACACATATTTTTCTTCCTTAATAGCACTATTTCATCACTCATACAGATTGAATTCATGGGCTCTAGAAGTTAGCTACTTTTCAACGTTATGAAAATGTAAATTACACATACTTGGAATTAATTTTGCACACATCTCAAAAATAATAGTATATAGCAGAAAGGAACATAAGCACTTATACATGTATATTTATATAAGCACATTCAAGTCCATTACATTTGAGGTATAATCTGTAAAAGTATTTGGTATTATCATACTCAGAAAGTATTATAGGATTTAATTCTTTGAATTTGATACTTCAGCCGTGTTGATTTCAGCTCCAAGAAAATGAGTCAGCAAGAGATACTTACAAAGTCAAATATTTTGAAAAATTCATCGGAACAGTATATGTGACAACACTATCAAAATTAAATTTCTTCTCCATATGAACCCACCTGGCATTCATTCAATGAATATTGTTAGGAGAGGTATGAACATGCCTGCAATGTGAGTCCATAGCAGGCAGATTTTCTTTTTTTTTTTGGGGGGGGTTATTTAAAAGGGGCTACCTTTCACCGCCCACATCTAAAAATATGCAACATTTGATGAGCTTTTAACATAGCAGTATATGGGAACTTCCCAGGGCACTTCTGAGCATTTCGGGGGTGGAAACCGCCCCAAACCCCTGGGTATTTTTCCCCCTAGTCCACAGGTTGAGAAGTAGATGATGTATCCCAAACCTCTACACAGAATCTAATGCCCTTACCTCTCAAAAATATAGAGATGCTGAAAATTGCCATTTAAGAAATACAAATTGACTTCTTCACATGGGAAATCAAATCAATATGTATATCTGGATTTTCCATTATAACTACTATCCTTACATTCTTGAAAGCAGGATAAAATCGCTAACATAAAAGTCTTAAAACTGCACCCCAAAAGCACTCCAAGAATATTGAATCGTTATGGATGATTGCTCAAGCTGGCAAATCCAGCCCAAGTAGCTGATAATCAATGATGCATGCGCTAAGAGACACTGTATGTGGAGAAATTTCTTTTCAAGTTCTAAAATATAAATTATTGATAGGTATCATGGGTGAGGGTCATACGATACTGGAGGAAAACAAACCAGATTCATGCTCCAGGGTGACGTCAAGATGGGCAATCTTTGATCCCCCATGTCAGATTGACAGCAGATAACAAAGAATAGCATGAATATTATTACCGTGAGTAGGGGAAAAGATGCCCCAACGCACTGGCGGTGTGTATGGTGCAAAGTATAATGGAGGGTTGTTTCACATAATCCATGTTGCTTAACACCTGGTCTTAAGAAACAACTATAGACTTAAATAAGCTCATTTACCTAACCTGACAATTAGCTTTGAAATTCAACTAATATGGGCTATTTTGGAGGAATATTTTCTTTCAAACAGGGCAAATGACAGGGAGATGCAGATCAGGACACTTGGAGCTTAGTGGGCATCTCTGGAATATAACCCAGTGATTTGATAATCTATCAAGGAACTTGAATACTGAAATAAGCCCAGCATAGGAGATTTTCCAAGAGTAATATCATCAACTATGGAGATGTTGATAAGGACTCCGGGAGCAGGTTTGACTCTTTTTCCAGTGATTTACAGTACAACTCTATGAGTATGTTCATATTATAAGTAACATTGAGTAATTCTAGATAGGGCTGTGTCTTCAAGGATATGTCAAAAAGGACTCCTAATGCAGGGTGGATTTACATACTTCCCATCAACTTCAGGTCTGCTTTAGTCAATGTGTATTTCTAGATAGGGCAGGTCTTCAAGGATATGTTGATCGGAACACCTAAAGCAGGATGAACTTGCATACATTCCATTGTCTCAAGGTCCGATTTAGACCTTGGGTATTTCTAGATTGAGCAGTATCTTCAAGGATATGTTGATCGGAACACCTAAAGCAGGATGGACTCACATACTTTCCATTGACTTGAGGTCCGCTTTAGTACATGACCATTTCTAGATAGAGCAGTGTCTTCTAGGATATGTTGATAAGGACTCCTAAAGCAGGGTGGACTTACATACTTTCTGATGACTTACTGTCTGCTTTTGTCCATGGTTATTTCTAGATAGGGCAGTGTCTTCAAGGAAATGTTGACAGGCACACCTAAAGCAGGGTCGCTTTACAGACTTTCCGATGACTTAAGGTCCGCTTTTAAGTCCATGTTATTTCTAGATAGAGCAGTCTACTGCAGGGTGGACAGGTCCCTTATACCCCGATGATGCACGGAATCGTGTCGGCCAGGAGCAAAAGACTGATGGTCAGGAAAGCGATGTAGAAGAGGAACATGAAGCCTCCCATGACCTTGGTCATGCGCCATTTGTTGACTGCGATGAGGATCACCACCAGGATGAGCATTCCGAAGAGGAGGAAGATGGAGCAGAAGAGGCCCCTGCTGTCCACGGGCACCGGTGTACCGCTACGGGAGAGGCTCCAGAGGATCCATGGGAATGGTAATCTGCAGAGGGAAGAGAAAAGAAAGGGATTGAGACTATAATTACTCTCTGTTATTCGATTGCCATGAGACTCACATTTGCAATAATGACGACTCCTACCAATCATTTAACCCCTCCTCTGATAAGATAGCAAAAATTGAAATGCAACCTCTTTGTCCTGAAGTCACAAACAAGGTTGTCAGCCAGAGCAAAATTGAACAATAAATCTATTACTAGTAGACTACAATAAAGATTAATCCTGTTAATCTTTTTTATTGCAAGGCAACTTCAAGCACAAAGATCTCTGATCTGGGTGTGTACACTGCTGAACCGATCGGTATGAATGCAGCGGGTGAGAGACAGCGCGGTGATATCTAGTCATATCGGAGGTAGCTCTTTTTGATCTTCGATATGTTGATACTAATTAGGCGATGGACTCCTTCGACCATATTTCTTTATCACACATAGCATAACTTCTATTTGCATTTGAAAAAGGCACAAATCCTCAATACTGCAAATTGCATTTTTTTAAATACTCAACACTCTAAAAACACTGAGTAAAATTTTTACCCAATATTGCGTAGAAAGGGAACATGCATGTTTGCTGGGTAATTTTTTTTACCAAACCAACATGCATGTTCCCATTTTACCCAATACAGGGTAAACCTTATTTTTTATGAGTGAAGACGATTCAGAATGAAATATAAGTCAGAAAAAATTCCCTTTTATCTACTTACCCAACTGTTATGTCAAAGATGTTGCTCCCGACAGAGCTGGACACAGCCATGTCCCCAAGACCTTTCCTGGCTACGATCACGCTGGTAATCAGATCAGGTATACTGGTACCAGCTGCCAAGAATGTCAGTCCCATCACCTAGCAAAAAGGAACAAAGAGAAATTTTAAAGTTATTCTATCAATCATCAAAATAAGAAAAAAGACTCAAAAGGAGAGGTACTATGGCAAGCAAGAAAGCAAGAAATTTATCCACATTGTGCTGCAATCGACCCAGGCGAGGTGAATGGGTACCCGGTAGGAAGAAATTCCTCGAATGCTTGAGCGATCAAGGTAGCCGTGCTGAAGCCAGGGTAATAATAGCAGGGCCCGCTGGGAGAACAGTTTTCGGAACTGAAGTGGCTACCCTGGGTAAATATGCCGCTATTATTATTATTATCATGGCTCACTGGTCAACTGTTGGTACTTTTGAGAAATTTTAAGTTATTCTATCGTTCATCCAAAGAAGGAGAAAGATTCCAAAGGAAAGGTGCTGGGGCTCACAGGTCAAGTGGCCAAACTTTGAACCACAGGGTCCAGGGTTCAAATCCCATTGCATCACTCGTGTCCTCTAGCTGGCATGGCATTTATCTACATTTGCCTTTCTCCACCCAAGTGAAGTATACATTGGCAACTGGTAAGAAGGAAAATATTCCTTGAATGTTCAAGATAGCTGTGGAAATAATTTTAAATTATTAGAAACATTGTATAGTTGAGTGTAATTCATTTTTATCACAACTCTTTTAAAGACAGAGTCCTGGGCTGGTATTCAATATCGAGTAAGTATTTTATTTAGCACTTTACTTGGCTTGGCAAAAATGCTTGAACTGGTATTCATATCTCATCTAAGTATCTTACATTATCAAGCCAAATTTAAGCAAAATACTTAGTAATAACCATTGTGACATAGAGTTTAAGCCATTTAATGAGCAATGTATGTATTGCAGTATGTATAACTGCACGTATGCATGTTTGTGCAGGCAAGCCAGACTTACACTAGGTAGGTGGTTGACTCTTTTGCCCCCCCCCCCCATAAGAAAATGAATATCAAAGATGGTCGAGTATTTTACTAAAGCAAAATGCCGAGTAAAAACCCTGAAAATTCCTGCTAAGTATTGAATTGAATACTGGCTCTGGATAACAAAAAAGTTTTATCATGGAGAGAAAAATAAAAAATACATTCACATCTAATGTAGATGTCGCTATGGGCATGTTCTGACATGGAACAGCAAAGCTCAGAAAAGAACGCTCAAAAATTTTGTGTACAAATTTAATGGCTAATGAGGCCAAAAGGGGGGGGGGACTTGAGATTTTTTTTCTCACTTGAACGCAAGTGCATGCTTAGAAAATAATAAAATGTGACATTTGCTGCACAAATCAAGACAATATCATGGTGTTTTCAGCCTTATTTCAAAGGGCAGTGGTAAACCACAGTATTACTTTCATAAAGAGCATTTTCTTTTCAATCTTTACAAGTGTCAATTGTAGGTTTTATGATCTGTAGTATTCTAATATGCAATCAAGCAGACAGTTAGCGAGGAAAAACAACATAATCATCATTATCATCATCATCATCATCATCTGCACCACCATCAGCAGCAGCATCATCATCATCACCATCATCATTATCATCACCACCACCACCACCATCATCATCATCCTCATCATCATTCATCACTATCACCATCATCATCTTCCTCCCCCTCCTCCTCATCATCACTCTCACTTCCATCCCCTCCACCATCATCATTAACACCACTCTCCTCTTCCTTCTTCTTTATCTTCAATTTCGTCATTGTCACAAACATAATCATCAAAATCATCATAACCACAAAATCCGTTTTCTCCATTTCCTCCTCCTCATGGCAGGGGGGGGGAGGAGAGGGGAGGGGGGCAAGATGAGCAAACAGCAATTTAAATTAGTATATGTTCTTGTGGTGAATTTAGAGGTATTTTACAGTTATCAAGATAGATGGTTGGGAGTCGGAGGAAGGGAGAAAAGAACAGGGATGGGGGGGGGGGCACAAGAATAAAAACAGTAGAAGAATGACACTCAAGTCTGTAAACTGGAGCAAGAAATAGAGCAAGACACAGTCCCTTATAGCAACACATTTCTTCACAATCTTTCATTTCAATGCCCTCATACCTATGACATTTCTCAGAATATTTCCATCCCAATCAATACGTGAGACAGGAAACTCTTACACTGCCACATGCGGGGTCTTACTTGTTCCAAGATTCTACCGCAACATGAATCGATTGCTCTTCAAACACCCGCCCTTCTCAATAGTAACTTCTAAGAGGAGGTATAATACAATAGAATCAAGATATTCATTCTCGTTTCAAAAGATACAAAATAAATCTTCATCAAATTTCACTCAAGAGTGTTGTTGTGAGACACAGAGATGTACATTTTTTTCATACACTTTGTTACCCCCATCCATCATTTTTATAGGAATATTTCCCTTTCCAATAAAAATAAAACCAGGAGAAATAATTGAATACTCCTGGAAAAGAATTCTAAAGAATAAGCATGATAAACATGGTATTTCTATGAAAGACAAAAATAATATTTAAAAAATATCTAAAAAAATAAAGTTTTGGAAATAGAGATTCTTTAAAGTGTTAGAATTCAAGTTTCAATAATGCAAGGGATTATCTCATTACCAGGTCCCTCGGAGAGGACTTTAAGCTAATGGTCCTGCAGTTTGTCACTTCTAAGAAAGCAATCATATTTTCTAGCAATCGTGTAAAAACAACCTCAATTCTCATTGAAACAATTTTTTTCCACATAAAGAAAAGCATTTTTTTTACAGAAATCATCAACTATTAAGAGTTATTTTCTGAGGGGAATCATCGATATAACCTAAACTGAAATTATTCCTGAATATGCTCCACTTACAAAAATGCTTGAGAATTTGTTTAAAGAATGAATCATATTATTAATATTTTTCCTCACTTCACCGAGTTCTGCTTGGGCTCTTGGTGAATCTCTTATTTCAAAATCCAAATATAGAATAGTTTTCATAACTTAAGTGATACATATAGTTGAGGAATATATAGGTATGAATAAAGTCACAAATGACACAATGATATTTTTAATCACATTATTGGGACTGAAAAACTCCATCCCATTTGTGCTTTAAGATCAACAATTTTTTCATGTGACCGGGATTGCCATCCGTCGTCGGCGGAGAAAAGCCAAACACAATACCTCATTGTCAAATCATGGGTAGGATTTCTTTGCTTTGGGAGTTACACTAGAGTAGCTCGGAGCAGGCAAAGATGAATGCAATGTCCCGTCATTAATGTGCTTAGCAATGCATCTCTTTCAGGGACTCCAAACCACATAGGCAAACAGTGGCGTGTGTGCCGAGCAAATTCCCGTTGCCATGGTACTTGCAAAATCATGACTAATCTAATAATCTGGGGCTCTGTGCAAAAGAAGAGGCTCGAAATGGAAGCCCGCGGAAAGTAGCTTCATCATCTGGCGTTAGATTACCTAGATCTTATTACTTTATCTCCGTCTCATTACCGTTCGACGGGAGGGGGAGGGGGGATATATCTACTTGGGTTGATGGAGATGAAGGGAAGCGACATTCTGTTTGCAGTTTAACTCAAGAGGCAATACAGATATAAAACGTAGGGAGAAATTAGTGCCGACTCCGGAAAGGAATGGAACAGAAACGGGAGAATAGAGTAAATAGGAGGCTGTTTACTGGGCGCGAGAAAGATGTTAACAGAGAGGGGGAGATGGATAGGCTGTGAGAAAGATAAGAGACCCACACACACATCATTCACTGTCTTCTGGGGCAAACAGAGACAGAGGCAGACAGTGAAAGCAAAAGATCCAAAAAACACTTGAGGGAAGAAGGAAAGAGAAATAAAGTTTACCATAACGAAGAAGACTTCAAAGAGCAAAGGCCTAACGACACACGATATTATCGTGGCTGGGCTGTTAAAACCTTGTATCTCAAACTTTAAAAATTTCGTGGGCACCTTAGCAAAGGCTGTGTTTTAAAAATAAGGAAATGGTGACAATTTCATATTGTGTGTAACATTCTCCTGATACCTGTCAAGAACTCTTTCTAGGCAAATAAAGGCTGCTACCTACATGTTAATACTCTAAAATCAAGCTTATTCTGAGATGTCATAAAAATGAATATTTCAGTTTTGAGATACAAGGTTGTAACAGCCCAGAGACGATATATCATTTAATGAAGCAAAATAAAAGAGACAGATAAAAATGTGTTTATGTAATGAAGAGATATGGGCGGTAAAGGAAAGACATGGATAATGTGTGTAAAACGATAAACCAAGCAGTAGAAAATATAAGGGAAAAAAGAAAAACTAGAAGAGAAAGAAAGAAAATGTTGGACACAGACGTAGTTAGGTAACAAAAATCATGTCGGTGAAAAAATTCTATGCAAGGAGATAACAATCATTTCCCAGCATGCTTGTAATTAATCAACATTCACTGGCTAAAAATGGGATTTTTCTTTTACTTTTTCACCTTTTTCCCCTTTAAATTAAAGACACTTCAAAGGGAGGATGCTCTATGCAGGTGTTATGAAAGTCGATTATGACACACAGTTCCCTCGTGTTATGAAAGTCAATTACAACACACAGTTTCCGAGCATGATCCCTGAATTGAAGCAATCATGTTGATTAATAGGGAGTGAGGTACGAGCTTCAGGTACTCGGTATTGTGTTCAAAACCCTCTCAATTGATTATTAAGGTAGACTAAGTTGATGAAATGAAGACGTAAAATGGAAGGGAGTTCGCAGAAAAAAAAAGACAGAGTGAGACGCAGAAGACGAACAAGAAAGAGAAGAAGGATGAAAGAAATTAAGTTTTTCAGAGTGTGGGAGAGATACAGATAGAGCAAATGAGAGAGAGTGAGAGGAGAGAGAGAGAGGGGGGGAGGGGCAGAGAAAGCCATGGAGGAACAGAAGGAGAAGATAATACAAAAAGACGTTCGATTCATATAATCAAATGCGAGACAACTTTTTTTATTATCATTTATCGGCCTACTTTTTACAACCTGCTGCCTAAATTTCCAACCTGATATGTAATAATCTTGAATATAATTTTTGTACTGGGATACTTGAAATATGTTTTGTTATTTATATGTCAAAATGTACAAAAAAACCTGTAATTGTTGAAAATGGAAATAAACGAAATGAAATGAAATCTGCAAAAATGGAAAGGCTTTAACAATGCAGTCAATGAGGGTTTCTTCACAGCTTTTTTTCTTTTTTATATTTCTGGGGCAAAATTTGTACCCTGTGACCCACCCATCAATATCTGTGTGTGTGGTCTACAATTGTTTCTCAAATGAATTTTTTTTCACATTATTGAACAAAACTTACACAGAATAATGAAAAAAAAAGATATCTGATATATTTTCAGGAATATGTATAGTTACAGAGTAATGGCAATAAAGATCAGAAAAAATACTGAAAAATGCCAATCCATTTACAGTGTGGTCCCACATGTTGTTTCCGGTGTATAGCTACACCAGGAAAAGCACATGGTAATGAAAATGCAGATAATTTCAAGCAAGCATAAATCATTTGGATTAAACTTTGCTGTTCTAAATATGAATCACAGCATATGATAAGCAACTTCCAAACATTTCCTACCGAAATTCGATTTCCAAACCAGCACTTGATATTTGCTTTAATGTGAAATTTTCCCACTTCCAACTTCCTAGAAACAAAAAATGTTTAATAAGTACCTACCCAACTCTTTCCACTCATAATTAACTTAGGCATTTTGCAATACAAACATAATAGTCCAACAAGAGCATTTCTATGCAATGTTTGCGATAGTGAGAAAGAATAGATTGACGGAGTCACTTTCTTTTTATTTAAATAAAATTGAATCTAACTCTTTCATCAGGATTTCCCTCTAAATGCGCAACTTTCTTTGCAACCGGACGGTCAAACTCCAATTCCGCAATGTGTATTCAGCTTTGAGCATATGAACGATGGGCATGTATGTGAATATATTTAGTTTGACAAACATATTGGAGCTCTTGACCTTGTTAAAATGTGTTCACTGATGTGTTCTGACAGGTTGAAACAGCACGTAGCTATTCATACAACTCCTGTTCTCTATCTCTCTCTCTTTCTATTCCACCTCTTTTTACTCTCTCTCTCTGGTTGTATCTCTTTGTGTAATTTGTCATTGTCTTTTTGTTTTTTCTGTGTCTTTTGTCTCTCTCTGAATGTGTATACCTTTGTGTCAAGTTTGTCTGCTGTGCCTTTTTTTAATCTGTCGATATGCATATATATTTTTGTGCCATTTTCTTTTTGTCTGTCTTTCAGTGCCATTTTTCATCTGTTCTTCTGTGCCCCTTTTTGTCTCTTTCTGAATGTGTATACCTTTGTGTCATCTTGTTGTCTTTCTGTGCCCCTTTTTGTCTCTCCCTGAATGTGTATACCTTTGTGTCATCTTGTTGTCTTTCTGTGCCCCTTTTTGTCTCTTTCTGAATGTGTATATCTTTGTGTCATCTTGTTGTCTTTCTGTGCCCCTTTTTGTCTCTTCCTGAATGTGTATACCTTTGTGTCATCTTGTTGTCTTTCTGTGCCCCTTTTTGTCTCTTCCTGAATGTGTATACCTTTGTGTCATCTTGTTGTCTTTCTGTGCCCCTTTTTGTCTCTTTCTGAATGTGTATACCTTTGTGTCATCTTGTTGTCATTCTGTGCCCCTTTTTGTCTCTCTCTGAATGTGTATACCTTTGTGTCATCTTGTTGTCTTTCTGTGCCCCTTTTTGTCTCTGTCTATATATCTATATATGCAAGGGAAGGCGGGGTAAGTTGAGCATAGGGGCAAGTTGAGCCACCACCCCCAGGCCAATAATGAATGAGTCAGACATTGTGGTGGTGTCATGTATTGATGACCCATTACATTACCCTTTACCCAACCATATTGTTTTCGACTTTGAAACAAAACATACTTTTTTAGACGGAAAAATACAAATTTCAGGCAAAAAAGTAAAAAAGGGTGTAAAATAGAGGAGTGCTTTTTACCCACACATGTCATTAAATATAATAAAGAAATAAGAACAATATTGTGAGTCCAGGTATGGATCTTCATTCATTGTTTACAATGAGTTCTATGTGACTCATCAATATATATTCTCACTTCCACCATTTCAAGTGGGATTTTTTTATAAAGATTATGCAAGTGACTGATGATGAAATAAACACTTAAAATTTCAAGCTACGCTGTTTAACCCCGTCACTCTGATAGCATTTATTCTTTAATTTTCTTCAGCAGCGTTATTAGTACAGACATGTGACGTGGGTTAGGGGGGAAAAACAGTTTCAAAGGGGTTCTGTTTACCCTCTAGAGTGAAAAAGAATTGATGAGGCCAAGTACTCCCGTGACTCTCTGATCATCATTTCAAATCAAAGACAAGGTGAAATTGGCAATGAGCACAGGGGCCCGTTGCAGAAAGAGTTGCAATCAATCGCAACTCAAAAAAATCATGCGCAACTTGATTTTCAACCAATCAGCAGCATGCATTTGGGACTTGCGATTGATTTTTTGACTTGCGATTGAACGCAACTCTTTCTGCAACGGGCCCTTGGTCATTAATGATGCACATAATTCAGAAAAGATTCTACGGCCTTCATTATTCTAACAAAGAAGCAAAAATGATAAAGCACGCAAGAAAAAATATGAAGGGTCACCAGAGAATTGAAATATTCCTATCAGTGGTCAAATAGTCTCCTCCAAAGGTGTTATGAAAGAGATTAATTACATCACTTTTGGGGAAGATATGAAAAAAGTCTGATAATACTCAGATGACCTGAATTGAAAATTCCGCTTTTGTAGGATTTCAACAACAATTGTTGTTTCAAATACGGTGACACAAGATTTGATCCTGCGACATTATATTAGAGGTGGAATTTTAATAGAGTTTTTTGGTTCAGGATAATGATAAGGATTGGGGTTCATTTAGTTTTGTAGGTTAGATTTTATGTTTGGCTTAAAGGTCAAGTCCACCCCAGAAAATTGTTGATTTGAATAGATAGAGAAAAATCAAGCAAACATAATGCTGCAAATTTCATCGAAATCGGACGTAAAATAATAAAGTTATGACAGTTTTAAGTTTCGCTTATTTTTCACAAAACAGTTAAATGCACAACTCAGCGATATGCAAATGAGAGAGTCGATGATGTCCATCATTCACTATTTCTTTTGTTTTTTATTGTTTGAATAATACAAAATTTCAATTTTTACAGATTTGACAATAAGGTCCAACTTGACTTAACCATAAACTATTAAAATAATGGTAATTACACATCTTCAGGGAGAAATAAAACTTTGTTGCACTTGACAAGGAGGAGAAAATTAGAATATTTCATATAATAAAATACAAAAGAAAATAGTGAGTGGGTGACGTCATCAGTCTGCCAATTTGCATACCGACCAGGATATGCATATAACTGTTTTGTGAAATTAAGCGAAACTTTAAAATGTCAAAACTTCCTTATTTTACATCCGATTTTGATTAAATTTTAAGTGTTTTGCTTGTTGGATTTTTCTCCCTTTTTTCAAATCAACTTTCTGTTGGGGTGGACTTGCCCTTTAACATGCAGATTTTCATTCAGAGCAATTGTCATGGATCCTCAAAAGCAAGAAAATCTAACATAATATGACTCCATCCAATCTAATAATTCAGATTGGTTTTCTCTTAAGAAGGAAGGAGGGTGATTTCAAGTGTAGTGTGGTAATTGGTGTTTTATTAACCTAATATAAGTTTACATAAACCTTGGCTCCAATCAATCGCAACTATGGAAAGCCAGCAAAGTCAACATATAAAATGCATGTTTGTTCCAAAAAATTCTAGATATGAATGTATATCCATTGATTTCTTGACAACTTGGTTAAAAAGGACATTTTGCGAATTTCCTGTAGAAAAAATTATGACACTGATGGATTTCCATAGTTACACTTGATTGGATCAATCGTAACTCTTTGTAAGACGGGCCCCTTATGTGATTTTTCATAAACAAATTCAACACCAATTGAGACTTGTTCTTCAAATGGCCTTACTATTGTTGTTTGTATCGTGTTGATTTAGAAATTTGCCAACACCAAAACCAACTACAAAAAATTAATTTATTTCCCCAAAAGTAATTTGTTACCTTAATTCATTTTACAAGTTTACAAAATCTTGGGGGGAAGATCATTTGCTTTTGCATGCCCTACTTTGTGGAATAGCCTTTCTGAAGACATAAAAAAATGTACCTCTGTCGAAACTTTCAAAAATCTTCTAAAAACTTTGCTATTTAACTCTTAGCTCTTTATGCGCCTTGAGCACTCTACAGAGTGGATTTGGCGCTTTACAAGTCTCATTATTATCATTATTATTACTGGTGTATAGTGGTAAACTGCATGCACCTACAATGTAATTTCTAGAGTTGAATATTCTGTATCAGGCAACAGGTTTGTCAAATTTATTCGTGACCCTGCATTCATTTATTCAAGGAGCTTTAGTTTGAGGATGTCATGCTCTGGTCAGCTGGCCTGTAGACATAAACGGCACTTTATTTGACCACACGCTTCTGTGGATCAACAATGCTGCTGTGGTCAGCGAGAGAGGCAAAAACCATAACGGCCTTATCCCATTGGTGGATCCAGGTGGGGGGGGGGGGGGGGTCCTTAGGGGTTCAGATAACAGTTATCAACCTAAAGACTGAGTAATGCATCCAAAAGTGGTTTTAAGTGCCAGTAGGTGGTTTCAGACCGCCTCGAAGTTCGCTAGTTCCAGGTATTCTCTGATCGGGAAATTTACCCCGATCAGAAAATACCAGGTATTTTGGTAATGTGAAAGCAAACTACGCGTAATCTCCCCGAAAGAAAATACCCGCTAAATAGTAGGTACTTGGCGAAATTACGAGAACTTTCGTGGGGATTTTCCAAGGTCGCAGGTATTTTGGCGATGTGAAAGCAAATTACGGGAACTTTTAGCCCAGCGTGTCGTTGGGCGCGGCGGCGTGGGTGGCTGCTGGGCTAGTGAATTTGAATCTCGCGCCTTGCCTGCTTATCAGACCATACTGCGCATGCTCGTAACTTCGGGAACTTATCCCGAAGGGTACGTCGCGGGGCGGTGTGAATGCAGGAATAATTAATGGGTATTTTTTAGCCAAAAAAGTTCTCGTAATTTAACGGGGATTCTTGTGATCGAGGCGGTTTGAAACCGCCTAGGGAAAGTTTTTTGATACAAAGATTGTATACTGGTATTTTCATTATCAACGTTCATAATGATGGAGGGGTACGAGTCAAAAGTTTTACATTTCTTATGCAGTTTATCACCTTGCTACGTGGGAACACAGCCTAATGCATTGAAAGACCACACCCCCCTCCCAAAATATTTGAAAACTTACATGTTTTTACTCACAACTTGCATAAAATTCATCAAGTGTGCATGAAATCCTTCATTTTCACTTCAGTAAGTGCAAAAGCACCCCAATTACAAGCTTGGTTGCGTCGCTCCCTCGCTTTTGAGTTTTATGACAAAATTTCATGCATCCTGCCCCCCCCTCACACTAGGAAAAAATTCCTGCATACGGCCATGTATGATTCCATGTTGCTTAACGTTCATCGCATTCATGTCTTGCTGGGTGGTATTAAATTGAACATTGCCTTTGACTTATAAATCAAATTACTTGTCATGTTTATAAATAGGATGGGCAAGAAGGCAGTGAATGGTAAAATTGAAGTTCAAACCACAAAGGATTATCAATTTAAAGTAGATAGCAATGTATAGAGGAAGAGAGAGCGAGAGAGGGGGGGGGGTAGAGAAAGGGAAAGAAAGATAGACAGTCAGATATAAATAAACCTGCACATATTTAAATGGGATAGGGAGATATGTAAATGTATAATGTAGGACTTTTATGTATAGTTTTAAAATATGAGCAAGAACATTGTGCAAATCACTATGAATCATTTGAAAACTGGAAACACGATAGTCAATGTCATATGATATTCTATAAGAATTCATTGCAAAACAAATCTTGAAATTTACTCTATGGGATATTAGTTGTTCTCATTGAAGGTATTGAATATTAACTCAACTTTAAAAAAAATCTTTATCACTTCAACATTGAGTTTGTATTATAAGTGTTTCACTGACGAAGTGTATGATTAAGTTGCTGTCATGGCTTGAATGAAGCTATCAATTGTATTTTCATTTATTGCCGGGAGCTCTTTAGGAGCAATGGAAATCAATTGATTAAAGTCTGCATGAGGCACTCATTCTACCCACAGAGAAAGGAGTAGATGGGACTACACACAGATACAACTGAAAATTTAATTTCTCCTTATTTAACGGCATTGCCAGAGAAACCAGTCCAGTGCTCCGTAACACAAAGATTAGCGATCAATCGCTAAATGAACTGACCAATTAATATCAATGTTACATGCGCAGTTTGTTTAAAATTATGACCAGGAGCCAATCATTGCGGCTCTTTTCTATTTGCAATTCATCGCAACCCTTTGTGTTACGGAGCCCATATGATATTTCTACACCGATATTCTTCCACAAGGACACAAGAACGTTGAGGACCCTTGAAAATTGTTTTCCGTCTCATGATCAGGGGTCTATTTTGTCTACTTTGCTTTCAGTGTGCAGCCAGACAGGTCAATGATATGTAATACCAAGTTCATTATGTGGGGGATTTAAGTGCTTCGGTTGAGGGACTGTTTACAGCTTATACGATACAAGACAGAGCTAGGCAGAACTGGTAAACAGCCACCTACGTTGATCAGCTGACTGATCACATGACCTTATTTGTCATCCAATCTCACACCTTGAAAAAGCCTCGTGCACATTATTTATGTTTTAGACTGGTGCTATGATGGCCCCTCAAAGGCTTCAAGAAAGTTATTACCATCATTAATTCATGCAAATCAAGATAGGCAATCTCTCAACAAAAAAAACCTAAAGGATCACTGTGCAGCAATTGCATGAATGATCATCATCATCATTTATTTCTACGAGCATTCTCCGTCTCACGAAGGGTTACCGACTCTTCCTCGATGATGACACTTCCTCCTTCCCCCTCTTTCTGTCTGGAGCATCCTCCTCGTTCAGATTTTTCATAATCACTTTCCAAATAAGTGTTTAGGAAAAAGTCTTGTTAAAGCATCCGTCATTGTCAGAGAAGCTGCCAAAGCGATTGCAACGAGAGCTTGTTTCAACTCCCCCGTTCTTGGTAGCACCTTCAACGATTCACCACAGACAAAAAAAAGGAACACAATTATCGCCTTTCTCTTTGAATAATGAATATGAAATACGTAGCTCCGTTTTACTGTTGGATGATGAATAGTGGTAAACCCCACAGCTTTAAAGTCTATTGATAACTGCCGACTATGCAGTCAGTTACTGCAGAATATGAACAAAGTATCATCTGGGCCCGTCTTATGAATCCATCAGCGCAGTGAATTTTATAAGAAAACCAGGGATGCATGAATATACATCATAGCTAGAAAATATTTTGAACATGCATAATAGACGTTGACGTTGCTGGCCATCCATACTTGCGATTGATCGAATCAATCGTAACTATTTGTAAGATGGGGCCCAGGTTGATTTCAGTCAGAAGAATCATTGCATGCATTTTGCAGTTTGTCGCAAGTCATATTTAAATTTTAAAATCAGTATGAGTTATGCCGTCATTTTTTTTGGGGGGTATTGTAGGTTATTGCTTGTCTGTATCTTGTAAGAGAAGAGTAAAATCAAGCTAACATGCATCTGTTTTAATTGCAAGTGTTCATATCAGGGCCTCATTGCATGAAAATTATCATTACAGTAACTTTGCCAAGTAATGGTAACTTGCTTGGAATCCTTGATTTTGATTGGCTGTTGATCGTCGTTACCACGGTAGGTACCATTGGATGGCAAAGTTACCATAATTATAATTTTTATGCAACAGGGCCCAGATTTGCATTCGATTGCAAATAATTTTCTTGCAGTGCCCTGTGTGAGAGGTTCATATCTACTTGAGATTGATAGATGGTGGTTTTCTTGCACTACTCTAAATGATATTAAAAAAAAGGATCCTTCATTTTCTATTCAACTGTTTGTATCAAATTTTCTCTCTTGATATATTAAGGCTTTCCAAACACCCCTTGTTGATGTTTTAAAGTATTCTCCATTGAGCTGTTACTAGGTAGGTCTAGCGTGTGTGCTTCATCCCATTCAGTGGCTCAATGGGATGCCCTCTCGACACCTGATCTTTCTCGCTTGTCAGAATTGGGAAGTCCATGCACTTTATCATCATATCCCTTAGGAATGTGGAAGATGGGTTGGACAGGTAAGGGAGTAGAGGAGTGAGGGTGGGGGGGGGGAGAGGGGTAGGGAGAGGGAGATAGAAATCAAAAGAGGCCAGTCAATGTATTCTATCGTCCCAACTGCTAGGATTGTAGCAGATGGTTTGGAAAGGTAAGGGAGTAGTGGATGGGGGGGGGGGGGTAGGGGAGAGAGATAGAAAGAGGCAAGTCAGTGTATTTTATCATCCCATCTGTTAAGATTATAGAAGATGGTTTGAAGAGGTATTGGGGGGGGAGGGTAATAGAGATATAAAACAAAGCTAGTCAATGTATTTTCTCATCCCATCCCTTAAGAATGTAGTAAATCGGTTTTTGGACAGGTAACGGAGCAGAGGAGCGGGGGAGGGGAATAGAGATAAAAGGAGGCTAGTCAATATATTCTATCTTCCCATCCATTAGGATTATAGAAGATGGTTTGGAGAAGTAAAGGGGGTAGGGTAGGAAAGGAGAGGGGAATAGAGATTAAAAGAAGGTATTTTGGTAATGTGAAAGCAATCTACGAATAATTTCCCCCAAAGAAAATACCCGCTAAATAGTAGGTACTTGGCGAAATTACGAGAACTTTCGCTGGGATTTTTCCAAGGTCGCAGGTATTTTGGCAATGTGAAAGCAATTTACAGGAACTTTTTATCCCAGTGAGTCGTTGGGCGCGGGAGCTGTGAGTGGCTGCTGGGCTAGTGATTTTGAATCTCGCGCCTTGCCTGTTTATCAGACCATACTGCGCATGCTCATAACTTCGCAAACTTATCCCGAAGGGTATGGTTCAGGGCGGTGTGAATGCAGGAATAAATTAATGGGTATTTTTAGCCTAAAAAAAATTCTCGTAATTTAACGGGGATTCTTGTGATCGAGGCGGTTTGAAACCACCTACTGTATTTTCTCATCCAATCCCTTAAGAATGTAGTAGGTAGTAGATGGATTGTTGGACAGGTAACAGGTAGAGGAAGGGGATTAAAGATAAAAGGAAGCTAGTCAATGTATTTTCTCATCCCATCTTCTAGGAATATGAAAGATTGGTTGGACAGGTAAAGGGGTAGAGAAGGGGATAGAATTAGACATCAAAAGAGGCAAGTCGATGTATTCTACCATCCCATCCATTGGGATTATAGAAGATGTTTTAGAGAGGTAAGGGGTGGGGTGGGGGGTAGGGGAGGGAAGGAGAATAGAATAGAGATCAAAAGAAGCTAGTCAATGTATTTTCTCATCACATCCCTTAAGATTGTAAAAGATGGGTTGGAGCTGTAAGGAGGGGGGTAGAAGGATGGGGAGGTAGGGAGGGGGTAGAGATCAAAATAGCCAAGTCCATATCCTATACAATCCCATCCCTTAAAGGACAAGTCCACCCCAACAAAAACTTGATTTGAATAAAAAGAGAAAAATTCAACAAGCATAACACTGAAAATTTCATCAAAATCGGATTTAAAGTAAGAAAGTTATGACATTTTAAAGTTTCGCTTCATTTCACAAAACAGTTATATGCACATCTCGGTCGGTATGCAATGAGGAAACTGATGACATCAATCACTATTTCTTTTGTATTTTATTATATGAAATATTTTGATTTTCTCGTCATTGTCATGTGAAATGAAGTTTCATTCCTCCCTGAACACGTGGAATTCCATTATTTTAACATTTTGTGCTTCAGGCAAGGAGGTCCTAATCAAATTTGTAAAAATTGATATATTGTATAATTCAAACAATAAAAAACAAAAGAAATAGTGAGTGAGTGACATCATCGACTCTCTCATTTGGATGTAACTGGCTCGTTCATATAACTATTTTGTTAAAAATAAGCAAAACTTTGAAATGTCATTACTTTCTTATTTTACATCCGATTTTGATGAAATTTTCATTATTGATTCAAATCAACATTTTTCTGAGGTGGACTTGACCTTGAAGAATATACATGTAGAAGATGGATTGAAAAATTAAAAAAGGAAAAAGGAAGAGGGAGAGGGGGATAGAGATAGAAAGAAGCAAGTCATTCGCAAGACGATTCAGAAGAGGGGTTTGGGAGGTGAGGGGGTGGAGATCACCCTTAACCTTCCCATCCCTAATGCAGAAGATTAAAGAATCAGAGAGGAAAAAGGAGGTGAGGAATGAGGAATGAAAGGAAGGGAGATATCAAAAGAGGCATACTGGGGGAGAGAAAGATATATTAGGTGGTTTCAGACCGCCTCAAAGTTTGTCAGTTCCAGGTATTCTCTGATCGGGAAATTTACCCCGATCAGAAAATACCAGGTATTTTGGTAATGTGAAAGCAATTTACGGGTACTTTTAGCCCAGTGGGTCGTTGGGCGCAGAGCCGCGGGTGGCTGCTGGGCTAGTGATTTTGAATTTCACAGCTCGCCTGCTTATCAGACCATACTGCGCATGCTCGTAACTTCAGGAACTTATCCCGAAGGATGTGTTTCGGGGCAGTGTGAATGCAGGAATAATTAACGGGTATTTTTTAGCCATAAAAAGTTCTCGTGATCGAGGCGGTTTGAAACCACCTATTGATGTCTTGAGGGGGGGAATAGGAAAGGGTGAGAGGGGGAGTGGAGAAAGGATGAGAGGGGGAAGAAATGGAAAGCAGGAAAGGGGGTCCAGACAGAAACTGAAGGAAGGTAGGAGGAGCAAATACATACGATTGATCCGATCAATCGTAACTCTATGGAAATCCATCGGTGTCATAATTTTTTTTAATGAAAAACTTGCACAATGTCCTCTGTATGCAAAGAGAAGCGCAGTGAATTTTCAAGAAAACCATGAATGCATGAATATACATCATGGCTAGAAAATATTTTGAACAAACATGCATAATAGATGTTGACGTTGCTGGCTGTCCATAGTTACGATTGATCGGATCAACCATAACCCTTTGTAAGACGGGGCCAGAGAACAGAAAATATCATGAAATAAAGATGGTGAAGAGAGTGAAATCAAGATGAAGGATTGGGTCCATTGATGAAAGGAACTTGATTAAAGGGGGCGGCTTGATTAATAATCCCTTGACACACTGGAAATAGAGAGGTGTTACTGAAGTGCAATGTGTGTGGGGGGAGTGTGCATGAAGTCTCTGTCTTATGGTCATGAAAGATCTAATGACATTTACAAGAGAGTTGTGAAGAAGAAATCATAATAGAGAAACCGCATTTGTAGGGAAAAGGGGAGAGAAAGAGGAGAACACGAGAGATAGAGGGAAGTGGTAGACTCACAATCTGAGAGAGGACAGTTCTTAGACAGGGAGACAGAGACATGCAGAAAGAAAATCATTAGAGAGTACGAGAGAGAGATAGAAAGAGAGCAGGAAAAAGACTAGGAGAGAGAGAGAGAGAAAGTGAAGGGGAGGGAATAGATCTACTTACATAACAAAGAGAAATGCAAAGGAACAGAGTGACAGAAAAAGATCTTCAATTCAAAGTCTGTGACACTACTTGGTAACCCTCGGTGCTTTTTCCAGCAAACAAGCGTTTCGCCACGGCAACAGCCCTGAACATTTTTATAAACAAAAACGCCCTCTTGATTATTTTCCACCCATCCCAATCCGCCTTTCTGTGCTGATGGATAGAGTCTCTATTAATACCCGCTCCTGTCGATATGAAGCAAATATTTATTAATCAAAGGATATGGCCCGGATTGTAATCATGTTCACCGAGATTAATGAGGCATTGCTGGTCATAATAGATTTGATTGGAGGCAGCCAGTGCCCCCAGTTTCATAAACCCTGTTATCAAAATCAAGTTACAGGCTATTATTAAAAGCTACTGAAATACTGCTCTTTGATTGGCCAAGAGCAGTTTTTGCATTGCAATACATTTATTGCTAAATACAACCAGTTTTATGAAATGGGAGAATGAGATTACACAGTATGCACATCTCATGCTTGAGTGAATCCCAAACTTCAGAGATGCCAATTTCAAAGACCAGCTATGCGTGAGATTTTTCTGTGAATCTGAGTGAGATCACAGACATTGTGTACAATGTACATGGGGATAGGCTTGATAGTTGAGAGACAGAAATTTGAGGGGATGAACAAGAGTCCAAAATGCTTGAGTCTCACGCATAATGCGCGAGACTTGGTAGCTCTGAAACTTCAAACCTTGTTTTCTTCTTATGTTCTAAGCTCTTGTTGAATTTCCTATCAATTACTTGCAATGGTTATTGATGGTCAATTTTAACATATCATATATGATTTTAAAGCTTAGAAAACGAATTTTCAAGTTCAATAGAAATCTTAATATTCATTTTGGTCGACTTATTGTTGGTTTTGGGGTACCAGGTCACATTTAATATATTCTAACATGTTTATTAGTGTTTCTGATGAAAAGCATTAATTTCTAGAAATCTTTTTTTTTTCATTAAAGTCACTGGGGAAATTTAGTTTGAGAGTTTTAAAAGTATTGTTGTGGCATGCTGTTACCATGGCTAAGCAGTATTCAAGCGGGCATTCCTAGCTAATGCTCCAAGAACATGGAACGATCTCCCCAACTTTGTAAAGAATTCCGTTTCACTCAATGTATTCAAGAAAAATCTAAAAACACATCGTTTTCGCTAACTCCCGCTTGCCAGCACTGGTCTTTTATTGTTTAAATTTTCATTTGCATTCATATGTGTTTCTATGTTTTATTTTTCCTCTCAATATAATGCGGTTTGTATCTTGTATTAGAAAAGGCGCTATAAAAATGTATTATTATTATTATCATATTTCAAAAGTATATATTTTTCCTGAGCATTTTTTTTATGAGGTAGTAGGAGGCTCTGGGCAAGCAGAAACATCACCATTTTATAGCCAGCCCCTATTATTGTATTGTTAGTCATTTGATCTTAAGTCATACTCGTAAATATGTTACTTTTGTGATATACCACTCACTATGTGAAGAGGTCCTGTCAACAAGCTGTGCTTCACAGGAATCCAAAACCTATCATTCTGATACCCCTTTCATAAACCCAATTACTATGAATTTGACCCCTTTCATAAACCCAATTACTATGAATTAGGCAGCTAATAGCAGCATAATTTGGTCGTAAAATTGGAGGAGGACAAGAGTTATCCGCATTACTCTGATGCTGCTATTATCCGCATAATAGCGGCATCGGGATAAGATTTTGAGTTTATGAACGCATTTCCAAATAATGCGGATAATTGCCATGGTGCGGTCACAAGGTCACCCTTTTCCAACACAACCGCATCGGAGGGGGCATGTCCAGTTGTCATGGCGATTATCCGCCTTTTTCAGGACAGGCGCTCGTAAAAATAATGCGGCTAATTTTTGGAGTTTATGAACGCAATTTTTATTGAATTATCTGCATTACTCTTAGGTGGCTAATTGGAGGATAGGTTTATGAAAAGGGTATAAGTTCTATAATGTTATGCTTTGTACCACTGTTTGTGTTTGATATGGTTTGAATAAAATACTATACTATACTACACTATACTATTTTCAAAAGTGTCTTCTCCATGTTAATTTGAAGACCAAACACATCAGCAGAATCGTACCAACATTTTATTGAAAATGATTAGAGAAGTTAATTTTCCAAGATTTTAAGGTTAATTGCAATGATTTATATAACCAGGGCAATGGAAATATTGGTCATTCAAACAGTATTTCACACACTGTATGCTAAGATTTGACAGACATTGTTGGCTGGTATATACTACATAGAACTGATGGCACTGAGCTACCACCACAAACAGTTTTCAGACAGTGTGCACACTCTATAAAGTTTTTACTGTTATTCTGAATTTTCTAGGGTTAAACTATTGCTTTCACAAGGATGCTATTATAATAATAACAATAATAATAATTGACATTTATATAGCGCTTTATCAATCTACGACTGTTCAAAGCGCTTCACAATTATTATTACCTGCTCACTGCATGGATTCACAGCATTTCAAGCAGCCTGTTAGGCGCACACTTGCTAAACCAACCTCCTACCGGTAAACAATTAGCACCTGGGTGAGAGTGGTAAAGTGTGGATTGACGCCTTGCCAAAGGGTGCTAGGCCATGGTGGGATTTGAACATACGACCCTCTGATTACAAGGCACCCTCTGATTACAAGGTGAGAGTCAGAACCGCTACACCATGGGGCTTCCACTTGGATTTATAGAGTCAGGATTATTATTTTTTTATAATTCCTCACAAGTTATACAACAAATATTGTTCATGCAAGGCACATGCATGGGGTTATATGGAGCACACTAAATTCAGCTTTATGTAATTCAGACAAATAAGGCCATTACAAGAAACAAATCTACCCTCTTTTAAGTGCAGTGCAAAGTCATCTCCTCTAGAGTCCCACATACTCATTACGATGTTAGAATGCTGATGGCAGGCTAGAAGAAGCGAACCTCTCTTCTCCCCGCTTCCCCTCGGGGTGTTCTAAGTTTTCTCCATCAATGGGAATCAGAGGTGCAACCCGAGCAGCCCTGTGAGTGCAGATATCTTCCCCTTTTAACGCTCTTTATTTCCCTACAAAACACCTTCTCAAACCTCCTTAAACGATCTCGTACTCGAGTAAATCTCCAGTCCTGGGTTCCGTTACAAAAAACTTCTTATCAACTACATGTGTATATATACATATATGCATGATTTGTTAAAAGCTACTGAAATGATGCAATTTCATTGATCAAGAGCAAATTACTATCTGTAAATAGTTTTGTGAAACAGGGCTCTGTATGTCATTTGTGTGAAAGAAGTATCATACGGTTACTCTTCTGTCACACAACATGTTAGAGTTTCTAGGCGAAGACGACTAAAACGCGCAAACAATTTATTTGTGCAGAGAACCGCGCTGCAGGTAGGAGTGCAAACAAGACGAAATAAGGGGTCCATCTGGGGAAAATGGGGCGACTGTTTTGTGATCGGGCTGGGGGAAAATATCTTCCCGCATCTGATTGATGAGTTTGCCGGATCCATTACAGTCCTTGTGGATACTCTCATGAACGTTATCAATTAACAAGGTGCTGCAATATTCCGGCTTGATTTACGATTGCCAGGACTGGCTATTTATGCCTCGGCCCAAAATGACTGATGCCTGGATGTTCGTTTCAAATACGGAATTTATGTCATCCAAACAGATAAGACATCAATCTCATTGTTTCCATTATCTTGGGATTCTGCCAATAACATTTCATTTAGTAAACATCAACACCAATTTGAAGTTTGTATTATGAACACAGTTTTAGAGTACTTGGTATGTTCAATATTTTGAAATATTTTTTTTTTCTTTTTTCTTAATATTTGGTCTTGTTTGATTTTGGTCGTCATAGTTTTATCACCCTACAGTAAATATTGTGATGGTTGATGATTTATCATAAAAAGACAAAATATAAAAAAAAAACATCAAAAGAAAAAATAGTTATGTTATGAATGGTGCAAAAAGCTAGTATCATATGAATTTCTAGTACTCATGAAAGAGATAGAGATATCCCTTTTCATGAACTCCGTGAATTGTTTTCTTATTAAAAGAATAATTTGGGGAGGATGTATTATATGAAAACATTAAGTCTTACAATTTTTTTACCTTTAAAACACAAAATGAAACAATCTTGTTTCAAAATATAAACTTCATCACTCAAACATACCCCCTTTCCTATTGTCCTGGTAAGACATTTTTTCTACCAACTTTAAAACACAAAATGAAATATGCCCATTTCTCCTCCGGGTGAGACTTTTTCCCCACCAAATTTGTATTCAGATTTAGAATAAAATCTTATCTGTCCTACCCTTTATCGCCTCCAGAAGATGCCCCTGGTATTCCCTTGAGTAGGAGAGCATATTAAGAGTGAAACGTGAGAGATTGGGGGGGAAAGCATTAATGAACGAATGAATGAATGAGACCTACCCGTTCCTCGAAGCCGATGGTGTCTCCGACTTCCTTGGCCATCCACACCATGAGATAGGAGAAACCCGCGATCCACAGGATACTGCCGATGAAAGTTATGGGGTACCACCTTCTACTCTCCTGTTGCCAAAAACGAAAAAAGAAGAGAAGAGAATGGAGAGAATTAGATGACAGCAAATATCAAATTATGTCATAAACATGTTGTTGTTGTTTTTAATTCCATAAGATAAAAAATATACAGTTTTACAGCTGCGACTATAATCGTTGCTGCTGTTTTTCCATGGGGCCAGTGCAATCACCACTAAAATGATTAGGAATTGGACATGTACTGTGTTGAAGAGAATTTTTATTGGAGATTAATGGATGCACATGACAATCAAGTTTAAGCCGAAGTAAGCCTTCAGTCCCATTCCAAGTCATCCACGACATGAAATTTAATGATACAATGCATATCACATCAAACAAATTCTATAATCAACAAAATATGAGAGGTGATTGCATGAAACATCGAGGCAGATATGGTGTACGAATGCGTCATTCCAGTATATAAAAACATTGTGTAAGGTGTGTATAAAGAATTTTTCATTGTCCTTTTTTTCACCAGATATACAGCATATTAAGAGGTAATCTATTGATATTACATAAAATAGAGCACCGGATGCTTTGATATACTGATTTATGTCGGATTATTCATGACCAACGGGGCATGGTTTCTTCTGGTAGGGATGGAGAGTAAAAAGCTAAATGATTTATATCATTTCCATTGGGAGCCATTCTAGGATGCAATAACGAGGAGCTGAATTATTCATGGTTTATGATTGCCAAACTAAGGGGATACCTTGAGGGGATGGAAAAAGAAGGGAAGATTGCTGGAGAATGACAAGAGAGAGAGAGGGGGACATCACAGGGGCCCGTATTCTGAAGTCGGGTTTAGTTTAAACTCTGGTTTGAAGTTGTGGTTTAACTATAGGTAGCCAATTGTGGCAAAAATCTCTCTAACAGTATAATTTAAATGTATCAACTCCTTTTTCATTTTAAATCATTCTTAACTGTTTTGGAAGGCTTGATAAGTTAGCTTTCTTCACCATTCACTAGCTACATAAGAAACATCCATCCAATGTCAGGAAAGTTTTGTCCATAATTTTAGCACCCGACTTCAGAATACGGGCCACAGAGTTTATAGGAGTATTCAGACCGACTCCCACCACCAGAATATCTTGTTCAGGCCTCAAAGTACCTGATAATTATTTTCCTCATTCACACCGACCCAATGCAGACCCTTTCAGGGTAAAGTTCTCGAAGTTATATTAGCATTCGCAGTATGGTCTGATTAGTAGATGAGGCGCGAGCAGCCCACGGTGGTCGCACCCAACTACCTGCTCGGTTGGAAAAGTTCTTGTAATTTGCTTTCACCCTGCCAAACACCCACAACTTTGGAAAAAAATCCATACAAATGTTCGTGGTAATTTTGGCTAGTACCTACTATTCAATAGGTACTTTCTTTCAGAGAAACTTAGAGTATTTTGCTTTCACGTCGTCAAAAATACCTGGGTTTTTCTGATCAAAGTACAAACTTCCCGATCAGAAAATATCCCGTTTCTCAATCTTCCAGGAGGTCTGAATACACCTTCAGAGGAAAAGAGAAGACAGGGATAGAAGGACAGAGAAAATGGAGGGTAATACAACTATCAACAGATCAGGGAATCATGTAATACCACATTTTTAGTACAATTTGCCAGTTAGCATGGCTAGAACTGGAATTCAATGTGTTAGCATCAGTGTATATAAAGCAATTCGGTATCAGCAGACACATCTTAAGTATATTCATTCTATGGAGAAAACCTACTTTAATAGTAAAAACTCTTATATCATACATAGTAAGAAAAATGCCATCCGACTGATTAAAACTCAATCATGTGATAATTGTAGATTTTCACATCATAACACTGGGCTGCATTTTGTTGATCTCTCAAATTAAAAAGTTTTGATCTACCGTATAATCGCAACAAATGTTATCTGAAGTATGCAAAAATAAAAATGTTTTGGTTGGATCATGTACTATCTTTGGTCAAAGTGAATGTGTTTCACTGATTACTATCTTAGAGAGTAGTTCAATGCACTGTACACCAAGGTTGTGAAAGTTTGCTGCACTGCCTATCTTAGATGTGAGTTCATTGACTTAGCACTAAGTTAGTAAAAAGTGTGTTGCATTGTCTACTATCTTAGATAAAACGTTCACAATACAATGTCTACTATTTTACCAAAAAGTTTACTTGAATAATTGTAAAAGAGCATTTCCCACATGCATGATTGAAGCACACGCATGTGAGCATTAAAGATAAATTCCAGTTTTGGTAAAACGATCTCAAAATGACTTTTCACAGAATCTAATATAATGACCACCCAAGTCTCTGTTTGTCTGAATAAAAATATGTGCCAAAGGATTCTGGAAGAAATTGTGTAATTGCTGAAAAATTAGCACAATGAGCGCGGATTCGGTCACTTCCGTCAGGTCTTTATTCCAGCAATAATAATACACTGTCCCACGTGTGCCTATCTGTGTTGATCTTCAGTGTGAACATTTTTCAGTGTAGATTTCAAGA
This sequence comes from Lytechinus variegatus, assembly GCF_018143015.1. Classification (NCBI taxonomy): domain Eukaryota; kingdom Metazoa; phylum Echinodermata; class Echinoidea; order Temnopleuroida; family Toxopneustidae; genus Lytechinus; species Lytechinus variegatus. The sequence continues at coordinate 8,200,087 of NC_054744.1, forward strand.
TTTCAGAAAGTTCAGTTTATGTAACTGTACCAGATCTAGATCCTCAATGATATAGTGAAAATTAAGCCTGGTTTTACAGACTTTCTCATGAAATCAGTGTTTACTGCAACTACTGGCATTTCTCTTTAAATTGAAAACAGGGACGCATACATACCCAGGAGAAGGTTTTTAAAACTTTGCATGAATTTACCCCTACGATTTCCATGAGGTGTCATTTTAAAAATAATATAGTCCTTTTTCTTTCTATAATAATACAAATATATAATTTATATGATGTTGATTGCTACAAGCCATAATCACATTTAATAGCTCGAGTCATTAAAGGTATTATTTAACTTTGTGGGCAGCTGATTTAAAAGATTCTCAAACCAAGATGGAACATGTGTACAACTACATGTATTAGAACAAAAAAAACCCTGAAAACAATCATTATCAAGAATAAAAAGCTAAAAATACAAGGCAAATCCCAATTTTGTAATAAGGTGTCTTAAAGATGCTTAAAATGAACACATAAGTGTATGGGATGAAATTAAGATGGTGTTTCCAGTCACTCTATATTTCACTTTTTGAAGCACTAAATAATTTTTTTCGGACGCGATTTTTTCTGGGCTACATTTTTTTTAACATGTCACACATACAAGTGACAAGTGTGACCTTCTAGCTCAGATTTTTAAAAAAGTCAAATAAATGTTAGCCAATCGGTTTAATTGTAGAAAAACAGCATTTCTGATTCTAATGAAAAAATAGAATTATATGAGATGTTGTTTTCTTGGTAAGAAGCTCATCAGTAGATACCCAGGAGGCATCGCACAGTCAATTAGCAATCATTGTGTCAATTCTCGAGGTGCAGGTGTCATGAAAACAGGGATGGCTAGACCAATCAAGATTTACCTAAGGGGCCTGTTTCATAAACCTGTTACAATAATAAATCTTCGATAAGAGTTAAAATCTACTGAAATTTTTTTAATTTGATTGGCTGATGATTTGATATCATAAGAAGTCTTTATGAAAGAAAGCCTAGGCCCCTTATGACTCTTCAATTCTCGAGATGCAGGTGTCATGGAAACAGGGACGGCTAGACCAATCAAGAGGAAGTTGAATGATGTACATTTACCTAAGGGGCCTGTTTCATAAACCTGTTAAAATAATAAATCTTCAATAACAGTTAAAATCTACTGAAATTTTTCAAAATTTGATTGGCTGATGATTTGATATCGTCACAAGTCTTTATGAAAGAAGGATCTTCGGATTGATCCTCAATCTTCATTCTTGATAATAATAAAAATAATAATGATAATAACAATAATAGTAATAATAATGAAAATAATAAATAATAACAGTGATAATAATAATGACCATAATGATAAGAATGAAAAAAATTATTTTAATGATAACAATAATAATAATAATAACAATAATAATAATAATAATAAGCCACAACAATATTAATGACAATAATATAGCATATATTTGCACAGTGCACATATCCACCTTGTTTAGTGCTTAGCAAATTCCTACACTACCCCGGCTGAGCTGGGCTACTGATTTCAGTGCTCAATGCTTTTTGAGCAATTACCTCCAGACGGCAGCCATTTCCCTTGCTTGGGTTGAGTGCAGGACACAGTGGAAATTTTTTTTAGAAGGAAACTATGCCATGGCTGGGATTTGAACCCATGTACCCTGTATTTCAAAGTCCGGAGATCAATCCACTGGGCCACAACACTCCACTCTTAAGGGTTCGACAGCGCATGACCCAGGCAAAAAGTTTAGATGGCGCATAAAAAGACAAAAAGAAAAGACTCTTATGGCAACCAAAATAGGTACCAGAAATTCAAAGTGGTGCAATTTCCACCCTATAAGTCGATTCATGTTTCGGTCATGATCAAATTTTCTCAAATGACCTTTCCCATTTTCCATTAGCACTAATATGTTATATGAAAATGTTGCGTAAGCTTTCCCCACCAAAACATTCAAATTCTGAATAAGAATCGCATGGCATAGACCAGGCAACTAGAATAGTACATCTGTGATCATATTTGGAAATTGGTTGTTTTATTCTCCAATTTTGGTACATTGACTATTGTTTGGGATGCTGTCAAATACCAAATATTATTGAACACTTTGTTCCTATTCATCTTTGATGTGGTGAAAAGAAATATTTAAAAAGGAAGACATGAGTGATCATCAAATTACGAATGCCTCTGTTGGTGAATTTGAATGCACCTTCATGGATTATCTCAAATAACCTTTCACTGCTTAATTATGCGTAGTTAGAGCTGGGAACAGGGGGGTGTTTCACAAAGATTTAAGCATGACTTAAGTCGCACTTAAACACCAACGCGTACATGATATGCAATGCGCAATCTTACTGATAGATACGCGGTAGTGCGCGTCCTCATGGCACGATCTGACCAATGCCGTCAAGCCTTTCATACCGTACGCATGACTCTAAGTCATACTTAAATCTTTGTGAAACACCCCCTGGTCTATTGGAAAGGAATGTATCAACACTTGTTCAGGGTGCCTATTTTTATGCTAGAAATGAATCGAAGAGTCTATTCTTCTCCACCATCCATATTTCACCTATCCAGATGAAAAAGATAAATGAGGTCAAACAAATCAAGGATGCCAGGCAGAATGTTGCCTGATGGGAAATGAATGTTTGCAGGTTGTTTGGGGGAGGAAGAGCGGGACAAATATTCTCCATGAAGTGAGAAATGCGGCACCTGCATGGTTGGATGTGCCACATGCGATAACAGTCATCACTTTCCAGCGGTTAGTGCATATAGGTCAGGAAAATGGGTTACTTTGTCTTTGAAAAGCATAGGAGGAAATGCAAAGCATGTGTGGAAAAATATAAATTAAAAATCATCTTAGTTATATCTTAACCAGTCAATGGCAGAATTCTTAAAGTTGTAATTAGGTTTATAATTTACAATAGCCAAGGGATTTACAGAGTGGGATAAAGATTTTGCAAAGAAGTTTCAGAATAATGTTGAAGTTTTCATGATATTACAGTAGTAAAGAGAGAAAGAGAGAAAATTAAAGATAGATAGGTAGAAAGAAAGAAATACAGATAGATAGATAGATTGATTGACAGATAGATTGATTGATAGATTGATAGACAGATAGACAGATAGACAGATTGATAGATAGATACATTGCAATAATCAGTTTACAGTTTTTCAGTGTGTGTGTTCCCATCCTGAGGGGAAAAAATACTAAGTACTAAAAAAAACCCTGCAATATCTTATAAGACCTACTTATTATTTGCACAATGACCATTTTGAACTTTCTGAAGACTCTGAGTGGGTTATTCCAAGAAAAAAAGAAGGTTCATCTTCGTTGAAAGATAAGGGATGAATTCATCGGGTGTCACTCTCCTAGAGAGGCTCGGTAAGATGAAGAAGATTCTGGTGATGATGATGGATGACACGTTTCTCAGCTAGAAAACCATTTGGATGACATTTTGCGGTGACGCGGCCTTGCATCTCGGCCCCTGCTTCAAAAATGTGTAGCACTCTGCAATGACGCAGACACTTTGAAGATTGAGGGTGACGTAATCATTACGGAATAAAACAGAGATGGGGCAGGGACATTGGCCCAAATTCACAAAGGCGGTTTTAAAAACCCACGGTTGAGTCCATGGTTTATGCAGATTTCCTGTACAAATTACACTTAATTTACCATGTATCGGGCGCGTGTATGAATCATGTCCAATGCTGATGCGCGCTTTTGTCACATTGCGCTAAATTGACACCTGTTACCATGGTTAGATATGCTATTTTATTCATGAGTCCACTGTTTGAAGAGTGGACTCATGAATAAAAACGGTGGACTCATGAATCAAAAAGTGTTGATAACAGCGGCAACAGGCGTCAACTTGGCGCACTGTGACAAAAACGCGCATCAGGACTGGACATTTTTCATACACGCACCCGATACGCTCTAAATCAAGCGTAATTTATACGGTATAGGAAATCTGCATAAACCGTGGACTCAACCGTGGGTTTTTAAAACCACCTTTGTGAATTCGGGCCATTGAGTTTGACAATGTGATACTATCGTTCAACAAAGAAAACTGATTATACATGATATTTGGTGTTCATTTATCCTTTGGATTGTGCGTTTCTTTTTTTGATAAAACAGAATGAATGAAAAAATACATAAATGATTGAATATGACACAGTGGGGGCCTAAAAAAATTACATTGGTGGGTGGCCTTGGGGTGATTTTGCCCTCAAAATGCTCAAAAGAACCCTCAAAAATAAAGAAAGGTTACACATATACATACATATATATATATATATATATACATATATATATATTTGGGAAAAGTCCAGTGTACATAAGTAATGATATTAATAATAATGAAAAACGAATGATAATAATAACAATAATAATGACAACAACAATTATAATTAGACTTTCCTATTTGCACATCACTGGGTTGTGTATATAACTGTTTTGTGAAATATAAGCAGCATTTTAAAATGTCATAAATTTCTTATTTACATCCAATTTTGATGAAATTTTCTTCTTTGTGCTAGTTAGATTTTTTTCTCCTGATTCAAATCAACCGTTTCTAGAGTAGATTTAAGCTTTGATGTAATGGTAAAAACCTACGGTACCTTCATTCGCTGCTAATTATTTTGCAATAATTACAAACCATCTTTAATGTTCTTTGAAAACCCATTACCTGTAAAGTTCCTATGTCACCCACAAGCCATTAAATTGGTCATCAAAACATCCTTCAGAGATATGGCCTCAAAGACTTGCCAAAGACCTATATAAATCTATAGGAGAAACATATAATTGTTTCCTGATCGTTCTAGACAGAATCGATGCCAATCTCATTCAATTATTATTTTCTGACGTAGGAACACCCTCTCACGTTGTTTTACGTTCGTATCAGAAAGCTCATTACTCAACAAGACTGGTCCATCTGGGGGGTGTTTCACAAAGATTTAAGTATGACTTAAGTCGCACTTAAATGCCGACGCGTACAAGATATGCAACGCGCGATCTTATTGATAGATACCCAGTAGTGCGCGTCCTCATGACATGATCTGACCAATGCGGCCAAGCCTTTCATACCGTACGCAACCCGATATTTAAGTGCGACTCTAAGTCATACTTAAATCTTTGTGAAACACCCCCAGGGATTAACAAGAGGCAACGAGGTGTGGCACGCAAGAGTACGGTGGTCCAGATTGGATATACACTAAGGAATCAGTTCTAGGTGGAATGTAGGAGTTGCTACCCCTCTAGTCCTCCAAGCTAGGTGTCGATTCTTTATAGTCATCAATATATGATAACAGTCATCACACTGAATTTATATCTTCACTGAAAATAGTATTACCCCGGGGGGGGGGGGAGGAAGAGGTGTTTCAGAAAAGTATAAAGTCACACTTAATTCCTATTTGGGTAGGATGCAGTTCATAAAACAATATGGCATTGGTCAATCCGTGTTGAGGGGATGTGATCTTTCAGTCGATAAGACAATTTTTGTTCAGTTTTTGAGAGAGTAGTCAGCACCATAAGGTGTTAAAAAAGAAAGGAATTTTTAGAGCAATGTAGGACGAGCGAAATAAAACCAACACATGAATTTCAGTTTACACAGTTATGCATGACCTTTAGTCTATATCCTTCTACAATACTCCAAACTGTTATTTTTATTAATTTCAGATTCTCAGGTAACAATATAAAGGTGCAGTCAATGTTTGATCCAACTGAAGAATCATTTTGAGTGGTAGCAACTAAAATATTTCAGATATCACACTACTTTAAAAGATATAATGTAGACAAGAGGTAAACTACAGAACATTATCATTAATGTTATATTTACCCAAATAAAGAAAGTTGAATTAATCCATCTTCAGTAGATATCGAGTTATCAAACTGATTTTATATTTTGATGCACTACTAGTATTTGGTTCTACAAGATACCATACTTGAGGTAAGCCCTAAAATAAAGGCATAACAATTAGATTCATCCACACCGTGCTGCACTCATCCCGGATGAGGTGAATGGGTCCCCGGTAGGAATGATTTCTTGAATGCATCGAGCGCTGAAAGGCAGCTCGAGCTAAAGCCGGGGTAATGATGATGATAATAATAATGATAATAATAATGTGCCTCAGAATAGATTATTTCTAGATAGATGGCACTATAAAAATACCAATTATAATCATTATTTATAAATTTGAATAAAAATAAATGTTTATCATTATTCTCACAAATCTACAGAAGATGTAAAGTTATCAGATTGAATTGATTCATCATGGTGTTTATCTGCAGGCAATTTTTGTGAACATTTATTATTTTTTTTCTTGAGATTTGCTTTAATATACTGCACACCCTATAAGCACCTTAGCTAAATTTACTTAAAGAAAATCAAGTTTACATCTAGGGTAGATGTGAACATGCCACAATGGATTCTGATATATTTCACTCTACCGCTTCTATCTTCCACATGACATCAATACATGCTGGTCCAATGTACAGTTTTATTCACCAAAATCTCCCAATAGAAATAAATTCTAGATGTAAAAGATCTAGAGTAGATGTTAAGTAATTATATTAGAAATCAAATGGTTATATTGATGGAAAAAATAAATCTATTCATCTGGACTTACTTGTTGAAGCAGAGGACAGTTTCACGTCCGATCCGGGACGCTTCTTCAGCTCTTCTGAACTGGCGGGAATTCGTCGTTGCCGATTGGTGCCGAAGCACCGTCGATGTTATTGTCTTGGAGACGTCGAGGAATTTTTAGGTTACAGGATTGTAAATCCGAGAAAGGATATGTCGTAATCCTCCTCCTTTGTTGAGACAAAGGAGGAGGTTCCTGTAATCCGAAAAATTCCTCGACGTCTCCAAGACAATAACATCGACGGTGCTTCGGCGCCAATCGGCAACGACAAATTCCCGCCAGTTCAGAAGAGCTGAAGAAGCGTCCCGGATTGGACGTGAAACTGTCCTCTGCTTCAACAAGTAAGTCCACATGAATAGATTTATTTTTTCCATCAATATTTGACTTTCCTGGATGAATCAAAACATACATCAGTTTAAATGGTTATATTGTAATCATGAAACAAACATTTTTATACATACAATGACCTTTGACCTATGACCTCATAAAACCCCCAAATCTACTCAGATCATCTTGGCACCCATATCTATACGTATATAAGCTAAATTTGATGTTGTCAATTGGATCTTTGTTCTATGACCTTTGACCTTTAACCCAGTGACCCAAAGCTCAGACCAGTGTCACTCAAACATGCTTTCATGAAGCAAATTATGAGTTGATACACTAGCTGTACCTCTTTATTTTTCTTGAAGACCTCAGACATCATTGCACCATCTACAGTGGGCATAGAGAGCATAAAAATGATCACATGCTCTTTAAGAGTAGTATATGTATAGTGAATATAATCAAACCAACTTTATGGCCTATCATAAAGAAATGTGGCTACCCTAACACCTACACGTACTTGTACTTCATATTAATAATAAAATGCATTGCTGTTTCTATGGCAACAAACCATAAACAACGTCCCACCCACGAAACTTAGCATGACTGAGCAATATACTTAAGTCGTATCCCTCATTGCATTGTGTGTTTTATACACCATCGTCATTGAATTTGTTAACCTTCATATCGTAGGATACCGTGGCTATTTGCCACAATGCTGCATGGGATCAGGCTACAAATTGCTAAATTGCATTGGCTTTGATTTGGAGAGAAAGCGATGCGGTCCTGTGTTGTCTGTCGGCATGGTAACCGCATCCACAATGTCCGTGCCGCGCAACAATGAACGGTAGCCTTGGCGTGGTAGGATAGGCTAAGGTGAAATGAACTTGGATGCAGTGGTGGTGAGCTTTGATTCTAGGTTCGTTTGGCTTCGTTAATTAAAAGACAATGTCAGGAATGGCATTCATCTTTGGATGGAATGCAGCCACGTTGAGACTTTCACTCCTAACAGAAATCCACCAGTAGAATATTAATGTCGATAGCAATGGTACTTTATTGAGCTGAAAATTAAATGTTGCTTAAAGAACAAAAGGCAATTCATCAAATTTGATTGTGTGTTGTTGTTTTTGAGCGAAGCCCTGTAACGCACAAGTAAAAGTTAGCGATTAATCACGGGGCTGGTTTTTACAATTGATCATAAACAATCATCAATGCAATCAATCGTAGAAATGAGGCCAACGATCAAATCCCTAAGCTAAGCTTTCTTTTATAAGCCACTATAATCTTAAAAAAGTAAAAGATTGGTTAAAATACATCTACATTACCTATTTTTGTAAAAGAGCTGAGGCTGACTTTAATCAGTCACATTCATTTCTTATATCTCTGAGAGCTTCCAAATCGATCAATGGCATTAAATGAAACCTGTTCAATATAAATCTTCTTATAGGCTGCAATGGCAACTGAAGTAACGCTAATAATTTTGCTTGCTCATATAGTGCTAATAAGAACTCTCTGTTTATACCGCACGAGAATGCAGCTTAATTATCCTGGCCTTTTGTGTAGCTTAAATTGGTGTACAGTTATCACCAATCCACCATGGATTTTTTTTTTAAAGTAGCTGAAACAACCCTGTGGAGACATTTTATCCAATCAATTCTGACTCACCTAAAGAACATTCAGCTGGACCTCTGCTATGTTTATATTCAATATCTCTGAAATCCCTGACTCACTGTGCAGACATTTTAATTTCAAACCAACTGGACAACTTCCCTGCTACCCGCCCCCTCCCTTCACTTCTAATCCTACATCCCAGACAATATTGTGACAGCCGTTAGAAGGCATCCATGCGATTAAGTCGCAGCGAATCAATCAATCCGTGTTCATTTTCCCGATTAAGTGCAAGCGTTACATCAGCACGTCTCTGGTGTCGTCGGATCACAGATACCGGGGGTTAGTAAAGCGGGGTAATCGCTCCTCTCCCGTCATTGTTTGCATCAACTATGCTGTCATCGCCGGAGGGGAGAGCTCATTTCATGTCCATTTCCCCATGTTTTTTAATGTCAAGCATCGATGCCAGAAAAGCACTGTTGATGTGGAGGAACCTTTTATAGAGCTCTTTTTTCTTTAGTTGAGGCCGGTACATGAATATTCTTAGTTGCACCAGCACTCTCAAATTCCACTAGAATAAGTATACTACATTTTTTCTGTCAAACTTAATATAAAAAAATATGTAGAATTTGAGGACCTAAGGTACTAGCACCAGACCTGTCAACCTCTGGAAATAAAAAATTGTATTCTGTGATAAAAAAAAGCTGTATTTCATAATAAAATGCATGGTGCACTCGCTCATCGCGGTGCTCAGGCTGCATTCAAGCTAAAATGTAAACTGCTCATGCAGATGAAAAAAAAACAACAAACATTGAGACATCTCACCCTGGTTTTAACAAAATGATTGAAAAAAAAAACAAGTTATCTGAAATTACATTGATCCAATAACCATATTTGTGTAAGTTTTATGAAATAGAGGCATATAGAGATGATTTTTCTCAATAAATTACCATTTTGTAAAAAAAATATTTTTACAAAATCTTTTTTTTTAAAAGAAAACACGTACTGTCATATTTTGGTTGCAAAAACGTACTAAATACGCCAAAAACCTACTGGTTGGCAGCTCTGTAGCACTGATAAGAAATAAGTGGACTGAAATACGACATGTAGTATGCATGCTAATACGACTACAATTATGAGAGTTCTATCACATAGTCGTGATTCTACGACTGCATCCCCACTGGCTACAGGTAACACTTGAAAACAAATATTTGCTCCCTTTGTCTATATACTCGTCTAGCAGCGAGTAAAGAGCTGCATCATCTTTCATTACTTTACCCGATTTGCCACCTCATTAATTTTAAGGTCAAAGCTTAGGGAATAACTTTCTGTGACAGCTTCGGCCTGCACTGACAAATGACCGGTGATTATCCTTCATATATTCCCAGAATGCACCAGCTCTGATTGACCCCTCTGATCACTGGGTGTCTAACAGAGAAGCATGTGTGCGGACAGGCTCTATCAATCCAGTTCTAACTGGTTCCAATACCTGCGGATCTTCATAGATTTGAAGACAAAAGAAGTATAGCAACTGTGTGTACACGCTTGAGAGAAAATCAATTTTTTTAAATATATATCATATGAATAATTAATGTTTATAAGTGCAATGGACAGACAATATCATCTCTAAATGAATGAAGTATTCTGTCCATTGCAGGAGTGAAAAAAATATTCCATATTTGTTTCATAATGGCATCTAAAAACCGCTCATTGTCATTTTATTGTTTATGAGTTTGGATGCAAAAGTGCATGCAGCTGAAGCTGAGCATGCGCAAACATAACACATGCTGCAAACATGATTATGCGTAGTGAGTGTGCAATGGACAAAATCGTATGGATCTGATATTGCACAAACGATGACGATCATGACGTCATTGTAAAATGGGCTGAATAATCAATGTCAAACAACCAATCAAATAACAAGAATCTAAGAATGGTGTCATACTCCCTGACATTGTTGTTTCCCATTGTTTTTGAAGTTCTACTTTCTACAGACATTCCCACAATTAATTGACTTGCACAACTCCTAATATCTGAGTAAAACTTGATGTATTACAGAAGAGCACTTGGAGACTTCTCATAAAGTAAGAGTTAAAAGCACTATATATTTTATTACTATCATTTTTATTGTTTATCAGGAAGGAGGTGAGAGAAAAGCAAATTTCAAAGGCATTAACAAACATGACATCCACCCACGTTGCCCATAACGAAACTGTTTATATTTATAAGTGAAATATGAAGTGCCAATAAAGCCAGGCTAATCACCGGTGGTATATTTCTAGAAGAAGGCGTCATCAAGGCGTCGCTTGAGAATCTATATAGAACGTTCTGTAACGTTCCTTCTATATTTAGGGTTTAAAGGAGAATGAAACCATTGAAACAAGATAGCTTGTGTGAAAACAGAAAAGTTAAAATAACAGATCAACGAAAGTTTGAGAAAAATCGGACAAATAATGAGAAAGTTATGAGCATTTGAATATTGCGATCACTAATGCTATGGAGATAGCAAATTGGCAATGCGACAAAGATGTGTGATGTCACTTGTGAACAACTCTCCAATTACTTTAGTATATATTTCACTAGAATTGCCTCTTTTATCACATCTATCCATATATAATGTGTTCTGTTTACATGAGGGCATGTAATACATATTTTTTAAGAATACATCATGGATAAAGAGTTTGTATCATCATAAGAAAAAGCAAAAAGAGACATTTTGAGGGTATTTTATAGTCCACCAAAGGGAAAGTTGTTCATCAGTGACATCACACATCCTTGTCGCATTGCCAATGGGAGGATCACCATAGCATTAGTGATTGCAATATTCAACTGCTCATAACTTTCTCACTATTTGTCCGATTTTTCTCAAACTTTCTTAATTCTTATACTTTGATTTTTCTGTTTCTACACAAGCCTATTTGTTCCAAAGGTTTCATTCCCCTTTAATGACTTCATGTAATACCCCACAAGGGCAGGGGATTGGACGATTGTGGCACTTTTTTCAATGGCATGGTTATCAAAAAGATTCCTTGAGCTGGAGCTAGCTACCTACTAGATCGGAGCTGTTAAAGTATTCAATGATTTTCTAGTTATTCTACCTTCAGGAGCCTGTTTCATAAAGACGTGGAATAACGGTAATTTGCCATTATGGCTATTACCATGGAAACCTCCATCTTTATCAGGTGCTGAGCCCTGTTTTGGCAGGGTAGTAACCATCATAAGGTTAGTTAAATAATACAAGCCTTTATGATACAAGGGCCCCCAGGGCGGGGCTGGAATAATTTATACAATCCGGATTGACCACTTTTAGTCTATCAATCAGACCTCTCACGAATTCTTACCTTTATTTTAGGGTCCCGTCTTACAAAGAGTTGTGATTGATTCAATAAATCTCAATTATATGGAAATCCATCATTGTCATAATTTTCTTACCAAAAATACCAAATTTTCAAGACAACAATGAACATATGAGTATCCATCATATCTAGAAAACATTTTGAACAAACATGCATTTTAGATGTTGGCGTAGTTGGCTTTCCATAGTTGTGGTTGATCGGATCAATCGCAACTCTTTGTAAGACGGGCCCCAGATCTGTAAAGCATGAAAAGATCTATAAATCCAAATCCAAACCTAGATCTGCAACTTCCGAGTTCAATCCTTACCCACAGACAGAATCAGCTCTCCATCAAATTCTTTAACAGATTGAATCCAACTATCCATAGCTTTTGTAAAAAAATATTTGATCCTCTGGTATAAAATAGACTGCATGCTTGGGGAAATGTATCTGATGCTGATAAATAGATAATGGTTGGACCAGCTTTGCTTTCTAGTAAAAGACAAGTGTCCTATGTCCCTCCCCCCGATCCTCACCTGCCTATCAAAATGATTGTGGTCAAATTGACCGTACTTACCATCCGTCTGACGTCTGGTAGTGTGAAGTAGAGTAGGTATACCAACGGTGCAAGAAGGATGTATGTCACGCGTTTCCTCCATCCCTGGGGCCAACTGATATCAAGAGGCTCTTCGACTTCCATGTCGGCCATGTCCGGCTGCAACAGGGAATGCAATCAATAAGGCACAGAATTTAATCAATCAATCAATGATATATATTAAATGCATCTGCCATGTCATGCTGCAATAAGGAATAAAAATCATAATAATAATAAAAATAATAATAACCATATTCCTAATGCGCACTTATCCGCTCCATGGAATCCTTTACCAGTCAATTTTATTATTACCCTCAACTTTAGCCGCACTGCCTTTAGGCACTCAAGCATTTGAGGAATTTCTTCCTACCAGTACCCATTTACCTCACCTGGGTTGAGTGCAGCACAATGTGGGTAAATTTCTTGCTGAAGGAAAACGTGCCATGGCTGGGAATTGAATCCACGTCCCTCATATTCAAAGACAAGAGTCTTAACCATTACACCAACATGCCCCCATCAATCCAAGAATTTAATCACTCAATGAAATACCATCAAAGCTTGAAATACAATGAATGCATAAAGCAATGCCATTAAATGATCAATCAAATTCCATGATACTGCCCTCCTCCCCTATGATATGATTTATCAATATTATAATCGATTTACACTGCAAAAACTCTGGTGTTGATTTAACACTAGCCTGGAATCTATATACCTCCACACCAGAGAAGTATTGAAACACCAGCAGCTTGGAATCAATCCGATGATGTTTTGATACAAATTGGTGTTGTATAAACACCTATATGGTGTTAGACCAAAACCAAACTGGTGTTGTTTAACACTTCTCTGGTGTGGACATATAGATCCGGGCTTGTGTTAAATCAACACCAGTTTTTGTAGTGTATGATTAAACTATGGTCCTTGTATTCTCCAGTGAATCTATGAATTCATAATTCATTGATTTAAAACAGTTCCATAAAATGCAATCAATATGTAATTTCCTCCCCATCATCAATCTATAGAAAAGTAATTAATCACCAATGCAACTGATCGATGAGTATGATAATTGAAAATTACAGTGAAACCTGTCTCCAAGACCACTTCATTAAACTTAAATCAATGTATATATATGTCCATCAATCATAATACAAATACATTATTAATGAAACTTGTTCATAGTATAAGGGATGAAGAATAATATAATCAATTAGAATAGTATAAAAAATCAATTAAAACAATGTTTTAAAAATAATAATTCAACAAAACTATATTAATTCAGTGTATATTCACTACTTCAAATGGCATCAATTCCATAGAATATTTCTACTATTAGAATAGTACCAATAATCAATTGAAACACTGTTTTAAAAAATAATTCCACAAAACTATATTAATTCAGTGTTTATTCACTACTTCAAATGGCATCTCTCTATCAAATACTTAAAAAAAAATCCATATTTCATTGTTCGAAGTAGACACCAGAAATAAAATAGTCCGAAAATTTGTTTTGCCTAATTGATTGTGGGCCCAGCAGCCGCTATGCAGCGCCAGATCGATGAGGCTCTGTCCCTTTCATTGTTGAACGTCAAACAGGGTAGCAGCAACTTCCATCTTTTAACGTCTTTTGCTCTCACGCAGCCGGGCTGTGAACCCCCGACCTCCCGGTTGTGAGACGAACGCTCTACCAACTGAGCCAACACACACTGGTCTTCAAAGCTTTCATTTATTACCAATGATCGCAAGCAAAAGAAACTAAACACTTGCACTGTAAACATGAAAAGTGGTACCTCTCCAATTTTCTGAGTATGACCACATTATCTCTTCAATGTTCCAAGTATCAACACATTTTTTATCCATTGCATACCCTTCTCCTTTTACTTAAGCACCTATATGAAACTTGGGCGCCACCTTGTTTCAAGTACCATCCTTTACAGGGTGAAAACTTCATGAATACTAAAGCAGCTCAAACATTTAATTTTTTACGCAGACGATTACGGTTATATTTCATCACATTCTATTGATGTAACGGATAAGGGGGACATGGAACTTTTGCCAATTTGATGAAAACCATGTTATCGCATGTAGTGTGGACAATACATTTAGTTTCACTCAAATTATTTACAAAGAGCAAACACCCTTGTATTACGGCACTTTCTTCCTGAAATATAAACAACTTCAAAGGACGATGTTCCGGCACTGTTATGTTCGATGTTTTTTTATTCATAATGAAGACATGCACTTGCTTGCTACATACTTTAGGGGTGCAGTCACCCTGTATCTGAATGCCTTTCACGTAAAACAATATCCAATTTGGAGAAGAAGATTTATTCCCCGACCACCTTGTGACGATATCGATCTTTATCTCAGACAAAATAGAGAAAGAGAAAGGGAGGGAAGAGAGGGATAGAGAGAGAGAGAGAGGGGCGGAGGAGAACAGTGGAAAGGATGCTGATTGGTATATCTTGGTGCTTTAGCAAAGCGAAAAGTGAGATTTTTCACATAAAAGCAATGAAAATGACACTCAGATGAGATGCCCTCAAATTGACAGAATTATTGAATAATATACCCTAGAGGATCACTATCTTTGGGCCGTATCAGAGAACTACAGTAGTTATTATAGCTACATGTATGACGTAATTACATTGGACGTGAATAGATAGCCTGAATGATTCGCTTAACCCCTACAAGCAAGTCCCAAATTTACACTTAAAATTTTGTTAAATATCAGTTTGCATGAAAGACAGCCGTGTACTGTCCACTTTCTACATGAGGTCCTTCTCCTATGAATTCAGAAGTCAACATAACAAAGTCACTCATGATGAAGAGCAACTGTTCAATATGAGTCAGATTTGCAATTTGAAGTACAATTACTACACTCTTTTTTACACATTTCTTCGAAAGGGGTTATTGGAAAACTTTAAGTACACTCACTATTAAAATACAAACGACTTAAATTGTACATGTTATCTTTTTACCACATTTATATTCATTCAAGTTTTAATGTTTCATGTAACTCTTCTTTCCTTTCACCTTCTTGCTCATTAAATTTTCATTGTTTTTTAGTACCTTGTAGTCACGTTTTAATAGTCTCTCTAGGGACACCAGTGCAGACACACTCAATTGCCATAAATTTCTTATCAACGAATTCTTAGAAATAATATTCTTGTAGATTTTGCTAACTTGATTTTCTGTAAAACAGGTATACAACATAAAATCATGCTTTTTTCCTTTCTTCAGAAATGTGGCATCACCAGTATTATACCAATACCACTTGCATCTCTGTATTATGATTTGGATATTAGGATTATTTGCAAAAGTAAAAATTTTACTCTTTTTTCAGGGTCTGATTGATAGATATTATATCTACAGTGTATCTTATCTGCACACTATATACTATCAGACATTACAATATGTACATCCCCATACAAATATTGAGTTTATGTATGCGTGGGTGTGTGGGTTGAGGTGGGAGGGGGTGATCAGCTTTTTTCTTCGAAGAGGAACCGCTAGACTAAACAGAACATCAAAACAATCTAACTCGATCAACAGGTTGTTTTAGACCATAGAGGTGTCTGGCGAGTGGCCTTTTCACCAATAGCTTTGCTATATCAGCCAATCACACACAAGGATTTCAGTAGCTTATAACAGATGCCAGTGCAAACCACCATCAAGAACCTCCGTGAACATCCCCCCCCTCCTGCCCCGATGGTGTACTGATAAACCTGTACATGTAGATAGTGGCATTCAAACATGAATAGTTCGCTGATGCACATAATCAGCAATTATGCACGACAATTCTAAGTGGGGGAAGCTATTAAAGATGGACGGCCATTGCCGGGCGCGGGTATGACCTTTTCAAGGTATTCTGGCGGGATTGCAAGTCGTGACAGAGCAAATAATTGCATAAGAATAATGCATGGTAAATGAAGTTATCTTCTCGTAAGGAAGTTTGCAAATGAATTGAGATAAAAATTGAAAGAAAAAAACATTTGTGCAAAAAAGAAAGTTTTTTAATTTCAACATTGGCTCAGTAGCCAATCAAAATCAAGGTTTCATATAAGTTAAAATTATAATAAAGCCCGGGGTGACAAAGTCACTTCATAAAATTTGCCCCAAAATATAATTCATAATAACTTCATTTTTTTCAAGCAGATTATAACAGACACATCTTTGATGCACTTTCCCAGGATTTTCATGTTGTTGGATGTTACTGGTTGTATTTGGAGAAAACTCGTCTTCTACAGCATTGACTGGGGGGGGGGTGCCATTAGTTTTGTGACATGGCCACTCCAATGTAAATATTCAGGCCAATATTACTTCCCGACACATAAATCACACCTACATATTACTCTCATGTTTGGAATTATAAATAGAAAAGTAATTAATTGCAAATTTAAGAGCAAAAATACATCCATGAGAGAGAGCTATTCGGAAGACATACCTATAAATCAAGCAAAGCTCATCATGATTATTACGGCCATGACATGTGTGATGGACCAGTTTCACAAAGTGAATATTGATGTTCAAATTCCATATCATCCCGCACAATACAAACATGATTTGATAATCTAATCTATTTTTATCGAAGCGTTAAGGAAAATGAGAAGTTAATTCAAACATTTCTCCCAGTTTTTTAATATTCCCTTCTCCCCCTAACCTATGTAGTTACTGCCCCCTTTTCTTTCCTTGTTATTCAAACCTATTTTGCCGTTCTTCATATATGGTCTAGATTGTCTTATTTTACTTTTAATTACATACGATTAAGATTATTATAAATTTATCCTAAGGGACTTACAATTACAAGCTTCGCTTTTTAATAAGTCCCTCATTTTCATTTTTACATGCTAACTGTAATCTATAATTTGTATAATCATCAAAATGTATCTGGAACAAAAAGAATTGTATATATTCCATCTATTTCCTACGAATTTGTTAATTATTGAAGTATTCTTATGACACTTATTCTGTTTTGTACATTCATACATATGTATATATATGTTTGTTATGTTTAATATCAGAAAATGTAAGTGAAATAAACTAAACTGAACTGAACTTTATTTATTGATATCCTATGAATTACTTGAAAAAGAGACAGTGCAGTATCTAAACAGACTTTCAAATATCTGGTTTTAAGATTCACATACAGACAAAAATGTCAGGTGGCAACGATATTACCTATATGTTGTGACTATACATTATTGTATTAAATATACTATGTGAGAATGATTTAAAAGTAAATCCTGTATGTACAAATTAAAAAAAGGTGTTTTGTGGAGGAAAATTGTTTTTATGTATTGATCTATCTTTTCTGTTCTCTGACACATTATCAAAAACAGATTTTAACAGATGTTCTATATATTTATCTGACAAATTTGTTTTCAATCCCAAAGCTGACCACATGAATGATTTTCATTCTATGTTAAAAACACATTTTAGTCTCGTTATTGAAGAAGGTTAAAAAAAACATAGGCAAGGTTGTGTATCAGTCTCTGTTAGTCTGCCTGTGCAGCAATCACTTACGTCATAAACATCGCTAACATAAACATGACGAGACAAAACAAAAGAGAGGGCAATTTGCTCCTCGATTAGCGTCTAAATAAGCATCTTTCTGGACAGTTGATACATTGTCTGCCAAGAACCTCCATCATGTCTCCAATCAGCGTTACTTTAATGGACAAGATCACAGGAGATCCTGCCAGTGAGGTATATTGAATTTGAGAGAGACTAATTCTATTTTGGAATTAGATTGGGTGTTTGACTTGGTTGGGCATTGGTAAAGCTAATTTGCAGCTCTCTTGGTTTCCCTGGACACACAAGGGTCGGCAAAAGGCTCTACGAGCGCGTCTTCCGCAAAAGGTTAAGTCGTGTATCATCTTCCACTTGCCGAGCTCTCTTATCTATCTCTCTTTCCCTTGATACACGAATGCTCAGCCCGGGTTGTGACGTATTGCGTTGCCAGGATGCTTCGAATAAACCATCTCCCTGTTTGCGGAGAAGTTTGTTCATGCATGCATGTGTTTCGGTTCATTTTTTCAGGAGTGACGGAGAGTTCACCATGGATTTGAAAATGGATGATTGAAGTGAAAGAAACACTTGTGCTATGCTGCAATTTGAAATTTAAATGGTTTTTGATCAAAATTTCAATTCTTATATGGTTTTGCCTGTCAGATAACTATGTATTTTTTTCTTTTGCAACAATTGTTCATAATAATTGAGAATTGCTTTCTAAATATTCACAACACCTGTGAATGGTCCATGGTATATACATGTAACCACAAAAAAAATGATTTCATATGACATTTTTAGCAATCCCTAACTAGAGCATTTGTTTCAAATGGTCAAGCACCAAGAGTTCACATCATAGGAGAATAGAGTATCACAAATTACTACGGATGTCACCTTGGTACAAACTATGAACATCAAGATATTTTTATCTCTAGGATTTCTTTCCGACATATTTTTCAGTGATGGTGTATTAGCTCAGTTGGTAGGGTAATGGTCGTCTATATGACTCATGTTCAAAACCAAGGCAGTGTGCTATTGCTCTTTGGAAAAGAACATCAACACATCCCCACAAGTGACAACTGCAAAACTATCTATCGTCTGGTAAATGCAAATATTCTTGCTATCTTTATAGTTATCTATATAGTTAGTCAAGTAAAACAACTCAAACATGCCATTTTCATATTGTTGGCCTAAAAATGGTTGGCCTAATGGTCCCCAAAAGGGGACCAGTGCCATCTAGACATTTTAGTGATATTCCTCTTCTAGCATAAGGTCAAGAATATTTCCTTTAAATATATGTACAAAAATTAATGTTCTTTGACCTACCTGATCTGTACTTTCTTGAGACTCCATGTTATTGACAGCAGCATTTGCAGTCAACTGCTCCGTGCTCTTCTCAAACTCCTGATCCACTCCATTGGCGATAGGTCCAACATTACTATCAGTGTTCGTTCCACCATTGGTGGCGCCATTCACTATGATTGTCGTTTCGCACAAGCCATTTCCATTGCCCTTCATATGGTCCGTTGGCTTGTTTGTCTGGAGATGCGTTGCATCGTTACCGAGTTGGTCAACGTCCGTAATGTTCCGATGATGTCCGTTGAGAGGTGGTAGTGGTGTCAGCGTTATCCCGTTCCCGGTCTTGACGCTAAGGGGACTATCGCACGCTTGCGACACTGTTGTAATCTGCGTGGGTTCGTCCATGATTATGTCCCCGTTGGTGTATCCATTGTGATACGATATTGTTAGTTTTTGATTTGACCTCGCACTCTCTGGTCTGCTTGCGGGTTGTTCGTTAGGCTGTTGAGACTTGCCGTTGCCTGTGGCTTGGGGAAGGCCAGCCTTGTGCTGTGTCTTTGCCATCACTTGGAGCTGCATAGCCTTGTCTTCAACGACGTCCGCTGATAGAAAAAGATTTCATCAAACAACATGAACATTTTGGTCAGATCTACAGAACCCCTCCCCCACCCCTACCCCTCAAGAAAAAATTGCATCTCTTCTTTTCATAATGGGCAATGGCTTTCAAAAATATCTTCCATAACTATAAAGAATCACATTTGAAAAACTAAGCTGTGTAGAAAATATTCTTCAATATTATCTCTTACATCAATTCTTTTACAAAAACTATACAGACCATGCATCTGAAAAGCTTGATCTGATTTCTTCCCCCAAAACTTAATAAAATAAATAATAAATTAAAATAATGAAAATAATAACAATATAAGTGTAAAAGGGTAGGTGTTTGTCCCTTGAGTATTCTAAATTTCCTTTATATTTTTTTACTCTTTTATTCCCCATGACCACATCTTACAAAGAGTTGTGATTGATCTGATCAACCAAAACTATGGACGGGCAGCAACGTCAACATCTAAAAATGCGAATTGGTTCAAAATATTTTCTGTATACGATGTACATACACACATTAATCGTTCTCTTGAAGATTCAGTGTGACTCCCTTTGTTTACTAAGGAGATTGTGCAAATTTCCTGCAGAAAAAAATAATGGTATGGATGGATTTCCATATGGTTGAGATTGATTGGATCATGGACTCTTTGTAAGACCGGGCCCATATCTTGTTCCTTGTCCGGAACCACTCCCCACACCTGGGGACCGTTTCATAAAGGACTTGCAACTGTTGTAACTTTGTCATTATGGCAACTACCATGGCGACCTTGATTCTGATTGGCTACTGAGCCCTGTTACCATGGTACATGTAGTTGCCATAATGGCAAAGATACAACAGTTGTAAGTCCTTTATGAAAGGGTCCCCAGCTCTTGAAAAAAATTGTTCAAATTGAAAGATTTTGATACTCACAGTCACTTAAAGGGTCCAGTGTGTGTAACATGAGCTGTAGGGCACCATGACGGAACATGCTGGCATTGTTGCGGAAGTGGGGTAGACTTACTCTCCGGTCGTTCTGTATAGGGGATAACAAGAATGAATAAATGGTCGTGAAAGATGATGATAAAATAAAAGGTGATGATGATGATGAAAGGACAAGTCCACCCCAACAAAATCTTGATTTGAATAAAAAGAAAAAAATTCAACAAGCACAACACTAAAAATTTCATCAAAATCGGATGTAAAATAAGAAAGTTATTGGATGTTATTTGGATGTAACTGGCTCGTTCATATAACTATTTTGTTGAAAATAAGCGAAACTTTGAAATGTCATAACTTTTTTATTTTACATCCGATTTTGATGAAATTTTCAGAATTGTGCTTGTCTGATTTTTCTCTATTGATTCAAATCAACATTTTTCTGAGGTGGACTTGACCTTTAAGAAAGGAAGGACAAAATGAATAAGGAAATTCCATATGTGCAAAAAAAAAAAAAAAAAAATCAGTAGGGAAAATTGTAACAGCTTCAGGAAAGACATGCAGTGGCAAATGAACACTTACTACTGTGAGTAATAAAGACAATAAAAAATAAAAAGTGATGATTAAAAAAAATGCTCTAAGGGCTCTTGTCTTACAAATAGTTGCGATTGATTGTATCAATTGCAACTAAGGAAAGTAAGTAAAGTCAACATCTAAAATGTATGTTTGTTTAAAAAAATTGGATATGAATGTATATCCATAAATTCATTGTTTTTTGACAATTTGACATGTTCTCCTTTGTTTACAAAGGACATTTTGAAAATTTCCTGTAGAAAAAATTGTGACACTGATGGATTTCCATAGAGTTACGATTGGTTGGATCAATCATAACTCTTTGTAAGACGTGGCCCAGATCTTTGAAGCCTGGCAGTCTCTATGAACTACTCATGGAGGTACAGATCTTTCCTCGGGTCTATGCATTATTCAGTTTTCAGTCTTCAAAACTATTTTCTGCTTATATCTCAAATACATGTTCAGCAGTTAGAAAACATGGTTAAAATCAATGGTGATTAAAAAATTAGTTTGAATATTGTGTTGCTCAGAAATGACACAATATAATGCATTGTACACTGTTTCTACCCATGGACCCTATTTCATAAAAGGGTTGCTTAGTGATAGCTTGCTGGAATATCACCTTTCAATCAGGAAGCAGAATTTTCACTGCTGTCATGGTAGTTGATATTCCAGCTCGACTTGTTATCATGACAACTTTTTATGAAATGCATGATATCAACCTTCTGGAACCTGAAGTTTAACTAGAAAAATTGCAATCAACGCATATGATTCATGCATAATTCTGATTTGATAATGATGAAAATGCTTATGGGCATGCAAGTACTGTATCATTAATGGGCCTATGTAAGCCTTGCAATCAATTGCAGTTTTACTGTTATTAGGGAATTTTAGCATCCACTTCATAGACACTTTCTACAACACACCAATTCTTTTGAAAATGGAAGTCAGGTGACAACTGACAGACCAGAGGTCGTTGTCGAAAGTTGGTGGACAGGACAGCACACCATTTCAAGATTCGGACAGGATGTCATATTCGCAATTTTAAATCTGGTCCAAACCTTAAGATGATGTGCTGTCCTGGTCCACCAAATTTTGACAATGACCTCTAATCTGTCCAATGTGATTTGACTTCCTTGTTTAAAGAAATTGGTGTGTTGTAGAAAGCATCTGCAAAGTCGATGCTAAAAATAAACTTCTAGGATTTGATATTTAGTTGACTGGTGAAGCTACAATTTAGTTTTGATACACCATTCTCCTTTTAAAGAGGTTTGCACTGTAATTCGTGATCACTTTATTCAACTGAAATTATCTCTTTTATATCGAATAAAACTGAAGAAAAAAATGCCTTCTCGTATCAATGAGGAAGAATCCACTTTGTAATCTCTTCATAATGACTCGATGAAAGTGATTACAAAATGAATCACTTCGTTTTTCCATAAATAATTACATACACTTGCAAAGCCAGAGAGGATAAGATCAATATTACTTCAAGGCAGATTGATGCAATTCAGCAGAGACTGAAACTTTATTCTGATGCTCTAGCAGAGGTTGTAGAATGTCGATGATATCACTCTCCATGGGTACCCTAAAAAAGAACTTTCAGCTTTACAAATTTCAGAGTCGAATTAAGATTTCTAGCTGAGATTGGTGTTCTAATCAGGAAGCTCCTTGACAAGAAATACAATCATTTTTTTTTTATCTCTATCCAATCAACAACCCCTGTAATTATGATCAAAGTTTGATTGGCATGATGAAATTATAGATGACCTTTGAAGTGTACAGTAACCGTTGCCTGGATTCAGTTGACAACCAAGCAAACCGCCAAAGACAGTAGAGGTTTAGTACGAGATATTATTAAACTTTTCAATGACTCAGGTACATGCAATACACCCAGCTCCTCCGCTCCCTGGGGAATATTCTTGCCAAATATCATTTTACAGGCATCTGATTTTTCAGATACTTTTTGACATCATAATGTCACAAAAGTGTTTTGTAACACACAGGTAATGTACAGACCAAAATTTCACACCCCCACTTAGCCACAGAAACTAATCACCTACATATATAGAAACATCTGAAATGTTTCACAAAAAACTCTGCATTAGGTATACCCACTTTCCATTTGACCAGAAATACAGAAATTGAGAATCAACAAGCTTTTGAAACTAACACCAATTAAGATTTTTTTCCCCTGAGATCAATATACACATCAGGATACTTGTAGGTAGGGAAGTCCATCAACTTTTAATCTTGAGTCAATCAACGATTCCTGCAATTATCATGTTTTGATCGTCACCATGACGATGATCAGTGACAGTTACAAGTATATAACAAACAAAATGGCTGCCGTGTGATTACTCTTTATCCATTGTACGCAAAAGATGGCAAGATAATAAAAAAAGTCTATATTTTACATGCATATTTTTCACAGAAAAGAGAGCTTATCTTGATTTTCACCTAATGAAATGCAGAAGTCAAAATATCTACTTTTTATTAATATTTATACTACAAAAGCCATGTTTTAGCAAGCATCACCTCTGTTTTCAAATTTAAAGAAATACTAAGATGATTAAAAGCTTGTACATGCATACATGTATGTGAAATATATACTTGAAAAGTTAATGTACATTTACGATGTTGTTCCTACAAACTTGTAAAATCATTTGAAAAAACTTTCTTATATTTACCAGTAATAAGAAATAATGATGATAATAATAACTGGGTTTATATGGCGCAATATCAATCTACAAATGCTGAAAGCACTTTTAAATTATTATTATCCGGTCATTGGATTCATAGTTTTTTTCATGGCCTGTTAAACCCTCATTCCAAAGACTGCTTGATCTTTCAATCAACTTTCAAAGATCTCTGAGATCTTTCACGATTCCTGATGGATCTTTCAGTGGTCTTTGGGAGTCCCAAAACCTTTTGAAATGGTTCAAATAGTTCTTCAGCAGTCTTACGGGAAAATGTTGTTTTGGTGGTCTTTCAGCAGTCTTTCAGCGGTCTTCCTATGAACTTTCAAAGTTCTTATTAGTCTTTCCATGATCTTTTGACAATCCCTCAATATTTTTGCAGAGATCACTGTTAGACTTGTGAGAGATCATTGAAAGATCTCTGAAAGATCAGGGAGTCCATGGAAAGAATTCTGAAAGATCACTAGTTGCATAAAAGATCTATGAAAGACCATTGAGAGATATCTATAGGACTGGGAAGTATCAAAGAGTCTTTCCCAGTTATTTAAGGAGTCTTTCTGAGCCATTCCACAGAGATGACAAATAGAGTGATCTTGGAGACTGCTGTATAAAGACCTTGCTAATTTTTTGGTCTTTCAAACGTCTCCCCCTCATACAAGTACCCAGGTCTGGGTGAAAGTGGCAAAGCGTTAATTGACACCTTGCCAAAGGACACTAGCCATGGTGGGATTCGAACACAGGACCCTCTGATAACAAGGCAGGAGTAAGAACCGCTATACACCATGGTACTTTCACATGATTAGCAGTTCTATTTTCTCTATACTTTTTCACATTGACGGAAATGATCCCCTCTTTTGGGTACACACTTGCTTTTTCACTGATTTGAAATTATTCTCACAACTTTTAATGAATAGTTTTGGTATCAAAATGACCGAAAAGTTGCTGCCATAATCTTCATGTACAAACAGCTTAAGAGGGAAAGCCGAGTAGAGATAATTCTGTTCAGATTTTAATGAATAACTGCCACGATGTAATTAGACATCTCACCAGGAAGTTGCATCATGACATGATACGTCAGTTAGCTGCAATCATGATGTTGAAATAATAAAAGAGTGAGAATTAAAAGAATAAATTTGATAAATTAGATCCTGGAGGAGGAATTACATCCATGTTGCCATGGTAACCCCTCTAGGAGAGGTTTCTGCCATCAGTTTATTCAATCATACCATTCATGTGCACATAATAACATTATACGTGATGCATCGCTTGATGTTTGAATGCAAATTAAATTCTACAGCATATCCCACAAAAAAATGCTAATGCCACTCTAAATGAGTATAATTTGAAAATTACCACATCACATTGTATATAATTTTATAATCATAAACAAGCATTCATGTTTTTTTACAATTGGTTAAAATTTTATATGATATGATCTATTGAACACAGAGATAAAAGAGTCTTCTTTCATTGGGGCATTTCATGAAAGGACTTGTCGGACGTTTATCCGACAGTTACTATAGGAACAGTGCCTTTCAGCCAATCAAAATCATGGAAAGATGTCAGATCTGACAACTTGTCAGATGAAAATATTGATGAAACGTTCCCCAGAAAACCTCTCAAACCAAGTTTTTCATTAAAGGTCAAGTCCACCCCAGAAAAATGTTGATTTGAATCAATAGAGGAAAATCAGACAAGCATAATGCTGAAAATCGGATGTAAAATTAGAAAGTTATGACATTTCAAAGTTTCACTTATTTTCGCAAAACAGTTATATGCACAACTCAGTGGCATGCAAATGAGAGAGTTGATGACATCCCTCACTCACTATTTCTTTTGATTTTATTGTTTGAATTATACACGGGTCGTGTAGTCCAGTGGTTAGAGCATTGGACTCATAATCGCAAGGTTGTGAGTTCGAATCCCAACTCTGCCATTGTCTCCACTTTGATAAAAAGGCCCAAGAGTGATATCTGTCGTCTATTACGTCAGCCACTATGACTGATTAACCTAGACGTAAAATGTTTCCAAGGTAATTGGTTATATACCAGCTTGGCGTTTACCAGCAAAAAAATGCTGTCCTGCCGAGTTCCTACGGGAGTTACCACAAACAATTTTGACAACAAGACTAAACCATAAAATGTTAAAACACGGGTAATTCCACATATTCAGGGGAAAAAAGATAACCATGAGGAGATAATTAGAATATTTCATATTTTGAACCATAAAATTGTTATAAAGATGGATGCAAAATAGAAATTGAAAAGTCTTGATTACTTATTGTGTTATGGCCAGCAAGGGGTCAAATTTAGATTGTGCATGATCTTAAATTACATATTGTATCCATAATTAATGTTAAACTTCATATTTATTGCTCTTGTTGTTCATCAACCTATATAATAGAATAAATGGACATTGCATCTCTGTGCATCTTCTACAAGGCTTTTCTCAGTTTCCTTAGAGATCCATAATCTTTGCTTGTATGGGATACAAGAGAGCACCAGTCTATTTTATTACTCACTTTTGCTTCCTCTTTCCCTGTATTTCTCTATATCTTTTATCTTCCTCTATAATGGCGCAGTCACATTTCCCCTATGGCGAGTCAATAACAGGTGTTTCACATTTTTTGTACCAGCTACATATAGTTGGTTTGAATAAAACGGCAGTTTTTGGCTCGCCTTAGGGGAAATCTGACTGAAGCATAACTCTCTCTATCTCTCTTTATGTTTATCTCTTTCACTCAGTATGTTTCAGTATCTCTCCCTCTCTGCATCGCTGTCTTTTCGTTTCTGTCTCTTTGACTCTATGACCCGTATTCTGAAGTCCGGTTTAACTTAAACTCAGGTATTTGAAGACTTCTTTTCATTTTTCTTTTAGATCTTAAACAATATTTTCAGTTAAGTATTTTCATATTTAATTAAAGTTGTGGTTTAAGTATGGATAGTCAATTGTTACATAAATCACTAACAGTAGAGATATCAAATTTCAGCTCATTTGGCTCTCAAATTATTCAAAATTGTCTAGGAAGTATAGATAGATGATTGTCTTCCCCATCGATGAATCAGGAAAGAGCACAGTAAACATAAAGAAACTTTCAATTTAATACAAATTTTGACACTTTTGGCTTCCAATAATTTTAGCACAGATTTAGACCATGGTCTAAGTTAAACCTAACATCAGAAGACGGCCCTACATCTTCATTTGCATCTCTACATGTATATTATCTTTTTGTCTTTCTTTTTTTTCTGTACTCTCTCTCTCCTTCTATACCTCTCTCATTCTCAGCCTCTTAACTTTGCTTGTCTCTTCAAATCTTACTTTCTCTACATATACACCGTCTCTTTTACGAAGTGTAACCTTGATTCCCACCTTTGTTTACCACCCTCTCATCTTTCTCATAAAATCTTTTTCTTTTGTCTTATTTTCTCCTCTCTTCATTCACGTCTGCTTCTCACTCTCTCCAAAATCTCACCCCCCTCCCTCATTAATCTCTTTTATTAATCACAGATGTATCGGTTGTTATTAAACCCCATCTCTATTGACCTTTAAGTTTTCCCTTACAAGGAGTGAGGGCTACTAAAATATCCTTTTTTTTAATTTTTGTTTTAAATACTCTGTTGTTCTATCAAACTAGATCTGCATTATCTTGGTTAATCTCACTCTCTTAGCTTGCAGTGGGTAATTTGTAAGAATGTATGATTCATGATGAATCATTTCACCTCCTGTATCCTCCTTACGATTTTGTACCCCCGCTGAATCCACTTCAACCTGTTGACTACCGAATCATCCCAGCTTTTGATCAAGCAACCATTTTAACTTTTGCGTTTTGGTTTTTTTTTTCAAAATCATTTCAAGTTAATAAAAAATATGCTGATTTGTGTCATTCACATTTCCCTTGTTTCAGAGAAAGAAGCAAATTACTCTGTGCAATGATTTTTAAAGAAATGTTTGTTTCAGAGACTGTAGCAAAGACATAACACATCTGGAATGTGAAATATTGTAGCAACTGATGAAAATTAGGATTGTAACAATTAACCACACCAGAAACACACTTGTTATGAACTGAAAAATATTAGCTACAAAAAAGAGAGCAAAAAACAAAAAGTCGTTGAGTTCTCGCATATGCCACTAGGTGGTTTCAAACCGCCTCGATCACAAGAATCCCCGTTAAATTACGGGAACTGTTTTTGGCTAAAAAATACCCATTAATTATTCCTGCATTCACACCGCCCCAAAACATACCCTTCGGGATAAGTTCCTGAAGTTACGAGCATGCGCATAGTATGGTCTGATAAGCAGGCAAGCCCAGCAGCCACCCACAGCTCCCGCGCCCAACGACGCCCAACGACACGCTGGGCTAAAAGTTCCCGTAATTTGCTTTCACATCGCCAAAATACCTGCGACCTTGGAAAAATCCCCGCGAAAGTTCTCGTAATTTCGCCAAGTACCTACTATTTAGCGGGTATTTTCTTTCGGGGAGATTACGCGTAGTTTGCTTTCACATTACCAAAATACCTGGTATTTTCTGATCGGGGTAAATTTCCCGATCAGAGAATACCTGGAACTGACGAACTTCGAGGCGGTCTGAAACCACCTACTGATATCCAATTTGATGGGATAGTGCCCCTGCTGTGTTGCGTAAATTTGAGGAAACATAAGGGCCGATCAAGTTAGTTAGGCTCTACATTGTTTAGACTTTCATTACAGAATGGAAAAAAGAAACACATACTTGATTAATACACACCTGCCCACTGCTAAATAAACCATTCGTATTATGCATGGCATCTGCCACCATGCAGGTTTACCAAGAAGATCCTTTCCCACTGAAGATCTTTAAATTTTCTTGACTTGTAAATCAGATTAATCTTAATAATGTCCACAATATAGTTAGTTACCTGCAATCAGTGAAACTGTACACAGCAAAAACTGTGGTGTTAACCTGTGTACAAAGAGGACCACACCAGTTATTTTACACCGGTGTTAAATTGGTGGTGTTAGTTTTACACCTATAGGTGTTATTACAACACCTTTGGTTGTTACATTTACACTCTTTGGTGTTATGTTCAATCTTTAGGGTGTAATTTTAACACCTCAGGGTGTGGTCCTCTATTAACACCAATTGGTGTCAGTTTTAACACCACAGTTTATACAGTGTATCATCAAGTCTGAATCATGGTGAATATATGTATATATTCCACATTTACAAAAGTGTATCACCATTAGGATCACCATAAGGTGCAAATTACAGAAAAGGTATCAAAAACCTGAGAAAAAAAACCTGAAAAAAATGGTAGGCCTATCTAATTTTGTGGTATTGAGACTTGGAAGATAGGCGGAAAAAGGTGGGAAATTTTGAGGTGTCTGTCAATACCATGCAAGAGATAGAATCCCTGTCTAAAAGCTTGAATACAAAGTAGGCTCCCTGGTATGCCTTGCATCCTACAATAAACAAAACTGAGAATGGATGATGATGTATCATAATTAATCACACATAAATATTTCAATGTAAAGCCCAGTCTCCTCTTCAGTTTGATGTAACTTACATGATTCCTCATTCACATCCGAGTGAAACAATTTGAAGAAAGAATACAATTTATTTGGCGGACGGTGTCTTTATTTGATATCATTATTAAATCAAGACCCTTTCACATTGTTCCATGCAAGCCTCGCGTGCAACTTGTGGTCGACTAATTTTGCTACCCGCAGGTCGGCCATATCAACAGTAGACCTGGCTCTGTGTCTTGCTACTGTAGGACACTGTATCACATGTTAATCAAGTCAATGGATATGATAACTTCAAACCTCTCCTATTTTCTCCCCCCTCCCGTACCATTAACGACGATGCTCACTTAAGCAACGGCTGGACCACCGTAACCTAGTAACGTCACATTCCCTGTTGCCAACCAATCAAAATGGAGGCAATACGAAGCTATACTTGGGAGATGCCATCACTTCTAATTTTTCCTTCTAGCGGTACTATGCCATATCACTGAACCTACTCAATGATATCAAGGTTATAAATTGTTCAACTCTCATGAATAAAACATGATTAATAATATTAAGAGTCAAAATTGTATTTTTTTTCCTCAAAATGCCCATTAGCAAAGGGTAAAGTAATTTCATTACTGACATTTTTTGCAAAGAATCATGATATGTTACTGAGCTGTACTTAAGTCTGTAATGATAAATATTTCAGTGAAACAAAGAAAAGGTTTTCCTTCCCTATTCTGCAAGGGCTCAAGCATCATCACAGTCATTAACAGTTTGGGTGTCAAACTTAATTTTCCTATGTCTTGTAAACATTTAGTCTTCTATCAATAAAAAAGATATCAAACTGTTACTCCAAATTGAAATGATTGTTTAGAAAAAAATGTTGCATATTTTTGTGTATCCTCACTGCTCAAAATTGTGAATTTCAAGCAAAACTTTACAAACCATCAAATTTTTCTTTCATATATGATATATACAGTATATACAGGTATATATGCATTTTTTTTGGGGGGGGGGGCTCAATGTGCCTCTGTTGCACTATTGGCCAAATTTGAATGTGTAAAGATTCAGGTTTCTTTAGATTGGTAAATATTTTATGAAAAAGATCCTTGGAATCATGTAAGGTGGGCTTGATCTGAACCAAAATAATAATAAGCACGAAGGAAATTACTTCATTTTATTTTCCTTTTCATCAATACAGAAGCCCTTTCACCAATAAGTATGGTAATATGAGGAATAGTGTTGAACATGTACATTTTTGTGCTTTGTAAAGTTGACATTTCTATGTTTTCCCTGCCCCTCCCCCTTCTCTCTCTCTCTTTTCATCAATACAGAAGCCCTTTCACCAATAAGTATGGTAATATGAAGAATTAGTATTGAAGATATACATGTTTGTGCTTTGTAAAGTTGACATGTCTATGATGCTTTCCCTGCCCCCCCCCCCCTTCTCTCTCCCTCCCCCCTTCTCTCTCTCTCCCTCACACTGAATTTATGTGGTTGATCAGAAAGCAGTAGCTGACTACAAGCCTCCATAAAAAATAAAATAATCATTAAATCTCAAATTATTCCTTCTTTTACATTTTCCCTTTCCTCTCTCCATCTAAAAAATGCAGCAATCGGCATGTCTGACGTCAGGTCTCTAAGAGACAGGAATAAAAACAATACAGCCAGGCGAGACTCCTTGAAAATAATAGCATACTGGACAGTAGAATTCCATTTTAATGAGGAAAGATGTTCTCAGCTCCGAGTACAAGTATCCAATTTTGTGCATTCTGGACCAAACAAGAGAAGGAATTTAGGTGAGTGCTTGTTTCTGCATCACGCGGTATAAAACCAATGTATGAAAACATTGTACAAGAAATGGTAACCCATCTCATGAAATTTTGCCATAGTGAGAAACGGAAACGAGATATGAAGTAATATGTATTCCATGCACATTTTTTTATGCACAACCATAATATCAAGTGCAAAAGGGTTTTAACCAATGAGAATGGCATTAGCTAATGATGACATCTACAGATCTGTGATTAAATTATATGAGGAAATACATGACAAATGACCCCAAAATTGTCATAAACACCCTATCATGTTTTTTGGACTTTTTTTGGACAATTTTTACCCCCTGAAATACTCAAAACAGCCCTGGAAATTTAAAAAAAGCACTGGAAAATCCCCATTCACACTGCCAAGTCAAAGCTTACCTGCAGTAGCAGATCTAGGCAGTACATTATGAAATAGCCCCAGAATATAAAAATAAAGGATATTTTGCCTGCCCCTAAAATGTAATAACAGGCCCATCAACACTTTATAAAAGACATATAATTGGTACACAGTAGAAGAAAGAAGAAATAACACATTGTTCAATCTTTTCACCCTAACAACAAGTTGTTTAAACATTTTTGTGATTGTTTAATCTTTTAAACAACTTGATTAAAATGCTTAAACAGTCGTCTAAAAAGTTTGTCTAAGCAATGGTTGTTAGAGTGATAGGCTTAAACAACATGCTGAAAATTTTAAACAACATTCTTACAGTGGATTATCTTCAAAACAAAACACAATTTTGAAGACAGATCACAAATAAAATATATAAACTCTTTAAAGACACCACATCCCCCTCCCCCAAATAATTGCACATCAGTTTATCACAATTAAAACATTTGTTAATTGTGAAGAAATCTTTGAAAGAATTTGATTTAGATCACTATAAATATGCTTTTCTTTACCAAATGAACATGGGGAAAAGAAACATCCTGGCATCCTATTCTGGCTCTTCATATTGTTTCTAGAGTTGTGTCTAATATTTAGCATGAATTTGTGAAACAACCCACACCCCCTTCCTCCTTTTTTGTCAACAAAATGGGAATGCCAACTTAATTGGGGCCATATTTCAAGTAAGGTTTCTCCAAAACCATTATCTTCTGCATGTATGAAACCTGGGGAATGTTTCACAAAGATTTAAGTATGACTTAGATTCACCTTAAATGCTCACTACTGCATATTAATAAGATTGCATGTTGCATATTGAGTACATGTTGGCATTTAAGTACGACCCTAAGTCATACTAAATCTATGTGAAACACCCCCCCCCCACATCATAATAATTTGTCAATACTAAAATACTAGTTTCATATCTTCATTAGATGGCAGCTACCAGTCTTTCATAATGATAGCTGGATATATAAAGAGCTTTTTGCCTGAGGATACAAAGTACTATTATTACCCCGACCTTAGCTCGAGCTACAATCACCGGCACTCAGTGCATGCAAGGAATTAATCCTGCCGTGTACCCATTTACCTCACCTGGGTCAAGTGCAGCAGTGTGGATAAATTTCTTGCTGAAGGAAAACACGCCTTGGCTGGGATTCAAACCCAGAACTCTCTGTTGGAAAGGCAAGAGACATAGCCACTAGACCACTACGCACCCACTTTTTTTTACACATGATCGTTGTAATGGCGATGACCATTGATAAACTCAGTGGGGTGTTTTTACAAAGCTGTTCGTAAGTTAAGAGTGACTTTACACTCTACATGCAAAAGAGCTTATCTGGTCCCCCATCATACTCATCTTAGAGTGAGACGAGGGACCAGTTATGTTGGAGTGGAATTTACATTTGTGAGTGCATTATTATAGCTCCTTGTGTGAAGTTCAGCATATCATAGAAAGCATCTTAACATGTTTTTTTTAAGGTTTTATTGTTCCTGGGTAACATGGCTGAACCAATGTTGACAGGTAATGCAGGCCGGGCTCTGAACTTCTGCACATATGAAGTTTAATAGCACTTCTGGCAGGCTAACCTTACAATACAGGAACAAATACACAGGGAATTGTGGCCATTGTGACCCAAAATGGGCCGTGAAAAAAAGATTAAAGCTTCTAATATGCCTTTTTGCAATGGTACCCTGAAATGCGTGGCATGCAGCTATTCTTTGTTACTGTAGTCCTTTCTTCAAATTTTGTATACGCACTACCAAGCTGAAACAAGTCATTAGAAATTCTCTATTCCACCTTGAATCTGTTGAAAGCTGCATTTGATATAAAAAAATTAATAAAAATAAGGATTATAGCTTAAATTGCTATTTAATATTTTTGTATTTATGTATGTTGTACTTATTCTATTCAATGATCAATGCGTGGGATGTTTTAGACATTTCTTATATACAGTAGATGATGAGAAGATTATTTAAACTGTCAGAAATCTATTATGTCGACCAATGTCTTCAGTTAACTCTACCCCACTTATGCAAATAGGTTCAGTACAGTAACTTTAATAATCCACCATCTATCTTCAACTGGGTACAATTTTACAATAAGGGATAATTCAAATGAAATTCTAAGAATGGCTCATTTTTATCAATGCATTTTTTTTCTAAGCAATCCCCTAGAAATGTATAGTGAAAAAATAAGAAACCACTGATAATCTTTTTTTAATTTTATCTAATAACTATTTAGGCTTTTTTCACTACTGAGGAATTTCGCAGATGCTTATGGAATGACAAGTTCTTAGGTAGTGTACTTATGCATTATCGTTACTCTGAAATGCTCTTCATCGAGTGATTGGATTAGAAGTAATTTGAAGTGCTGGAAGTATATGAAGTGTCGTATCAGTGCCAGAACGCACTTAACGTCACACTTTTGTGCATCACATGCATGAAAAAAAACCCTCAGCAACATGTACAGGTCCAGTCAATAAAGCCTTTTCTGCACCAATGAGGTGCACAAAAATATTTAGCTAAGGGTGTTCTTGAAAGGACACAATTAACAAAATATGTGTATTGCCCCTGGGCTATACCAGTAGAACTTGAATACATATTTTTCCAGTACCTACGTATGTATGTATAGCATCTGGATCATGTCAAATCGTCATGGAAATTACTTTCATACAACAGACTTATTTTTTTATTCATAAATAAAGATGGTCTGTCAACAATTGAAATACATAAATATAGCCTGATTATGGGCCCGTAAAACAAAGGTTGGCAATCACTGTAGAACATTTTTCATGACTGATTGCATTGACTACAATGTACAACCAATCATGAAAATCAAGCGTACCATTAATCGCTAACCTTTGCATTACAGACCTCAGACACATTCAACAGGTTATGGAATTTCAGTTCAAAATCTACTTCTCCCCTTCAAACGACATCAAAAAGGGCTGGCAACATTTCTCACAATTCCTCTGAATTAAGATGAATAAATCCAATTATCTTTTTTTTCTTTAAAGAAGGCTCGATGGCCAAAGCATGACGGATCAAAATCTTAATGGAGTTGGAGATTAAGCGATAGAGGGCTGACCTTTACCCGTCTATCCTCTCCAATCGGGAGATAGTCATCGCAAGAGTGATTACAAGATTATTGAGTTGGCAGCTTGATACCTTGTAGGAAAAAGGTTTCCAGTTTGCTCTTCTCGCTGGTCGATTTTCCAACAACGCTTCATCAACGATTTATCCAAGGTTCATTTACCATGCTAACAAACTTTTCAAGTAACCTCTTTCTTTGACCCAACACCTCCGTCAACACTTGTTATTTAAGATTCAACTACAAAAGGAATGTTCTAAAAAGTAACAAAGATGGCCTAGTTCCTACCTTCACAGCCCAAATTTGTATTTAAAAAGAGGTTAAAAACTGAGGGGACTGAAAGCTTGACCAGGAGTCCTAGAATAACTTAAAAAATACAAAAGTCAAAAACTGGCTCATACACACACTAACAAAATAAGTAAAATAACCACATCTGATTCAGTTTGCCTCTGTATTTATAAACAAAATCCATGTAAATCTACACCGACTACAAAATCTCAGTGTATGGGTCTGTTCTCGTACAAGCAGCCCACAAGGTGCCTTATTATACTATACCCTTCCACGTGGGTTGATATGAAAGACTGAGTCAATGATGAAAGGATAAAGAAGTGATTTGTACAAATGGGTCATTGCAATTCAAGATAGAGACGTGATATCTGAAATAGAACCTACTTAGAATCGGAGTTCACTTGGATTTCTTCGCACGGAAACAATCTGTGGATGTTTTAGTTCACACTCTATCTAGGTTAAAAGAGCATTTGGGCGTATTGGGATGTGCTATCAAACAAGAAGTGGATAAGAGGGACATTTAAAACAATATTGATATAGTCTCAACTTTATTAGAGCATACATCTCCTGTGGCTAAAATCATTTGGTTGTCATGGTAATTACACAATAAGATCCACAGTTTGCCTCTATTGCTAAAATACAATGGGACAAAGATAAATGGCTTCAAATCCCCCAAATCATCAAATGCTTTTGTAAATCCAGCTATGATTACTTTACTAAACAATGTATGAAATGTATCAAACCTGTATACATATTTTCCCTAATTGAATCATTCTCTTCCTTTTCACTCTTAGCTATGATTTTTTTTTACAATGCAAGAAAGTCCTCAGACCTTGTCAAATGTTGTAAAGATGATGGGTAATATCCTTGAAAATGAATATAAAATGAAAATGAAAATCCATGATTTATTGTTCGAAGTAGACATGAAATGAAATACTCCGAAAATTTGCTTTGCCCGGCAGCCACTGTGCAGCGCCAGATCGACGAGGCTCTAGCTATCCCTTATAATTGTTGAACGCCCAACAGAGTAGCAGCATCTCCCATCTTTTCACGTCTTTTGGTCTGACGCGGCCGGGGTTTGAACCCCCGACCTCCCGGTTGTGAGACGGACACTCTACCAACTGAGCCAACACCCCCCATGTCTACCCGAACTTCACCTCATGTTCATGAATCCTGCGACCCATAACACAAAGCTCTAGCAATCATCGTTAGGACTGTTTGCATTGACTATAACATACAATCCATCGTGAAATCAAGCGTACGATCAATCGCTATCCTTTGTATTGCGGGATCCTGATGTTCCTTAAGATTCAAATCACCGACTTTTGTGTAACCCAAGAGATACTGATTCCAAGAATACCCTACTTAAGGGAAAATAGGCCTAAGTACTTGAAAACACAAGTTAAAAGGGGCTAATGAGAAAATATGAAATATGGGACGCATCATTACTCTACTCTTTCCTAGATATTACGACTGGAATCAGTCATTCTAGAATTCTACATCCTATCCAGATGAGCTATTCATGCCACAGTCATCTTGGCAAAATGGACCCCAGACCCCATCTATTTTTAATTCTTCAGTTTTGTTGGTTTGATTGCAACAATGAATTCACATGTAGAATCATCTGAACCCACACACTATTAAATTCTGAGAAGTGTTTGGCAAAACCCTTTAGGGAAAATGAATTCAATTGAAGCCCTGATCTTAGCAGTTCTCCTCTTATTCATCAAATTTGCAACATTGATATTCTCTTGCTCATTTTTCCTCGTTTAACAAACAAATAAATTGAGAAGTTTAAACTCAGTAATTTTGACATTTGCATCATGCTGCCAATTGAATAATATTAGTGATTATTTTCCTTCAAAATATTTAGTATAGGCTCACCCAGTATGAAAGTCCATGAAGCAATGTGAAATTTAAAAATTACATTTTTCTTCATTTGTTTTCTTCAATATCATGAATGTTATACTACTCTTAGGACTCAACACAAAAATATGTTTTTTTAATGGGCAAAACTACAAAATATGGTCATCCTGGGCAGGGATTCTTGAGGGGATGGTCCAGGCTTAAGTTGTTTATATCTAAATATTTAGAGTAAAATTCACAGAGCAAAATTTTCATCAAAATCGGATAACAAATAACGAAGTTATTGAATTTCAAAGTTTAGCAATATTTTGTGAAAACAGTTATATGCACGTCATCATGAATATTCATAAGGTGTGCTGATGACGTCACATCCCCACTTTCCTTTTTCTTATGTTATTACATGAAACCATAATTATTTCATTTTTTTCATAAATGTGTAAATCAATGATGTGTCTCCATTATGATGAAATAAGTTGCAGCAATAAATAACTAATGCACTTAAGCAGTTGTCAATCCAATTGCTTCAAAGTTCTTAGGAGAACATTTTTTAATAAACCTAATTTCATACAATAAAATACAAAAGAACAAGTGGGGATATGACATCAATTCATCAGCCCACCTAATGAATATTCATGAAGACATGCCTAGAATTGTTTCACCGGAATAATGCAAATCTTTAAAATTCAATAACTTGAACATGTTATACGATTTTGATCACATTTTCATCATTTTGCTCCGTGAATTTTACTCTATTTATTGAAATATAAATATCTTCAACTTGGAGCATCCCTTTGACGCAACGCTAGACTAATCAAAAACCAAAAACAAGATTTTACAATGGATTGTACTGGCTACAATCAATTTTGAGAAACAACTGAACAAACAATCGCTGAGCTCTGTGTGACAGACCCTAAATGGGTTAATTTGTATTTACGCTATCTTCAAGGACACACATTAATCCCCATTGCTAAGGTTATTTTTATCAGTATCAATGGCAAAACAATTAGGATCCCATTAAATGATTTGTGAAAACATCATTTCCCTTGAGAACAAAATGACAATCAAACTGTTTATTTGTCAACCAATCTCTTGCACAAACAAATCATCCCCCCTCTCTCTCTCTTCCTCAATATAGGATCCATTTGTAGATATTTTTTTTTTGGTTTCAGTATGGACCGTTCTAGTTTCACAGGGGGTCATATGAAAACATCCTCATTATTATTAAAAAATCAACTTAATTTCAAGGTTTATCTTAATAGAAGAGGGAGGATTGATCTTGTACAGATTAAAATTAATTAGAATTCAAGAAATAAATAGCAGTGATTTTGCATACTGCAAGCCGTTATGAATTTTCCACCTTCTAACGGGTTTAAGGACCAAGCCATCCTTTGGCCCTATGAATTAAAAAGGACTTTCAATTCATCTTCATCATAAATTGATTCTTTCTATAGAAGGACTGGTTTATGCACGTAATAAAGTAATAAAGCGAGATCACAGCATATTCCTATCGTTTCATTTCCTCCTAAAGAAAAAATTCTTCAAAATACTCCGAAAAGCATGCCTAGTTGCTTAACATCATCCAACCTTATTATAACC
This sequence comes from Lytechinus variegatus, assembly GCF_018143015.1. Lineage (NCBI taxonomy): Eukaryota > Metazoa > Echinodermata > Echinoidea > Temnopleuroida > Toxopneustidae > Lytechinus > Lytechinus variegatus. Next base: position 8,238,739 of record NC_054744.1, read on the forward strand.
ACAGTCACATGTAGCGGGAAGTCGATCCACTCCCACGCGCAGCGGCTCGAGCCGGATTTTCAAACGATCATGAGCCCCCGCTTCTTGTAAATCCCAAAGTGATTGAGCAATAAGGCGGAAAAGATGAATATGTAAATTGATTGTGATGGCAAGACACACACACACAAAAATAAATCAAATACTCTGTGACCTCAATCTTGCATGAACAATTAATTTTGTCGATAACATTGCCTATTTATCTATTTTTTATACTTTTACCTTAGTATTTGGTTAAACTGCTTTCTCATCTAACTCTTGATTACATTGGATATATGTTTTTGTGACTCTAAGCAATAGTATTACTGAAATCTTTGATATAAAAGTGAATTTACTGCAGGCTTTCTATTTCCAACAATTTATTTATTGTGATAAAATGATACTTTCAATAATTTTTAACTCATAAATTACGTTGGCATCTCTTTCTCATCATTCAGAGGTATTCATTTAATAACCAAACCAAGTTTGTGCATTTTCTTCCAACGAATAGGAAATTCATGAATTCATTCCAATGTGATATTAAAGAGAAATGCCAGTAGTTGCAGTAAACACTGATTTCATGAGAAAGTCTGTAAAACCAGGCTTAATTGTCAGTATATAATCGAGGATCTAAATCTGGTACAGTTACATAAACTGAACTTTGTGAAATCTTGAAATCAACACTGAAAAATGTTCACACTGAAGATCACCAACACAGATAAGCGCACGAGGGACAGTATATTATTATTGCTTTGAATGTCGGCCCGACGCTTGACCCGAATCCTGTGCTTATTTGCTAATTTCTCAGCAATTACACAATTTCTTCCAGGATCCTTTGGCACATATTTTTTTATTTATACAGACACTTTGGTGGTCATTTCATTGGATTCTGTGCGAACTCATTTTGATATCATTACCACAACTGGCATTTACCTTTAATCTTTCTTTTATTTCAGCCCAACCACTCAACTTCCAGTTAACATCTTTCACAATACATCATTTGAATGTACATGCATGACCAAGAATCCTGATTTCCTCACATGGGATTTCTTATAATGCAAGCACGTTCAAACCATAATTTTCATCCTCGCCTTTCATGCCTAATTACGACGAAAGACCCTTTCAAGCTAAATCCTTGATGCAACGAGACACCAACATCAAGCTTGCATATTTTTAATAACAGGTATCGTTGTATACCATTCTTCATTTAATGGTCCGCCAATGATTAACTTTCTCCGACATCCGACCCAACCTCATTCCTATTCTTGGCTATATTGTAAATGCAATACGCTTCTGTTGCCTTCCCGATAGCTTAGCGTTACACTCTATCAGTGTCAATTATTTCTCCAGTATAACCCATCGAGCCCCTGCGATAAGGTTGTTACCATGACTGCATATATCAATAAATATTTTTCTTCATGATTATGTAATGCAAGTTTTGTAAAATAGTCATGTTTTCTGAACAATAAAAGCTACCAAGATATATTTTTAAACAGTTTTGTTTTCTTTTTGCTATATATAATCAGACAGTAATCAAGGGTATGTTGTTGTTTTTTCACCTACCCAATCACTGCATGATCTTTTTAATTTGTTAGTGTGTGTTTGTGTTGCCAAGGTCCATAATTACATTCTTGACATTTTCAGCTGTTCCCCCCCCCCCATCATCATTCTGGCCCAACCCTAAAAATCTTTCTATCAATGTGTCTATCGATCTCCCCTTTCCATCTCTTGTTGTCTTCTTTGTATCACCTCTTCCTTCTCTCCTTTCTATTTGCCCCCTCCCCCACTATCTGTTGCTTTTGTCCTTTTCCTGATTACCCCCCCCTCCATATTGAACCCCTTTATTTTCAACATCTCTGTCTCTCCCCCCCCCCACTCACCCTTTTTGATTCCATGTGCCCTCTAAAACTAGCTCCTTCTTTCCCTAACCTCCCAAATAACTTTCTCTTCCCATTCTCCCGGACTTGCTACTTCCCTCCATCTGTCACAATTTCCTTGTCTTTTCAACCCCCTTTTGATATCTTTCTTTTCTTTCTTGGGTTTCATTGCATAAAAAAAATAATAATACAGTAATTTTGACATTATGGTAAAGAGAAGTTGATAGTTCCTATGGTATTTACCATGATGGTAAATTTACCATGTTGGTAAATTCTCATACAATGGTACCTTGACAATACCCTCTAATACCAGTTTCTCTGAATTTATACATATCCCATTGAACTTCAAGTTTTAAAACTGTATCAAAACCAAAGGGTGACAGAGAATTCAGCAGTCAAAGGGTTAACCCTGTTTTCTATCTGTACACCCCCCCCCCCTCTTCTCTCCTATATTCCTGTTCTTCCATCCATCTGTGATCTGTCCATCTCATCCTTTTGCATCTCCCACTCAATTTTCCCCTTCCTTCTATCACACTTTCCCCTGTCATTCTTTTTTTCTTCCTCCCTCTCCCCATCTTTCTCTCCCACAAATACCCACACATACATTACATACTCTTTCTCTCTATCTGCCCCTCTCTATTACACACTCTCTCTCCCTCTCTGTCTTTCCCTCCCCCTATATTTCTCACATTTCCCTCTACTTTGAAATATCATTTGTTATCCACTGCATCTACACTTGCTCTCTGTTACAATACTTAAGTGCCAGTGCATTCCACTTTACCATGAGACATGCATGCCTTTACCCTCTCTGCCCACTTCCATCAAGACGGAGCTCTCCCCAAGACATCTCGTCCGAATAATTGAAGGCGACGGCCGAGAGTTAAATATTGAGGAAGATCACCCCCACAGCTACGATCATATATAAAGAGCAATCCTTTATGGGCATCGTATTCACAATAAAGAAAACCCCTTGGGCCTATATGTCATGCTTTCCAGTGCGGAGTTAAACTTGTGAGTGGTTGGCTTGGGAATGTGTCAGCTGACACAACAAAAGCACGAGCTGACCAACCAAAATTATTTCCATATTTTTAAAAGATAGTCAATATACTAAATAGTTGGGTTTTATGATTTTCACTGAACTTCTGTTTTCAATATGGAGCAACTTTTGAAATTATTTGCAGACAATCAAATTAACATTTAAAAGTTGGTTTCATTTAAAGCAATAGCTCTAATTGCATGTCTCTGTGAATAAACTAACTTATTTGTGGAGGAGTAAACAAACTTTACCAATATAAAGAGATAGAGTTTTATGACAAAAACATTCCTAGAAATATATAGAGCAAGACTAAACAAAAAATTATAAGTGCGGATACAACACAACAAATGAAAAATAGCATAACTATAAATTTGAAAGAAGCATCCAATGTTATGTAACTAATGTCATTTTAAGACAGTTTTATCCACACAATTATACAAAATGAACTTAAACAAAACAACTGGACCACTATTAATATTTCTATTTATAAATTAAAAAAAATTAAGTGCCAAATAATTCTGGTTTGAAATAAATTGTCATCCTCTCTTCTCAGATTATCAGGTTATTTTTCAAACATTAATCAATGTACATGCAAACATACATCTGTGTGGCAAATTTCATCATGCTCAATTTTCCAATGCTTCAATCATTTCACATCATTTGGCTTGCTAAAATTGTATAAGAACTTCATAGATTCAGATCTTAGATCTACATGATGATATCTTATTAATTCACCTTTATTTGAAATACATGCTCTTAAAACATTTGCTTCCTGAAACTCAGTTCAATTAAGTCCCTGGGCAATTATTGCAAATTAATTAATACAAATATATGTATGTCTATATACACATCTACAGATAACAAAGCATAGAACTTGAACAAAATGCAAAAATGCTGTAAGCATCCTAAGAAAAGAAAAGAAAAAACAAAAATCTTATGTATCACACAAAATAATTAGAGGAAAAATGCTTTATCTGGAAATATGAGACCCCATCTTTTTCTTTTTTTATAGTTCAACTTTTGAAGGATTATATTGAATTAAAAACATGTTTTCATTTGGAATAGATGAAATAAGCTTAAAGTTTCTTGTTTAGAATTATCTTAAATTTGAGAACAAGTTTACAAGCAACAAGTTTTGAAATATAAGATTTATTTTTTCTATCTTTCTTTCATTTTCATGTGATATGTTTAGATTTATTTTTATTTGTGAAACCAACCCCTGGGGTAATCTTAGTTAAAACATGGACCTACTACATGGTTAAAATGACTGAATTTCCTTTTTTTTTCAAAATATATAAGCATGTGGTGTTAAAACTGACACCAGTTGGTGTTAATAGAGGACCACACATTGAGGGGTTAAAATTACACCTTAGAGATTGAACATAACACCAAAGAGTGTAAATGTAACAACCACAGGTGTTGTAACTACACCTATAGGTGTTAAACTAACACTGTCAATTTAACACCGGTGTAAAAAAAACTAGAGTAGTCCTCTACATGTATGTACACTGGTTAACACCACAGTTTTTGCTGTGCAAGGAGGGGGGGAAATGTGGGGGCTATTTTTTTATTTCACCACCCAAACTTTGTTTCATTGTTTGTGGGAAAATTTCGTCAACTCCTTTTGGCAGTGAATTCACCCGGCATCCCATGTAATGAATTATTTTGATCATAAGAAAGCAACATCTTTAAAGGCCTTATAATATAAGTGCAATGTCAAAAGGGCTTAAAAGGTAGAAAGGTATTTAGAATATGCGAGATAACTAACAGAACAAGAAGAACTTCAAACTTCTGTGGAAAACTCATAAGGAGAAATGTAAATGAAAATTAGTTGGCGTACAGAGGAAGAGAGATAGCGAGATCATAACTTTATAGTCAAAATGTTAATAAAATAGATAAAATACTGAGCAACTATAAAAAACCAATATCAACTTAGGAGAACAACTCAAAGAAATGTTTAGATTCATTAGTTGTTAGTTCAGAGAGAGAGAGAGATCAGAAATTTCAATTTAAACAATGTCTCAAAGAAGAAAATGGAATCGTTAGAAAGCAATTCAACCACATCTTAAAATGGAATTGAAGGAGAATTGCATAACAAATAATTGTGTGATATTGAACAAGAGAAAATCACACAAGAAATTAGTCTACAAGACAGGCTGGAACTCTGTAGTGAAAAAAAGAATAAACTGTGCAGCAGCAGAGCCAGAGAGAGCAGAGAAGAAAATCTCCACTAAAGAAGACCAACACTTCTAATTCAATCCAACTTACCGTTTTCACCTCGTGTTGAATAATAGGAGGAATCTAAAAATATAACGAGCAAAAAAATGTGGAAATCAGTTTAATTTTGAATCGTTTATCATCCTCGCATAAAAGTTTTCCAACAGCATTGGGAGTGCCCAAAGGAATATAAACAGTAAAAATGGCGTTTAAAGTGTAGAATACGTTGTTTACTATATGAATCCTATAGTCATTAGTTGTTTAAACAGTCTGAACAAGTATCTAAAATCTTAATTAACAAAGTTTAACTTAAATATCAAATTCTCAATAAGTTAGGCATGTTTGTTTAAGATTAAACAGGGGTGTATAAAAAAATTGAACAGCATTTTTCTGTTTTGCCACTTAATTACTAGGAATTAACAATGCTCAAACTATACTTTACATATGACTTTATGTCAATTACGGAAATACATTGTCAATGGAAGTCACTGAAGCCTGGAAACCCAGTAAAGAAAAAAAGATAGCACATTGTCTAAGCCTCTCACTCTAACAACAAGTTGTTTAAACTTTTTTATTGTTCAAACTTTTTAAACAACTTGTTTAAAAGTTTAAACAGCCATTTACAGTGTAGGTAAAATTACTTGAATGTATATTGTGTTTCTTGGCCACAACAAAAGCATTGTTTGAGAAACTGGAAAGAATCAAGAGTGCATTTCCAAGAAAGCTAATAAAAAGCAAGAGGAAATTGTTGTGATGTACACTGCAGTATTAATGTATAAAACTGGGATATTATTATATTATCATTACGTTTTGGTGATTTCATTAAACAGAAATAGCAGCATCCTTCTATTAAGCATAGGTCTACATGTTTATTCAGACTAAAAAACCTCCAGGTATTCTTCATTTAACATTGGACCGATTTAAGCAAATGAAAATTAACCATTAACACAATTCCTTTAAAATACTCATGAGAGAATATCTGAAGCAAAAACAAATTGTGTTTTGTGATTTTTATACAATACATGGAATATCAAAACCACATTGCATATTAGCTGGTTTATTTTTAGTAAGAGGTATTATGGAATAATACTTTTCTTACATCATGAACAGTTGTATTGCGTTTTGTGCTTGTGCGAGTACACGTGCAGCGGTTTAGTAAAGTTAAAAACGACTGGACTTGACATAATTCCTAATCCATTGACTACTGGAACCAGGCTATTCCTCTATAATTCCTCTACAGTGTGTATCAAAAAAAAGTTTACACTTTGAAAAAATCCTGTAAAATTACACATTTTTAATATCCTGAAGATTTTTCCACATTCTAACATTCTGACAAAACTTTTACTTTCATTGGATAGACGAGACCCTAACCCAAGATTATATGTGAAAAAATTACCCACATGTTGTATATTTTTTAATTCCCAGGGCTTTTTCAAAGTGTAAACTTTTTTGATACGCACTGTATAAAGTCTATGACCTGTATTCTGAAAACTGGTTTATCTTAATATGGTGGTATAACCCTGTGCTATAATTATGGGAAGCTGAAGATGTCAAAATTTTTAACACATTTACTTGTAGACTCTTTCACCAGGCTATAGTGGCGAAGAAAAGTAATTTTGCTATTATTCCCAGTTATTTATAAAACAATTAATATGTATGATCTGTTAAATTGAATCTGTACTAGTACAGATTTATGTCACAATTGGCTATCCATATTTAAATCCCAACTTTAGACATTTAAACCAGACCTTAGAATATGGGCCTATCGTGTTGGAGATATATAGTTCGGTAGTGCATGGAGAGGGTAAATCAAACACCAAAGTAACAAAAAGCTCCTTGAAATTCTTTCGGTGCAACGTTCAAGTGATAAAAATAAAACTATTGACAAATAAAATCAGTCCCAACTCATGAGAACTTCTCTCTGACCTAAAATCTTCATCTTCATCTCCATCCTTTTCTTTCTCTCTGTTCATTAATCCATGTTTAATAGGTACATGTAGTTGTGGGTAACCTACCCTTTTTTCACATATGAAAAAAAAAAGAAAAATGTCAGAGATGACAAAAAGATAATTTATCTTTCAATTTTTCCCTTCCACTGGGAAATTTATCTTGAAAAGAAATTAAGGACGATTGTAAAAAAATAGTCTTCACAACCTTATAGGTCTTAGAAAAATCAAACGCAAATTCCCAACAACGTGGTATTAAAAGCAGATGCTGCCATGGCAACTGGCCATATATTGCAAACGATCACGTGACATTATAAAGTCTTGGGTTTGCCCGAAATAAAAGGCGTCGGTGACACCATGTCAACCGGGAAAACAAAATATAAAAATCATCCTATTGATAAAGAGAGGAAAAGTGAATGAAAAGAGATAAACATCAAACGACGGGGCTCCCTCAGAGCCATTCTTACGCCGGCTGAGACGACGTATTGATGTTTAGACTGACAAGTCGATCCGTATAATGGCAATTTTTGAAATTGATATTTGGCTGGCGGACCTTGCCAAGGGATCCATACTTTTAAATTAAATTGGAAGCAGTTTGTGAATTTATCATCTTTCCTTTGATGTTTGGGCCTTGATTATTGAACTGGGAGTCGGGAGGGAAGATAGGGGATAATCGGATAGAAATTGAAAAGTAATTGCATGTACACTAAAGGTACACTGAGGTTATCATGCTTTGAGAGCTGCTTTGTTCTGTAGTCTAACTTCTTGAATCCTGTTTCATTATATGCCCATTTTGCTAATTTTTACACCAAAAATATAACAATTATATCCTTTATTAGAAATTCACCGTTGCTATGTTTTGGTATAAACTTATCATATAGTCATTTAAATTTTTGATAGAATAGTATGATTCTATGAAGTTGAAATTGGATCGATTTTCACAGTTTATTCAAGTTGTCTTCTACACTGTCTGCACGTTGAATTAGGTTGAATTAATGATTATAAAACCTATACAAGCCTACAGTATGTAAAGTTTATATATATATATATATATATATATATATATATATATATCAACAGCAAGTTTAGTAAAATTGGGATCTCTGTAGCATAATAGTTTGTTTCATGCAACTAGTAATAACTTGTTTTATTAATGGATATTGTCACACATGTTGATTGGCATATTTAGAAATACATGTACAGCTGTACAGAGCAAAATTTTGAGTTTTGGTATACTAGTACACCAGCAACAGTAGACCTATTGCAACTTTGCAAATAAAGAAAAAAAAAGCGTTTATTAATTTTACTCTGTTGGTAAATTGGTTAAATGAGTTGGTGGATAATTGCATTCTAATTCAATTCCAGGATCAATGACATTTACACACATAAGTTATTGAATCAAACTTAGCAACACTCCTATCTAATCACTTGTTTTTCTTACTTTTCATCCGATTTTGATGATTTTTTTCAGTGTCACGCTAGTTGGATTTTTCTCCTTCTATTCAAATCAACTTTTTGCTGGGATGGACTTGTCCTTTAAGTTGCACAAGGAGGACTGTAAAACTGAGACCAATTTTGAAAGGAATACTGTATCAATTCAGGAAAAATTCAAATACACTGTATTTCTGGTCAATGACAAGCCAATGGCACATCGTTAGATAAGATGAGGGGGCAATCATGAACATCACACACCCAGGAAAGCGCATGACAGGTTCCCCATTGCGTGCATCTATCCAACGAGCAGGCAAAGCCAGGAACAAAGAAACACGATCCGTACGTCATCGCCTGGCAAACATTTTACCTAAATTGTAAGGCAACATCTCGTGGGTAAAACGAGCCTAAAATGACACAAAAAAGGGGTAATCAATACATCAAGCTGACTTTGTATTGCCTACATGTACGTTATTCTTCTCTCACCTACAGATGTCACGGTTGCTCAGTGCCAACTTGGTCTGAGAAAAGTTTTTGTTCTCTATATTCAGCAAAATTAATCAAACAATTATTGGGTAGACGTGATATTGAAGTAAAGAGTTTCTTCCCTCCATATATTTTTTGTAAGGGCGTGCTTCTATATTCGCCAATTGATTAGAAGAAAAGTTTAAAAATAAAAATATGACCACTGTATGCAAGTTCTTTAGTAATGTCATGACTTAGCTAAATGATTATACCAATAGTTTTACAAAGTATTCTATCATTGCACTTGCTCGTACAGTGACTAACCCATAATTGTAAAAATAAATAAATGATTGGATTCATCAATCAAATTTTTTAAAATTATATCAGTATCACTGCCAAGATTTTCACTCTGTCATACATGTCCAAATTGAAAATTTTCTTTGACCTCCAGAAAGTTTCATTCAGAGTTACAAAAATTTAATATTCTTAATTCTGATATAGATTCTAGCTTGATATTCATCTGATCTTTGGAATTAAGTCAAAAGAAACTCAAATAATTTGCTTTTCAAACTTTGGGAAAAATCCCCCGTTTCCAATAAATTGATTTCTGGGTCAAGATAACAAATGAATTTAGAAAATTTGATATTTTTTTCAGACCAACTATTTTCATGCACAAATAGGTTTTTCTTTATGTACATTTTAAAAAAAGGTTTTAAGTATATGAAAAAAAAGTCTTTATCAGGATTTGATTTTGAACATAGAAACAAAACGATTGAAACACCCATATAAAATCAAATCACTTAGAAAATATTCCTATGTGTCTTAATGAAGAGGTAAGATTTCTAAAAATCTGGATAAGCCCAAATAAAATCCAATTACTCGGATATAGTTTCTTATGTTGATGAACTTAAGGTAAATAATAGTTGCCCTAGATTCCCAATATAATCTATCAGGAATCTTGACTAAAGGATCACCCTGCCTGTATCATCGCTTCCTCCTTTATTAAAATGAAAATGAGAAATTGTGACCTTTGACCTACAAGCAAGGAGGATAAACCTTCCGCAAATCAATCCACTTTATAAGATTCTTTGAGATTATCATAATTATATGTCCCCTCCTCAATGGCTCCTCTTTTATCTCCTTCCATCCGAGTCCATTCTAATGTCTTCTGAACAAGATCTGACAAGCATTACAACCTACCGCGGTTCCATACAACCCCGAACGTCACTACTACCTATATTACATCTAGCCATATACAGCACAGGATGGTCTTCTACAATAATGACACAGTCCCCATGGCAACCTGTTTTCCATTGCAGCCAGTCTCGCGCTGCAATGGATGCTACAATGCGCCAGGTAAAGGATAAATCCAATGCGAGGTTGCAATTGCACTGACTAGTGAAAGGAACAATTGAAAGTGGTTGCCATTATAAACAAATAAAGTCTCATCATGCCCTAACCCAATGAGTTGGCATCCTTGCCCTCTCGTTTGCAAAAAAAATTGTTCTAATTTTTCATTAAGATCATCTTCAGATGATGCGCAAGTTTAGAATGCTGTGTTTTGTGCCCTATGTGTGTATGTTTCATGGATAACTTAATGATGTATAATTCACAACTAACCTATTTATTATTACATTCAATCTTGTGCATGTTTTATGTTCATGGGGATATGTAATCAATGATGATTGATAGCATTAATTATGTATTCCTGCTGAAAAGGAGTTTTTGGTTGCCATAAAGACAAATTTCATCTTAAAGTACACACATTTGTAGACCAATATCTTCCGTCTCTGCAATATAATTTTTTTGCCAAACTGTGTTGGCTACATTTAAACAAATCCCCAGCAAAGACAGCTATTCCTGTCAAACAAATTAGTTGCTTCCTGAATTCATTATACTGTATAGAGATTACTTATGAAACAATACATGTAGAGTAAAACAAGATTGACACTCAATTTATTTCAATTCAATTAACAATCTGATTTGAGATGCATAATTTCATTTAAAGGATTTAAAATAATGTATGAGCAGGGTCTATCTGTAACACCAAGCACTTCCAGTTTCTATTATTTTACATTTGATTTCAATTATCTATTTTGTCGTAGTATTTCAAGGAAAGTCAGGAAATTGAAATCACACTTTGTATTTTGATTCAATAATAAATGCAGGAACTCTTGATAAAATGGGAATAAAAATACTAATTACTGCACCTTTTTCTTTGTTCTTTCTGTCAAAAAAATTCAATTGACTCTCCACGACGACAGTAGGTGGTAAATTACCCATTATCCTTTTCCAGATGGTGAGATATTATATTGAGTATACATGTGTAGGACTACAGGAGTGCATCTTGAATTCATATCATCGTAAATTGTTGCAATTATTGAATATGACGGCATAAAGAATGAGAAATGAATCTACAGGGACCGATGATGATAAAACAGAAGTGATAGGAAAATCCCAAATTCATATGAGGACGAAGTAGGTCAACTAGCTCCTTGCGGTTACGATAGCAAACTTGTTAAATTAGTCTGCAGGCACAGACCCATGTTTTCACAACTCGCATAGTGCATAACGCAGAGTCTGAAGTAGTGAGACTACATGTAGATTAACTAAGTACTGTAGCTGACTCTTACATGTATTTGACGGTTACACTTCATAATTCCGAAGGTTCTTTATTCCGAAGGTACGTAAATTCCGAAACATGTAAATTGCCTATACCTCCATGTTCGTTAATCCAAAAACATAAAAGGGTTCGTTTCTCTGAACATTTGTGGCGTTATTCCGAAGGTTCGATAATCCGAAAACGAAATGAGGTTCGATGTTTCGGAGGTTCGTTAGTCCGAAAACCAAATAAGGTTCATTGCTCCGAAGGTTCGTTGTTCCGAAGGTTCGTTAGTCCGAAAACGAAATAAGGTTCATTAATCATTACGTTTTCGGACTAACGAACCTTCAGAATTACGAACCTCATTTTGTTTTCGGATAAACGAACCTTCGGAATTACGAACCTCACTTTGTTTTCGGACGAACGAACCTTCGTAATTACGAACCTCATTTCGTTTTCGGACTTACGAATCTTGTGAATTACGAACCTTCGAAAATGCAAACCTTTGGAATAACGAACCTTCGGAATATCCGAACCTTTGAAATAACGAAGCTTCGGAATTACAAATGTATGCGGTATTTGACACACATAGAGCCTATGCTGTCTAGTCTTCATTCTAGAAATGGTATAATTGGCTAAAAATGTCGACTATGGGACTGTAAAGTCCTGTAAAATTACAGCTTTAAATGGTACAGAACTGGCAGACGCCATCTGGAAATGCCTCTACACAAAATACTAGATGGGCAAAAAATAAATTCATCTCTCGTGGTCAATGGTTATGACCATTATCATAAAAAATAAGTTATAGGCCTGTTTTTTTTATATCAATTGCTGTTAATTTTATGTCATAGATTTGTGATGATGGTATATTCATTATTTCACATTATTTTTTTATCATTTTGATTGAGGTACTGTATGTACTAAAGATAAACAATATATTCATGAATCATACATGTAGGTGCATGAATATATTGCAAGTGGAATAAAGGACTTTTCTGAGAATAAATTTACATTTTTTCTTCTGTTGAATGAAAACTAAGCTGAAAGCATAAATGAAGGGATCTGGATTTTACTTTTTGTTGTTCATTTAAGAGTAAAAGAAACCTTCCTTAAAATCGTACAGAATGTTCAAAACTATTAAGCAAAAAAAACAAAGCAGGCTTTTCTAAAAAAAAATCCTTTTTTTTTCTTCTTTGGGTGGTGGGTGAATATCTTTAATTAAACAAAACTATTAAAGACCTGTAGTTTTTTTTCTATTTTAGAAATACCTTGATTGACAATGGCTGCAAATAACATGGTACATTGTAGGATTTTTTAAATCTTATATTTAAATGTATTATAATCTTTAAAAAATAAACACCATGGTCTCTTGCACATCATTTTGAAACCACCACAAGCATGGGGAATTGTTATTACTCAAATACCGCAAACATATCAGGTTTTGAAGTGACTCATCATATGAAAAAAAACACTTATCATTTTTTCTACTTCAGACAGTTTGAAGTGTCTCTATCATACATAGATTCCATAAAGCTTGTATTATAATTTATCATTCTTAATGTACCATAATTAATCATTCTTCGTGTACATGAATGTCTACATGAGTAATCCGCAGACCTTATATCTGGTGCCAGGCAAATACGTTGTAATGCATTAGCCATAAAAATTAAAGATATTTTTGACAAGACTAGGATATATTCAGCATGAAATGGGGTATATTTAGCTTATGTAAATAGAGCACAGTTCAAACCTGTGCAACATGTAGATCCTGCTCATGATATATGATGGTCATAAAACCACTAAAGATAATAAATGCCTCCTTTTTCCCCCTTTTTGAGCAAGGAGTTACATGTACAAGCAAATGACATATACTGTATCTATGTTTTTTGTGTTTGTGATATTATATTGGACAGTGAACAAACATTGCCATTTCTAATATCTCTGTGTATAACGCCAACCTTGTGAAGCAATCGCAACTGGCGGCAGTGAGATAATAAAAAGCCTTCTATTTCATTAATTTGATTTCAAGCGCAGAGCCTTTTTTTTCGTTCATTTCTTCTGCTACTAATCACTGAGAATATTACATCTAAAAGAAGAAAGCATCAATGAGAAAAAGGCCGATTAAAAATTTGAAGAGAATAATTATAGAAATTACATTATAAGACTCGAGCCTTTGAGGGTATTCAATTCCGCGGGTGACGAGTTGTTTTATGTATGACCCGTAAGTGTTAGTTCGCAATGCTGAAACAAAGGAATGGGCCCTCCTGCTGAACATCCTATCTGCAGGACATGCATGGGATAACTGTCCAAGAAACAAAGACGAGTACACTGATGAATCAAGACACCAAGATCTAACCATCGAGCTATTAAACATAGCTCCATGCAAGATCTAACCAAGGTATCAATGTGCTGTTCTGTTCTCTTTTACTGCATTGGTCGCTTTTTATATGGAGGGAGATCCCACCTAGAAGTCCTGGTCACACCGCCCGAGCGTTGTTGGAGTGGTCGTGGAGCGGAGAGAAAAAATCATCACCGCTCGCTACCGATCACCATTTTTTATTTCGATTGTTGTTTTTGTTTTAGATTTTTTCCCCAATTTTGTGAGCGAAATTCGACCCCCTCTCCCTACCGCTCCACGACCGCTCCAACAACGCTCGGGCGGTGTGACCAGGCCGTTAAATGCTTTGCATGTATGTATTGGAACTGATTAGTCACAGGGGCTTGTAATTGTCTCTCACAGAAGCATTGCTTTTTTTTAAATAGCAAGCCCCTTTATTCCATTTCATAAGCCAAAGACACTTGTTCTCCTCAGTTCCCATCTATCCTTTCTTCTATTGACATTGACGTCAGTCTTTGTGATATTTTGACTCTGTTACTTTGATTGTACTATCCCTGATGGAAAGGACAAAGTTGGGGCCTGTATTCTGAAGTCAGGTTTAACTTTAGACCACGGTCTAACTCTGTGCTAAAATTATGCACCCCAAAATGCACAAATTCTGTTAATATTATATATTTCTGATTATATATTCCTTAATATAAATTTCAAATATTCAGTCTATCTTTTTTAAGACATGTATATTTGTACACAATATGACAACTTCTTATACATGTAGATCAGTGGCAGGTCTAGGGATCCCCTCCCCCCTTCAGAGCCATAGTCAAAATTTTTAATGTAAATATGGCGTTCATAAACAAGTGTGCTCCCTTCTCAGAGTCACAGCAAAAAAATTTAATGGAAATATGTTGTTCGTACAGTTGAGGACCATTTTTTTTCTTGTAGGGAAAATGTGTCCCCCCCCCTTTTTTTGGAAAATCCTGGATCCATCCCTGATGTTGATTGTACAAACAGCGCCTTTAACATCCGCAGCAACAACAGATGATTATAAGAGAATTGAGAAGGAATTATAATATTCCTCCGAATGCTGCTGTAATCCTCTTACGGCCATAAGCTTCTTCTATCCAGCCCTACTTGCTAAATGAAGCATAAGATGGGGGATGAATATTTTCAAACCATCTTATAGAAGAATCCCCTCCAATGATGGCATCCTCCTCACAAGACGACATCTTGGGTATCTAAGCGTCATCTCCCGTCTCTTATTAGATTTGAGAGAATGCATGGCTTCTAATCATTTGATTTAACTGCTTTTCCCCATACATGTACTTCTGTTGAAGTATGGACTGAATATACATTCAGATATCATTGGTCCACAAGGGGTTCTATCTCCTGTTTCCTTGTATTAAAGAAGAAGTATGGTTTGAAAAACACACCTACGCATCATTATGACGGTTCCTACGTGAAAACATACAAGAAATACATGTAGCGAAGACAAGGAAATCTTCCTACATGTATTCTATTCAGTTTCCTTTCAAAAAGTATGGCTCAAAGCAATGCACAGATGCACTTATATGCATCATTATGAAGGTTTCTATCTGAAAAGACACGAGAAAAACAAAATAGAAATCTTCTACCCATTTCATGTCCTATATGTAGATAAAAATAAGCCTGATTATGTATTCCTCACAAGGTTCCTTTCAAAAAGTCTGGTTAAAAAACAAACGCACATACGCATCATGATGACAGTTTCTAAGTACATGTGAAAACTTACAAGAAAACAAAAAGTTCTAACCATGTTATGTCCTGCAAGTAGATGAAAATAAGTCTGATTTAGAATATTCCGTATTTCTATAAAGCTTACTTTCAAAAAGTTAAAAGAAACGCCCCTTTCACCTACGCATCATTACAACGGATTCTATGTGAAAACATACAAGAAATACAAGTAAAGACAAAGAAATCTTCTAGCTAATAATTCCTACATGTAGGAAATACTAGCTCTATCCAGTTTCATTTAAAAAAAGTAATGATAAAAGAAATGCATGTAAACCTTCATCCTACGCATCATTATAATGGTTTCTCTATGAAAACATACAAGAAAAAAAAGAGTTCTCCTTGCTATTTTATCAAAGATGCAGATAAAAATAGACCTAATTAGGTTTCTAACAAGGTTACTTAAAAAAACCATTCACCTACGCATCATTATGGCAATTACTATGTGAAAACAGACAAGAAATCGTAAAATCAAAAAATATTTTTGTTTTGTTAAGATTTCCTTGGAAGGTTCCACATTGGTAGAATTCAACAACAATAGGCATTCAAAAACAATTTACATTTGCTGCGACCAGTCAAAATCTTGAGTTATAGATAAAGTGTAATTTTTTTTCAAATTATGTAAATTAATCAATTTGAATTTAAATGCATACTTGTTTCTGACTCTTAAAGGGGAATCCAACCCAAATAAAAACTTGCTTTTATAAGAAAAAGAAAAATCAGACAAGTTGATAGGTGAAAGTTTGATCAATATTGGACAAACAACAAAAAAGTTATGAATTTTTAAAAGTTGTAAATATTGGTAATCACTATACCCATGGAGACTTCAAATTGGTCGCATATGGGATGTCATAGTGATGTAAGGCAAGGACTACTCTTCCATGTACTCCAATACATATTATGGCTAAAATGTCATTTTTCCCAAAAGTTTTATTTCAAATTATATTTTTCTTTCACGAGGACATAAAACAATATACTACCTGGATTATATTTAGATTACTGCCCCAGGGGAATGGGTACTTAGGAGAAAACCACAAATCCCTGATAATAAAGTACATGGCCTATGGGAAAGTTGTCCTTGCCCCTTGTCATAATTTACTTACCCAGTTGCCAATTTGAAATCTACATACTATTAGTGATCTCAATTTTAAAGCAGCTATAACTTTCTTATTGCTTGTCCGATTTCTTTCAAACTTTCGCCATTCTATTTAATTTATTTTTCTCCTTCCCAACACAACATTTTATGGCCAAGGCTGGATTCCCCTTTAATGTCACCGCACACCTTACGATTGATCTGTGACCCAATTTGGAATAAAACATCGCCGAATTTGAAGCTTATATTGAGACATACATGTATCTGAATGTGTAATGTTCTAAATCATTGTACGAATAGTCCTACCCAGACATGTACAAAATATCTGACTATGCTACCATCCTTATCAAAATAAAAGCAAATTATTCCTAATGTCGTAGCAATTGTACAATTGGCTGCGATCTGAAACCAATTTGGCCTTTACTAAAAAACAAAAGGTTCGCAAAGAACCTCAAATAAAAAAAATACTTTTCATTCACATTTTCAGAAAATTTGTTCCAAAATCGGATAATAAAGGTGCTCGGTGGCTTTTAAAACATGGTGTCGATTGGTGCATATACATAAGAGCACACAAGTCATTTAATTCCAGTGTTAATTTTTATTGTGCTTAATAGTCCAGCACTTATGGGTGATACAGTCTGGCTCACTTCTATTTTAATTATTTAGTGCTGTGGTCATTGCCATTTCTGATAACTTTCCTTTACTTTTCTTTGCTATAATAAAGAGCCAAAAAAATGAATTGAATAGAATTTAACTGAACTGAAATGAATTGATTCATCAAGACATAAACAAGAATGTGCAGTACCAACAAATGGTTACATAATAAATACCTGAAAATAAGGTACTTTAACATTATTTGGTGATATGTTCAATCTCTAGGGTGTAATTTCAACACCTCAGGGTATGGTACTCCATAGATATCATACATGTATGGTGTCAATTGTAACAACCTAGTTTTACAGTGTATGATACCACAAAGTGTTTTCATATCTTATGTAGATTACAATCTGACCCACTTCCGTTTAAAAAAAATCTACAATTGTGTTCTTGACATTCCTGATAAATTTCCTCTACTTTTCTTTCCTATGTAATATTGTAGGTATAATAAATTATTGAATGGAATAGAATTGAACTGAATTAAATGAATTCTTTCAACAAGACAAAAACAAGAATACACAGTGCCAACAAATGGTTACGTGTACATAATAAATACCTGAAAATAAGGTACTTTTAAATATTCTTTGGTGCTATGTTCTATTTAAAGGGTGTTATTTTAATACCTCAGGGTATGGTACTCGATAGATATCAAACATGTATGGCGTCAATTGCAACATCATATGATACCACATAGGGTTTTCATATATATAGATTACAGTCTGACCGACTTCTGTTTAAAAGGCATTTCAATTATCTAGTTTCCTCTTTTTTCTTTGCTATGTGAAATAGCGAGCTTAAGAAATGATGTACTTTTACATTCTTTAGTGCTAAAGAATTCATGGGTGTTATTGAACACGTCAGGGTGTTGTCCCCTTGGGACATCATATGGTGTGAAATGTTAACACCCTAGTTTTTACAATGTTTTCCTATCTGTCAACCTTTATGTTTGAATTTTTATCCATGATACTTTTCTTTAAAATCTTTAAAAATGTACAAAAATCCATCATTCTTACAAATGTCCAAAATCCTATATCAAGGGGGAAAATCCCATTTAGCGTCACTTTCCCCTTAAAATCCTACAGGGCAAAATCCTACTACTAATTGGCAGGTGTGCGTACGATACAACATACAATTTTCAGTGTTAACGTTTCAATTTACCATGAAATTATTCTTCATTCAATCAATCCCCACCAGTAATGCTATCACGACCATTATCATCTCCACGGCCTTCATCTTTATCATTCTCGGGTGCCTCATCCTCATCCTTATAATGGGCAACTTCGTTGTTCAAATCATGAACAGATATTTCCTTTCGGATTCATCCGGGGTTGTCTTTTTTTTCAAGCAATGTGCTTGAAAAAAGCAAGATGGTAATTTTTGTTTGGAGTGATATTTCTAGAGTGTTATTCATTATGTTTGTTTAGTTATGAATATGTATAATACAACTGATATTATTGCAGAAGAAACTAAATCAAATCAAATCAAAATAGTGTTTTCATATCTCATGTAGATTACAGTCTGACCCACCTTCAGTTTTGTGTTGTCGTTTCTGATAACTTTTCTCTTCTTCTAGAGCTATGCTATAATGTGTGAATTAAAGAGCGTAACATGTACTTTGTAGAGCATCGTGGTCTATAGTGGTTCTGACACAACCTTTGAAACAGTGGGTAAATTTTCCCCGATTGTGCTGCACTCAACCCACTGAGGTTAATAGGTGATTGGGTACCCAGCAGGATTAATTCCTTGAATGCACAAAGTGCCTTCAGCAGCTGGAGCTACAGGTCTCCAGCGTAATATATAGTGCGCCATTGAATAGGCAACAAGATTATCAGCAATTCATGATATCATTACAATAATTTTTTAGTTGAGAATGTTGAGTCTTTCAATGTAATTACTACTTTATTTTTCTCTGAGTGAACTGAACAATATACAGTTTATTTAAATTGTTATAGTGAATACTAAAAAATACAAGCCTATAATGCAATGTACAGAAAGGATACTAATAATTGGCCATCCGAAGACTTTAACAATGAGCTCTGAATTCATTATCATTGCTGTAACTATTAGAGCAACCTGCACATACCACATGGGAGTTGGGACTGTGCTTGGAATTTAACGCACAGCCAATCTCTTAAATAAGTAATCAAACAGCAATGGAAGGCAAACGGATGGCGCATATGAATGCATTTTATTTAGGTTTTGAAGTGCCGTTATCATAATTTGTAAAAAGTTAAATGCAAAAAGAAATCATTTTTTACCATATGGCTCAAATGGCCATCTAAAATGGCCAGGAAAAGCATCGGTATAGATGTATGATGTCAGTACAGGGGTTCTGACAGTGTACGTCAAATTGCGAATATGAAGTGGGAAATATGGGGGAGGGGAGGGGGGCAACAAAGGGATTGCCAAAGACTTGTAGCCACTCTTTTAAGCTCTTGAGATAAAACGAAACGGAATGACACCTAGCTGTCGAGATAATCATATTACAAAGAGACGAAAAGTTGAGTGCCGTGCTGGGAAAGAGGTCTGACATTTCAAAGGCAGGAGGAAGGTTGGCCATTTCTGACAAACGACGCTGCTAAAAGAGGTCTACCATTGTATTTACACACAAGGCCAACATATTCTTCTCTCTTTAACAGAATAAGAATTACTGCACATGATATATGCTTCAATACTGTTCCCCCACAAGAAACATTATTTTGGAATCAACAAAATATAGTTATTATGTCCATTACATATCTTCAAAGTAGGATTACAATACAATTTTGAAAAAAAAGGCCTTCATGTACAGTACCTGTTTCATGATAATTAATTTTTTCTATTTAAAAATACATGTACATTTCATACATGTACATGTAGGCTCAGGAAAATAACAAAAACATCCTAAACACGGCTCAATTCAAGACAAAAAATATTTGAACATGAAAGTGTGAAATTTATAATTTCATTCTTATTTTCTTCACTGTTCAGCATGGAATAAATTATCAGCTTTGATTCTTATTTTACCGTGTTAAATCATAGAAGCCTATAAAGCCTTGTGAAGATTATACCTACAGATCAAGATTAACAAATCTTTTATTCATTTATTAGGTCTTCTTTATACAGGGTAGCCCTTTCAATACAGAGTATTGTTCTGCCAAGGGGCCCTATCGATACAACCTATCGACCTCTGGATTCCGTCATTTCTATGGGTTTGTACAGATGGACCACCTTGTTCTAATAGGCAAAGAGTTTATAGTAGGTACATTGTACATTTTCTTGGCCATGAATGATTTCATCACGAGATAATAATAATAATAACAATGTTATATCTACCCAGGGTCGCCACTTCAGTTAGGAAACTGCTCTACCAGTGAGCCCTGCATAACATAAATGCTATTATTACCCTTTATTCAATCTAAATGCTGAGCGCCTAGCAAGAAAGTAGAAGGTCCCATTTTTATAAGTCTTTGGTATGACTCGGCCGAGGATCTAACGCTCTACCACTGAGCCACCATGCTGAACATTGCACATTCTTAAGCAAAAGGTTTAATAATAATAATAATAATAAATAATAATAATCATGATACTTTCAATTACATAGTGCTTCAATACTTTAATACTTGTTTAAAGCACTTTACATTGTAATTACATGTACATTGCATTAACCCAGTTATTGGATCCTGCTACATGTACATGTACATGTATGGCCCATACAATGTACATGTAAGCACTTTCTCCTCTCCCTGGGGAGCATTCCAACAAGAGTTCCAAGACTCATTTGCTGGGCATACTACAATTACAAAGACTTCAGCATCCTACCAGCCCGGGTACCCATTTAACACCAGGGTAGAAAGTGGAAAAGTGTGGATTTAGTGTGGAATTATTATTTTTTAAATTTAAACTATTGATTTTATTACAAATCAGATCAAATTACAATATTGAGTGATTCAAGGAGATTCAGGAAATACATGTATCTATTACAGGTGATCACAACATTTACAAAGATTAGGAAAAAAGGGGAAAGAAAAAAGAAGGAAGAAAATAATGCTACAATGCACAATCTATACCAAACAGTACCAATTGACACCTGTACATGTACAAAGATCAGAGTTCATACTGTAAAGTCATATGAAACTAATACCATTTTAAAACAACCTCCCTGCCATAGCAATTGCATGTACATGTACATTTAAGTTTTCAACTAATGTTGAATTTTATTCAAAAAAAGCTTTCTTTTCATTTTTCCTCCACATTCATATGGCTTGGTTATAAATATTGACTGAAATTTGCAGTCTAAAAAGTAGAAAACAAGGTTTTGTACAGATTCTATACATGAATTTCACCTAATTTTAATTAAATTGGGTAAATAGAGAAAGGGTGCAAAAATGGATTCAGGCTTTTCTCATAGGGCGCTGTTACATGCATATTGTTGCTTTAGTTTGCATCCACTGTTAATGCAAATTAATTTGAATAAACGAAGGATTAAAATCTAAATGCAAAGATAACAACAAATATACATAAACCACGGCTTCAATCCATGGCTTCAAAATCACATTCAAGGATTCGGCCTTTGAGAACAAAAAAATTCACATGGTGTATATATCACGGGGTGTCCAACGTGATTCCTGTCTACCAACTCAAGTACCCCGGCCCTGGACGTTGTCAAGTACCAGTACTCAAAACTCACATGTGGAGTACCTCTTCAATGAATAAAGTATGATAAAGTATAAAACTAAGGAGAAACAGCATGAGTATTTGTCATTTTCCAACAATACCATCTCACATAGTTATGAACATATTCTTGAAAGCTGGAAGTGCTGTTCTCAATGTTCTGTGATTGTTTCAATTATATTTTGCAGTGCTTATATTTAGTAGGAATGTAGTTGGATATACATGTAGGCCTACTGTACAAGAAAAAATAACGTGAAATTATTAAATTTTTAATTAATTCATCTATTTATTTATATTTTTTTATTTATTCTTGAATATTTAAACATGGTGGCCTGATCAGCATAAAAAAAACATACAATATATGAAAAACATAGTAACAGGACCAGTACGCCCTGCATGCGTATGCTACGGGAAAGTTTCGGCGAGCCGCGCTTGGACGGAATGCATTAATTATAAGCGCTTGCACTTGCAGAAACTGCCATCTTTTGATCGGAGAGTTTTTGATCGCTGTATTCTGCAACTTCATACAGGATAATTAAATTGTGAGAAGCATAACAAGGTGAGTCAATTATTAAAGATCCGATGTAACTAACGTTAGCCGGTCAGCGCGTTGCAATTTGACTTGAGTGAAAAACCAATAGGAGCGCAGCTCAGCGGACCTCTTATTAACCGGAGTCGGTAGAAGCTGTGCGCAGCCTAACCAGGAGCTGGAAAGCATTATCTCAGGCGCTATGTCTTGACCGTCTTGTTTTTTTTTTCTTTTAGCCAGGTCGATCAAACATTTTGGTCCAGATTGATTACACAACAGTTTTCACTTACAGAAGGGATATAAAACAAATACATCAGACGTTCCTTTCGAAAGCATAGTGAGAATTATTAATCCTCGGTTGGACAGGCAATATTACTAATTGTCCTCGTGAAAAATAGGTTATTTCGAATAAATATTTCCCACTATGCATGTCCTTTCTCAAAGCCTGATATATTTGTATACTATGAGACCCAGAACTATATGCATCCCCCACTCACACATGACCATCAAGCATTCAGCTCTGGCCGAGTCATTTCTCCAGCAGAACAATGAACACGTATACCTTGGCTGCTAGTTAGTTACGCCTTATAATCGTGTTACCAAGGTAACACAAAATATGGCTTCGTGAAAGCTCTTGATGTGTATATATATATGATCCCATTTAAGATGTCAAAGAGACAATTCTAGCAAGCCAGGAACAAAGGATAAGATGGTAAGGTTACACAACATCAAGACCATACAAAGAAATAGAATTTAATAGATGAATGCTGATATCACGTTACACACTTCAATAATTTTTTAGTGCAGACTTCCCTGCTATGCTTTTGTAAATAATGAAAAAAGGTGTGTTGATGTATCTGCACTGTAAATGACCTCTTTCCATTTTCAATTTTTCAATGCATGACTGTTAATTCTGCAAGCAATAAACCTTGGCTACTCAATTATACTGTGTATCACCTAGCTTTGTATATTAAATGTTTCTTCCATTTTTATTTTTTTCTGAAAAGGCAAGACGTAAACCCTAAAGAGATTACATTTTAAAAGCAAATACGAACCAGCAGTGTTTGTATAGCACCACCTCAAGTCCTGAACTACCTAAATCTGGCCAGGTTCCTACCCATAATGCAAAATTCTGGACAGTTTAGTTATGTAATATAGGCCCAGCTTAATGATAGCACACTAATTCACTGCTCAATACATTCACACTGCTTTAATATCATATTATTATCAAATGTTATTATAACCAACACCTAATTTCCTATCAGTTTTTTTTTGGGGGGGTTCCCCCTACAAATAATATTATAGGCATTTCATTCTCTGTATTATCATTTCTTAATATAACAGAATCGGTATATTTTGAGACTAAAATGTAGTTATGAAACACAGTCCATTTAGAAAACACACATGTTGTTGGTGAATTTGCGTCCGTTTTACCCTAGATGGGAATATTAAAGGAGGAAGAAGTACACAAGGCAATATGTATAAAGGACAAACAAAATTGAATTCTTAAAGAAAGTGAGTAGTATCCCGACTCACCCCCCCCCCCTTTAAAAAGGGAGGGAACGGAGAGACAAGTGGGTGAGTGTGTGAGTGGGTGGGTGTCTCTGATTCGATCCTCTAAACAAGATTAACCTAAAAAGCATGTGCTGCATTTCGACTTTGGTGAAAGAAAACCCTCTCCCATTATACCTGGCACCTTATCATCAATCCAAATCCCTCCAACGAGAGGGATTGTTTTGCTTTCCGACAGTGATCAAACCGCTCATATTACCGACGTTGTATTCGCTTTCCCGGCACGTCGTGCAGGCGACCACCACCGGCAAAGCTTGACGAGTGAAACCCACTGCCTTTCCTGTCTCATTTGCAAACTAAAAAAGCAGTATTCATATGAGTCTGTCTTTTGCCTTCAGGCATCTTATTCTTTTTCCCCCCTCGATATGCTATACCTCTTTAATTCATTCCCCCATCAGAGTTTTCTACCTCACTGCTTTGGTCATTCAGACGTGTGCTGATGCGGTCCCACTTCTACATGTACATGCTAATATTGACAAAGAATTGCAAGAAGTTCTACAGCCTCTATACATGTATCCCCCCTCATAATCATATCTGAACAAATATACCTTTACATTGTTGATGCACATTATTTTCTATTTGATATGAAACTTGCTTCAAAAGATCAGTTAAAAATTTCATTCCATTGATACTTTGTGCATTATTCCTTTAAATATTCATTTGCAAATTTAGAATAATCTGAGTGAAAAATATCAAATTGTATACAGGTTTCACTTTAAGGCATGAATGGCAAAAATAATTAAATTATGATTTGAAAACAATGTTCACTTTTCTAGTTTTGTTGTGGCATCGTGGATGTTTGATTTCTTATATAATTGAAATAAATGGCAAAAGAAGCTGCTGAAAACTGCTTATCTAAAAAAGAGCCAATGGAGTAAATAGCCCCTTTTGACTCTCTAATAATTGAAATAGAGCTATATTTTCAGAATAAAAACATTTTGAAAAACAATCATAAACTTGCAATTCTTATATGATATCCTAATCTAAAAAATACAGTATTTGAGTTTATTAATTCTCAGTTGATTTAAAAAGTGGCTTCGTAAAAAATGGTGTAGACATGGGTTTCCATGCACTGTATGTATGTACAGTACAGGTAATTTGAGAAACAATTTAATCCACCAGCAGAATTTAATAAAGTAATGAGTAAACCTATAAATAGAAAATTAATGGACAGTTTGTGTCCTCTCAGAATATACTGCACAACTCTGCTGTGATATACATGCAGTCAAAAGACAGACCTGTATATTATAAATTACATGTAATGCTTCCAATTTCAACTATAGCAGCTGTAATGTATAGTGTAGAGAGGACTTAAAAAACTTCCAGGTGTCTATAGATTTTATAAATTTTGTAGCCCATTTCAGTGAAGTACAATTTCGTTAAAAAGACAAAAATGACTGGCTCCCAGAAGGTAACATTGTTGAGTAAGAAATATCAATAGTGGTGATCAAACTATTAACGTTTATTATAGAGTAACCAATCTGTTTTTTAAATGCAAATTCTTTGTTTTAGTTTTAGATTCCGTGTTCTTTGTTTACGTACATACAAAACAATCGGAGAAATCAAGAAACCTAAAAGAAAACGTAGTAAAGGTTCCAAATAATATAGACACACTGTAGTATGCAGATAAAATCTTGATGGCCACACATAGTAAACACTGGAATCACTGTCAGGAAATAATTTTGCTTTATGGTCAGTTCCCCCATGTCTGCGCGGTCTTCCAAGTCTGCGCACCCGCGTATCTGCGCTATTCTGGCAAAAGAAGATACGCAACGAGCACGAACTTTACACATGCAATACATAGACAGGTATTCGTAAAAAAAAATCCGATTCAAAATGGTGGAAAAATAATGAATTCAGGGCATTCCATGTGACAGCCTCAAAATGCAGCCTTTGTCATCAAAATCCCAGAATCGTGTGCAAAGTGAACAAGTGCGCAGACATGGGGTACCATTTTTTTTTCAATCTGAAAATGACTGCCCAAGGTTTTTTTCCAAGAAAATCATATATTTCTTTCAAATTTTTATGAGATATTTGGCACACTAATTCATTATGATGTAAGGAACATTATCACCTGAAATATTTTGTGAAATAATAAGAAATTCATGTTAAATCTTAACTCAAATTGTTAGGTGCGCAGACTTGGGGCCCACCATCATACAACTTTGAATAGCATTTATGGTCATAAGAGGAAAGCTCTCAACTATAAAGTAATGTACAGTCCACAAAAATGTGGATCAAATTGCGATGCGATACCAGGAAAGTTATTCCTTGACTGTGAATAAAATTGATTTGCTGATTTTTCCACAGAGGCATTGTTTTGTTTCATTGGGTTTCGCTATGATTGTCACTGTATTATTCATTTCATTAGTTTGTGAGATTGATAATCCAAATTCTTCCCAAGACATTGCTCAATATACATACAGCTTTTATATAGTGTCAACGTCAAGATATGCACAATTATATGCCACTACCACACTTTCAAGAGTCTGTATCATGAAAGTGGTTGTGAACTGCAAAACTTGCAATACCCAATCAGATTTGGTGTTGCAAACACATTTTGTTCAACACACCCACAATCAGCCAATAAAAATCACTGTATGATATTTATAGCTAACTGCTTTACTGTTTACAGGGTCCATGTGTTTAATAACCAATACATAGGAGACAGCATTAAGGTTGAAAGTCTGATTTAAGTCGCTTGAGGTGTAGGGGGAAAAGTCTTTGGGCCATGGTAAAGTTGAATTACATACATGTAGCGCACAATACCATAGTACAACAGTGACTTACATGTAAAAAGAGCATTACATTAGCATGTGACATGATGTTGTTCAATAAATCTTGAATAAAAATAAGTTTGAACTACAGGCATGAATGCAATGAAAGATAGGGAAAATTAATGAAGATGAATTTTGAATAATTATTATAACCATACTCATTAATGAATGATTTGCATGCATTTATATATGGAACATACATTGATAATTCTTAAAAGACAATAAAAGCAAGGGGAGGAAAAAAGAAGGATATACATGTATCAAGATGCAGAATATGAGCTCATACATGTATGAGCCAGAAAGGGGGGGGGGCTGGAGGGATGAGCAAGAAGGAAAGAGATAGTGGAAGAAAAAAGAAGCATTATCTTAAAGGTACACATATAAATGATTTGAAAATTCACCCACCAGATACATTGTATTATGTATCAATTTTCAAAGCTTCCTTATAGCACATTGTGCTATAAGGAAACTTCCTTTGGTTAAAGGTCTAGCCAAAAAGGAAATCAATTAATGTTAGTTCATACCACAAGAGTCAATGTAACATTTTTGAATGCCAATTTTTAGTGGTTTTTTTTCTTATTTGATTATAATTTCAGTATCACGTAAAGGATTTAGAATTGTTGAAGCTTAACAGTAAAACTACCACTCATTTATGATATGGGACTAACGTAATAGGGGGGACTTCAAGATTCAATGCTACGTTTAGTTTCCAAACATTCTACACTCCCTGGGGAGCATTATTTATGTAATAAATATGTACCAGAAAGAGGAGAATGAGGAATTGCAGGAGGAGAAAACTTACCTCTTTAATTGCACTAACTTTTTTCCGTAGAAGTCTTGACTTGACCCAGCGCTCGATGGGCACATTGAACTTCATGAAGAGGACATATAAAATGTATATGAGAAGTAGGCACAAGGACTCATACCACTCTATGCGTGTGTCTGAAAAGGAGTACAGTAACAAGGACAGACTGATAGAATAAAACAAACAATCTCTGAAAAGAGGCCACCATGTTAATGAAAGAACTCCTTTACTGAAAGTTGCACACATCCCAATGACGAAAAGGATGTTGAAGACGGCGGAACCGACGATTGTCCCAACACCAACATCGCTCTGTGCAATGAAGACCCCAATGAGGCTGGTGAAAAGTTCCGGGGCGCTTCCTCCGGCGGCCATGAAAGTGGCACCGGCAACATCGTCCGACAAGCTGAGTTTATCCGTGATGACGCTTAGCGCAGGCACGAAGAACTCATCACAGACAATGGCGAGCGCGACAAACATGTAGACCATTAAAATGATGTGAAGTACGATTGCGCCATTTTTCTTCTGTTCTACAGAAAAAATATCTATAGGATAGATTCCATTAGACTGAGCGGTAGTTGTCACATTTATCGTTGCCGTCGTTGATTCCGTTCCTTGGTCCGTAGATGGTTCCCCAGTAAGATTTGTCTGTAATAAGTGCCTTGCGTGACCCGAATGTTGCCATGTTCCATCAATGTGAACATGACTGTCACCGCTCTTTAGCCGCGGGATCTTGCTGCAAGAGTTCCTGAACACTTGATCGAAGTTGAAATAGAAATGGCATATCCCTCCTATCACAAAGGCTGAACAGAGGACTAAGAGTCTTGCCCATCGAGTCCTGGACCGCATATAGTGACCAATGTGCTTCATTGTAATTATTTTCACATCTACTCTAGATCATAGAGAGGTACACATTATCCTGTCTTGGAAGCTTCTCAATTCGAAAATCAACTGTATAAAAAAGTACACACACTTGAAAATACCATTCACATAGCGTCGCGCGACACAGCAGTCAACAACCAGTAGATTTCTTGTCAATGCCTATGACTTAAATGATCCTTCACTGTGATATCACCGAAGTCCAGGTAACTGAATATCCCTGTGTATGTCCGTTTGTAATTAATGAATGCCGCTTCACACAAAGTTTTGCCAATGCGCATTCAGTTGGAGGTGGCTGGAACTGGATGGCAGCACGAGACGTGGTGTCATGTTGACATTTTAGCTCTGTGAAGCTCTCTCTATTGCTGCATACATGCCCTCCGGCTTGCCTTGCCTGTCGTTATGGTGAGCCAGCTCAGATGATTCTAACCTGTCTCTTCCGAAGCTTGCCTGCCAACACCGATACTCATTATCACATGGGTGACATCACTGCTTTATCCGACACCATCCAATGATGTTTGCTGCCCTCAGTAGAGGATATCTTTATAACGTCCAGGGGCAGTAGTCAGCAATCTAATAAAATGAAAACAGAAATAGATACCTCCAAATATCAATAATTAATTCAGCTGAAAGAAATTATACATAATTCAATTTGATATAATGTATTGTATGCAACTTCAGCAATTAGGCTGCGTAAATGAATGTAAAAGTCTCAAGCATTATTTTATCAGACTGAAAATAACAATACAGAATCTAAGATATGATTTGTCCTGCAAATATTCTCTTCTTGAAACGATATATAGTACAACTTTTGCACATTGTATGTACACCCTTTATTGTTCATCAATCTTATTTTAGGAATCCACTATGTTGGTCAAAAGCATTGAATAGTATCACTTCATAGTTTTCTTTATTATTTATGCTTTTTTGCACAATATTTTGTTCCTTTGAACTTTAACAATGGTATGAAACACACTCAAATCCACTTTTTCAATAGCAAAAAATAATGGAAAGTTTAAATGAATGACAAGGTATTAATTATAAACAGACAACTCATTATCATGAACACTTTACATACATGTAAGTGAAATTGCATGCATGTATCAATTGAACCAACTTGAAGAAGAGGAAGAAGGAGAAGAAGAAGGAAAAAGAATGGTACTGAAGATGATAAAAATCAGTAAAGATTATAAAGGAAAAGAAGAAAAAATTAAAGCCATTTGCATCAATTAGAGACTTCATGCATGTGTACAAATCAAACAGAAAACACCATACATTGTACAGCTTTGTTGCATCATTACCACAGCAACGCTAGAGCCTGTTCCATTACTGTCTATTTGATACAGACTGATAGCAAAGTAAACACTCACAATACAATCACAATGCCTACTACTATTTTGACAGCCTGAAGCTTTGTTGCCATGACGATGTATTTGAAGGCAGTTAATGACCGGCTTCACCAAAGGAGAGGAAATTGGTAGCAAAACTAGTCTTGATTTCTGACACAGTGCGTATTACCAGTGTATGACCTCGGCGTACAAATTTTGAAATGCATCATGGAAATAATGATGATCAATAGGCATTTTCTGTACAGGAAGATGCTGTCTGAACTTTAACAAAAAGTAAAAGATTGCTTCTGAAGAATGGAAAAAAAGAAATCTAACTATTCTTTTGTAAATCTCTTCCTTTCTTTTCTCAATGTTTCTCAAGACAAAATGTAAGCCCCAAACAGATATGGGATCCTACATGTAGTTGGAGTAAAATTCTACTAAGAATGGATTAAAATTCCAAAGATCTTTATCTTATCACAATCCAGACATTCATGTAGGCCGTTTTTGTTCGGAGGAAGTATCACAAGACAGAGGAAGTCGAGTCGGTGGGAGCCAGGTCGGAGTAGGCCCCTCTACACATAGTTACTCCGACCAAGATACTCCTGGAAACCAGTAGGAGGGACATACTCTGGTTGCTGCTGTGTTCTGTCCATGTATTAAAGAAGGCTTCAAGATTTTAAAGTGTCTGGATACCCACCCCCTCCCCCTCCATCCTACTTTAGATCTAAGCTAAACTGAGACATCTAGATCTAACGCTAAAACTACCCAGGACCAAAATCCAATTGAAACCAGTTGGATTTCGAAGTGGTTTCAATTGGTTTCAACTGGTTTCAATTGATTTTAACTGGAATTTAACAATTTCCAGTTGAAACCAATTGAAACCATCGCTAGAGGGTATTCATTTGTCACGCAATCTACTATGGTCAACAAGGAAGTTCGTGATCACTCTCACAAAAACTGTTAACTGGCTTTCTCGGAAATTCGTGATCACTCTCGCCAAAAGTGTTCACTAGCTTACAAGTTCACGAGCTTTACAAGTTCACGAGCTTTCGAGTGCCGCTGCAACTCTTTATCAAGTGAGTTTTATTCATGAAAATTGCAGGATGTGTATATCTCGCTTAAAACGAACAATGAAAACTCTATTGACTTGAACACTGGATTTTGATGTCCCATGTGTGCGTGCAGCGCGAGTGTTGAAACCAGTGTTGAAACCAGTTGGGAAATTGGAAATCCTAACTGGAACCAGTTGGGCAACTGGAAATCCTAACTGGAACCAGTTGGGTAAAGGGATATGACTTCCAACTGGAAATGATTTCTAACTGGAACCAGTTGGGTAACTGGAAATCCTAACTGGAACCAGTTGGGCAACTGGAAATCCTAACTGGAACCAGTTGGGCAACTGGAAATCCTAACTGGAACCAGTTGGGTAACTGGAAATGACTTCCAACTGGAAATGATTTCTAACTTGAACCAGTTGGGGAACTGGATCCTGACTGGAACCAGTTGGGCAACTGGAAATCCTAACTGGAACCAGTTGGGTAACTGGAAATGACTTCCAACTGGATATGATTTCTAAAAATGGAACCAGTTGGGTAACTGGAAATCCTAAATGGAACCAATTGGTTAACTGGAGATGAATTCTAACTGGAAAGATGGGTAACTGAATTCTAATTGGAACCAGTTGGGTAACTGGAAATAAAACTGGAACCAGTTGGGTAACTGGAAATCCTAACTGGATCCAGTTGGGTAACTGGAAATGATTTCCAATTGGAAATTTTCCAGTTACCCAACTAGATCCAATTGAAACCAGTTAATTTGCATATTTTCTGCCAGTGTGCACAGATTAATGTTTTATGAGATTCATCACAATTTACAATGTATCTATTTAATTTTTTTCAATTTGGAGTTCCACACTTTTTTCAGATAAGTGTTTCCAATACTTAGCAGTGAAAACCATATTTATAAATGTTATAGATTTTAATTAAAACAGATTCAAAGATAATTAGTATACCACTAACTGTTACCAAATTACATCAAATAAAAATACATATATTTGAAGAACTCCAATATGAATATTTTTTATATACATATGAAAGTCTGTATTTTATCAATGTCCTTTACATTGGTATTAATAGACAAATAACACTGCTTCTGTGTTGGCATGAGCAATAGTTAGTGCAAATGCTAATTAATTTGTAACTAATTAAGTTCATTCCAATTGGATCCAGTTGGAAACCAATTGGTTTCAATTGGTTCCAGTTGAAAACCAGTTGCCTCCAATTGGTTTCAACTGGAACCAATTGAAACCAGTTGCCTCCAATTGGATTCAACTGGTTTTAATAGGGAAATTGGAACAACTGGAACCAATTGAAAACCAATTGTAACCAATAGCCAACTGGTTCCAGTTGCCCAATTGGTTTTAACTGGAACCAGTTGGCAACTGGTTTTCAATTGGAACCAGTTGTTCCAATTTCCCTATTGAAACCAGTTGGCCAACTGGTTTCAATTGGTTTTGCTCTAATTGGTTTCAACTGGATTTTAGTCCTGGGATACAGTTCATTAAATTATAATACAGACTTAGGCTGTTAGATCTACTGTTAGATCTACTACTTGCTACTAACTTTTCTGTAGATCTATTTGGTCTAGATCATGGGTGGGTGTCTATCATGATTGGGAGTTGACTGTTATCGTAAGCAGAATTATTTTCGGGGAGTAAGACGCGTAAACATTTTCAAGATACTCAAAAGCGCACAAAGCACCCGATCTTGTCATTTCGTGCAGTTTTGGTAAATTTTGTGACAATTTTTCAGTGAAAATGTTTTCTTTAAATTTCGGGGGGGGGGGGGAATTACCCTCTGCCCCCCCCCCCCCCCCCTCTATAACTATGACTAACTTTCTCTGAATTGCAAGATTCATTTTCCATAATGAATTAAATGATCTGACTTGAAATAAAGTCATTATTTATTGGACCAGTGGCAGTAGGCAGTACCACCAATTTGATGAAAAACAATTTAACTGCATGGTATTACTACTTTGCTTCAACTGGAATGCAATTATTTAAACTGGTCTCCAGTTGATTTTTACTGGTCCAGCTAACATATACTGAAAACCAGTAAAAATCTAATGGAAACCATTTATTGGACCAGTGAGTAAGTAACACCATGCATACCCTCTAGCGATTACCATGCAGTTTGATGAAAAATAATTTAACTGGTTTTAGGCTTCTAATTGCTTCAACTGGAATGTGATTGTTGGAACTGCATGGTCTCTGGTTGATTTTACTGGGCCACTTAAAAATCAACTGGCCCAGTAAGAATATACTGGAAACCAGTAAAATTCTACTTGAAACCAGTAAAAATTCTTACTGGTGTTTCCTTCTGGGTATCCGTCGCCGGTCGAGCCAGCAGGGCAAACGCGCACGGTATTTCAGCGCCGTTGCAGTCAGATTTGGTTTGGTACCGGTACCTTTTGGCTTTGTTCGCTTTCTCTGGAGTAATTGGGACTATCCGACTTAGTAGCCAAGCAAACCTGACTTAGAGTATAGAAATAAATCTAGATCTACGTAGGTCCAAGTTCAAGTAGTAATGAGCGATAGTGTACCTTTTCTCTTACCAGTACCTGAAAAGTTAACCATCTGTGACTCCGCTTTTTCAAGTTCTTTCATGCATGATCGTCATAAAAATCTACATACCGTACCGTACCGTACCGTACCGGTATATCGCTTTCATGCGCCGCATAAAAGGGCGCGCATCATAGAGTTAACTCTATGGTTATACCCATAGAATTATTTAACTCTATGGTTATACCATAGAGTTATACTGTACGTATTTAACTCTATACCTAAACACCGCATTCATATACCGTACCGTACTTTGACATATTATATACCAGACTCCAATTAAGCTGAGCTCCAAGCTTCCTTCCACATTTTGGTGCCGAACGTCCAGGGGCC
The DNA here is from genome assembly GCF_018143015.1 of Lytechinus variegatus. Lineage (NCBI taxonomy): Eukaryota > Metazoa > Echinodermata > Echinoidea > Temnopleuroida > Toxopneustidae > Lytechinus > Lytechinus variegatus. The sequence goes on from NC_054744.1 coordinate 8,272,678, forward strand.
CGTTGCAGAAAGAGTTGCAATCAATCGCATCTCTAAAATATCATGCGCAACTTGATTTTCAACCAATCAACAGCACGCATTTGGGACTTGCGATTGATATTTTGGCTTGCGTTTAAACGCAACTCTTTCTGCAACGGGCCCCAGAAGAAAGAAGAATAACAGTAGGCCTAGTACACTTGATTTTAACAAATTTATGACTGCTGAGCGACAGAAGTGAATTGTTATATACCGCATATACCACCAGTTAAGTTTATATAGGAACTTCCTGCTTATGTACCTAGAAAGTACGTGCAGGAAATGGAAATATGCAAATTAAATTGACATAGGCTTTTATACATGCCAGTTTTTTATTGTCATCAAAATAAAATCCACTTCACAAAATCAATTTAATCGATGTTAAAATCATGTTAAAATAATATTGAAATGACACCCTGCTTTCCCAATCATCATGTCTGGTACTATATTTAGCTAGCCCTTAATTAGCATATTAGCAGGGGCCCGTGGCAGAAAGAGTTGCAATCAAACGCATCTTTAAAAATCATGCGCAACTTCATTTTCAACCAATCAACAGTGCGCATTTTGGACTTGCAATTGATTTTTTGACTTGCGTTTGATTTTTTTACTTGCGTTTAAACGCAACTCTTTCTGCAACGGACCCCTGCCCTGATTTATGTTAATAGTTACTGTTGTTAATATTGTTTGATTGTGATCCTGAAGTTGAAACAGGTTTGCAGTGGCGGCGGAAGGGGGGGGGGGCTCGAAGGAGTTTTTTTTCAAAATGAAAAGTGCCCTTTTCAAAAATAAAATGTGCCCTTTTTCAAAATGAAATACCCTTTTTGAAATAAATCAATATTTTAGCTTAGAAAGTCACTTCATTTTTTTAGGGGGGGGGGCTCCCACTTGACGCTCGCATCAATTATTGTTTGGCAAGGTACTCATTCTGTCCTTGGTTACCATGGTTACAAAAATGCATAGAATTTTCAGGTTAGAATATCACAAATTTTTGGCTCGTGTTTTGTGCTCGCATTAATATTTCATTTTTAATCAGATACTGGGGCCCGTTTCATAAAGGACTTTCAACTGTTGTAACTTTGCAATCATGACAACTATACCATGGCAACCTTGATTCTGCATGATTGACTGCTGAAACTTGTTACCATGGTACTTGTCATAAGTGGAAAAGCTACAACCGTTGCAATTAAGTCCTTTATGAAACGGGTGCCTGCATGATTTTATTCTTGGTTACAAAATGTACTCATAATGTCAAGTTTTCAGGTTGGAATATCACAATAAATTTTCAGCTCGCCCTTCGCGCTCGCATTATTCGATTGGTGAGATATCCTATTATTCAGTCACTAAATGCAGTCCTTTAGTTGGATACTCAACTTTTTCAGGGCCCGGAAGACGGATCTCTTTATCATGATAAGTGAGGGGGAACTTCTTTCCTGACGTGTCTACATACGTAGTCTAAACACTGAGAGAAATCACGATAGAAATTGCCTTTGTATGCATGCTCCAAATGCGCTTTTGCATATCATATCGAGGTTACATGACTTGTGGAAACGAGAATGTACGGAATGTACATAGGCCTATCTTTTTCAATGAAGTCACAAAAAAATTAAGAGCGATATTTTTAATACACTACAGTGTATTAAAATGTATTTTTTATGCAGCAGCAAAAGGTAAATTTCCCGTAAAGGGATAATAAGGTCTTCAATTTAATTCAATTTAAACATTCATGCATCGTGGTGGCATAAAGGGTAGACTTTAGTTAATACCTGAAAAATGCAGTTGTTATTCTTTTTCTGGGTCATATATACTGAGGGACATTTTTTCGGGAAAAGTGAAAAAGGGTGAAAAATTAATCTTTTTATAATTTGCACCAAGAGACGCTATGTTCAAAGTTCCACCTTCGTTACCCTGTTAATCTCTGCACCTTATTTGGGTGCCTAATGTATAGCTTAGAACTCAATAAGCAGTTAAAATATCACTCATTAACACCCTTTTGATGATCAAACCTTTGTGTCTTGCTTTATTATATCAGTGACTTATTTATGCCCTAATCACTGGTTACATTTCTACTTAATCTACCTTTATAAAAATTATCATTTTTTTGTATTGTTGTTGTTATTATTATCTTCTTAAATATGAAGTTTAGGCCGTTGCTGACATCACATTGAAAATATGGGGGCCTGAATGCTATGATTGATTGATTGATAACTTTAATATGTCCTGACGGGAAATTTGCCTTTCACTGGTGCATCACAAATACAAAATAATGCTTACAAGGAAATGAAGTTTACAAGTGAAATGGCAAGATGGATATTTGAAGAATTTAGTAGAATAATCACAAGAGGGGGCTATACATCATTTTTGCCAGTCTGATCACATAGAGATGTATATTAATTTAGTATATAATATCTCTATATGGCTGATCATGAATGCACAAGCATGACAAGCTCGACTTTTTAGCAGTTAAATTAAAGGACAAGTCCATCCCAACAAAAAGTTGGTTTGAATAAAAAGAGAAAAATTCAACAAACACAACACTGAAAATTTCATCGAAATCAGATGTAAAACAAGAAAGTTAGGACATTTTGAAGTTTCGCTTAATGTCACAAAACAGTCATATGCACATCCTGGTCGGTATGCAAATGAGGAGACTGATGACGTCATCCACTCACTGCTAGTATTTCTTTTGTATTTTATTATATGAAATATGAAATATTCTAATTTTCTCCTCATTTTCAAGTAAAACAACAATTAATTCCTCTCTGAACATGTGGAATAAGCATTGTTTAATACTGTATGGTTCGGCAAGATGATCCTTATTATCAAATCTGTAAAAAATGAAATATTAAATTCAAACAATAAAAAAAAAGAAATAGTGAGTGAGGAATATCATCGACTGTCTCATTTGCCTGTCACTGAATTGTGCATATCACTGTTTTATGAAAAATAAGTGAAACTTTGAAATGTCGTAACTTTCATATTTTACATCTGATTTTGATGAAATTTTCAGCGTTATGCTAGTTTGATTTTTCTCTATTTATTCGAATCAACACTTTTCTTGGGTGGACTGAGGATCCAATCCTTTTCAACTTACTTTAATTTACAACGTCATTACACTATACCATTTTACTTTGTACAATGTATTATGTAACCTAGTTAATCCAGACTTATTTCGATGGAAATGGAATAAAAGCTACTTGAAATAACATGAAATAATCCCGCCACCGATCCCCACCGATCGAGTGATGGATAATTACAAAATGAACAATATTCGTCATTAGGCCTACTTGCTAGGTTGAAATTTATTTCAATATTTATTTTACTTTATTCATATTACTTTGTTCATTTTTATTTTATTATTTATTGGTTTATTCATTTATTTATTCATTCATTCATTTATTTATTTTGGGGAGGGGACTATCGAGCCAAAAAAAGACCTTCGACAACATAAGCAGAGGCCGCACATTGAAGTTTACTGACAGTTGACCACCCCATCACAATTATACATAGTAATTTTTATGTATTTAAGATCAGGCTCTCATGCAGCGTCAGCAGCGAGACTATGTATGTTCGTTATTAGCATCAATATTATTTAATTATAACTACTAGTATGTTTTGGAAGATGGAGTTTCAATCCCGGGGGGGGGGGGGCACTTCCATTGACGAGTGGATACCATGCGCGACCATGCACAGGGTCTTGAATAGCACCCTATAAATACGTATTTTCCATATTCTGAAAATGCAGCCCTTAACAAGTATTGGAAACAAAACGATACTCTTAGCAAGTATTCACTGAAATGAACCCCCTAAACAAGTACAGAAATATTAGTATGTCACGCTTCCGTCGCGGTCGTCGGTTTTACCTTTAGACACCATTATTTTGGTTTATACGGCCTCACCTTCCACACCTCGCGCAAATCGGATACTAAGCATGTGTTTGGGTAAAAAGGACATCCTTTATAAAATAGTTTGATTTTTTTTATCATCCCTGAATATATTATTTGACCCTAAACACGTATATTATTCCGAGCGAAATAAATACCCTTTTTTCATGCAATATTTTTGTCTTTTTGACAACCTTATCACGTTACGTACCGTATGGGCACTAGTATTCAACCCGGCATAATTCAAAGATTTTGACATATTCCCGAAAATATTTAGAAATAGGGAATTTATCTTAGTTTAATAATTTTGTTATTTCCAGGGTGATCTGTTGTCGGTATTTTCTTTATCAATCTGTCGACTGTATGCGCGGAGGATCGAATTATGCGCCTGCGGCGATGGCCTTTTGCACTGAATGGCACTAGTATTCAACCTAGTGATCGAGGATAGATAGCAAATCTCAAAAGGGTTTGGATTGCCAAATTAGATCTAGATCTATGTAAGTCTCTGGCTTTGATTAATTCCCTGTTTGGTCTCATCTCAAATGGTCTAGTCCATAGCCGGATGGGACAAGGGTAGATTGAGAGACAGGGCCATCTTAAATTGCTAGGTTGAATACTAGTGCCGACGGACTGAATACTAGTGCCAAAAACCATCGCCGTATAATTCGATTGCCCGTGCACACAGTCGACTGGCTGAAGAAAAAAATTATGGAAAAAGAATAACCAGCATTTGCTCTTGGAAATAGGACGGGTCTGAAATTCAGGTAAATTCTATATTTCTATATATTTGAGGAAACTCTCCAAACGGGTTGAATACTAGTGCCCTTACGGTACGTAAGTCTTACGTAACGTGCCCTATCTTGAAAAAGACATCCCTTTTTTTTGGTCGCGCATGGTATCCACTCGTCAATGTAAGTGCCTCCACCCCCTGGTGTTTGAATGAACACTCAATTATTTTTTTAAAGAATTAAAGTAGCAATTAATTTTTTTTAAATCATAAATCATATCACAAAGAAAGAACAGAAATATATAGTGTCTCAATGTATCTCTTATTGTGAAGAGATTATGTTTCATTTGCTAAACCGGTACTTATTTCATTTTGTTATACTAATTATTGCGGATTGAAATAATCGCTAGAGGGTATTCATTTGTCTCGCAATCTACTATGGTCAACAAGGAAATTCGTGATCACTCTCGCAAAAAGTTTGTTCCTTTAAAAATTTGAATATCAAATGAAAACCATGACCCCCCCAAAAAAAAATGCGCAATAATGCAATGCCACTTTGCTAGACGTTTCATTTCACTTCTGCAGCCTCAGTAGACCTAGTCTGCTATGCAGACTCGTTGAATCAGCCGATGTGGGTCTACATTTGTAGACTAGTCTGCTGCCGAGCTATCCGTTGACAGTGAGGTGGATGAATGAGTCGCAGAAAACGGATTTTTTTCTTCTTCGGATATCAGCTCAGCCGATGTCAAGAAGTTGAATAACTGTGTATTTATCGATGAAAAGAGGTGACCCAATAACTTATTATTATTTTTTTCGGAAAAGATTATATAAATTAGTTTTTCACGAGTGGAATATTTACGTTAGTTTTAATATTGAGTCCCGTGTACTGGTTTTCATGTTGTGATGACTGATGTGCAGATCTTCTTCGTCTCCACTTTATACTGCGGCAGCCCGAACCGGGGCAACGTCTCCACATGTCATTGCAACGGCGGCGGTGCTAGCCCGGCTGCGCGCGAAGCCGCCGCCTAAGCTACTCTAGTCTTGAGCCTCGCTTGAGGACTCCATGATGATGTTTTTTCCAATTTAATGTTGTAAATCGGATCAGCGATTTTTGTAAACGAAGGAATATTTCTTATGGTTATGCGGTCTTGCGCATCTTCCTGACAGACAAAGACAAAGTCACAAACTTGACAAAGACAAATGCATTGCCATGGTCATGGAAAAGAATGGAAAATTGGAAGTCGTCAACATGCACGATGGTTTGGAACATGTTACTGCTTTATAATAAAATGAATGATTTTAATATTAGAAAGATAAACGAATGACTCATCTTCCGAGCAAAATGCAAACACGCCAAGGAAAATGAAAATTTTTTAAAATAAAAATAATTCTCAGTCATAGATCACAGGTCAATAAACGATCGGCGGGACATCTTTTATAAGTATTTTTATGTTCGGTGTTAGTGACTTAGAATTATTGGAATGATCTCTTGATCTCGTGTGATACTAAGCTAAGTCGACTAAGAGAGTCGCGCAATGATGTCCGTCAACACAACCTTATTAAGTTCACATGCTGTGTCCGCTATCACCACGAGGTTGAAAAGATGTCTATCATCAAAAACGATGTAAGACTAAGAGAGCTGAGAGTAGCGCAGTGATGTCCGTCAATAATACGATTTTATTAAGTTCACGACGGGGTCTGCTATCACCACGAGATTGAAGAGAAGATGTCTATCATCATAAACGATGTAAGAAAGTAGTGCAGAGTTGTCCGTCAATAATACGACCTTTAGAAATTTCTCTGCGGCATCCCCTATCGCAAGAAGTTGGAGAGAAGATGTCTATCATCATAAACGATGTAAGAGTAGCGCAGTGATCTCCGTCAGTAATACGACCTTTAAAAATTTCACTGCGGCATCCCCTATCACCACGAGTTGTAAGAGAAGATATCTATCCTCGTAAACATCGTCAGAGATAATACCGCATCTTTCTCCCTGATGAATGCGACCTCTAAGTAGCTAGCACCTCAAAAACAATCTTGAAATATGTTCTGAATGATCATGCACTGTAACTAGATCTACAATGATTTTTTTATATCTGCCAACTGTGGTGAAATTGAATGGAATCGGTTGCCGATTGCAAAATCGGTTACAAGCTTAATTTTGACATATATTTCTTCATCATGGAGTCTTCTTCTTCTTCTTGTAAAGTACAGACTGCCATTGGCATATTATCGTACTTGTGCTTGTCAAGTGCCCAGATGAATAGTGCAAGCAAAAATCTCTACAAAACTATGTGCGGCTAAAAACAGAAGAGGCCTTAACGAAGCCTCCTTTGCTGCACCTCCTGCTTGAAAGACGCGAGGGAGGTGCTGTGAACTATCTTTGCTGGGAGTGAGTTCCATATTCTGATAGCATCAGGAAAGAATGTCTTTTGATATATTTGTGTTCTGGCATATGGAATTTGGAACTTATCAGGATTTCCACGTGTACATGGTCCAGTTGATGGAATAAAGTGGTCATCCGGGATGTCAATAAGCTTGTTGATGATGCAGTAGACCATGCTAGCTCGCTGTTGTGCCCTTCTTTCCTGAAGAGTAGCCCACTGGAGTTGCTTTAGCATATCTGATACACTGCTGGTACGTCGAAAGTCTCCTAAAGCAAAGCGGGCGTCTTGAATCCCTGTCCATATGTATAAGAGATGCATGTACACAAAGATGGATTTCTCTGGGAAATCCATAATATTATTAGTCTAGAGGGTGAAATCGGTTTGTAGGGTCGAATTTTATTTATCTATGAACCTTCAGGCGCCTAATGCGTATAAAGGGATGAAAATTATTTCACTATAAATGGTAAAAATGAGACGTTTCTTACTTAATCCGATCTCCTGTAGATCCCTTGATCCATTTGTCAACAAGCAAAGACAATAGACCTGACCCTTGAACCACTTTGTGATGATGTACATCCGACTAGCGATGCCTATATGAAGAACAATTTATAGATAAAATTTATTTTACAAATACTAAAATTTAATATGTGTATATAAATAATTAGTAGTATATAATAATTATTTATAATCATGCAGGGACTCAGTTTTATGATTATGAGGGGAGCAATAAATAGCTCTCCTAGATCTTTTAAGGAGAGCGGTAGAGGAGCACTGCAAAAAGCTCTTCTTCAACATACAAGGGGAGCTTTTTGTCCAATTAACAAAACAGATGGAGGAAATGTATGTACTATAAATCGCGCAACAACCAAAGGAAGTATTTGCAATCGTTTTACAATGTTTTGTAATTAGATTGTGCGTTTTCAAAACCTGTTTGAGTTAGGTTTTGACTTTGGCTTAAAAGTTAAGTCACTAACAATTTTTTTTTTTCAGGGGCTCCATTTTAAATTTTTTTGGCAAATTTCGGGGGCTCTTTTTAAATGCTACTTTTTTGTATTTTGAGGAATACCTGTTCACTTATTAATGAATTATTACTTTTTGTTCAATATTGTATGATTTTTAAAGTTATTTTTCATGCTTAGAATCTTGGATGTGGGTGTGTGTGGGTGAGTGCGTGTGTGTGTGACTGTGAGTTGGACTTGGATATACCTGTTCACTTATTAATGAATTATTACTTTTTGTTCAATATTGTATGATTTTTAAAGTTATTTTTCATGCTTAGAATCTTGGATGTGGGTGTGTGTGGGTGAGTGCGTGTGTGTGTGACTTGGATATACCTGTTCACTTATTAATGAATTATTACTTTTTGTTCAATATTGTATGATTTTTAAAGTTATTTTTCATGCTTAGAATCTTGGATGTGTGTGGGTGGATGTGGGTGTGTGTGGGTGAGTGCGTGTGTGTGTGACTGTGAGTTGGACTTGGATATAAATGAATTCAATATCTAATTTCTACTCCATCTATTCCAGTACAATACCCTGTACTCAGCCATGTACATGTACATGTAATAAAGGCCCACATCCCCTAACTATTCCTGAAGTTCTTTGAAAACGCAGATCTTCATGAAAATTTCATTTCTCTGTTATAGGGAGTCTAAATTCGGTTAGAATGTATTCATTAAGAACTTAAATATACATGACAATGAAGAAATCATCAAACTTTATGGGCAGTTTTGAATAATATTCATGAAATGTAAACTCTGTCTGAAACAGAAAATCACCATCATTGAGGCCTTTACTAAGTGAATTGTCCCCCAGAGCTCTGGCAGAGACAGAGCTCTAACTGGCTAGCTAGTAAAAGCGCCAATGCGTGAGCCTGTCGCCAGCCTTGTAAAATAGATGGAGCTTTGTTTGATGATTTATTGTCTGATATAATACCTCATCCCCTAGAAAAAGAAAATAAATGATTTTTTAGTTATAATTAATAAATAAGGTAACTTATTTTGGAAGTTAATAAGCCGTTTTGAAAAGCAAAGCCGAATGACAACTCACCAATGCTAGGTTACAAGTCTCAGGGATTTATTTCCTGTGTAATTCGAATTATTTAATCACAGAATCGTGATATCTGTAGGGGAAACATGTGCATTCGAAATTGCACATGGTGGTAGTCATAATGGACCCCTATACATGCAACTGTTTCCCGACCGTTGCATTGATTTTTTTTTCCGTACTTGGTACCATGTGTATGGAAATACGTGGTACAGAAAAAATAACGCAACGTCGGAATTTGAAACTGTGCTACTCGCTATTTTTAAGGATTATTCATGACTTTGAGTTTTGCATTTTGGATGAACATTATGAAAAATACGAGACATTTGGCTTCCTCCTGCTCGTACGCACGGGCGTCCGTCGATATAACACATTATATTTTTATGAAAATATGCACCCTTTTTCTTAAAAGTTGATGGAGAGGGGGAAAAATTAATCGTCTCAAGTCGGGGTATTCAGTAATGAGTACAGGAGAAACTATATTTCACTGATTTTCATGATTCATTCCATTTGATTAACTCATAGATTCGTGTTTTGGGGCTAATCTTTCCCTTACGCATTGCTTTTTGGCAGAAGTTCTATGGAAAATGCACCTTTTTTCACACAAACTTTGAGACACTCTGTATTCATTCCCCCATTGCTCGAGAATGAACGGGCAGTTAACGACGGGGTGAAAGATTTATTGAAGAATGGAGTGTATATTTCACGAAAATGAAAGCCATTACCCCATTGGATGTTAGATCAATACGTGTTTTTTAGATGAAGTTAGTTGTCGAATAGGCTCTCCTGGCATTTGAGGTCTCTATCGGTGACGTCACTCAGGATCGTCATGCCTGAACCATCGGCCGGGCAGGGGTCGCAATGGTAGTATGATTTATGCATAATGCACTCGATATATACAATAATCTTGTCCTCCCGTTTAAATGATTGTGAAACTCATATAATTTTCATCAGAGCATTCAACAGGAGTACTGTAGTACACATTTCTTTGTTATAAGTGAATTAAAGTCCCTCCAGTGAGTTTGATCACCCCTATTTAGAAAATGTATCACCCCTAAGTTGTAACACAGTCAGCTGTTTGCACTCAGGGTCACTCCGTGACCTGTGTGTGCGTTCAAGAGTTGTACACAATTTTCTGTCTCATTTAGGCAGAAATCTTTCATAATGTTTAAATGGTAAGCATATTGAGTTGTTATTCACTCGGCAATAAGCATGATTTTGGGTGATTTCGAGGGCGACTTTAGGCATTTCCGCGCAGGTCAACGATCGCGAGGCGCGCTATTAATCGCGCTACCAAAAATGGATTAAGGCGCGCATGTAGCGCGTGATCGCTCTCGCGCGCCTTAAAATCGAATCCCTGATCATGTATTAAATCATTTGCTAACATATGCTTACTCTCCATGGAGCCAGGGACTCCATCCTATTCATCTGCGTTTCCGACATTTCTAGGCTATCGATTTCATTTTTAAACAAGATTTCATTAAAAAATGAGAAAAATATGAAAAGACAGGGGGAGCCTTACTCTATGTTTACTCCACCATCTTGTTTCTCATTGTTTTCGCCAACATTACAGAGCCTAGTAGTATGGGGCTGGTTTTGTTGGGATGGACTTGTCCTTGAAGAATGTAATCAGCTAAGGCAGCTTCGTAACATATGTGATTTAATATTCAAAATTTTCATTCCAAAGAGCTGGTGTCGGGTTCCAACGATTGATTGTTATCATGTTTCTTTTGCAGCATACAAATGCGTCAGCATCACGTTCGTGTAATACCATTTTCAGTTTAATATTTGTCATTAGATCTATTGAAATGATGTTCATTATCAATGTATTTGATTTTTTACCTGGAAGTATTCATGAAAGTTCATCATGAAATCTCTGGAAGTGATTAACTTGATATTTCATCCCATAGTCAAATACAAAGTTAATTGCAAACTTACTCATCATTTGTTTGTTTGATGTAATTGTGACTCAAATGTGCATACACATACTAAAAAAGGATTGCTGCTATGCTGGGCTATTTATTGCTATACTTGTTTAGGGGGTCAAAGTAAGGGAGTACTTGTCAAGGGTACCGTTTTGTTTCCAATACTTGTTATGGTTAGGGTTTCACATGCCAATACTTGTTAAGGGGTGCATTTTCAGAACATGGAAAATACTTGTTTAGGGTGCTTTTTGAACCCCATGGCCATGCGTGGTATCCACTCGTCTCTGGAAGTGCCCCCTCCCGGGAGCCACAACACTTACCTCTTTCTAACTTTCCAAAATATTCTTTGATAGATCTAGACATTCAAACTGTTACGTCCCAAATCAATCACAAGATTGTGCTGCATTTTCCTGTTTACATACTTGAACGTACAACAAGTCAAGAGCATGTGTGTTCAATCAATGCACACGTTGCTCAATTATTTTTCTTCCCTTATAACTTTCGCAAACGGTTAGGGTTTTTGCCTCCTGCATACACCATAATACATGTATGTTATTAAAGATGTTGGCTTCTCTTTTCTCTTCCTTTTCATCCATTTATTACATTTACCCCGAGTCGATTTGAAAACCGGTGCTTTAGCAATGGTATATGTTGGTGAAGGCTGTGCACTGCCCTCTATATGTGACATTTGTTAAAATGGCAGTGTGATAAAAAAGTACCAGTACCTTGTAACTTTCTCATTGTGTTACAGACCACCATTGTATTAAAAAAGCACACACATTTCCTAGTGCATTATCTTACATCAGCAACATTTGTCCGTAGAGAATTTCAAAAGAGAGGTGACAAAAGGAGTCCAAAACACATTCGTAATGTGTTTTTTTTTATTAACAAAATATAGGCAAATGTGGTTAGTCCAACTATAGTCCAACTACACGTATTCCGATAGAAAATATTAACTTTGCAATGCCCCCTGAAGTGTTCCAATCAACAGAAAAAAATGAGCATTTGTTGGAGGAATTTATCAGTTCGATACAGATGTTATGGTACAACACGCTGACACATGATAGACGTCTATTGCAAGCTCGAGCAAGAGAGATCCCCAAAACATTGAACATGCATACATTGTACCATGGACCACGCCTACGCACTATTAATGTACATATGTATGTACCCACATCACAGTGCTGCATACACCACAAATAGGTAAAATTAAGCAAAATAACGATGTGTTCAAAGTCAGTTTCAAATTTAAACAGCAACATGAATCACGATTGAAAACTCAATTACAAAACACAGAACACAATCAGCGGTGCACTGTTCAGTGTCGAAATTAGAAAGATGTTTATATGTTGATTGTCTTTGAATTTCCCACTTTTGTCATCGTAACTTTATTACGCAGTTTGATCCATCACCAAAGGTCAGTGTGGCACCTGCTTGTGTAGGCTTCCACTGGGAGAGTAAATTTAAAGACGTTTCAAAACGCAATCGTGTTCAGTGTCACACTCTTGGTGCTGAAGGCCATAAAATCCCTAGGTGATCACGTTTACAAACTCATCTTTTTGACGTTTAAAATTTTCCTTCGAATTACGATTTGAAAGATGTTTACTTTTACGACTGGGAATGGAAGACATTGAAGAACACACCCTTTTATTTCTCATTATTTCCGTATTTTGTAATGACTTTTGAATCATGATTATATGTTACCATTTAAATTTTGAAACTGATATTGACCACACCCTACGAGGCTAAAGTTTGGCCCAAGTAGATCTACATACATTCTAGACCTAGTCCTAATCCTGTAGGTCTATTTTTTTTAAAATCTATTTTGTTTATTTGGTTTAGTTTAATAGACTATATCTAGAAATCAAATGTTTTGTTGGTTGTGTGACCATTCAAATATTACATTTGGTGCAAGTTCAATAAGTCTATTTGACTTGGCTTCACGTTGTTGAATATAATCTTTCAACTTGCATGCTTATATTTGGAATGATCTCACTCTGAATATTTGTATACAATAATATACATAATCAACAGAATATATGAATTGCATTGTTACTAGAAATTTGCTCTTCAATAATATAGCACCTATATACATGTAGGAATATTCACTTACAATTGCCTTATCATAATACTGCCATAGAATTATTTTTAGCAATCAGTTTCTTCTGGAAATATTATGTTTCTAACATGGCAAAGTCTGTTCCAAACTACATGTGCATTGAAAAAAATGTTTTGAAAAGTTAGGCACAAATAGATCCAACATTATTTTTTCATGCACATATATTTAAGGTTTTTCAATTAAATCTGGAGATCATATTGTCAAAGTCCATAACATAGATGTCACACTTTAATATTGATTTATTTACATTTTAAACATCCATATTCAAATTATACTTAATTGGTTTATTATATTATATTAATATACTACAACTCTGTAGAACTTCTATATGAATATCCTACTGCTTCCCCTTTAAACTTATTACATGTGGTCATTTGAAGGATTTGGAGTGGATTTATATCATATTTCACTTAACAAGCTACCTGATTTGGATCCAATTCAAATTTATTTTTCAACTAATCATTGTAGCATTATATCTCAATGGACTGTGCAGTGTGCACAGATTAATCTTTCCCCTTTTTTTCAAAATGAATGTTTATTTCTAGAAAATATTTTGCATCATCGTTTCTTTAAACAGGAAGGGTATTGAAGTACCAAAGGACTTTTTATCACATGACTTCCAAGAAATTGTCATTATGTTATCGTCTTGTCGTAAAGACAAAAAGGACAGATTTTTGTACTACTGTACTATACATTGCACATTTATCAACATCTGAAATAATACGGGACAATTGATGATGTCACTCTCAGTACAAAGCATATTGCCCACTTGATCCTTTAAAACATTATCCTGTCATGCAACTTTTTGCCGAAGTAACTCCTACATCAATTAAAAAAAAAAATCAATTTCATTTATGTTCTACATATATGTAATTGACAAAAAAAAATCATTCTGTTAAACATCAAGATCTACATGTTCTATAAATTGTTTGTAGAACCTGCTTTAAGCATCTATCTACTGAATTTTACAGTATGTTATTAAAAAGTAGCCCCTGAAATAAATGAGATGCCCCAAAAGGCATTTCTTCTCTAGATGTACCGTTTCTTTTCTTCAAATTATCTCAAGTGCATAGAAACTTCAGATTATCATTGTTATAAAGACCTCCTCTCCCCATAATTCATGTAGTGCTTTAAATCACTTGATGATTACGCACATTAATGTGACCTTCACTTGACAGTCATATGCTATCTTTCACCCGTGTTTAGTACCATGAGTAGACTGAACAGATGCTCATCATCTAATCATGACTAACATGTATCCATGAGCCTATTAAAAACATAAAGAGACACCAATTATAACCAAGCCTAATGAGTGCAAGGTAGTGGATAAAAATCAGTGAATACAGAGTTTATTTTTAAAAGTTTGGAAAAATAGATGTGGAAGGCCTTTCATTGTTTTGTTAACCTTCTGTCTGTTTGAGTGAATAATTTGTTTGTTAGAATGAAAAAATATATATCAAGTAGCAGCTATTAGAGTTACTTAATTTGTTTTTTGTTGTTGATAGTTAACAATAACCAAGGTAGAAATATTATATTAGTATTTGAATGTATATCATATTTATCTAACTTAATTCTAGTATTGATTATTTAAAACTTATCAAAAATTTTTACTTATATAAAGAAGCCCATCTCTAAAAGTGCAGGTCTTTATACCGATCTATATTAATGAATGTGCCCCCCCCCCCCCAATTTGTAAAGTGTGATGGACATAAACTAAAAATGTGTTTTATTGGATAAATTTACAGATTTTAGGTCACAATTTAATTTTACTGGGTGCCAGATCAAAATAAATATACAGTGTTATGTATATACATGTAAATACAAAACCCCTTCTTGTTGTAAATCTAAAACATGGAATGGATTGAAAATTTCTGGATTTAAGAGGGTGCTACATACATGTACATGTAGATCACAGCTTCAGGGGCCTGTTTCTCAACACTTGGACAAGTTAGTCAATATCTTTATCCAACAACCAGAGTTAGCAGAGCTACCAAGTCTCACGCATTATGCGTGAGACTCAAGCATTTTGGACTCTTGTTCATCCCCTCAAATCTCTGTCTCACGCAACTATCACAGCCTATTCCCATATATATTGTACACAATGTCTGTGATCTCACTCAGATTCACAGAAAATCTCACGCATAGCTGGTCTTTGAACTTGGCATCTCTGAGTTAGTTCCAATCTTTATGAAACGGTTAGTGGACAATAGCTCACTATCTCTGATTCAGTCAAGAAGTTGGACTATGACTGTGTTGAGAAGCGGTTTCCAGTTCCTTAGGATTGAAGAAAAAATGCCAAATGTAAATTCTAACAGCTGAATAGAACCTTATATCACTGCTACACTTTCATGAATATTGTAATGCTAGATGATTATTCACATTATTGACCCTTTACCGAAGCTTCAGATGGGCTTGAAGAACCTAATACCATCTTCACACTGGCCAAAAACACTGCGACAGTACCAGGACTGTCCCAAGACTGTAGCGGTGTTGCCTTCAGTGTGAATTCTCGAACCCGCATTAAACTACCCCGGGATAACCTCGTCTCGCTATACATGTAACTTCGCAATAAACTGTCGCTAGGCAAGCCATAGTAACAGCAGCGGGACAGACCTGCGACTGTCCCGGTGTTCTTTCAGTGTGAAAGCACACCACTACAACACCGGGATAAACCACTTCTGATATGTTTACTATAATGTGGGGGCATCATGGTCTAGCGGTTATGACTCTCATCTTTTAATCTGAAGGACGTGGGTTCAATTCCCCGCCCTCAAGTATTTCTAGTGTATCAGAGTCAGGTCACTCACTGGGTCACAAGCCTACAGGTGTTTTGTTACTTACTGCAGTGTGATTGGATAAATGAAATTAATCCCGGGACTGTGTCGGGATAACTTTTCTACTGTGCATGCACTATAGCAGGTCAATAGCGGTGTCGCCATCCTGAGCTAGCACCGGGATAAATTTGAAAATTTTATTTATGACAATATTAGAAGAGCAGTTAATAGGGTAATAAATTCACACTCATTGAACCTCATTTACATAAACAAGCAAGTTTTCATCAGTCCCTTTTGATACATTGAAATAAAATTGTAAACTCACCGATGCATTAAAGGTCTCAAAATTGTCATTAATGCCTTCGATAGAATCCTAGTTATAGTGATATATGTATCCAGTAGGCTGTATTCTCGAGGTTTATTTTCAACCGAACATAAGTCCAGATTAACACATGATGAAGTTGTCAATTAAATGTCACTGTATAACTTACTTCAACTACATGTAGAGCAGAGAGTTGGCTCCGTCCATGCGATAGTTCCTAACAATTTTAACACTCATTTGCCAAGGGTGACTTGGACCTTGTGGAATGAACTTTGATATTTAAAGCTACAGCTGGATCGCAGAAAGTCATTGATTGCGGGGAGGATTTTCTCTGATCACGGGTTCGCGATAAGTTCCAGCTCTAAAAGAACAAAAAAGAGGGCATTTTGAAAGCTGTCCAAGTTGTTACATGCAGCTATTGTGATGTTATTGACTAATCAAGAGATCTGATTGTTTGTTGCCCCCATGAAGGAGGAAGATGTGCTCATGATTAATCAGGTTTTCTAATTAGTGACCACAGGTTTCCCCCTTCCCTTTCGCTCTCTTCTCCATTCCCATCGTTGTTCCCAATCTCCTAAAATAGCTTCTCTGTCTCCATCTTATACTTTTTTTTTGTTGGGCTCCATGTTTTACTATTATCTTTCTTTCTCTCTTCATCCTTTATATTTGTATCTTTCTCTTTTTTTGTCAACATGTTTTTATCAAAATTAATCAATAAACCCTCGGTACATGTAACAAAATTTAACAATCTTCATTGTTAATATTAACAGGAGTCTACAAAAATTTTAGCCAACATCTGAAGCAAATAATAATGGAATGAAATGCCTAAAAATATACTAGTATGTTTTTAGGCATTCCATACAACCCCCTCTCTCTCTCTCACACACACACATACACTCCCACACCCCCACTCACACACACTCTCTTTCTCCCCCTCTCTCTCTTCTCTTCTCTTCCTTCTCTTCTCTTTTCCCGTTTATAGATAGATACAGTATACAGTGCGTCCCAGAAAAAACAAAACCAAGATTTATCGATGATTTATCAATGATTTATCATAACTTGATTACAAATACAATAGACAAATGACGTACCAAGGTAAAGCTTAGAATCTCCTCTTTCATCTGATATTACTTAGATTATTCCCGCATGAGTGAGCAAAAACAATTTGAAGAAAGGATACCAAAAACTCATTTGGCCTGGGGTATCTAAATTTCAAAAAAGATAATCACATGCCTAAAAAGTTCAATATCTGCTCTTTTGATACCTTATTCACAAAAAATGGTCAAGAAGTAAAAAAGTTATGTTCCCTCGAAACAATGCTTTTGTTTCCATAATTTCATTAAATAAACATGTTTTCACCGCTTTCACACAGAAGCTATATATAGCATCATTAACCAAAGAATCAAGTGAGTTTGTACGCTAGTCTGTAAAACCTCTTAATTTTACAAAATTATTTGAATTCAAGCCTTATTTCAAATAACCAGAACTTTGTTATTTCTTGATCATTTTCCTTAATTGAGGTATCAAATTAAAGAGCAGATATTGAACTTTCATAAATGTGGTTTTCTTTTTGAAACCCAGATGCAGCCCGCCAAATGACTTTTTGGTATCCCCTCTTCATATTGTGTTTGCTCACTCATGCGTGAATGAGAGGAGATTCTACGCTTTACAATAGTAGGTTATTTGTCTATTGTATTTGTGATTAAGTTATGATAAATCATTGATAAATCATCGATAAATCTTGGTTTCGTTTTTTGTGGGACGCACTGTATAACCCACATGTGGTTAAAGAAGATAAGGTTCACGGACCTGCCCACAGCCCAGTGTGATTCTAGAGGAAGGCCTGTAAATCGTTTGACTTCTCTTTTCCTAGATATTACATATTTTTCTGACCTAGCTACAGGATTTGGCGAGGGGAAATTATCAATTTTAGGAGTGTGTCAATACATCCATGATATCATTAGCTCTGCAGTGAGGGAGGGAAGAGAGGGAGAGGGGGGGGGGGGGCAGCTTCTGATATGATACAGTTAATGCATGATTAAGTTATTACTAGTAGTCTACTCATATAGAAACCTGGAAATGGTATGAATTATGAATCATTGTTTTATAAATAGACATGATCTTTTCTGACATTAAGATAGGATAGAATGTCATTTCTGCACAATTTAAAACTTGTATTTCAAACAAATATATGCAAGAAAAAAACATTCATAGATATTCCCAAAATAATGTTTTCCTCCTTCTACTAGTCAGCATTTTAACCAATTGTGCAGGATGTTATACTAGCTATATATCTACAAATGAATATAAATGTAACAAATATCATAAAACAAGCATGCATATTAATACAATACAAAATGGAAAATACCTTGTATCCTGTATGTAAACTTTGATGTCATCAAGTAATATTAATGACGGCTATTCTAGCAACAGCTGCAAATTCCCTGCCTTTTCGAAGAGAAATAGTTTCAATCGATCACATCCTTTCTGTCCCTAGTTTGATAAAATCACTGTCCCTAGAGTCTCCCTGGATCAGTAGAATATACAATTTTAACGCATTCACGAAACCACAACTTCAGTCCTGTGCGGGTCAGACTAGACACTCTGTTTGCGTTGTGCAACCCGGATGAATGGAGGGTGATATGACGTCTATGGGATGTGGAAATGATGTCAGGTTTGGGCAAAGATTGAGGCCTTTTAATAGACGTCAGTGTTTCTAACTTCTCTCGTTTGCCAGGGTGCCAGTGACTATGTATATAGTTCCATGTTGTAGAGGATTGAAGCCTCTTTCACACATGACTTGACTTGACATGTGTCACCTATAAACAGCAGTGCAGAAAATCAAGTTTCAAGTTGATTTATTTCTGAATTTAGTAAGGAAGGTTACTTTATTTATACATGTAGCTACTTTTATCTGATATTACATACATGAACATATACTGGGTCTGGTACATTGACGTACCGGTATGGAGCCTACAGAATTGAAATGCACAGTTTTTTTGGTGCAGGCAGATTTTACATGAGCATGTTTAAACTACTTCCTGTGTTTTTTTTTTTACATTGGAAATGATGATTAGCTATTGACAATTTTTATGCGTGGATATGTCTTTTACCAAAAAATATCTTTTTGATAAAAAAAGGGGGAAAAGGTTGTACCCATTTTATACTTGAGCGATGTTAATATGAATTGGATTTTAATTCGGTTAGCAAAGCACTAAAAGTTTTAGACGAAAAATAGTGCTCTGACATTGACAGCACTTTTCTTCTTTTTTATCCCCATTATTTTTCTTCGAGAAACAGCCATCATTAAATAATGAGCTGATGATATATTCTCTGTAGGCCTACTTGTTCTTTTGTATTTTATTTGTTACAATTCAGATTTCAGGTAAAAAAAAACAATAAAAAATGATAATCCTTATTAATTGTTACTGCAACTGGAAGCTAGGTCACAATCATGAAGGAAGTCTGTTATGGGGTTTAAGCATCAATGTGTACTTCCCATTACTCATAAAATGACTTGAATATGTTCATTTTTTTTTGTGTGTGTAAATGGGGCCTTTTGATGAAACAAACCACCATAGGCTCATCAGGCCTGAGACTCATCCTCAGCAGAGCAATAGGCGGTGCTGCACCAGCCTGAGTTTGCTCAATCTCGAGATTTTAGCCTGATCGGCCCTCTTCGTGATTAATCTCGTGATTCAAGAAACCCCGTCTCCACCATCGCAAGAAGAGCAATTCCTGCTCGAGCGAGGCATTATGATGCATTATGGTCTGACGCCGTGAATAAATAATCCCAAGTGCGTCTGCACCTGCGAATTAGCGGGATAATTTGTAAAATAGCGTGCTATTTTGCAAATAATCCCAAGTTGACTTTGGATTGCAATCTCGAGATTAATTCTGTAAGCTAGCGCGATAATTTCATCTTCATTACAAATAACCTTGAGATTGTCCAGATCAGGATAATTTGCCGGATCAGAAATAGCGCGCTAATTTGAAAACTCAGGCTGGTGCAGACGGCCCTAATGTGTCTTACATGTACTTCCCTGGTCTTATGATGAAGTTATTCCTGTGACATTCAGAAGTAGAGGAATCATGACATGTAGCTTTTAAGCGGGTTATGTTAACGCAAATTTCTCAATCTTTGATGAAAAAAGAAGAATATTCAGACCTCTGAGTTTTGTTAAGGCCAATGCAGACCTTACAATTTGGTCTACGACCCGATTTTTAAAATGAAACATAGTAAAATTTGATTTGAATATTGAGACTATCTTAACTGTATAAAGTTCTAAATCATCAAATAATGCTAAAATCTGTGATTATGCTGGCTACCATCATCATTGCAATAAAAGCAAATTGAATATCTAGTCGTGCTGACGTCACATGTAAAACGATATGAGATTGGATGAAATGTACTTAAATCAATTTCTAAGCTGTAACTGTTTGTATCTGTCTCACTTGTCTTATGTTGTCATACATGTACAAAATATCAAACTGGAACATTCCAGTATTCCAGATTTGAATCATATCACATTAGGTCACATTAATGAATTATAGTGCAGGCCCTATACTTAAAGGACAAGTCCACCCCAACAGATCATTTGCATAACACCGAGTTGTGCGTATTTAATTATTTGGTGAAAAATAAGCAAAACTTAAAAATGTCATAACTTTCTTATTTTACATCCAATTTTGATGAAATTTTCAGCGTCATGCTTGTTTGATTTTTCTCTATTGATTCAATTCGACAATTTTCTGGGGTGGACTTGACCTTCAAAGGAAACCAAATTGTTAACATCGGAGGAAAACTAAATTACATTTAATTTTTGAGCTTTCATGCAAAATGAACAGCAAGTATAACAGCATCAGCTCGATTAATATATACCACCTATATTCTATACATTATATGATTTATTATGAAACTACTAGACAAAGTAAAGAACTCCATAATCTGACATTTTATGACATTTTCATTGACATGCATGTTTTCATTCACACTTTTCATAACTATGGTACTTGCATTTGCTTGGTAGAAATTGGCATTTAAAGATAAATTCCAGTTGAGGTATCAAAATGACTTTTTACAGAATCCAATATAATGACAACCCAAGTGTCTGTTTCTATGAATAAAAAATATGTGCCGAAGGATTCTGGAAGAAATTGTGTAATTGCTGAGAAATAAGCAAAATAAGCGCGGATTCGGGCACTTCCGTCGGGTCTTTATTCCAGCATTATATACACTGTCCCACGTGTGCCTATTTGTGTTGGCGATCTTCAGTGTGATTGTTTTTCAGCTTAGATTTTATGATTTCACAAAGTGCAGTTTATGTAACTGTACCAGATCTAGATCGACGATGATATAGTAATACTTAACCTTGGTTTTGCAGACTTTCTCACGAAATCAGTGTTTTAACTGCAACTACTGTAACTTAGCTTTAAGTTTGTAGCTATGCATGTATGTATCTTTCAGAGTGTGAATTGCCTTGGAAGAAATTATTCTATTTTATAATAACCTAATTTCACTTTTTCTCCTAAAACAGGATTACACAATTTAATGTGCTGACGTAGAGATCATCCTTGCTACTGCTGTTATAATTGAGAGCAAATTTGGGCTGTTGCAGTATGGCCAAATTAATTAGAATTTGCATTAATAGCATTTGCCATGAGCAACCGAGTACTCCATGTTTATTGAAGTTTTATTTATGAGAAGTATTTTGTCAGAGTGTCCTCTCTTGTGTTTTTGTGTTAAGCTGGGATAAATTAATCTTAAAAAAGAGATTAAATTAGTCTGAACCAGATTGTTGAAAGTAAAGCTGATGGAGAAAACCTGCAAGGAGATGGGTGGGCATTAGGAACAAAGTAAATTCAATTTGCGAAACCAAAGAGCAATCACCCGGTAAATTTGCCAATTCGTCTACTGCCAACTCGTCCACTCACCATGTGGTCTCCCTTCATTTAGTCTAATGCCATTCCGTCCATCAACATTTTGTCTAACAACCATTGGTCCAATAACCATTTGGTCCAATCATCACTTCGTCCAATCACCATTTTGTCTATGACCATTTCGCCTCATAACCAGTTGGTCTAATATACATTTCCTTTTCATTTATTTTGCACAATTAACACTTATTCCAATTAGACCAAATGGTATATGGACCAAATGGCTATTGGACCAACTGGTTATTAGACATAATGGTGAGTGGACGAATTGGCAAGTAGACCATGTGGATAGTGGACAAACTGATGGTAGACGAAACGATAGTAGACGAGTTGGCAAGTGGATGAATTGGCATTAGACGAATTGGAAATAAACCAATCACCTATGCTGATGTTTTTTTTAAAATTGGTGATGAATTGTCATTTTCAGTTATGTATGTAGTACATTTTTGTTTGGTTTATATTATAAATATTTTTCAGATTTCATTTATATTAGTCCCAGTGACTACCATTAATTGCAATTTTGTTTGTCAGGTGATAAAATGAAATAAAAAATTATGAATTCTTTATGAAACAGTTCTTTCTTTTTCTTTTTATTACAAAACAGAACTAGCTGAAGTCAAACCATGCCAACGTTAATAATCCTAGATGCGTCGCTGTCCATGATGCGACCCCTCGCGACCTCGGCCATGCCCCTTGATCCAGCAAACACTGAAACAAGGCGGTCCGTCGCGCAGACATGTCTTTGTTCCATGTTAGACTACATCTCGGCCAACGATCGCATGGAGTTCTGTGCCCTTGTTGCTTATTCATCGTTATATGAGGTTCTGATGCCTTTTACCAGAGATCATAATGAACTGAAAGTAAGTCTCTTGAAGATTTGATATCATTTCAGATATGAAAACATCCATATAAATATGTCTTTGTAGGTGGACCAAATATTTGAAATACGCAATGATATCTAGAGTGATTTAGCGATGCATCAAAACCACATATTTTGGTCTGTATCGGTTGCCTGTTCATACAAGAGCGTATTGAATAAAGGACCAATATCTGACAAATATCCCAGAGGCTACTGTACAAAACTTGCTGTTAAATGCGAGACCGTACTTAACAGTCTAAATAAATGTGCATGTGCGAATGCTTGAAAAATAGTACGCATACAACAATGCGATGTGTAGCGTAGAGCAAGGTGATCATAATGTCATAATGAGCTACATATACATGTAAGTTGCATATCTCTGATTATTGATCTTATTACTTGATTGTGGGAAATGCTATCATTGCTCATCCAATTTTTCCCTTTTTGAGGGGGGGGAGTTGGATAGATAAAAATAATTATATTGGATGGCTTTGTTTCATGGAATACCGGAAAATCAGAAATAGTCCACTCGCTTGGGTCAATACAGCACTCATCTTAGTTTTGTGCCATATTTCCCCTAACTCGTGGAATATTTCTGGTAATGCATTCTAAGCCATCCAATGTAAATGTAATATAAATATTTTTACAATAGAAACAGACAGATACATGTAGAGGAAGGAAGGGGGAGCGGAGAGACAGACAGATAAACGTAAGATCAACAGACAGAAATTGACATGAGCGCAACATACTTTTAGAAAAAACAAAGCAAAAAACATCCTACATGTACGTGTACAAAAAAAAATCCATCACCAGAAAGAAGATATTGCAGAATAGGTTGCTTCTTTGTAAATCCCTTTCTTCAATAAAGTTTTTAAATGTGACATGCCGGTCATATTCCATCTTCTGTTGTGTTCCTTTATGTTTTAATCTTTATTTTCTTTTCTCAGTGGGTTGGCCTATTTCAAGGTTTACTTCCTTTTCTATATTATTATTACAGTCATATCGTCCTCACTTCTCATGACTCAGTGTTTTGAAGATGTTATATATCCATATAGGCCTATATGTACTTTTCACCTTATCTCTTGTTGAAAAATGACTAAACTTGAAATTTGAATCTTAAATGTTTTGGGGGTTCTTCAATTTAAAAGTACATATTTTTTCTTTAATGTGATTTTTGTATTAAAAATCATTTGACCAATTTCTTGAAAATGTATTTGTACATGTACAGGTGGGTGTGTCATAACTTAAGAGTGACTTTAAGAATGACTGGTGAGCCTTTCTTGTGGTAAATGGTATTATTGGGGATGGTTTAGCTTACAAACAGCTATATATGTAACAGCCCCCAGGTCTTATCTAAAGCAAAATTAAGTATGCTTTTTAATGGAGGAAGGATGTCTGCGAAACTGTCCACGTCGAGATCTCAGACAATTTGTTTCTCATGTGGAGCGTTGTGGCCCAGTGGATTAGTCTTCTGACTTTGAAACAGAGGGTTGTGGGTTCGAATCCCAGCCATGGTGAGTTTCCTTCAGCAAGAAACTCATACACATTGTGCTGCACTCAACCCAGGTGAGGTGAATGGGTACCCGGTAGGAAGAAATTCCTTGAATGCTTGAGCGCCTAGGCAGCTCAGCTAAAGCCGGGGTAATAATAATAGCAGGGCCCGCTGGTAGAGCATTTTTCGAAACTGAAGTGGCTACCCTGGGTAAATTGTTATTATTATTATTATTATAAAATGCCTTAAGATAATAAACATAGATGTTAATTTTTTTGAATATTCGGATAAAAGGGACTTTCTACTTACATAGTGTACCAACTCAAGTCCAAACTCCTTGGTCTGTCTGATGGCTACTCTCCCCTGGACCCATTACATGTACATGTAGGTACATGTATCATTCCAATTAGAATAAAGTAAACATAGCTGCTGATGATAGCTGATACCAGTCCTTTGGAAGTCCTTTTCATATCTGCTGAAAGACAGTGTGTCAATCATGATCACGGTGCTGAACTCAATAGCTTGAAAGGCATTGATCTGTGCAACCAATATCCTGAAAACCATTCATGTCCAAATCCCATTGTCTGAATGTCAATATTCTGGTTCCATTATCATTAGAGATTCAGGATTGAAGTTCCGAGTTTTTAAATATTTATACTGGTTATTGAGACCAATTTCAGGTCTGCAGTGAACATTTGGTGGTGATGTTACACATAGGGTGTGTTCAATGTCGGTTTCAAAATTGAAACTGCAACATGAATCATGATTGAAAATGTGATTACAAAATGCAGATATAATGAGAAGCAAAGGGTATGTTCAATATCCTGAGCTCAAATCCATTCCCGGTCGTAAAAGTAAACGTCTTCCAAATCATGATTTGGAGGAAAATATAAATGTACAAAAAGATGTGTTTTTTAACGCGATCAGCGTAGATTTCACGACCCTCAGCATCGCAAATGCGACATTGAACACGCTTAAATTTGCTCTCGCAGTGGAAGCCTACATACATGTAAGCAGGTGCCAGAATTACCTTTCTCGTGATGGGTCAAACTGCACGCTAAAGCTGCGGTAACGAAAGCGGGAAATTTAAAGACGATCAACAGCTAATCAGCTTTACGTTTTCGACACTGAACAGTGCACCGCCAATCGTGTTTGCGTTATGTGAAAAGTTTGCAATCATTATTCATGTTGCTGTTTAACTTTGAAGATTGACATTGAACACACCAGTACTGTGTATGTATGTCAAAAGTGGATTGAGCCTTTGGGGGCAGCCCGACTTTATCATCCCCCGTTTTTCAAAAGCCGAACCGATGCCAGCTCGTAATGAGTCCACCTCTCGATGTGGTCTGAAGCTGGTGTTATGCTGGCTTCAGTCCTGCAATTGGTATGCGTACCACCCCCATTGTTGATTTGCCTGCTTTGTATGGGATGGTATATCTCATTACGGTCTACTGATCTGGACTCCCGTTTCACTTGGAGAGAAGTGCAGGGCTCCGTAAAACAAAGGTTTGCGATGCATCGCAAATATGAAAGAACACCCCTGCTTGGTCCCTGGTGAGCATTTTAAACTTAGTGCGCATGTAACATTGATATTGATTGGTCAGTTCATTTAGCGATTGATCGCTAATCTTTGTGTTACGGAGCCCTGGTGTTTCAATCGCCTGATGAAGTCAACAGTGGTTGGTGAAACATCACGACTCCAGAGAATTGTGAGTTTTTTCTTTTAACAACAATTTTCACAAATTTCCTGTAAAAGATTCCTAACTGATTAATATTTCAAGTTATCTGGATGAATCGTAACATTCATGGATTTATTCATTACCTTACCTTATTTTCTGCTTTCCAGGTTTTTCCAGCATGTTGGATCCATAAATGATAACATTATGTTTCCACCTCTTCTATGGTGTCCTCCAAGTTAAATTCATTGATTATGTAGTACTCTGTACTTATAAGCATAATAATCCTTATCAGTTTCCTTTAACTTGAAACAGGCAAGAGAACATTACCTTGTGACTGAGAACTTCATTATGGCTTTAAAGAATGATGCTGCGCAAATATGCAAGTATTCGTGTGTATTGAGGGACTCCCAAGGATGTCGCCCTTTTCTGCTTGAATAGGTTGTAACTTTGTCATTGAAATAAATCAATATCAAGACCATGGCTGAGAAATCAATGAAAAACACTCTTTCCAGTGTCTTGTAATTAGTGGTCAATAGTAGTTTTTCAAGTACATAATATTGGGGTTGTTTGTAGTTACATGTAGTTATAAGTTATAACATTGTTCATCATTGTACGTTAGTAATACTTATTGTAGATATGTTATTCATCGCTACAGGGGCCCTGTTAACAAGCTGTGCTTCACTGGGGTCCCAAACCTAATCAAATATTTGATGTCTTGCTTTATACCATTACTATTGGTTTGAATAAACTATACTATACTATACTACTATACTATACTATCTACAAATGTATGATCTTTGAGTACAATGCCTATGATGTAGGCCCACAAGTTTCATTCATTGCTTTGCCAATAATGAGTTCTTTATAAAGAGCAAAATGATTCTCGCACCTTTTGACGCAGATTAGCAAGACTTGGGTTGAACATCAAGACAAATTTCTTTTGATTCACACCATGATATACATGTGGTTTAAGGTAATGCTCTTGTTGCCAAAATATTAATTCACATTCACTGATTTGAAATCAAAATTGCAATTAATTAGGAAACTTATCCATTATTAGATATTCAAATTACTAACTAATGATATAGGTAGACGAAGCAAAACTCGATATACTTAATCAAACAAACTCTGTCAATTTCATGTTTCTGTCTATTTAAGTTCAATGCGGCAAAAAAGAGTTTTTATTAAGTTAAAAATTTAACTAAAAAGAATGGAAAGAAAATCAGATCAGGGCCCTGTCTTACGAAGACTTACGATTAATCCGATATATCGCAACTATGGAAAGCCAGCAAAGTCAACATATGAAATGCATGTTGGTTCAAATTTTTTTCTAGATGTGAATGTATATCCATGAACTCATTGATTTCTTAACAATTTTGTGTGGATTTCCTTTTTTACAATGGACATTTTTCAACTTTCCTGAAAAAAAAATTATGACACTATCAATGGATTTCCATAGAGTTACGATTGATTGGATCAATCGTAACTCTTAGTAAGACGGGGCCCAGGGTCCCGTAACACAAAGTTTAGCGATTAATCGTACGCTTGATTTTCACGATTGATTGTACATTGTAGTCAATGTAATCAATCGTAGAAAAATGTTCTATTCTATGACTATAAGTATAAAGCTTTGTGTTACGGGCCCCTGGCCACTTGGCCATTTTCAAACACTTTTGGGAGATTATATATTTTATCCTCTCTATTTGTAATTTGGTAAAAGAAATTATTGCTAATCTGAAAAATATTTTTTGATCTGGTAATAGCCCTGAAATTAAATCCTGGCCAGGATAGGTATTTCAATTTTCAACGGTTTTACCCCAGGGAGGCTTGAAGGTTATATCCAACTGATGACTGCTTAATAATAAGGCTTGATGTATGCTCACCTAAATCCCAATTCCTATCAAATCTAATTGATAGGGTGTACCTGGCCTGGCCTGAAATTAGATTTGTTGTTTGACGTCAGCATTTGGGTCCCACGGGGGCAGATAAGGCCTGAAAATAGTTTCGCTGGGGCTTATGAATATGTAGATTGTTTATTATTAGGATTCAATCTTTTCGCAATCTCTTTCTTTGAGATTGTTTGAGATTGTTTTGATGAGATATGTCAGGAATAGCCTTGGCTAGCTTATGTGCTACATTCAGGGAGGGGGGGGGGGGGGTGCAAGTTTCAATCTTTAATCTTGATAGTCGAACAACTTGCATGATGGAAATGTATGATCATCGCTCTTTGAAAATACGTAATGATCCATTTTGTTTTTTGATGATGGTGAGCGCTGATTGTGTGTGAACAAAATAGAAGAAATTAGTCAGATGATGTGACTAAAATCTATACTTGTACATTAATGATAGTCACATCGAAGGTATTCAAAATGTGATAGTATCATATTCTCATTCCAACCCTTTTTTTAATACCACATGTACATGTAGGCCTACATGTACATGTAAGTACTAATTGTTCCAAATCTAACTGGGTATTATCACCAGTGCATTGACATGGCCTCTCCTTTTGAACTCCATATCCCAGTCAGTCATTCATATTTTTAACTTTATAGACAGCGTTGTAGTTGTAGACAACCTTCCCCAAATCCCCCCCCCAGGAAAGATTAAATCGGATATTGGGTTCTGTAACCAAAATTATACATTGAACTCAATTCAATCAAGCGTTAAAAAAAAAGTTCTACAATGATTGCTATAAAGCTTTGTGTTACGAACCACAGATTGCATACATGTACATTACATACTGCAATTAGTACAGCTAAATGTACAGAGAACAAATTTAAGGCTAGGAAGGCTGGAACGCTCTTTCACTGAGGATCCGAACAATTGAATCGCTTGAAGCATTTAAAAAGTAT
Organism: Lytechinus variegatus; assembly: GCF_018143015.1. Lineage (NCBI taxonomy): Eukaryota > Metazoa > Echinodermata > Echinoidea > Temnopleuroida > Toxopneustidae > Lytechinus > Lytechinus variegatus. Next base: position 8,301,692 of record NC_054744.1, read on the forward strand.
TCAAAATCCTTTCTGTTTTCTTCTTACTTTTGTATGTAATTTGTTCTGACCTTACAACCACACAAGCAAACTCCCCCCCTCCCATAATCCCTCCATCCCTCTGCGCCTCGGAATAGTTTACTAGATAGATGGCGCATAATAAAGGCTGTGTTTATTATTATTACTATTTTAGGACTGTCTGTCTAACCATTAATAAAAAAAAGGAACTGTCCAACCATTGATAAAAAAAGGAACTGTCCTGTAGAGAGGTCAATAGAACAGTGGGGGTCATGTAATAGATTCCTGGGGCCTGTTGCATAAAACATTTTACCTGAGAAAACTCTGGTAAAAACTGAAAACTAAGGTTAGTCTTATTTCTGCCATTGACTTTAACACAGGGCAAAAACTCCGGTAAAAACAACCTGAGTTTTCTCAGGTAAAAAGTTTTATGCAACAGGGTGAACAGCCAGAACAGGCCGCTAGGGGTGTTTTACAGAGATTTGAGTTTGACTTCGAGTCATACTTACTACATGCTGACGATTACATGATTTGCAACGCATAATCTTATTGATCAGGGGAGCGTTTCATGAAAGGACTTGTCGGACGTTTTATCCGACAAGTCCTATTTATCCGACAGTTACTATAGTAACAGTGCCTCTCAGCCAATCAGAATCAAGGAAAGATGTCAGATCTGACAACTTGTCAGACAATAATGTTGATGAAACGGTCCCCAGTACTCATTAGTGCACATCCTGTTCACATTATCTGACCAATGTGGTCATGTCTTCTATACTGCACACAAAAAGACATTTACAGTAAGTGTGACTTCAATCTTTGTGAAGCACCCCCCCTGTACTGTATAATAATAACGTGTGGTGATCCTTAAATTTGGTACCATCGTGGATATAAAAAGGAGTGACAATGAACTCCAAATTGAATTCATTTAGCTTTTGATTTGTAAAGAAGTAGCATATTACATTGTATTTAAAGCCTAACAAATAAACAGCACCACCTACATGCATATTTTGGGACGACCTGACATATGCAGAGTACTCAATGTTTTGGTTTTCTTTCAATTCAATTTTATCTCACATTCAGATAGCTATCCAGTCAATGGATACGTATGATAAGACGCTGCTAGACAACGTACTTCTCAACATGAGCAATTATGTGATGGAAGAATGGGGTTCAAATACACCGGTCAAGGTAAGGAATCATTATTGATCGATTTTAGTTGTTATACTTATAGGAGTACTCCATGCTCAAAATAATATGGTTTGAACAGATACAGGGAAATCAGACAAACAAAACACACAGACTTTGATCAAATTGGACAAGGAATAACAAAGTTATAAAATTTTAATGATTTGCATTATTTTGGTGAAACAGTTCTATGCATGTCTTGTAAACATTCAATGAGCAAATTGATGATGTCAAATCCCCACTTGTTCTTTAATATGGACTATATTGTATGGAGTATGTTTATTCAAATTCGGTCATCCAACAACCAAAAAAGAAATTAGATTGAAAACTTATTTTAAAATGCATCAGATTTTCAATGCTGCTACATATTTAATTAGAAGGGAGATGTTTCACACACACATACAGTATATGAAAATATGAAATAATTTGTAATTTCATATAATAACATAAGAAAAGGAAAAGTGGGGACATGACATCATCAGCTCACCTAATGAATATTCATGATGACAGGTATATAAATGTTTTCACAAATATTAGATTTTGATGAAATTTTCTGCATTTTGCTTGATGATTGTTACTCTATTTTATAATTGTTTTCAGCTTAGAGTACTCCTTTAAGGGCAGTACATGTATGTTGTTAAAGGGGGAGTGAACTGTGTATGGTTTCTCATTGACTGTGTAACATAAATACATAGTCTTAAACTATATGTTTTCAGATATCTACTATTACTACAGAGAATAAATTGACCTATAATTTTATTTGTATAGAGAAACTATAATGTTTTGAGAGGAAAAATAATTGTTTTGCTACTTGGTAACATAATTCTTGAGGTATAAATGTATTGAGTAGTTAATTAGCATGTTATCATTGAAGTGGGTCTATATTACTAGACTACAATAGCATTATGGGTCAGGAAACTGGCCAGATACATGTATGGGTAATTGAGAACTCTAGATGGCGCTATTGGTTCGTATCTGCTTTGAAGCTCGTTACTGAGGTACCAAACAAGGAAATTCAGGGCCCTGTCTTACAAAGAGTTGCAAAAGATTCAAATCCAACTCAAATTGTGATTGATCTATATTTGGGTAGTTGAGAGAAATATTACCGTAGATCAAATGCCATAAGAGTCTGATTGAAATCCATCTCAAGACCCCTCAATCAAGTAAAATGAGATAGATAGCAGATTTTACATCATTCCTAGAGTGGCATTAAATACAATTCTGAGGCTGGAATCACCAATCAAATGTATTAAACACAAAATGCTTATTTCTGAAGAGCAAGCATTCAATCACACTGTTTTCCTTTCTTTTTAAGCCCACCCATCATGCATTGCATGTCTGTTAGTTTGACCCGGGAAGTAAAGGTCAGCTTTGGAGTGTATGCGATACATTTCTTGGTAGTTTCAGAAAGACTTGTTATAACGCAATTTCTGTAACAAATGTCCTATCAACCAATCAGGTTGAAGGTTCTCATTAGCTTTAAACTGTTATTGCAAGTTTTATGAAAGGAGCCCCTGAATTGGAAGAAGGCCTGTAGTAGAATCATGATTGAGACCTCTGTTTATGTTCAATTGGCTGGTTACATTTAATCTGCAGAAAATCAGATTTATGACCAGCAAGTATTTCATAGAATACAACTTTGACTTAAATGTCTTGGAAAATCAGTCTTCCAAAAAGATCAAAACATGTTGATTGGATCCAGCCTAGAATAGAAATTAACTCGAGGAAAAATTGTGTTGTGAGAAAGATGAAAACAACAAGTCAATTTTATAATATCTTTCAGCATTCAAGATTTTTTTTTGATAAATCTGTCCCAAATATAAGGTTTGAATCATTGAAACATTGACCATATGTGAATGTATTTCTTGAAAGTCAGTAATGGGAACACAAGAGCATACCAGTCTCTTCTGTCTGATACATATACAGTATTTGTTTATTTCAAACTTATGAAAGCATCCTGTATCTGTGTTATTTTCGTAGGTGTTATTGGTTACCGATGGCAATCCGGGAATAGGACCAGGATCTCTGCGGCACATCCTATCAGAGATGAGCCACCAGACCGACCCGTCCAAGAACCCCCTTCCGTTCGTCTTCCCGAGTGAGCTCCACGTCCTCCTCATCAGCAGCCACTCAGAACTCGCCCAGAACAACGCCCTGAGCCTCTACCAGCGCCTCGTCGATGCCAACGAGAGCGGGCAGGTCCACACGCCGGCTGAGGGCGCCCTGACGGTGAAGTCGGTCCAGAACATGTTCATGAAGTACGCCGAGTCGCAGCACAGTGTGTTCCGTACGACCCTTCACTGCGGGAACCTGTGCTCTGACGTGCAGCTCTTCCCGCATCCCAAGGTGGCCACGGTGGAGATGGACACGGAGGTCGTGACGAGAGAGGTCGGACCTGATCTTCACGTGTGTGGGTTTCTTGATATGGGGGATGTTGTGAGTCCTGCTTCCATCTCTAGACACCTTGTGATTCCATATAATAGTAAAGGTACTTATCATGATTCTGTACAATAGTAAAGGTACTTATGATTCCGTACATTAGTAAAGGTACTTATCATGGCTGGGCTGGTAAAACCTTGTGACTCAGAATTTAAATATTTCGATGCCAGCTCAGAACAAACCAGATTTTAGAATTTTATTGTGGGTAGCAACTTTCTTTTGCCTTGAGAGAGTTCTTCACAGATATCTGGGCCCAGTCTTACTAAAAGTTAAGATTGATTCAATCAATCGTAACCATATGGAAATCCATCACTGTCATAATTTTTTCTACAGGAAATGTGCAAACTGTCCTTGTAAACAATGAATTTATGGATATACATGTATATGTATGTATTATTATTTACACTTATCCAACAAGACAAGCTCTTCATAATAAATATCGTCTTCCCAGGTCAGCACTTGCACAAAAAATATATGAATTTAGGTTGACTTGAAATATAAAGCCATGCATATTTCATCTTGACTATCATTTTTTTTCAATTACATGCTCACAATGCTTATTTGTCTAGGCAAATGCTGTATAATCTTTAACACAGTTTTACAATTGTCTTGCCCACTTCCTCTGATTCATAGACAAGTCCCAATCGTCTCCTGACGGGAAGGATGCTGAGAAGACCGAAGACGATCCAACCTCATCAACGACCGCGGAAGAAGGAAAAACGCCAAGTTTCTGCGTGCTTCTTCACGGCAGCTTGAAGATTAACAACATGGTGGCGCTAGTCCAGATCACGTGAGTATACACCGCTGGGACCCCGTCTTACAAAGAGATGCGATTGATGCGATCATTCAAAACTATGGACAACCAGCAACGTCAGCATCTAAAATTTGTGTTTGTTCAAAATATTTTCTAAACATAATGTGTATTTACATCGTCGTTTTTTTGTATTGTTCAGTATCCCCCTCTTTGTTTACAAAAGGACGTTGTGCAAACTTCCTGTAGAAAAAATTATGATTGATGGATTTCCATATAGTTGAGGTTGTTCGGATCAATTGTAACTCTAGGTGAGACGGGTCCCTTGGTTACTAAGGTTATACAAGGTTACCAAGTGGTAACCTTGTATTGGTTACCACTTGGTCAAAATCCCACATGGTGCGTCTACATCCATGTCTCATTTCTAGAAGTTTGGATCAGCATTTTGGCTAGATATCGCTTTGTCTAAGTACCAGTTTGTAAACATTCTGGCTTACCATTTTGGTCCATGTTTCACTTGTGGAAAAATTTCCTGTCAATTTTCAAGAAGTTCTGATCACCTCTATGGATGGTTATCACTTTGTCGAATTACCATTTTGTGTAAAAATCAGCCCACGTCATGTACTTAATCAAACTGGATATGAGACATTTTGGTTATTAGGTGAACTGGTAAAGTGAAAATGAGGTAAAATAGTTAGGAGACGTACTAGTCAAATTAATGAAGGTAGAGCAAGGCATTTGAAGTTTGACCGAAAGCCAAGTGGTTACAGGACAAGAAAGAGTAAGTCCTTGACAGTCAATCTCACAATGTCAATGGTTTTGTTACAACATTGTCCTGTTCATTGCATACTGCTATAATTGTTTTCAGTGCCCCCCCCCTCCGAGATTGTAGGCTTAGAATATGTTAACAAATATTGGGGCATACACCAAACTTGACGATATCAATATTCTGATTTCTGTAAGCTAAGGAAATTACATCCAAATGATATTTTCATGATTGAATCTTTTTCATGCATGGTTTGGAATTGGATACACGTGAAAATATTTGTATCAATTGTGATATTTATTACCGGTAGATCTTAACTAGTTTTGAATTCTCATTTACTTTTCATCAGTGCACCAGGTCCAGATCGGAGCAACACCATTCAACCCGGACCATCCCATCAACGAAAATAACAATGATGACCAATCACTTATTAATACCCTTCTCTTTGTTTTTGTTTCAGTGATGATTGGTATGGTATATTGTACTCCTGGGCCGATAGCAAGAAGAAATCTAACATGATGCTGTCTATCTTTGACCCTGGATCTAAGGCTGTACCTTGGCTTGGAAAGTTCACTCTATTAGGACCATGTTTAGGTAGGTATCAATCTACAACTTTTAAAATTGTTATTCCTTAACAAAAAGGTTATGCTCAATTTAGCTGAATATTTTTACTCTCCCTGCTTTTTGTAACATTCACCTAATTTAAGCGGAATGATATAATCATTACTGAGGCAGAAGAACTTGCATTCGTACAATGGTTGCATGTAAAATAATGATATTACATAACTTATATTATTTTCTTCAATAAAATGTAGCATTTGACCAGAATCCATATGGTGAGGATGACAACAAATCACCGTTCCCTGTTATACCCGACTCTAAACGCAGCTATGCACAAAATCCTGTGGTCTGGATCAAGAATAGCAACCTTCAGGTAAATATGACCCCAATCCACACTGGATCATTCACACTAGCTAGACAATGCATACTAGATTGATCCAAATTTGAATCATCTATACCAGACCGATTCACATTGGGACAATTCACACTTGACCAATCTGCACTCGACCAATTTACACTGGACCAGTCTTCATTAGACCAATCCTCACTGGACAATGCCCACTTGATTGATCCAAATTGGAATCATCCATACCAGACCGATGCACATTGGTCCAATCCACACTTGACCAATCCGCACTCGACCAATCTACACTGGACCATCCAACACTGGACAATACCCACTGGACTGATCAATTAGATTCATCCATACCAGACCGATATACATTGGGCCAATCCACACTTGACCAGCCCTCACTAGACCAATCCACACAGGCCCAATTCTCACTTTGGCTTATCCACACTTGATCAATCCTCACTAGACCAGTCCACAGTGGACTGATCCCCACTGGATCTATCCAGTTGAGACTGGTCTAGCTGTGTTGCTTGATACCGTTTTCAGTAACTCATGAGTTTTTGGTTCTCACCGGGTCCGCACTAAAATAGTCCGCACCACAAGTGTTCAGTAACTGTAGCAGATCCACACTACTTTTATGATGGTGCTGATAAAAGCAGCACCGAAATAGTCCGGGCATGCCGTAGGCTGTTTTAGCCCACGCCCTTCATACATTCAAAATTTTACACCTTAGCCCAAGCCTGGTCTGGACCAGCGAGTTACTGAAAGTGGTATCAGTTGTATCAGATAAGCCCAGGTTAGTATTATTAACACCACAATCATTATAAGTAACCTAATAATTTGCATTTTTATCTAATCTTAACACCAGTAAAAGATTTTAGAATAATTATTTATTAAAACAGACTGAGAGAGAGAGAGACCATGCTCAAAACACCATCCTGTCACTTTATATTAATATATTAATAAGCAAATATCAACATATATCAGTGATAACATGATTAATAATGTGAACACTTTCTAAATGATGATATGAATAATGGAAGAATACATTCGAACACTGGCCATGCATGTTATTATAGATATAGAATCATAGACCCCAATTCCTTTTCATGTCATTTTTGTTTTCCTTCTACAGTCGGATGTACAGAAGATTTTACGTTACGCACGCAAGCTACCAGACAAGACTCAAGTTTTCTACAAGGTATAATCTAGACACTTTATTATCATTCTTTATGCTTGGTTTGTCTATTATAAAATTATCTTGATCTTGCAAGAAGTGAATAATCATTTGTAGGTTCAGCTTCAAGGTTGGCTTCATCTATGTATGTGAGAGTGACAATGAGCAGATAAGATGCAAGGATCATAAGGTGAAAGGTCACAGAGGTCATTATTTGAAAATATTAGAAATTCCGCCAATATTTGTTTCTGTCTTTTTTAGCAAATAAGCAAGTCTGTATTAATCATTTAGATGTCTTTTTGTGGTTGTAATTATCGCAGGAGCTGAATCGGTTGCGACGTGCCACCTTGTCTTTCGGAATGCAGGACTTCCTAGAAGGCATCTCTCAGCTCCTGGAGAGAGAGTGCACCCTCCTCCCTCCGACCGCACATCCCGATGCTGCCATACAGCTCACCCACGCCGCCAAGCTTGTCAAGAACTCCGTCAACAAGGACTACAACTACTCCATCGCACCACTCTCAACAAATTTCACCGGGAATACGTGATGAAGAAGTGCTGTGGGTCGCCCATGGGATGACAAGACTCTTGTTATGTGCTTGTTGGATCGTAGATCAACATGCATGCTGGGATACATGCAGCACATTTTAATGCATCTCTATGGCTCCGACGATGATTCTCACAGGAACAAGACTGCATTGTTGCATGGTTTGAGATGAATTCCTCAGGAAGAAACCTGTGCGATGAGAGATTTCACTTGATAAATGAGTTTCAATAAGTCTGACCGGCTATTCATCAAACGAAAGAGAATCCGTCTTTCGTCTTTAGAGGTCATTAGAGTCGTGACAGATATCACAGGGAGAGTAAGCTGATGTTACGAGACGAGTCGGTAATAACTGGAGTAACAAAGACCAGAGCTGCCCATTGGACCAAAAGTCATGCTATTTTCTCTAAAAATCCTTTCTTCAACACAAAAAACCTCTTTTTGCCACACACATCATGGAATCCACCTCCTCGGTGTTAAAAATATCCACTTACTTTGCAGTTTACATGTACATGTTGGTTAAATGTGTTAGCTTCTTGTCAGAGGGTCCTTGCTATTACCATTGAGTTGACTTAGTCCATCCTTTGCTATTTTGCTATTGGGAACCGTGACTTTTACAATTTCAGTTACGTGGACTGCTGATGAGAACGACAGATTGTGTTGTACTTAAAAAGCACACGTACATGCATGCAACACAGTGTTTTACAATGCATAATACAGCGCACGTAACACATAGTCTGCGGTGCAAACCCTTCACTCGACTAAAAAGGGTCTGAATTGCAGCCTATTCATGCCTTGTGTACTGAAGGCCCTCTCACTGGCTACTGGTAGCAGTTCCCGTGGGAGGCTGATTGACGATGTTTACTAGCGGATAGAAAGTGACTCTGAAAGAAGCAGGTGGGGCTAGATTTGGAGCGTGAGAAATTATTTCAGGGGGGCGTTTCATGAAAGGACTTGTCGGACATTTTATCGAACAGTTACCATAGGAACAGTGTGTCTCAGCCAATCGAAATCATGGAAAGATGTCAGATCTGACAACTTGTCAGATGAAAATATTGATGAAACACTCCCCTGGAAGATTAGGCAGACCCCGAATTGAAACAGCAAGTTTCGTATGTGCTAGTCTTCGCATGGAGACACACTTGCTGATCAAAGTTTCAATCGGGGTCTGTGCCTGCAGACTACATAACACACACAATCGGAATTTAGAAACGTCTTATTTTATTGATACAACTCCTACTGTCCTTTTCTCATGCAAAAATCATACTGGTTGGCATCTCTGAAAGGCACATTTTCCAGAGGAAATGATGTTCTGTTTAGCAAATAAAGATTTATAATGCCTCTGTCCACCATAGGCGGTGATCGTTCATCCCATCCTTGTTCTTGTGAAAATTCACGAACCATTTGATAAACTTTTTCCAACTATGTATATACATGCAGGAGTGACAGTGATCTGCTCAGTTTTGCGGTATCAATGTCAAAGGTCAAAGACCATAGAGGTAATCAGGTCAGAGGTCAGAGATACATCTAAGTATCTTGTGATAAAAGCAGTTGTAGTGATCAAAACTTCAAATTGACTTTGATTTTGGTATGATAATCTGATTATATCCTAGTATATCAAGTTCAGAGTCACAGGTCAAAGACCACAGAGGTAATCAGGTCAGTAGTCAGAGATACATCTAAGTATCTTGTGATAAAAGCAGTTGTAGTGATCAAAACTTCAAATTGGCTTTGATTTTGGTATGATAATCTGATTATATCCTAGTATATCAAGTTCAGAGTCACAGGTCAAAGACCACAGAGGTAATCAGGTCAGTAGTCAGAGATACATCTAAGTATCTTGTGATAAAAGCAGTTGTAGTGATCAAAACTTCAAATTGGCTTTGATTTTGGTATGATAATCTGATTATATCCTAGTATATCAAGTTCAGAGTCACAGGTCAAAGACCACAGAGGTAATCAGGTCAGAGGTCAGAGATACATCTACGTATCTTTTGATAAAAGCAGTTGTAGGGATCAAAACTTCAAATTGGCTTTGATTTTGGTATGATGATCTGATTATATCCTAGTATATCAAGTTCAGAGTCACAGGTCAAAGACCACAGAGGTAATCAGGTCAGAGGTCAGAGATACATCTACGTATCTTTTGATAAAAGCAGTTGTAGGGATCAAAACTTCAAATTGGCTTTGATTTTGGTATGATGATCTGATTATATCCTAGTATATCAAGGTCAGAGTCACAGGTCAAAGACCACAGAACTCTTGATCAGGGTCCCGTTTCATAAGGACGTATTACAATAACAAATGCACAAAATCTATAATGAATGTAGGATCAACCAATCAGATTAAAGGATAATAGTAGTCTGCAACGTTAATTGCAAATTTGTTATTATAACAAATTTTATGAGCAGGCATCTGATTAACCTTTTGGATCACTAGGTTAAAGGTCAAAATATCTTGTACTGTTGGTAAATAAAGAAATATTTATGGGTACAATTTCAAACCTTGCTCCATGGATGGCTCATGTATCGGTTTTGTAATACTCTTTACCAGTATTTCATTCTCTAAAAGAAGGGTTATGATCTAATGGAAATATTGTTTTAAAGAATTAAACACTTGAAGCAGGTTAGCTTATATGAAAGCAGAAAGTTAAAAGAATAAGATCATCAAAAGTTTGTGTAAAATTGGTCGAACAATAAGAAAGTTACAAGCATTTTGAATGTCGAAAAATCACTAATGCTGTTGAGATCCTCCAATTGGCAATGTGAAAAAGTGATAGATCTGTGATGTCACACATGTAAAACTCTCCCATTTGGACACTTGAAATGTTACCTCAAAATATCTCATTTTTGCTCATTCTAATGATATGACAAAGAAGTCATTCATGATACACTGTTGTGAAACCATTATTACATGCCCTCTCATAAAAAAGGACACCTGGGCCCTGTTGTGAAAGAGTTACGATTGTTCCGATCAATTGCAACTATGGACGGCCAGCAACGTCAACATCTCAATTCAATTCAAAATGGTTTATTTTTATTAAAAAACTTTCATTACAGCACAGAGCTGAATTACAAAAAGTTTTTATAATATAAGATTGAAATCATAAGGAATAAACAAAGTGTGGCATATAACAACAAAAACATAATACAATAAAACAACAAATATGGTGCACAAAGAGAAACTTATAAGACAAAATGTGTTCAATATAACGTTAAGAATTACAGAACTAAAACAAAAAATACAAAGTCAAAGATGAGACATACAAATTATGCAAAAAAGTACCAGATCATATACAATTAAGGAATAGATTAAATATATGAATACTCAAGAGCGAGCTGAAGGATAAGGGGAAAAATATAGGCAGAAGTGAGGAGAAAAGGGGCAGAAGACAAAAAAAAACGAAGCAGCAATTAAATTAGAAGGCAGATGAAAAAAAATAAACAAAAAGCAAAAACAAACAAGAACAATAGCATAGTAAACGAGATGGAGTAATTGATCAATAGTGAAACCAACTTAAGTATGCATGTTTGTTCAAAATATTTTCTACCTGTGATGTATATTCATGCAATCATTGTTCTCTTGAAAATTCACTGCTCTTCTCTTTGCATAAAAAGGACATTGTGCAAATTTTTTGTAGAAAAATTATGACACTGATGGATTTCCATAGAGATACGATTGATCGGATTAATCGTAACTCTTTGTACAACAGGGCCCAGATCGTGCGAAGACTTGATGAAAGAGAACATTTTAGTGAAATATGTACTATACTTATGGGGAAGTTTTATGTATGTGACATCACATATCTTGGTTGCAATGCCCATGGGAGGATCTACATAGTGATATTGATCTGAATATTCAGATGCCCATATTCATTCATTCTTCCTCACACATTTATTGATCTATTTGAAGTCAACTGGTCTCAAGGTTGTCAGATCTGACATCTTGTCAGATGAAAATATTGATGAAACACTCCCCTGGAAGATTAGGCAGACCCTGAATTGAAACAGCAAGTTTCGTATGTGCTAGTCTTCGCATGGAGACACACTTGCTGATCAAAGTTTCAATCGGGGTCTGTGCCTGCAGACTACATAACACACACAATCTGAATTTAGAAACGTCTTATTTTATTGATACAACTCCTACTGTCCTTTTCTCATGCAAAAATCATACTGGTTGGCATCTCTGAATGGCACATTTTCCAGAGGAATGATGTTCTGTTTAGCAAATAAAGATTTATAATGCCTCTGTCCACCATAGGCGGTGATTGTTCATCCGTTCATCCCATCCTTGTTCTTGTGAAAATTCATGAACCACTTGATAAACTTTTTCCAACTATGTATATATATACAGGAGTGACAGTGATCTGCTCAGTTTTGCAGTGTCAATGTCAAAGGTCAAAGACCATAGAGGTAATCAGGTCAGAGGTCAGAGATACATCTAAGTATCTTGTGATTAAAAGCAGTTGTAGGGATCAAAACTTCAAATTGCCTTTGATTTGGGTTTGATAATCTGATTATATCCTAGTATATCAAGTTCAGAGTCACAGGTCAAAGACCACAGAGGTAATCAGGTCAGAGGTCAGAGATACATCTAAGTATCTTGTGATAAAAGCAGTTGTAGGGATCAAAACTTCAAATTGCCTTTGATTTGGGTATGATGATCTGATTATATCCTAGTATATCAAGGTCAGAGTCACAGGTCAAAGACCACAGAGGTAATCAGGTCAGTGGTCAGAGATACATCTAAGTATCTTGTGATAAAAGCAGTTGTAGGGATCAAAACTTCAAATTGCCTTTGATTTGGGTATGATGATCTGATTATATCAAGGTCAGAGTCACAGGTCAAAGACCACAGAGGTAATCAGGTCAGAGGTCAGAGATACATCTAAGTATCTGGTGATAAAAACAATTGTAGGGATCAAAACTTCAAATTGGCTTTGATTTGGGTGTGATGATCTGATTATATCCTAGTATATCAAGGTCAAAGTCACAGGTCAAAGAACACAGAGCAGTGACCAAAGAACTCTTGATCAGGGTTCCGTTTCATAAGGACGTATTACATTTACAATAACAAATGCACAATATCTATAATGAATGTACGATCAACCAATCAGATTAAAGGACAATAGTAGTCTATAACTTTAATTGCAAATTTGTTATAAGAAATTTCATGAGCAGGCATCTGATTAGCCTTTTGGATCACAAGGTCAAAGGTCAAAATATCTTGTACTGTTGGTAAATAAAGAAATATTTATGGGTACAATTTCAAACCTTGCTCCATGGATGGCTCATGTATCGGTTTTGTAATACTCTTTACCAGTATTTCATTCTCTAAAAGAAGGGTTATGATCTAATGGAAATATTGTTTTAAAGGAAAATGAAACCCTTGAAGCAGGTTAGCTTATATGGAAGCAGAAAGTTCAAAGAATAAGATCATCAAAAGTTTGTGTAAAATCGGTCGAACAATAAGAAAGTTACAAGCATTTTGAATGTTGAAAAATCACTAATGCTGTTGAGATCCTCCAATTGGCAATGTGAAAAAGTGATAGATCTGTGATGTCACACATGTAAAACTCTCCCATTTGGACACTTAAAATATTACCTCAAAATATCTCATTTTTGCTCATTCTAATGATATGACAAAGAAGTCATTCATGATACACTGTTGTGAAATCATTATTACATGCCCTCTCATAAAAGAGGACACCTGGACCCTGTTGTGAAAGAGTTACGATTGGGTTCCGATCAATTGCAACTATGGACAGCCAGCAACGTCAACATATCAATTCAATTCAATTCAAAATGGTTTATTTTGATTAAAAAACTTTCATTACAGCACAGAGCTGAATTACAAAAAGTTTTTACAATATAAGATTGAAATCATAAGGAATAAACAAAGTGTGGCATATAACAACAAAAACATAATACAATAAAACAACAAATATGGTGCACAAAGAGAAACTTATAAGACAAAATGTGTTCAATATAACGTTAAGAATTACAGAACTAAAACAAAAAATACAAAGTCATAGATGAGACATACAAATTATGCAAAAAAGTACCAGATCATATACAATTAAGGAATAGATTAAATATATGAATACTCAAGAGCGAGCTGAAGGATAAGGGGAAAAATATAGGCAGAAGTGAGGAGAAAAGGGGCAGAAGACAAAAAAAAACGAAGCAGCAATTAAATTAGAAGGCGGATGAAAAAAAAAACTAAACAAAAAACAAACAAGAACAATAGCATAGTAAACGAGATGGAGTAATTGATCAATAGTGAAAACAACTTAATTATGCATGTTTGTTCATAATAATTTCTACCTGTGATGTATATTCATGCAATCATTGTTCTCTTGAAAATTCACTGCTCTTCTCTTTGCATAAAAAGGACATTGTGCAAATTTTTTGTAGAAAAATTATGACACTGATGGATTTCCATAGAGATACGATTGATCGGATTAATCGTAACTCTTTGTACAACAGGGCCCAGATCGTGCCAAGACTTGATGAAAGAGAAAATTTTAGTGAAATATGTACTAAAATTATGGGGAAGTTTTATGTATGTGACATCACATATCTTGGTTGCAATGCCCATGGGAGGATCTACATAGTGATATTGATCTGAATATTCAGATGCCCATATTCATTCAATCTTCCTCACACATTTATTGATCTATTTGAAGTCAACTGGTCTCAAGGGTTTCGTCCTCTTTTAGAGTAAAATCTTGATAATGTTTATCAATATAAACATGATAGAAATGTATCATTCTGAATTTGTAAATAAATCTTTCTACACTTTTTTTCTAAGACATTTGTGAAATATCTCTTCCTCATTTTATCAATAAGGTTTTCCTGAGTAAAGACTCATGCTTCTATGTCACCATGACTACACGATAAGCTGGGTATTGGCAAGAGAGAGAGTGAAAAAGACATAATGCCTTATAGAGTGGGAGAGAGATAAGTCCCATCTTTATTATAGACTGTGACCTGGCGGAGAGTGGGTAGAAAAGGGGGATGGAAGTTCTCAATTAGCTGAAAAAACCACGGGGGTAGCCTCTGTGTGATGTCTTAACAGATGCTTGCTGAAATTCAACCCTGATAAGATTTTCATGATAACCTGTGCACCCTCCCCCCCCCCCCCCCCCCAAAAAAAAGAGAGAGAGAGAGAAAGGAGAAAAGGAAAAAAAAATGGAAGGGGGAGGAGGAAAAGAGGATAAGGAAAGGGGAGATGGGGAAAGAATAGGAGGGGAAAGAGAAACAGAAAGGAAAGGGAGAGAGAAAAGAAAAGGAAGGGAAGAGGGTACAGAAAAGAGAAGGATCAAAGGAAAGGAGTGGAATAATAAAAAAAAGAAGGGAGAGATGAGAGAAAAGATCGAAGGAAAGAGACCAAAAAGAAGAGAAGGGGAAAGGGAGAGAGGAAAGAATGGAAGGGTAAAAGAATGAGAGAGAAGGGAAAGGAGAGGGGGAAGAGGAAAGGAGAGAAAAATGAAGGGAGAGGGAAAAGGAGATTAAGAGGAGAGGGAGGGAAAAAGAAGAAGTGAAAAAGAAAAGGAAAAAATAGGGAAAATTGAAGGGAAATGAAGAGGGGAAAGAAGAGGAAGTGAAAAGCGAGAGAAGAAAGGGAGGGCGGCATTTTGGACAGACTGCAAGTATTATATGCTCTTTTTTTTGTTTTCTATATGCGATACTTTGTTTGTGAATATCTTTTTTTGTGATTTTTGAAATTGTAAAATCATATTAAGAGGAAGAAATAAAATATCATTTAAATAAAAAAAATTATAGCCCGAGAATGAACTTGCCATACTGCAACCGGCACATGCATTTTAAATGTTCTGAAATTTCAGTCCTGTCATTTTACCAGTGAGAGGCTAAAATGGCAGAGGAAAAATGTTAGAAAAACCATTAAAACACATAATTCAAGAAAAAGTGCGGTCTTAAACCCGAACACACCAGCCAACACCAATCCCAACCAATTTTCGTTTTATTGATACCCCGGTCCCAGGCATTAGCTGATAGATCCTTGACCAAGACTAGTTGCGAAGTGACGTGTCCGTGAAATCGAGCAAACTTTAATTTTATCTCCAAAATGGCACCAAAGAATGATGATGTGGACGAGTTATTTGAAGTAAGGAACTCATTTTACATTGGAAGCTTTCAACAGTGTATCAACGAAGCCCAAAAGTTAAAGGTAATGTCATTAGATGCGATGTGCATCAAATTAATTGGAAAGATAGCAACAATAATTTTATTGTACGGTCCCATGCACTGCCTTTTATGTTGCATCTGCACGCTGCAAGAGGTATGATGGTTTGTTTTACAAACAGTTCCAAAAAATTATTTCTGTTCATCATAAAATGAAATATACTCTAGCAGCTATGATGGCAAGCTATAGATTTTATCACAAATAGCGTCTGTCATGTAACTAAGGGTGTGGCATATGCATTGTGAAGCCAAAGGATCACAGGAATGAAAAGTCAAAGGAAAGGGGGGCAAACGCAAAAAGAGTTTTGGGAAGTCATAATGTTAATATAGGCCTATAATATATGTTTTGTGTAGTGTCACTCAAAATCCAGGCTTTTTCCACTCACATGTAGTGCAAGGTTAGATATACTAACCTGTCCTCGTTTTTTTGAGAAGTTGGTAAACATCGCTTCATAACACTTAACAGAAGTAACGTTTGCCGAAACTCATTTTCGCTGCTCACCTGGGCTCTTCTCGTTGAGTGGCACTAAAACTATTTTAAACGCAAATCAATGCAAAGCATAGGCGGCGGAAGCGGGGGGGGAGGTCCCCCCTAAATTTGTAGTTGATGACCTTTTTTTTTTTTTTTTTTTTTTTTTGCTTGTCAATTTATTTTCCTACGCGTCCCCCCTAAAATTTTTAGGTTGAGAACCTTTTTTTTTTTGCTTGTCAAATTTTTTTTTTGGTTGTCCCCTCCTAAAATTTTTGGCTTCCGCCGCCAATGATGCAAAGCATTACCCAAAATCGGCAAAGTGTCCAGCCTTTTCATTGTATAGACTTATGGTGGACCGTTCGTTAACAAACGAACAATGTGTGTGTGTGTGTGTATTTGAGTTTTGGCAGACGTGTATCAATCATATATGATTATTTACGTCTGGGACCGACCTTTAACGTCACCATCCGAAAGACGTGACCAGGGCTCGAACCTCTGCATCAATTTGTAACTTCCCCACAGCTTGGATTACAGGTGCATGCCAGAACGCCCAAAGGCTTGCACTGCTGGTTTCGTTCAAGGCACATCAATTTTTTTAATTTGTTGTCACTTTAAATGATTTTTTAAAAATATCAGCAATAACAATCTGAAAGCATTTATTGGTGTCCATATTTTATCAGTAATCATAGAAATTGTGCATAAAATGAATTTAGTCAGTAATAAAACTACCGATGAACTGAATTTAGGATAAATGAAATTTATTGGTGCCACCATCAGGCTTCCTTTTACTTCCATGGAAGTAAAACCACTTTTCAGGCCAAGGTAAGCGATTTTGCAATTTTTTTTCAATTGAATTTCAATGCGTAAAATAAAAAAAAATATAGATTTTGTATAGCAAAGTAGTGATCATTATTGACCTAAAATTTCTCCCAAATCTCTAATTAATCAATTAAACCTGAAAAGCTTATGAATTTTTTTCACTTTGTTGTTAAATTTAATTTTATTTTCAAAAGTCTTTGTTCATTATGTGTTCAACATCTCTTTCACTAACTTTGTTTTGTACTTTGCTCTCGACATGGACAGTAGTTAGTGATAGAGAATTATGCCATTCCCAACTTGATGCTGTGCATGAATAAACATTCAGCTAAAAGAACTATTTTGAAAACTCAAGCTGTCTCAACTCAAGTCACGTTGCATTGTGGGCATCTCAAGACTGCATCATGCCTTGCCTGGGCTGGGGCATGGGTGATCCGAACACCTAACTCTTTCAAAGCAGGGCCCAAGATCAGATCAGCTATTTACAATTTTTTTATTTGTCATTGGTTTATTATTCATATTAAAAATTCATTGAACAATTCATGTCATCTTTATTGCTTCAAGGTCCCTAACCTTACATTCATTGACAATTTTTAATCTATTTAACAACTCTTTTTTTTATTCTTCATTTTCAACCAGCCTTCAAATCCAGATTTGGTACTTTCAAGGGATGTTTACATGTACAGAGCGTATGCTGCTGCGGTAAGTTCTTATTTTTTTCCATTGTGAAGAACATATGTATATTGTCGTCACCCATTGGTGATTAGGAATTCAAGTATTGTCTGAAGTGTTGTCCTGTGTAAACATGTAGTACAGTGTAGTGTATACTTTTATTTCAATCTCAAGATATACTGGAAAGCTGGGAATTGTAAATATCAGTTTGTTATCACAAATATATCACAATCATAATGAAAAGAATAGATCATCTATATACATGTACCAGCATCGTCAGGTAACGTATCTGTTTGGATCCACCAGTTGGATCATGTGTATGTTGTCATGGTTTAGAGGTCGGAGAACAAAGGATAAAAGACAATTGATGGTGATTGAAAATGTACCAAAAAGTTATCTTAAATTCAATATTGTTAGATTGCACATGAAATCTTTAATATTAATAGCTAATTATATGGATTTTACCAAAACTCAATTCTGTTTCCATACGAATGCAATTGGTCTAGTCTTAAAATATTTTTGATGAATATGATATATGTATATCAGCAAGTACATGAAATAGTATTCTGAGAATCTGAGTGCATGTAGGCCCTACTTATGAAACTTTGGTTGTGTTTTATAAAGCTGTTTGTAAGAATAAGACCCCATAATCATCTGCTTTATAGAACTGATTCCTCTTTGAAAAAAATTTCTACAGAGGCTGCACTGCAGTAAATCTCTAAATGTAGAGAAAACCCACAACTGTTTGGAATTTTTGAGTAATATTCGCTTTAATTTCATATTATCCTATTAATATGAACATATCTTGAGGCACAGGAAACACTGTTTTTTGCATGATAAATCCAGTGCGTAGCTTTAGGACCCCCTCTACATCGGGCGGCGGAAACAAGAGGTGTTTGGAAAACACGGCGGATTTTGGTATAAAGTGAGTTTTGTGATATATTCTTTGTGGTTAATGTTCTTTAGAATGTTTGCCACAAATTAGTGAAAGATAGTTTGTTCAAAAATTAAAATCGGCATAGTTTTTTACCGTTTGTAAACAAAGTGCATAGCTTTAGGTCCCCCCATCATACCCTGATTTCCTGCTACATTTAACCCGTTGTCAATGTCACCCCCCTCCCATTTGTTGATATTTCTATTCTATTATAGGGTCGATATGGAGTGGTATTGGATGAGTTGTCTAGTGCTTCATCACCGGAGCTGAATGCCGTACGCCTCTTTGCTGATTACCTTGCTAACCCTGATAGGAGGTAATGTGGATACTACCTTAATCCATTGATGACCGAATTCTGTCATTCTCATTTGCTCTGTACAGGGACCATTCAGGTCAACAGCTTACAGAAAATTAAGTTCATGCTCCTATTTTATGAATATTGTTATCAATGACAAATGCATTTTTTCTTGTCAGAAAATTAGCTAGTATCCAATCAGATGCCATGTTTTTAGTAGCTTGTAGCAGTTAATATATAACAGCTTTTATGAAAAATATCTGGTCGAGTTGGGATATTTGTCTGAATATTTTTGGATTAAAAAAAGTATATATGTTGGTGACTACTTGCCCAGTAGTCTTTCTCAAGAGATGGCCAAGGAGCCTATCACTTTCTTCACTAGACGATAGGCTCTTAAACAAAAAAGATGCCACAGACGGATAAAATACCCGAACAGGACTACTGTTTCCTTTGTGGTATTGGGGATAGTCAACCTGTTTTCAAGATTTCCATATCTAAGAGAAGTTCACAATGTGTTGGATTGCTCTGTGACTTCGATTTCATTCTTGTGGCCTTTGACCTCTGTATGACCTTTCACCTATGTAGAGACAAGGTTGTATCTGAATTGGAGAGCAAAATGAGCAGCAGTGTGGATGCTAACAGTGATACATTTCTACTTATGGCTGGATCTATCTACTACCATGAACAGGTCAGTAATCCCATATCTACTGTGATAGATCTTTTGCATTGACTTCATTGCGCTGCCATCTTAGAGGCTGAAGCCATTGTCTTGTATATGGTGGTGATCTGCAGCTGGCACACCTCTGACAACACTGTTTACACGTATTCCTATATCCTCTGAGGGAGGGCGCTATGAGATTATGATGTCACAAGCTCTGTTTTCATTAGGCTTGACATGAACATGTACATTGTAGGCCTAGTAGTAAAGTGCTTTAATTTATTTGTTTTCTCCCGGCAAATCAACATTTTTTGAAAACCCTTTGGCTTTGTCTGTTTTCTGATTTATGAAAATGATGGCTTGGATCCAGAATTACAATAGGCCTACCTGTTATTAAAAGTAAATTGTAATAAAATGTGTACCATCTAATAAATAAAAGTACATTGCACTTTGTTCTTTCTTTGCTGAAAGTGCACTACACTGTAACCAATTAATACACTAAATTTGTAAATGTCATGGGTGTCGGTTTGTGCTGTGAATCTACTGTTCAAGGGGGATGGATAATCTATTGTTTAATACCCCCAACTTGAATAGTATGATGTCACGGATTGACACCAGTGGTAAACGTGCATGTTTAATAAAGAATAAAGAACTTTTAAAGATAAATTCCAGTTCTGGTAACGATCTCAAAATGACTTTTTACAGAATCTAATATAATGACCACCCAAGTGTCTATTTCTGGGCAAGTCCAAGAAAAGGTCACCCTAGAAGGCAAAATTTCATCTTTAATTTAAGAAGTTATCTTTGGTGGGGTAAGAAAGCCCAAATGTTAAATTTTAAAATTTCAATAAGAAAAATCTGATAATATGCATATTTATGCTAATTTGGGGCACCTAATTTGCATAATTGGTAAAATGGGCGTTACGTATGGGACAATTATAAAAACTCATAGAAAATAAAAACAAAACTTGTGAGATTTAGTCATAGGTGGGACATGGACCCCCTAACATCTTATTACTTTTGGGGGAAAAAATGTGATGTCATCTAATTAATTATGCAAATTAGGTCTTGTCCAAGGATGGAATGTCCCATACGTAACATTTTGAGGATGTTTTTTTAAGTTATTTCTCATAATACAATACTTGCATTGCTGCATCTCTGGGAAGTTCTAATTTATAAAGTATGAAAATGTTATACCCCAAAAAGTTTCAAAAATAGAGTTTACTTTTTAATTAAAAGTTAATTAAAAAATTGTTACGTATGGGACAACATGTTACGTATGGGACATTTACACACAATGTCAATGGGGAGATTTGTGTACAAAGTGAATGGAGAAAAAAAAATTCAAGAGTGCTCTAAAAAGTGATTATTTACCTTTTCTTTAGTTTTTAAAGACTGATTTGTTATGAATACTGATTAATGAAAACTATTGAAGTGAAAATATTGTGAAAATGGAAAAATATGAATAAAATAAAAAACAATAGAAATACATAAGAAATTCATGAAACCATGAAAAACAAGGGAAAAATGTTGAAATGGCTAATTTCCTTTTCAGTCATATCAAATATGTCTCAATAGAACATTTTAAAAGATAGAAACTCTTCTGTTATTTCCATATTTTAAATTATTTCAATTTGTTGAATTATGGGGGAAATTGTGTACGTTCTCTATGGGGACAAAATGTCCCATACGTAACTGTCCCATACG
Source organism: Lytechinus variegatus (assembly GCF_018143015.1). NCBI lineage: Eukaryota > Metazoa > Echinodermata > Echinoidea > Temnopleuroida > Toxopneustidae > Lytechinus > Lytechinus variegatus. Next base: position 8,323,222 of record NC_054744.1, read on the forward strand.
TAACATGTCATTAATTTGTTTAATTAGAGTCTGTAATTAGAGGGATTTGGCTTATGACATGAAACTTGCCTGAGATATACTAGAGTATTGTGACTTCTATCACACTAAGTTACAAGTTGTCAAATGAAATACTTTCAGAGAATTCTCAACTTGAAAAAATTGTTTTAAAAATCGTCTTTTTTCTGCGTCCCATACGTAACGGCCCATCTTTTCTCTCTAAAAGGTCAAGGTCGAGGTCATATGCCACCATTTTTTCCATGATTATTCTTCTCCTAGATGTCTACCATCATGAGGGTATTCAATCTAATCAAAGTCAATTAACACTATTTTTCAGGTCATTGAAGCCTCTGAAATGTCCCATACGTAACGCGCGCGAATTCTTGGACTTGCCCTTGTATGAATAAAACATATGTGCCAAAAAATTCTGGAAGAAATTGTGTAATTGCTGAGAAATAAGCAGGCCTGGAAATAAGCAAAATAAGTGCGGATTCAGTCACTTCCGTCAGGTCTTTATTCCAGCAATAATAATACACTGTCCTACCTGTACCTATCTGTGTTGGCGATCTTCAGTGTGATCGTATCTCAGTTAGATTTTATGATTTCACAATGTTCAGTTTATGTAACTGTACCAGATCTAGATCCACGATGATATAGTCATACTTAATCTTGGTTTTACAGACTTTCTCACGAAATTAGTGTTTTACTGCAACTACTATCATTTAGCTTTAAGAGTTGAAGAATGTAACTCTACTGCTGCCATCCATTGACCAAAAGAAGCAACTCATAATTTTTTTTCAAATTTGACTTTTGAATTAATTTGGGAAATTTTCTTTAAAGGATGTAGAGTCATATAGCCTATAGTGTATAGATATTTCAAAATCAAGATACTCTATCACAGTTCTGCATAAAACAATGACACATTTTCCTCATTTACTTAGAAACCCATTAACAGAGCTGCTTCCTTTTGTCGGGCGGCAGTCTGTAGAGTAGGCTAAACTTATATTTCATTCGGCCTTTGTATCTTCTGTAATGGAAGTGATATAATGTGCCGTCACCCTCACCGAGACAGCATCAATGATTATTTGCTTTATTTTATCAACAGAACTATGATTCGGCCCTGAGATGTTTACGGCAGTCTGACTCACTGGAATGGTAAGTACATATGGTCCCAAATGCGCAAATGTGACAGGACAGGATCCACAAAGAAATGTCTGTATTTTATTCAAATGGGCACCAACTTCTATATAAATGTTAGTTTGCTGAAAACACTATCACAAGATAGGAATATTATGGGGTTAAGAATATTAACATCACTTGAGAGCAGTCACATTTAATGTTTTATGATGAATCAATGAATATTTTCATGTTTGATATATATGTACGAAGCTATATATATTTAAGTTTGAGATAAAGTACCTTACTATTGACACCATACAAGAAATCCATTTTGATCTTCTCTAATTGTCATTTTCTATGGTAATAAAAAAACTTCTATTTTGAGAATCGACTTCCCTTCAAATTTCCTGGAACACACTTCCATTAGTCAAAAGTGTGATTTTTAACTTTTCCAAATTTAGTTTTGTCTGCATACCATTTAAAGATAAATTCCAGTTTTGGTAACGATCTCAAAATGACTTTTTACAGAATCGAATATAATGACCACCCAAGTGTCTGTTTGTATGAATAAAAAAATATGTGCCAAAGGATTCTGGAAGAAATTGTGCAATTGCTGAGAAATAAGCAAAATAAGCGCGGATTCTGTCACTTCCGTCGGGTCTTTATTCCAGCGATAATAATACACTGTCCCACGTGTGCCTATCTGTGTTGTCAATCTTCAGTGTGATCGCATTTCAGCTTAGATTTTATGATTTCACAAAGTTCAGTTTATGTAACTGTACCAGATCTAGATTCACGATGATATAGTCATACTTAACCTTGGTTTTACAGACTTTCTCACAAAATAAGTGTTTTACTGCAACTACTTTCATTTACCTTTGAATAATGCTTTTCTTATATACATTGTGTGACAAGGACCTGGCTTCACACATCATACACATGTACATTTTGATTCTTTGTCTATCTGGATTAGAGAATTTTTTTGTTAATCTTCTCTCTCTGTCTTTCTTTCTTCCATTTACACAGCATTGCAATGAGTGTACAATGCTACTTGAGTTTGGATAAAGTTGATCTAGCAAGGTAAGTATAGAGTGTTTTTGGGGGGAGGGGGTGCAGTTTATCATTCAAATAAGTTTGGATTAAAAATAAAAAGTAAAAAAAAATTGTTGATATTCTGGGATTTTTCTATCAGACCAAACATAAAAGAAAATTATGTGTTCTTAATTCAGTACACCCATTTGCATAAGAGATATAGTCATATTTGAGAATAATGTAGTTGGGCTAAGCTAAAGGGGGGGGGGGGGGCAATGCAATGCCAAAAAGGTTGCAAACTAGCTCCCGTAAATTGCTATTTGTTTCAGTACAAAATAGAGTTTTGAATGAACAAGCACTGAAAAACAACCATTCTGAAAACGCATATTTTTTTCATTGAGTGAGACAGTCTATTTGTCAATATTTTGGATAGCGGGTTCTACTTTGTGTAAATTACATATTTCCTTGGAAATATGGATGCTTGTGAGTTATCACTTTTGTATTTCTCTTTGTGGTAAGTGAAACATATATATACTTTATGAAACACCCACCACATCTAGCTCATATTACTTCCAATTTATATATAAATCACTTCCTAATGTGGACACTTATTTTTAATTGTCTATTATTCAGGAAAGAAGTGAAGAAAATGCAGGAAAAGGACGATGACGCCACCCTTACACAGCTAGCACAAGCATGGTTTAATTTAGCAGTGGTGAGTTTCTCCAAGAAGTAAATAGTTTATAGATTGTAAACCTGAATTCCATATTTAGCATTGTGCCACGCACCTTCAGTCAAGTCGACAATGGAATCTAGTCAGGGAAAAATTATTTTTGTCTCGCCCACCAGAGGTGAAGGGGAGACCTAATGATCCAAATGTTGTCCGTCCGTCACAAACCTTATGACACAACTGTATGTTTACATGCTAGACTCTTTTGACACATAACTCTGAACCGTAAGTCACTTTTCAACCAAACTTGGATGGTAGGTGGACTTGGGGGACCTGCATGTTATGTTGCAGTCGGAGGTCACAAGGTAAAGTCAAAGGTCATTTTCAGGTCAACATTAAAGTTTATGTGCAAGACTCTTGTGACAAGTGTGATTCCATCCCAGTCATTTCACAATGAAGTTTCGATACAATTCTGTTGCGTGCCCTCGCAAATCACGATATTTCTGGTTATTTTCATTTTTATTTCTGCAGACCTCGGTGCGGTATATCCATTGGCTCTTCTCGCACATTGTTCATCATTTGGCCCTGAATGCACGCGCTTACGTGCATTATTTGTATAATCATTGTCCATTATTTTTCTCCACCTGTATACAGGGAGGCGAGAAGCTGCAGGATGCCTTCTACATCTTCCAGGAGCTAGCGGACAAGAACTCCTCCACCTCGCTCCTCCTCAACGGTCAAGCCTCGGCTTACATGCAGCAGAACAAGATGGAGGATGCCGAGGACATCCTCCAGGAAGCCATCAACAAGGTATGGTTTCACTGGCCGCTGCGATCGATCCAATCGATTGCAACTACGGAAAACCAGGGACACCATAACCCATGTGTGTCCTCTGAACGTGATAAACACTTGTGCATGTGTCATTGTTTTTTTTTTTTGCAATAAATCGTTTGGTTGGTGCAAAAATGCCTGTAAACGTTTTCGCACTCCCCATCGGTGCAGAAATGCCCTTACACATGCCCTTATGCATGCTGCTAAGGGCGTTCTTGCATTGACACAACAAAATGGCTCTTTCTTTTGTCTGCAACGTTGCCAGGCGTAAGCTGCTTGAATTCAGAATGATGATAATGCCGGCATTAATGATTTGATTGATTTTAACTCTTTGTAAGACCAGTGCTGGCCGCACAGAAACTTTAGCACTAAACAATGTGTTAACAGAGGGCTAATGCACTATTCAGACGCCCCTGTTCCAACCAGTAAGGTCTCAGTGATGCCTAATACTACAATATTGCATTGCATTCATCTTGGATTAACGTTTAACAATCACAATCTGTAAAGAGGTGGCTTGGCCTACTGTTAGCACTCTGTAAGCGATAATTACGTTACTGTGCGGCTGATACGGGTGAATTGCAATTTGAATGAATGAATTTATTATCCAATGCAATGATAATACCAATTTTACAAGTTTACAGACAATAATTTATGAATACATAGAAAAGCAAGGATAATAGGAACCAGAAAATAGCATGAATGCTAGTCAAGTCTGGCCCCTTCTAGTCTAGATAGATAGAAACATGTTTTTAAGAATGAAAATCGTGAGTCTACTAATACACGCTAGCAATGACTACATAACAATTTAACAAAATTAGTTAACAGTATTTACATATGAAAGATATCTAGATGATAAAAAATATAGATGGTATCAAAATTCATTTTTCCAACAGATGTTCAACAATAGCTTTACGAAAACTTGATCTTGATGGTTTCTTTCTAATTTCGGTTGGCCTCATGTTCGTTTGTCTCTGGTATGATTAGATGGGATTGAGTTGAACTTAATGGAATTGAATTAGAATTGAAACAAATCAAGTTCAATTCAATTAAATTGGACTGAATTCTACCACAATATTGAAATGTAAGTTAAAATGAATGGTATTGAAATAAATTTAAATGACTTTAACTCATTTGTAATGAAATCTTTAAAACAATTATGTTTTAAACACACAGGATAGCAACTGTCCGGAGACACTTATCAACATGATTGTACTCTCACAACATATGGGAAAAGCACCAGAGGTAAGCTTTCAAGAATCAATGTGCTACTTAGCCGATAGGAGTAGGTAATGCTAAACACTTAACAAAGAGCAATAGTTCTCATAATCTCATTTCGATGCGGGAGTTATCATAGTTTGGCATAATGTCTTTTACCATAGAATATTTCAAATATGGCCTCTTTGATTGAAAATGACTCACAGACACAATAGTAACAGGATTTTAATATAGGAAGGAATTGATGTCTAAAGTATATGCTGGACCTTCATTTAAAGGGGAATCCAGTCTTGGCCATAAAATGTTGTGTTTGAAAGGAGAAAAATGAATTAAACAGAATGGTGAAAGTTTGAAAGAAATCAGACAAGCATTAAAAAAGTTATAGCTGTTTTAAAATCTAGATCACTAATACCATGTAGATATCAAATTGGCAACTGGGTAAGTAAATTATGACAAGGGGCAAGGACAACTTTACCATAGGCCATGTACTTTATTATCAGGGATTTGTGGTTTTCTCCTAGGTACCCATTCCCCTGGGGCAGTAATCTAAATATAACCCAGATAGTATATTGTTTAATGTCCTCATGAAAGAAAAATACAATTTGAAATAAAACTTTTGGGGAAAATGACATTTAAGCCATAATATGTATTGAAGTACATGGAATAGTAGTCCTTGCCTTACATCACTATGACATCACATAAGCGGCCAATTTGAAGTCTCCATAGGCATAGTGATTACCAATATTTACAACTTTTAAAAATTCATAACTTTCTTGTTATTTGTCCAATATTGTTCAAACTTTCACCTATCAACTTGTCTGATTTTTCTTTTTCTTATAAAAACAAGTTTTTATTTGGGTTGGATTCCCCTTCATTTAATATCCTATCCAAGGGGTAGGTTTTGTAATGTGATTGTATGGAACTAGGTAAAGACAAGTCCACCCAAACAACAATTTGTTTAAGCAAAAGAAAAACTAGAAACAAGTTCATCAAATTTGGATGAAAAAAATGAGACAATGTCAACATTTACAAATTTTGATTAATTTTCAAAACAGTTTTATGCACAACAACACATAACAGGCAGAATGCAAAATGGGGGAACTAATTATGTCGCACACAATTTCTTTGCTATTGCATTATATTGATAAAGAAATATTATTTGTTTCCTATGTAATATTACACATGGTTATTGATTTGATTGCTCAATGTGTAACCACCATTGATATGTTACTTTCATGCAATTAAGAGCTTTATTATAAAATATTTGACATTTCATATGATAGAAGATACAAAAGAAGTAGTATGTGATGTCATCGATTTTTTTCCTACTCGTTCATCTCGTTTACTGACTAAGTCGACATGCTCCTTGCAGTTACAGTCGACTGAAATATATGTTTATCCTCCTTATCAAGGTGACCAACCGCTACCTGACACAACTGAAAGATTCACATGCCAGACATCCATTTGTAAAGGACTATTTAGAAAAGGTAAATCACCTGTTTTGCCTCATTTTTTTCAATATTTGTAAATTGGGTGGGAAATAGTTTTCTCTCCATGTAGCTAACCCTTTGCTAGGTGAAAATTATCCCAGGGGCAATAACACAAAGGCAAGCAATGATCGTAGAACATTTTTCTATGATTGATTGCATTGACTACAATGTACAATCAATTGTGAAAATCAAGTGTATGATCAGTTGCTAACCTTTGCGTTACGGGACCCTGGGAGCTTTCTCTGGTCTATACAGTGTGTATCAAAAAAAAAGTTTACACTTAGAAAAAATCCTGAAAAATTATATATTTGTAGTATCCTGAAGATTTTTTCCACAGTTTAAGATTGCTACAAATCCATTTAAGCAAATTACAATATAACTGTCGAAAAAAAAAACTGAAAAGCAAGGCAAATGTATGAGAAATTTTTCGCAGGGTAAGTTTGATATCGCCCTTTCCCCTTGACAAAGCATGAAAATGAGCATTTCTGCACAGATTTCTGCGAGCTTTACAAAAATGAAAGTGCTCACTCAAGTGTAACATTCAAGCAAAACTTTTACTTTCATTGGATAGATCAGACCCAAACCCAGGATTATATATAAAAATAATTACCCTCATGTTGTATATTTTTAATTCCCAGGGCGTTTTCGAAGTGTTTTTTTTTCATAAGAAAGTTGATTTAGGAAGAGTTCCCTATATTGTCTGTAGTTTGTATGGCAGTGTGGAACAGGCTTTGATTTCAATGGACATGATATGAATGGATAGCACACATACTCAACAGGCAGAAAATGATTTTTTTTTTTTGGGGGGGTGGCTATTTTCACCGGTCCCATGACATTAGCTATGGCGGCATATGGTCAAAATATTCCAAACATTTCAGTAAGTTTTACTTTTCTTTTGTTTTCCAGGAAGCAGAGTTTGATCGCTTAGCAACCCAGTACGTCTCCAGCTAGAGGTCACAGTCTGTTTGTATGATGTCATTCCATGTGAAATAAAGAACTTTATTCTCTGTAAATAGATTCATATTATGACCCTTTCTATCTGGTATGACTTCAAGGATGAACCACATAGGTTTATGCTCTTGGTATCATGTGGAAGGTTTAAGGTTCAAATCTGACTCGCTGCCTTTTTTTTTTGGTCGTTTGGGCCAGGGCCTTGTATAAGTACATGTAACTATGACATGGTAACTTCAGTGGCTGTTGTTACCATGGTAGTTACTATACATAATTGGTGCAGTAGTTCATTTCATGCATCAAGGCCTTGTTATGTTCATATTAAGACTGATGTCCCTTGCCTCCAAATATCTGTACAGATAGCACCCAAGGCATCAATAATGTACTCATTGCTCTTCACAAATCATGTCATTTCTGGTGTTTTAACTGGCTATACCTTGGGTTAAATGAATCGTAGCATGTTATTTAGAGTAAAAGAGAGACACTGACCATTGTACAAGACGTATTTATGAGAAATTTATGATTTATCATAATTTTTCGGAAACTTTCCTTGATTTTATTTATGAAATTAATCTGTACACTACGTTTTCCTGTAAAGCCTGATGAATAAAAATCTGTGTATTTCTAATTTCCCTTGTTTAAGTTAGCTCAAGGAATGGAAAAGAAATAAGTTGGGGTCATCAAATCTCGAATTATACAAAGGTTTATCTTGAGGGTATGTTAGTTTTTCTATTGAAGTTTTGTTACATTGTCAAGAGCTGAGACGTACATGGATAAAGACTAGATCCAAGTATATCTTACAATGTGCATTGCATTTTACAATATTTGTTTATCTGATGTAATCAGAATCATGTCCGTTAGTATTATCTTCATATTGCAATTTTTATGGACGAGAAAAACATGAATTCTACGAAATACATTTGAAGACGAAAGGGATTTCTTATTTTTGAAAACCTTTTTAAACCCTGCTATTCATCTCATACAATTTTCTTGCAAACGTCTGTCTGAAAACATCCATGGCAGCTCAATGTAACAGTTTCATCTCTTTCAACACACCAAAAAATAAGTTCCTAGATCTATTCAGTCTTTTTAAAGAACCAAGATTCCAGCTCAAACACTTAATGTCAAGAAAACATTCTTTTAAATTCTGTTATGCTTTTCCGCTCAACAATGCAGACATGTTTAAAATATGTAAATTTATAATAATGTATTCTGACATTACTCGCAGAATAAACAGTAGCAGTTATTCATAAGACTATTTCCTTTGACTCGTAAGTTTGATTTGGTCAGTGTGAAAACAATCTTCTGTTAGTCATAATTTACCAGATTTTGGTAAAATTTTGACCGGATGGTTCGACAACAGCTTAAAGTGCTTGTGACATAAGAATGTCTTCCAGAGCCTGTTCCTTTTGCTTCGCACTCTATTATATATTGAAACAGAAAATAGAGACGGAGAGAGAGAAAGATGAAGAGTGAAGCTGAGATGAAGCTATCAGTTGCCCCCAGACCCCCCCCCCCCCCCCCCCGTGCTGCCACTAGTCAAAGGGCATACTTCAAGAATCCAGCATATCACCCACACACTATCACTATGAAATATTCAACATACACTTCTCACAGAAAAACATACTGCAGGGAATCATTTTTTGTAACAAAAAAATATTATATATATATTTCAGGAAAGTAAATGCAATGATACACAATCAAATGGGTTTTCAAATATTGTATGCGCTTTCAGCAAAAGTGTACAGAAAACCTACATCATACAGCGTAACTCCAGGGGGCCATTTCATAAAGCTGTTCGTTAGTGACTTTAAGAAGGACTGGTGATCCTTTCTTGTGGTAAATTATATTCACCATTAAACTTTCATTGGTGATTACTTAGCAGGTAAGAAAGGTTCACCAGTCATTTTTTAAAGTTGCTCTTAACTTACGAACAGCTTTATGAAACACCCACCAGAATCTCTTAGAAAATGCCCAATTATCACACGTTATTCAAATTGATTTAATTTTCATCCCATACCATGATCAGGTGACGTTGAATGTCATTAACACCCTTCTTGTTCTCTTTGTTAAGGCATGGTCACACCGCCCAAGCGTTGTTGGAGCGGTCGTGGAGCGGAGAGAAAAAAATCACCGCTCGCTCCCGTTCACCATTTTCAATTTCGATTGTTTTTATTTTGTTTATTTTTGTTTTTGATTTTTTCCCCGATTTTTTTCTACCGCTCCACGACCGCTCCAACAACGCTCGGGCGGTGTGACCAGGCCTTCACTTTATTTCATGTCTAAGGTACACCCCCCCCTGATAATGATATTCTGAATCATATATGATTTTCTTTCATGCCGGATGGGTGTTTCATAAAGCTGTTAGTAATTTACAACTGACTTTATGCACATATGGCTGCTGATCCTTTCTTGTGTTAGATTTGCAGGTTGGATCAGTAGGTTAAGCGTCTGCCTGTCCAACCGAAGGTCGTGGGTTCCGAGTCCACCCCGGGCGGATGACTGAAGCCAGCATTGTGTTGTAAACATGTCCCTTCCCTGTTCAATAGATGCAGGTTATGTTACAGTGAAAAACGCTGTCCCTCAGATAGGACGTTAAATGGAGGCCCGGCCCAGTGTAGAGGAGAGACGCCACCTTTGCACATTAAGATCCAATTGCACCATTCATATAAGAGTAGGGGAAAACCCCGGTGGAGTGGCCAACGTGCATCCCCCCCAATCAGTTATATCTGGAGGGGAGACCTGCGTGTCACAGTGATTCGGTTTGCTTTTCACCTCCCAGGCTCAGGTGACATCAAACATATAATAATAAGATGATATATCCCTATGTAATTGATTTAGGACCCAAGAACATACTCCAGTCAATTGTAAAGTCGTGTGTAACTGTACCAACAGCTTCATGAAATAGCATCCAGTATGTGATTTCTAAAAAAGATACATTTACATGGACGTAAAAAGAGTATGCAAACAATTTTTTTTCTGGGGGAAAAATAATTAAAAATCTTGACCTACTTGTGTGCCTAACTAAGCATGCAGCATAATAATAAACAATAATATACTCAAGGTTACCGTAAAAACAACATGCATTTGTATATAACTATAGAATAGAAATGATAAATTTCAGCTTGCTTTATAAAGGTAATGCAAATTAATATAAGATGGAAATTCAACAATGATAATGATAATCACAATAATAATGATGATCATGATAATATTATCAATGATAATCATAAAGAGGAGAACAAAAAAAGGGAGATGGAGAAAAAGAGAATGATGAGATTGATTATTTGTTATAATCTTTACTCTTATAAATACTACATTTTCTCATGATTTTGAATCGTCATAATCAATATGAACCTCATCATTGAGTTCAAGTGATAATCCACAGATAATAAAGGGAAATTCCTTTAATCTCTCCCTAATTCAGAGGCAACGTTTAGAACGTGAGTTTCACAAATTAATTATAAAATTTCTTTGAAAGAACTAGTCTCGTGATCAAGGCAATAAAACATGAATATAAAATAAAAAGTATGGTTTTCATAAAACCTCATATAAGAGCTGTAATATATGTTTGCAAAAGAGGAAGACTTTTGCCACCATCAGTTTACAACATATAGCACCAATATGCATTATAGTGATCAATGTAATTAAAAGCTTAAGTTAGTGAGTAATCATGAAACCTGCGGGAAAGGTTTGTATTTCAATGATAATTAAACCTTGGTTTAATGCCTTAGCACAAACATGAGTTTTTACAAGTACTTGACTGGTACATGTGTTTAGAAGTGGTTCAACGACAGTTGCTCCGGCGACAATTACTTCGATGGAAAATCTGCACGTTAAGCCAAATGTAAAACCTAACTTCCATAACTTAATAAATCCTAATTTTCATCTTCACATTATTCTGAACCAAAAACTCAATTTTAATCCTAATTCTGACCCTACCCCCCCCCCCCCCGAGAAATTAAGACTGGAGCAAATGTTGCAGGAGCAAATGTCGTGTCACCTTTTGAAGTAGCCCTCTTTCAATTTACTTACAGGGTATAGTCTTGTCTACAAGTTTCACAAATTATGCACTGCTTTTAATATGCAAGTTTGACTACAACGGGTAGTGACAGAAGACAAAAACCTACATGTATGATGTAATGAAAAACACATTCAAATTTTTGGTGAAATACAAAATTTACCACATTACTTTGCATCATGATTATCTTAATTTTCCTCTCCTAGATCAATTTTTTTTCAAATATCTCTATATAGCATTTACTTCTGAAAAATGGAAGTATGTGTTATTAATTCTGGTCGATTTCAGGTTGCTATTTTCTTGTATGTGGTAAAGAAAGAATAAACCAATACTGGCTATATAGTATAGCAAACTTCCTAATACACAAAGAATATAGGTCTACTATATAAATGCAGAATACAAATGAATACAGAAGACATGTAGGAAGGCGTTCCACCAAAAAGTAATTCAAATGAAAGAACCGTGATGTGAATTGCATAGAAACTACAAGTACCCATCCCTTGAAATAAATACATAAAAAAAAAAACTTTGTCATTTCGATAAACAAACCAAGAAAACGGGGCCTGTGTTAACACCATTCAAGTTTGGATATTGAGTATAGACCATCATGCCATTCCCATACAAAAAAGATACTCAATGACAATATGATTTGCTTTTACACCAATCTTTCTATTAAAAAGGGGTAGCAAACAGAGGTATGGAACTCACACTTTTTGCCATTTTTACATTAGGAACCAAAAGGATTTTATAGTAGTGACTGGTTCTGAATAAATTATGAAACCTTCAAACCAAAATTAACTTTGCATCAATTGTATCAAAAGTAAGATGATACTTTACTGCATCATAAGAAAGAAAGGTAGGAAAATAGTATACATCAATTTTATCAAAATAGCTGTTTTTACTAAAGATCTCCTGTTTGTGTCGTTATCTTGGGTTTTAAGCTGCATACGATTCAGATATGAATATCACTAATGTGTGTGTGTGTATTTGAGTTTTGTCAGACGTGTATCAATCAGATATAATTATTTACGTCTGGGACCGACCTTTAACGTCACGATCCGAAAGACGTGTTCAATGTCAAGACATTGACATTAGTCTTACTTCAAGACTCCATGTAATAAGCTAATGTCTTTTAGTCTGTACGATGTCTTGCAATCTTGCTTTCTATCCTTCATAGCCATCAGAAATTTACAAAAACTTACTTTTTTTAAAAAAAAGTTCTGTAGGGTTTATTTTTACAGAATGCCCATGGATAGTAAATGAATACATACAAGATAAAAAATTGTGTGATGATGTTCAACATACTAACATAGTGTGTTTATAAACCACTATACTACCAAGCATTTACAATATAAATGAATGAGAGAATACAAAGGAAACAAGTATTTGGCTCACAATTCAAAAATAAGAAATATACAAGAGATATCAAAATCATTATTTAAAAAAACATGTAAAATAATAATAACTTTTAACAAACATGGGCATACTGGCACTTCAAGAGCACATCTTAGGGCATTTGTGCTGGGCTTATTTTTTTCAAGCATGACGGAAGAAAAAAAACCATTTGCTCAAAGTTTATAAAGATTCTGTCAAAAGTAAGATGATTTTCATAAACCCCCTTATATTTTCAAAGAAGTTTTTTTTCTTTTTATTGGGAATGTTATTCATACCCAGTAGACCTACCATGAACTAGACTATGGTAGAAAACAAAAAATGTATTGCAAAGATAATAAGGTGTTTGGCACAATTGAAATCAATAATTAATCTCTTCACATGTTATTTCTGTCCAATAACAAAATCAAATTAACGGGCACCAATTTGCTGACAAATGAATGGGGTTACAAATAGTTTAACATTTATCTTTTAAAGATGTCAGTTACAATGGCGTGCAAAAAAACTGTACAAACTTCAAGTCAAGATGACAAGGGTAGCATTATTTTTACTGAAAACCCCCAAAACTTACAAAATTACTTGTAATAAAATTATGCTATGATTACTAGCACATTTGAATTGCATTTCAATTATTACAATATTACAATGGCATGATAATAATTGATTTTACATGTACATGATCAAAAAAGACAATAATTTTGTGAATTTCAATGATGGGGCAAACCCTGTAAAACAAAGAGATACAATTGATAATAACAATCAATTGTAACTTTTCATTCATATATTTCTATACACTTATAAGTAATATTTAGATTGGTTGTATCATTTTTATGTAACCGGGCTCTGGCTACATACCTGAAAACATATGCGGAAGGACGACGACAAGGGGAAAAATTAAAATGCTATAACTAATACTGCAATGACCATCAAACACGCAGCATCATAGCCGATATTGACGAGGTACGCCGGTAGGCCTACTCCGTGGAAAGGGGCGTGGGTAGCTTCAAGCAAGGCAACGATGATTGACAAATTGATACTGGCATAGAACGCTTCCTCTACTGTGACGACTCCCATTCCAGCTCTGTAAAGAAATAAAATGCAAAAATTTCTCAATAAATCCACAAAGAGGACAGTATTCTAATTATATGAACATGATAAGATTTGTATAATAATTATTTCCTTAAAAGGAGCTTCATTAGTATTACCCGAAGTGTTTGTTCCTAGTTTGTGGCACTGACATCTTTCACCATGGCAACTCCACATTTTCTTCCTTTATTTTCATATTGGCGGGGTCCTCTAAAAAAAATATCCTCATCTCCAATATCATGTCATTTTACTTATGACTCTAAAAAAGATATATCCTCATCTCAAAATGACTTGTCATTTTACTTATTAGTGCTCATCACCAGTCATAAATGAATTTACTCATTAGGCAATTGATTGATTTGGATCCATTTTGTCATCTTACAATTTTTCTTTCTCAAGAAACTTTTTTTTTAATAAATACGACCTCCTAATTGTCAATCTACATTCAGCTACTGTACATTCCATAACAAGATTCATCTGATCAGTAGAAGCTTTCGCCTACTCGTTTCTGCAGCCTTCTTCAGACTAGCACTGACTCGACGTAGATGGGGTAGTATCGGCAGCGCGGAAGTCTGAAGAAGCCTACAGAAACGAATAGGTGAAAGCTTACAAGGTAACACCAAATTGATTATGAAAAGATGACAATTTGTTTGAATACAATCATCTACATTACCTTAAAAATCCATTTAGAAAGTAAGCCGTGATTGCTTTAGAGAACGTAGCAACCAGGTAGGGTAGATTCCCGGTCTTTTGTAGCTCTTCTTTCCTTCTTCCGCACGAATTCAACCACATCCTTCCAATGGGGTTCGGTCCATACCATATGAAGCCGATCACCTGAAAAATGGAGGAAAGTATTCAGTTTAAATCGAGGGCAATACAATTGAGGGGCAGGGGAACAACTAGTCTGCCACACAGACTCATATCTGACACTTTAATCAATAACAGGTCTAGAGTGACAGAACGGCAATACACCAGACGAAGCCCTGTACTGTTTCCAGAAGAAGTGAAGATTAGATGCCAAAGGCTCTACAGACTACAGTGCATACTGAAACTAGTCTCACTACTTCAGACCCTATGCATTATGTGAAGACTTAGGGTCTGTGCCTGCAGACTAGAGGACAACTAGCCTATAATCTAGGCTGAGTTTGCAGCTTTTGTCTTTGCCTTTAAAATGAGCCTGATGCTCTAACACGAAACGTCAGCAATACATCTGATGCAGAAGACTACAGACCATGGCTGTGAAGCAGCTTGGCGGCTCATAATTCTATATACATGTTCTCTGGTGTTGCGTTACTTTTTTTTTGTATTGACGAGGATTCGATGCAGATTTTTCATAAGGAAAAACTGCCATTACACTGCCATTAGACATTTGTCGCAGCCAAGGTTCTTACATGTAGTCTTCTGCATCAGATGTATTGCTGACTTTTCGCGTAACTGCATTAGACTCTTATAGCAATGGCAAAGACAAACACTGCGGTTACAGCCTAGATTATAGGTTGGCTGCAAGGAAATAACCCCCCCCCCCAAGTTTGTTTGTGATATATCAGAAAGTGATAAAAGAGAGAACAGGAAAAAGGAAACAAAGGATAAAAGAACAATTCTGAAAAGAATCCTGATGAATATCATGGGCTGATGTACCAAATATGATTTCTTTAATCAATCCGTTGTTTTTGGTCTTTGTCTGACAATAATTGGTGAAAGATAAAATTGCAGAAAATTTGCTTTGCCTACACTCCTTGTGTGTATTGAGCTCTATTCCTATTTTTGAATACTAAAGATTACTATGGTGATTGATTACCATACAATTTGTAATCATTTGAGTGTCAGATGTGATGATTAATTGATACGCATTCTACAGATCCAGTTAAGCAAATGACGATATAACTGTCGAGAAATATTTCCGCTTGAGTGAGCACCACTTACTTTTGAAAAGTTGGTGAAAAATGATTTGCGCAGATCTTTGAAATAGTTATGCGAATAAAAGTAGACCTTAATCATGAAGAACACGTGGAATTTAGCTATTAAAATTGATTTAAAGATATCTTTTACCTTTTTAAACTTGTTTCCTTGCCTAAAACACTTCGAAGAGTGCATTGCGCCCCACCCCACTCCCCCACACACCGAGTCCATCGTGACGATATTTGCTTTACACTGAGCTGTGATTTACATGAAATGGCTTAGGCTTGATTTTCATATTGTTAATCATTGCCAAGCTTGGGAAAAGTGTGGAGAAACAAGTATTAAATGAAAAATGAAATGTAAAGCCACTTTAAATGATAAAAACCTAGTGAAAAGTGCTGGAGATGGCTGATATAAACTTTTGTTGAGATTCAGGTATGTCCTCAGATCCAGCTGTCACAAAAAGGTAGAGGTTGTGCTTACTAAGTGTTAAAATTTCAAATTTGGGCGGCAAAATTGTTACAAAATGCTTGAATGTATCTGTTTTATTTCAATTGGCTAAAAGTGCTAGGGAAATTTATGAGAAATGCTTCGCAGGGTAAGTTTGATTTCGCCCTTTCCCCTTGACACAGCGTGAAAACAAGCATTTCTGCGCAAACAGATTTCTGCGAGCTTTACAAAAATGGACAGTGCTCACTCAAGTGTAACCTTCTGTCAAAACTTTTACTTTCATTTGATAGATGAGACCCAAACCCATAATTATATGTGAAAAAATTACCCACATGTTGCATATTTCTAAATTCCCAGGGCGTTTTCAAAGTGTAAACTTTTTTTTGATACGCACTGTATAGAACGTTGGCATCACATTAGGCTAACCATAGTTGAACATGATTTTTATATACTGCAGTTCAGAATACAGGCCAACATCGTTTTCAAATGATCTTCCGCGAGACTGGGAATTTCATTTTTTGCTCCAAGCCTTGAAGAGTCAATAATGAAATTAATATTGAAGAGAATTTCAAAAGATCATTTGAACAAGATTTTATTTAAAAAAGACAAAATTATTAAATACAAATACCTGACATGCAATGGTAGATATTATGACTCCAAGAATGCCCATTCTGATTTACTGGTACTTTCTGGTATATTATATCACAAAGACCTGGTGAAAAGTGGGAAATATACAAAAGAATAACGTCTGTAATAGAAAAAGAATTATGTACAATTGATATTCTGCTCTACATACAATTATGTAAATAAAAAGTAGTTTTTTTTAACAAGTCAGAGCTTCCGAGTTAACACACATCAACAACAATTTTAAATACCCAAAACAGCAGTGATCTTTAATACAGATTGTCAGTCAAATAAGACATGAAAAAGAAATGAGAATGATAAGAGGATAAACACACATCTATGTAGACCATGTTTTTGGTTCACAGAATCACTTTGAAAGCTTACAAATACTATAATTCTTTAAATATTGTTCCTATTTATGTAGGCTACACACTACCTGCAAATTTAGCAGTCTAAAGTAAAAGGTCAGAACACAAACATATCAAAATCATAGTTAATAGTAGAATTATACACAGTAATGCACTTACATTTATGAAGGCTAGTAGTACTACTTTAGAATTAACGAGACTTCACTTGAAATGCTTGCAACTTTTGTGTGCAAGCACTATTTAAGAAAGAACTACCGTGGAATTCAGAAATATTCTTCTGATATTTATAAAGTGATCTGTAAATATGGACTAGCGTCACTAACTCTTTTATAAATGGTCCTTATGCAAATATTTGTCAACGTTATTTAGCTGACCTAGATAGGATACACCTGCTATTTAACAAAATGAAACTTCTTTCAAGAAGATTTCAGACAAAAGAAAAGCATCATTTCAGGAAAGAAAAGAGAGAGAGAGAAAAAAATTATATAAAGGTCATTTTTTTTAATACCGGTATACACTTCAGTGAAAATAAACAATCAGAGATTGATTATCATTATAATCACGGAATACTTCCTGCAGAGTAGAAAAGGACAGACTTTTGAATATGATGAATTATTACTATCAAGATTATTATTGTAACCCAATTTCTCTGAATGATATCATAGTTCTCTCTATTCATATCAAAGCATGTATATGTACCTCACCTGTACATTTCATTGTTATTTAGAATGGACAGTCTAGCAATGTAATTTAACATAAACCTCCTTTTTTTATTACAGAGTGTATTGTACAGAGGTGCATGTATTGTTTTTAATTAAGTTTTTGCCTGACTTTTCAAATAAATGTAATTCTTCTTGCATCCTCCTGAAATAAAACATGAACTTTAAAAATAGCATTTATGCGACTTGTTAGAATTCAATGAAAGCCTCACGATCATATTTCTACACAAGGTGGTTCATGAACCACAAGTCTCGCCTGATTTCGTGATCAATAAAAGATGCATTATGATCTTTTGACCCCTAGAGCTTATCATCCTCAAGAACACATGTGCGGTATTACCCAAGATCATTTGTAACGAGTATATGAACACAACTGATGCAGATATAAAGAAATGTGAGCAAGTTGAACAAAAACTTGAAAAAAGGATACATGACCTCATATCATTTTACCTTCAACCCTTAGATGACCTTTGACATCATCATCCTCTTCAACGCAAATGTAGTATTACCCAAGGATCATTTGTAACAAGTGTGGACATAACTGATGCAGAAATAAAGAAAAAAAATGCAATTTGAACAAAAACTTGACATTTTGACCCCTAGATGACCTTTGACCCCATCATCCTCAACAACACACATATGGTATTACCCACTACCAAGTACATGTATGAACATACCGGTACATATAATTAATGCAGAAATAAAGAAATGAGACTAATTGAACAAAAACTTGACCTTTTGACCCCTAAATGACCTTTGACCCCACCTTCATCAACAACACGCATGTGGTATTACCCAATGATCATTTTCCGCAAATGTGATTAAAATAGATGCAGAAATAAAGAATGAGAGCTAATTGAACAAAAAAAAAAGGAAGAACATGACCTTATATCATTTGACCTTTGAACCCATCATTCTCATATGGTCACATGCAGTATTACCATAATTGATGCAAAAATAAAGAAATGAGAGCATGTTGAACAAAAACTTAAACATTTTCAAACAAACCAACAGGAAAAGCGATTACTAGATCTCTATGTAGGTCTCTACCAAACATCGTTAAGGCGAGGCAAAAAGTAAAAATATATCAGGAATAATGATAGTACTACATCATTGGTTCTCTCATAATCTCATTTCCAAATCACTGCATTGTGTATACATATTTATTTGTAAGGTTTGTAAAATAAAAACACTCATACTACTCATTAATTTTAGAACAATCCTATCATACTAGTATATATTTCAGTGTTACAAAAATAAAAATAATCTATATTCAGATCAACTCTGGAGCACTTGGACTTTCAGAGGGTGAAGATTGAAAAAAAATAGAAATAGTTGTTTACTTATGTGATTAATGTGTTTGTTTACATAATTAATTGTACATTTTGACACTGACAGGTAAAGAAGATTGTGAGAGAAATGTCTCTTGGCCTGTACAATCAATTAAGCTAGCTTCAACTTGTTCTGTAGTCTTATTTTTTTAACAATATATATGTAGATAAAAGCCAAAATACCTGTTAACAAATAGTTGCTCATCAAAGTTCAACTTTTAATTAATTTACTCAGTCATAATAATAAAATTTAAAAAAAAACAGATAATATAATCCCACACCCTCCCCATAAAATGATCAGACTAGTATCTTATCATCATGATATTTTCAAATAAAAACATAGGCCTAAGGTAATAATGAGAGTGAAGAGAGGGGCAAAAATACAAGGAAATGAGTTATACTACTACAAAGTTCATCCCTGATCATTCATAATTATTAGTAGACCCTAACAGTTACCTTATCAAAGTAATCTTTCCCCTAAATTTTTAGTATGACACACTGCCCAAAGTCTGCACAGTGCCCCTATTCTGCACAAACATCTGCACAATCTTGATGATAAAAGACACAGCGCCCACAAACTTAAACATTATCACACCTGCAATACATAAACAGATTCATTTCATTTACGATCCAAGCAAAAAAAAACATTGAATTTCAGGCATTTCATTCATGATTGTAAATAAGGCCTAACCGTTACGTGAGCCAAATCAAAAAGACAAAATGAAGCCTTAATGAAATAATATTATACAATTTTTAATGAAAGTCTGAAGATGCAAGAATATTTGTCTTATACGAGAGTGTGCCTGGGGCTCTGGACCGTCAACCGGGCCGAGGTGGATCATGACCGTGATCGAAGCTTGGCCACCACTTGTCTCTCGACTTGGGCAACATCGCATGACATGCCTAGCTTGGTCAATTTCCACGGGAGCGGGCCGGGGCGGTGTACCCGGACATTTCGATAGGTCCTGCAGCTGCAGCGTATCAATCATACTGCTTCTAATCAGTTTCATTTATGATTAACAAGTCGATTCAACAAGGGTACATCACATCAGAAAGAAAATTTGCACTATCGACAAAACTAAGTCACACCGATAACGGCAGAAACATAGTACTAAAAAATAAGCCTAATTTGTCTCACCCAAGCCAGGCCAGGCACCCTTCCTCTTGAAAATCATTCATCAAAACATATCCCACAATGCAATGCATCCAATCCAAAAGCGCGCCACCTATTTCATGATCACATGCATGCTGCTTTTTCATGGCTGCCTTGTCTCTGTGTGAAATCCCAATTGGACATCAAAATCTGTCTTGCAAATTTGGTTGTAAGTATAAATAAGGCCATTAATTCTTTATGAATATTGTAGAACAGATGTTCCCAACAAATAAAATAACAAATTTTTAAGTTTTTGCAGGTATTTAATGAGATAAATTAATTTGAAAACATGATTTTGACATGAACTTGTTTGATTGCAATTTGCAGAATGCAGTGCATCATGCATGGCTTGTGTAATTAATTGTAATGCAATTTGTACTTTGGTAAAATTAAAGTAGGGCCTAGAGACCCATTCCCCTAATTCAAAATTTGTATGTATCGATGCCATTCGGTATGGTAACTTAAAGGTCACGCTGATTACGGTATTAGTGTTTTATTTTTATTCAATTAGAATTTAAATAGTCTGTCCGCGCTGTCTGAGAAATGATAAATTATGTTTTCCTTACTTTAACGTTAGCTTGGAAAGCTTTGGAATTGGAGTTTTTTTTCTTGAGAAATTCTAATCTTTGATATTAGTTAATAATAGCTCACGTTAGAGTCAGTCAAAAATGAAATAATACATTACGTTTTACTTTTGGGCTAGACTATCCTGATTTTTGTTTGTTCTAATTAACATTAATTTAAAATGAAATGAGTGAGCAAACGTTGAAAGCAATATGTTTTACAGGAGATGATTGAGTTGAATTTCAATTTTTAGAATTTCTTGCTTGATTTCAGTGCATATATGCTCACTCTGCCTTATATTGCCCATTATCATGATTATTACCTTCCTTGCTGAGCTCACAGAGAAAGGAAGTTGGATGGGGGACGAAAATCCAATCCGAGATTAGAAAATACAAAGTGACCGTACCATTTTGTTGAGTTAACGGATAAAGGATGTTTTAATGCAGAATGAAAATAAAAGGCCTATATCCAATCCAAGAAGAGAAAGTGAAGAGGTGCTTTGGAGTCATGCTTTGCTGAGCCCAACGCATACACACGCAAGCTTGAAGAATCAGATCATCCCAAATTTAGGATCAGCTTCAGGGTCCGCAGAACAGTTTTCAAAGTGGGGGGGGGGCTGACCATGCTAAAAATCACAATTATATGGTCATTTTTATGTTTTTGTACACGGTTTTGGAAAAAGTGGGGGGCTATAGCCCCCCGGTTCCGCGCGGCCCCTGAGCTTGCAGTGACAACAGTCTGTGTTCATTGAGCAGGGTTGGCCAATTTGCCACGCCCTTTTGAGACAACGGGGTCCGGGTGGGCTTTTCTCAAAGGATGAGTTGAGGGAGGGGAGTCAAATTAAAGCACCTTTTTAAGACAACTTAATTTTTTACTTAAAGGAGAATGAAACCATTGGAACAAGAAAGCTTGTGTGAAAAGAGAAAAATCATAGAAACAGATCAACAAAAGTTTGAGAAATATCGGACAAATAATGAGAAAGTTATGAGCATTTGAATATTGCGATCACTAAGGCTATGGAGATAGCAAATTGGCAATGCGACAAAGATGTGTGATGTCACTTGTGAACAACTCTCCCCATTACTTTAGTATATATTTCACTTGAATTGCCTCTTTTATCACATCTATCCATAGATCATGTGATACTTCTACATGAGGGCATGTAATACCTATTTTTTTAAGAATACATCATGGATAAAGAGTTTGTATCATCATATGAAAAAGCAAAAAGAGACATTTTGAGGGTATTTTATAGTCCACCAAAGGGAAAGTTGTTCATCAGTGACATCACACATCCTTGTCGCATTGCCAATGGGAGGATCTCCATAGCATAAGTGATTGCAATATTCAAATGCTCATAACTTTCTCATTATTTGTCTGATTTTTCTCAAACTTTCTTTATTCTTATTCTTTGATTTTTCTGTTTCTACACAAGCCTATTTGTTCCAAAGGTTTCATTGCACACTGTTCACTGACTGACTGAGTGGTTGCAATTGAGGTGTTATGAGGGAACCCATCTTGTAAGCCATTCACTAATTTTGTATTTTATTTATAAAGAAATACAGTATTTCTTTTAAAAATACAAAAGTAATGATAAAAAAGATACAATATTCTATTTTTTTTCTTTCCTTTCTCATGATGTGAAACAACGTTTGATTTCTTCTTGAATATATGGGATTGCCATTGTTGCAACATATTGTTATTCAATGAAGAGCTTCATTTTTTCAAATCTGCAGAAAATAAAATTGTGTAGTTTGAATATATTTCATTTAAAAAATATATTTGAAATATTCCCTCTTTGATATTATAAACTTAAGAATAAATACAAAAGAAATTCATGTAGTGAGGGTGTGATATATAAACTTTCTCATTTCTACATCTAGTGTTTTTTTTTAAATAAGCAATCTATCTTTCTAATTTCACTTTCAATAGGCCTACTGATGAAACTTTCAGTGTTTTGCTCATTTTTTTGACATTTCTCTATTCAAAATTTTCAATTCCACTTCTTTTTTTTTGGGGGGGGGGGTGGACTTGCCCTTTAAAAGGGAAAGTCACCCTGACAAAAACGTTTTTTGTAAATATATTAGGCCTATAACAAATGATAAGAACATTGGTGATGGTTTGAAGAAAATCCATCAAAGAATGAAAAAGGTTATTTTAATTTTTGTCTCACCTGCGAAGCAAAGTGAGACTATAGGCGCTGCTTTTCCGACGGCGGCGGCGTCAACATAAAATCTTAACCTGAGGTTAAGTTTTTGAAATGACATCATAATTTAGAAAGTATATGGACCTAGTTCATGAAACCTGGCCATAAGGTTAATCAAGTATTACTGAACATCCTTTTAGAGTTTTATGTCACATGACCAAGGTCAAAGGTCATTTAGGGTCAATGAACTTAGACCATGTTGGAGGAATCAACATCAAAATCTTAACCTGAGGTTAAGTTTTTGAAATGTCATCATAACTTAGAAAATATATGGACCTAGTTCATGAAACTTGGACATAAGGTTAATCAAGTATCACTGAACATCCTGCTTGAGTTTCATGTCACATGACCAAGGTCAAAGGTCATTTAGGGTCAATGAACTTTGGCCGAATTGGGGGTATCTGTTGAATTCCCATCATAACTTTAAATATTTATGGATCTGATTCATGAAACTTGGACATAATAGTAATCAAGCATCACTGAACATTTTGTGCAAGTTTCAGGTCTCATGATTAAGGTCAAAGGTCATTTAGGGTCAATGAACTTTGGCCGAATCGGGGGTATCTGTTGAATTACCATCATAACTTTGAAAGTTTATTGGTCTAGTTCGTTAAACTTGGACATTAGAGTAATCAAGTATCACTGAACATCCTGTGCGCATTTCAGGTCACATGACCAAGGTCAAAGGTCAATGAACTTTGGCCGAATTGGGTGTATCTGTTGAATTACCATCATAACTTTAAAATTTTATGGATCTAATTCATGAAACTTGTACATAAGAGTAATCAAGTATCACTGAACATCCTGTGCGAGTTTCAGGTCACATGATCAAGGTCAAAGGTCATGTAAGGTCAATGAACTTTGGCCATGTTGGGGTATTGTGTTGAATAACCATCATATCTCTGTAAGTTTATTGGTCCAGTTCATAAAAAGTGGACATAAGAGTAACCATGTATCACTGAACATCTTGTGTGAGTTAGGGTAGAACAAGTCAGCACTGCTGCTATATTGAACCGCGTGATGCGGGTGAGACGGCCAGAGGCATTCCACTTGTTTGATTTGTGACGTCATATTTGAGTAGCGTTCCCACATATCGTATTGTACAAAATCAATGAAATGTAATTTTCTCAGGAAAATGAAAATAGTTTTTATAGTACCTTCAGTATATCAATAGACATATAATTTTTAGCTCATCTGCCCCGAAGAGCAAGATGAGCTCATGCCGTGGCGTAGCGTCCGTCGTCTGTCGTCCGTCCACAATTTCAAAATGCTACTACTTCGCCATTTCAAGTCTGATTTCAATTCTATTTGCTTTATATGATAGCACTAGGTGGGGCATTCAAAACTTCTACATGTACACAGAATTTCGAAATTTATTAAATATGCTAATTTATGCGCATTTTTCAAAATTCACAAAAAATGCTTCTTCTTTATTTTTCGACCGATTTTGATTTTTTGCTTCCATCTGGTAGAGCTTCATGAGGTGCACCAAACTTCTAGACAGAATTTTGAAATTTTGACCAGAACAATTTTTATGCTAATTTATGCGAAATTAATTTATGCATATATTTTTAAAAATTCACATAAAATGCTTCTTCTTTATTTGTTGACCGATTTTGATTTTTTTTTCTTCCATCTGGTAGAGCTTCATGAGGTTCACCAATCTTGTAAGCAGAATTTTGAAATTTTGACTAGAACAATTTTTATGCTAATTTATTTGAAATGAATTTATTCATATTTTTGAAATTTCACATGAAATGCTTTTTCTTCTTTAATTGTTGACCGATTTTTACTTTTTTTCTCCTGCCATCTTGTAGAACTGTATGAGGTTCACCAAACTTTGACACAGATTTTTTGAAATTTTCAGTAGAAAATTACTTATGTTAATTTATGCGAAATTTATTCAGAAATCACAGAAAATGCCTCTTCTTTATTTGTTGACAGATTTTGATATTTTTTCTTCCTTCCGGTAGAACTTCATAAGGCCCACCAAACTTCTACACAGAATTTTGAAAATTTTCAGTAGAAAATTATTTATGCTAATTTATGCAAAATGTATTCATAAATCACAGAAAATTCCTCTTTTTCTTAATTTGTTGACAGATTTTGATTTTTTTTCTTCCATCTGGTAGAGCTGCATGAGGTTCACCAAACTTGTACACAAAATTTTGAAATTTTGTCTGGAAAATTATTTATTCTAATTTATGCAAAATTTATTCATGAATCACAAAAAATGTTTTTTCTTCATCATTTGTTGATCAATTTCAGTTTTGTTTGCTTTATATGATAGCTCGAGGTGGTGATACAATATTTAAACATAGAATTTTGAAACTCATTGAATCTGCTATTCATATATTTTCAAAACTCACAAAAATTGCTTACTTATTTGTTGATTGATTTTGGTTATTTTTGTTCCATCTGAGAGCTACATTAGGTTCACCAAGGTTCTACACAGAGTTAAGAAACTTTGACTAGATAATAATTGATACTTAATTCATATGAAATTTATTCATACATCACAAAAAATGCTTCTATGTCATTTCTTCATCAATTTCAATTCTATATCCTCAATTTATGTCACCAATATAATTCACTACAGTGTCAACTGGGCTGAAATTAAAATTGTGTTAAATTGTGTTGCGAGATGCCGGATGAGCTCCACATCATTGATGTGCTAGTTATAATTTTACACCTGCTCCTGTACGAAATAAAAAATGAGTCATCACAAACTATTAAAAATTTAGGCATTTGATATTACGTAACATAAGGACAGCTGCTCTTTAATGATGCCACAAATAAAGCACTATATTCAAATGACTTTCTTAGTCTTTGATGCATTTTTACCAAACCCTCATTAATATATTTTATTACCGGTATTTTTCTGGCATTTTCACAACAAACTTTTTGTCAGGGTAAACTTCTCCTTTAATCAAGGACAAGTTCACCCCAACGAAACCTTGATTTGAATAAAAAGAGAAAAATCAAACAAGCATAACACTGAAAATTTCATCAAAATCGGATATAAAATAAGAAAGTTATGGCATTTTAAAGTTTCACTTTCACATAACTGTTATATTCACATCCTGGCTGGTATGCAAATGAGGAGACTATGACGTCATCCACTCACTATTTCCTTTGTATATTATTTTATTTCGTAATTCTCCTGGAGAAATTACAGGAGATCCCGCTGCGCATGCGCAGTCATTACGTTCGCAGCATTGTTTTGGCAGTCATTTTCCGCCATTTTGGGTAAGACAAAAATTGTTTTTTCTTACCCTTCTTTGAGTTGGTTGCTGGAATTATTGTGCTAGAACTTTTTTCTTTACCAACCTCCTTCTAACATCGACTTTTGTTCCGAGTTGGAGTACTTCCTGTCGGAAATCAGATCATGAATCGTGATCTCTTGAATGTGGATACCAGCCCGCCGGCGACTCAGTCGCAGCGGAGTGCGGTTTCTCCACCGGGCCAG
Source organism: Lytechinus variegatus (assembly GCF_018143015.1). Classification (NCBI taxonomy): domain Eukaryota; kingdom Metazoa; phylum Echinodermata; class Echinoidea; order Temnopleuroida; family Toxopneustidae; genus Lytechinus; species Lytechinus variegatus. Next base: position 8,349,809 of record NC_054744.1, read on the forward strand.
ACGCCGGCGAAGCCGGGCGCAGGGACCCGTTCCACGAGCCAGCAACCAGCTTCGCACGATAAAGGAGATATCAAATCTCCGTCGGGCTCTTCGGGCATAGGTACCGATATGGCACTATTGAAAGCCAAGCCCAATAAAATTGTCAAGAAACATAAAGACAAAGGAGATATTAAATCTCTGCCTGGCTCTTCGGGCTTAGGAGCCGATATGGCACCATCATCAAAAGCCAAGCCAAAAAAGAATAAACCATCTCCCTCAACTTCAAACTCTGAGTTTGAGGAGAGACTTACTAAATTGGAATCGCTTTTGACTAAAGCACTTGAGAATCAGGCCACCCGTTATCAAGATAGTGCCCCTTCTGAGGCCGAGTCTTTTTACGATGATAATAATTATGGCTATGATGATCAGAATTCTCAGTTTCACGCAGGTCAGGTCCATGTGACCAATGTCAGTGATGACTATTCACAAGCACCAGATTTCGAGAGTGGGGAAGGTGAATGTGATGTGGGCCAAGGCCCAAGCATTCCGGCATTAGCCGCTAAGTTTGCCCAGCCCCAAGAGATGGGACAAGCAATTGATGATAATCTAGCGATGTCTGCATCGTATTTACTCTCCAACAAGTTGGGTGAAAAGGCTCTTGAGGAGTCTTTGGACAAATACCCCCCACCCACCAATTGCCCCTTGGTCGATGTGCCAAGAGTTAATGGTCCCATTTGGGACAAACTAAAACAAGTAACTAGACAAAGAGACCTGCAACTACAAAAAATTCAACGTTCACTAACCAGAGGTTTGACAGCATTTTTGCAATCTTTAGACCCGGGGAATATTTCTGAAGCCCAACAAGATTGCCTCGCTTTGCTCAGCAATGCCAATTTTGAGCTAAATTGCACTAGGAAACGTCTTATCAGACCTGATATGAATATGAAGTTTACACCATTGTGCAAATCTTCCCAAGTGGGCAAGTTCTTGTTTGGAGATGATCTTGCTAAGCAAGTGAAAGACCTGAGTGAGCAACAAAAGGCAGCTGCAGGGATGATGAGAGGTCAATTAAAGGACAAACAATTCAAGACTCACTCATATCACCCATATGCCAGGAATAAAACCAGTACCCGTGAATTGGGATGGGCGCAATCAGCCCAACATGATTTGTGGTCAGGCAACCCAGAGGGTCCTTTTTTAGGGCAGCCCCAGTGGGAAAGACGCAAGAACAAGGGTCAAGACCAGTGGCAGAACCCAGGCTCGCAGAGCAGAATGCCTTCCCACAGCCCCTTTCCCCCAAAGCAGGGTGCACCTTGGAAGAAAACAAAGTAACTACTTCTGCTGAAGAGGTGAGTTTACTTAATGATTATTCAAAGTTTCCTATTGGTGGCCGACTGAGGCATTTTGTAAACAATTGGAGAAAGATTACTTCTGATCACGTTATCTTATCAGCTGTTGAAGGGTACAAATTAGAATTTGAAAATGTATCTATTAAACCATATCGTTCACTACCCCCACGCTGTTTTCACATCAGGACAGCTGAAGTAATTAAAATCAATCAAGAAATTATACATTTACTTGAGAAAAGGGTGATTGAACAGTGCTCCCATGAGAAGGGAGAGTTTGTGTCCAACATTTTTACTCGGCCCAAGAAAAATGGTGGGCTAAGAGTTATTCTGGATCTTTCTGACCTGAACAAGTATATGAGCTATCAGCATTTTAAGATGGATAGCATACATACAGCAACACAATTAATGTCAGAAAATTGTTTTCTTGCCTCAGTGGACCTCCGGGATGCTTATTTTTCGGTCCCAGTTCACCCTTCAGATAGAAAGTACTTAAGATTTATTTGGCAAGACACTCTTTTTCAATTCACTTGTTTACCAAATGGTTTGAGTACTGCACCACGGCTCTTTACCAAAATTTTGAAACCAGTGTTCGCCACACTGCACCAAGCAAATCACATCTTAGTGGGTTACCTTGATGACACCATCATTATTGGTAACAATAAGGCCAAAGTACACAAGGCAATTGATGCTACGGTTAGCCTTTTATCACAGCTTGGGTTTGTTATTCACCCTGATAAGTCGGTACTCAAACCATTACAGGAACTTACCTTCCTTGGCATGCTTGGATTTGTACTTAATTCAGTGAATATGTCCATTACACTTCCTTCTGACAAGGTAAATGAAGTTAAAAAGTGTTGCTCAGACCTCCTCCAAACTAACTTGCCTAGTATTAGAGCAGTCTCCAGAACAATTGGGAAAATTGTAGCAACATTCCCTGCTGTCCAATATGGTCCGCTTTTCTATCGGGCTTTAGAATCAGACAAAATTGTAGCACTGAAAATTAACAAGGTCATTTTGATAGGCCCATGCAACTTTCGCAGGCAGCTCGGTACGATCTTGAATGGTGGATAGCAAACCTGCACATTGTATACTCGTCTATTCTGAGAAAAGAACCGGACCTGGAGTTGTACTCCGATGCAAGTGGTTCGGGATGGGGAGCTAAGTGTATGGAGCTAAATTCTAGCACAGGTGGGCGATGGAATGCCGAGGAGCTTGTCAAGGCTAAGAATAATGAGATTAATTATCTTGAGTTACTGGCAGCCTCTCTCGGACTAAAGTCCTTTTGTACATCTATGAAAAATGTCCATATCCTACTACGCATAGATAATGTAACTGCAGTTACCTATCTCCAGCATATGGGGGGTACTAGATCATGCAGTTGCAATGAAATTGCAAATACAATCTGGAAATGGTGTTTAGAGAGAAATATTTGGCTGTCTACTTCCTATATTCCAGGCAAGCTAAACGTAGAAGCTGACAAGCTGTCTCGGAAATTCAATGATAGGACAGAGTGGACACTGGATAAGCAAGCTTTTAACCAAATTACTCATTACTTTGGCTCCCCAGATATTGACTTATTTGCATCTCGACTGAATAATCAATTGCCAAGGTATGTCTCTTGGCTACCTGATCCTAGTGCATTCTCGGTTGATGCATTCTCCCCAAACTGGGCCAAGTTTAATTTTTATGCCTTCCCACCATTCTGTCTCATACCAAGTTGCTTGCAGAAAATTCTGAATGACAAAGCTACGGGCTTACTAGTTGTCCCAAATTGGCCCTCACAGTCTTGGTTTCCCTTGCTCCACATTATGACAGTAGGGAAACCTGTAGAAATTAAGAGGAGAAAAGGGTTACTAACTCTACCTTTCTCAAATGTCACTCACCCCTTTTGGGATCGCATTGATCTATTATGTTGCAGGATCTCCGGAAACCTTTCAAGAGACTGAATAAAAAGACTACGGAGATCATAATGTCTTCATGGAGAGACTCTACTAAAAATCAATACTGTATCTACATAAGAAAATGGAAAAATTTTTTGTTTGGACAAAGGTTGGAATTATGTTCAATCATCAGTAGAAAATTTATTGGAGTTCCTTACAAGTTTGTTTGAACATGGAGCTGGTTATAGTACCTTGAACACTGCAAGAAGTGCTTTATCTACATTTTTAGTTTTAGATGGTCCTTTTACGGTGGGAACTCATCCTTTAGTGCACCGTTTTATGAAAGGAACCTTTCAACTTCGACCACCCAAACCCAGGTACACTCATATCTGGGACGTTAAATTGGTGTTGAACCATTTAAGGAAGCTAGCACCTGCGAAAACCCTTAGCCTCAAGCTTTTGAGCCTGAAACTTGTCACCCTCTTGGCACTAACCTCAGCGCAGCGGGTGCAGTCGCTTCATCAGTTAAACATTGAGCAAATGACTCTTAAAGATAGTGGAGCTACGTTTTGGTTTGGTCAACTACTAAAACAAGACAGACCAGGACATATCACCGGAGATATGACGTTGGAAGCTTACCCTCTAGATAAACGACTGTGTGTACTTCATTATCTAAAACATTATATTCGAAGAACAGAACGTTTGAGGGGATCAGAAAAATTCCTTTTCATCAGCTTTGGATCAGAAAAGTGACTTCTCAGCCTCCTTGTTAGGCAGTGCCTCATCCTCGGTTGTATAGAGGTATTATGTTTTGTGCACACCAGGGTTGTGACTTGGTGTAATTTTGGTATCAAATATGCCTCCTGAGCTTTGAAATCTCCTGTAATTTCTCCAGGAGAATTACGAAATAAAATAGAAAGATTAAATGAGAACAAAGTTTGAAATTTAATATTTATTTTATGAGTAATTCGGAGGGAGAGATTACAGGCCCTCCGCTCCCTCCCATTACTCTAAGGCAAAATTAGTTCTAACTTGTTCTCATCTTAGTTTAATCTTTCTTGCTGTTTTATCAGGAGTCATATTTGATGCTTTGAATGATGACTGCGCATGCGCGGGCGGGATCTCCTGTAATCTCTCCCTCCGAATTACTCATAAAATAAATATTAAATTTCAAACTTTGTTCTCATTTAATCTTTCTATTATATGAAATGTTCTAATTTTCTCCTCACTGTCAAGTGATACAATGATTAATTTCTCCCTGAACATGTGAAATTGGCATTGTTTAATACTATATAGTTCATTCAAGTTGGTCCTTATTGTCAAATTTATAAAATATGAAATATTGTATAATTCAAACAATAAAGGACAAAAGAAATAGTGAGTGATGGACATCGACTGACTCACCTAGTTGTGCAATGTGCGTATCACTGTTTTGTGAAAAATAAGTAAAACTTTAAAATGTCATAACTTTCTTATTTTACATCCGATTTTGATGAAATTTTCAGCACTATGTTGGTTTGATTTTTCTCTATTTATTCAAGTCTGCATTTTCCTGGGGTGGACTTGACCTTTAACTATATTCCTTTATATTTTGCATTTCAGTATACCTGTGACGCACTCAGCCAGTGAAGGATGGCTAGTCCGGATCCAGTTCAGGAGGAAATGGGAGACATCCTATCGGCCTTCGGAATCCCAGACCTAGCCAAGCACATCGTCCCTATCCCATTGCCTCCACTGGACGTCGATGACGAGGAACCAACGGGTGGATCCAGGGGGGATCCAGAGGGGGAGGACCCGGAGAAGGATCATCCAAAGAAGGAGGAGGAGGAAGCAGAAGGTGGAGACACCAGCAAGGATAGAGATGAGGATGAAGGAGATGATGATCAAGATGAGGGTACCAAAGCACAGGAAGCGGAAGAAATAACGGATGACAAAGGTAAATGGGAGTTTGGTTCGGTGATGTCAAGTTCTGTGTTGATAATGTTGAGTATTGTTCTTAGTCATTCCAAGATGGGAATCGGAATCATGTTCTAGCGGTCGTAGGTTCCCAGATGGTCCAGGAGGGACTTTGTATCATTTCTTTACGACTGTAGCCTGATGGAAAAGAAATGATATCTAAACTTTGCCCGATATTTGGTAGAATTTTTCTTATTGCACTTCCATACTTTGAGAGAAGTAATGCATTGGTTTGGCTTCATGTTATTCCAAATATAGGTGCAGAGACCCTCTTTTTGATATTGAAGTTCTGTCCGTGGTTGTTCCAATTTGTCGAATTGCCAACTCGTCTACTAACATTTGGTCTATCATCAGTTCATCTACTCACCTTATGGTCTACTTTCACTTAGTCTAATGCCTTTTCGTCTTATAACCAGATGGTCCAATAGCCATTTAGTTCATATACCAATTGGTGTCATGAAACTAAAGTGTTAATTGTGCAAAATGAATGAAAGGAAAATTGGTATTGGACAAACTGGTTATTAGACGAATTTGTAAAAGATGAACTGGTGATTAGACGAAGTGATGATTGGACCAAATGGTTATTGGATCATATGGTTCAAACAAAATGTTGATGGACGGAATGGCTTTAGACTAAATGAAGGTAGACCGTGTGGTGAGTGGACGAGTTGGCAGTGGATGAATTGGCAATTTACCGTCTGTACAACATCATAAACTAAATGGTATAGAAAGTTAGAAACCAAATTTTATGCACACTGCTATTTAATCATGATCCCAGACATTTGCAGAAAGAGATGTTGGCATAAATGTGGGTCCGTGTTCTGGGAAAAGGCATGATTGAAAGATCATAACATTGAAGCAAAAATAGTTAGATGAGGCTAAAATTTGGGTGTATAAATGGAACAGGCATACATCAAACATTTGGGGGTGGTGCCAGATGGAGGGGGGCAGGGGTGAATGCCTCCTCCCCCATGATTTTTAAAGTACCAGTAGTAAAAGTAAAGAAAAAGAGGAGAGAAAAAAAAATGAATGAGAGAGGAGTATAAAAAAGAGAGGTTTGAATTATGTTTCTCGATACAATGCGTCTGACAAAAAGCAAAACCAAGAATCATTGATGATTTATCATAACTTAATCACAAGAACAATGCACAAATGACCTATCATTTTAAGTTTGTCAGGACCTCCTATTTCTTCTGATATAATCGAGATGATTGTCCATACATGCATTAGTGTGTTAAAACAATTTGAAGAAAGGATACCAAGAAGTCACTTAGCAGATGGTATCTGAATTTCAAAAAAGAAAATCACATTCATAGAAAGTTCAATAACTGCCCTTTGATTAGACACCTCAATCACAGTAAATGGTCTAGAAATATCAAAGTTCTGTTTCTTTGAAATAATACTTCCATTATTTCCATTATTAAAAACAATTTTTTTTCACCGATTCTCTACCGTAGTTATGCTCAATGAACTAATGACTTCATGAAAAAAAAGGAAAAATTAAAATCCATATTTTATTGTTCAAAATGAAATCTAAAATATAAATACTCTCAAAATTCTTTTTGCCCAATTGATCGTGGGCCCGGCAGCCACTGTGCAGTGCCAGATCGACGTAGCAGCTAATCATCAGTTCGTCTATGACCATTTTGTCTCATAACCAGTTGGTCTAATATCCGTCTTATTTTCATTCATTTTGCCCAATTGATACTTGGTCCACTATTAAAGACCAAATGGTATATGGACTCCTGTCTGTATGGACTAAATGAGTATTGGGCCAGCTGGTTATAAGATAAAATGATGAGTGGATGAAACGCAGTTGGATCATGTGGATAGTAGACAAACTTATGATAAACCAAATGATAGGAGACGAGTTGGTAATTGGACAAAGTAGCATTAGACCAATTGGAAATAAACCGATAAATTAACATTTATTTTCATTCATCAAATTATGAAGTTTTCCTTATTAATTCTTGCAGAGAATCCTGAAGAAGATATGGCAATGGAGACTGATGAAGGTACAGACAGCATTACCGATGTCAGCCAAAATGAAGATGAAGCTCCTTCTCAAGATAGAAAAATAGAAACCTCCATGAAGCAACCTCAAAAGGCTGTCCCTGATCTTGGTCTGAAGCAGAGTGTAGCATCCCTTCATGAGGATGAGACAGGCGCCCAAAAGACCTCCTTGATTAAGGAACTTCTGAAGTCCACTTCCAAACCAGTAATGACGTCCCGGCTTCAAGGTGATCTTCACCCTCCAGATACATCTCTTGATGTTCCTGAGGAACCAGACATGGAGGACAACCCAGAGTCTCTGACATCGGTAGATGAGTTTAACTCGTTTCTTGATCGCCATAAGGAGAGTCGTGAACTGAGGGCAATGAAGCTGGCAATGTTGGAAAAGACTAACAGTGTTGCTACGTACCAGTGTCCAGTTCTCACCAAGGAGCAGATGAAAGTCCTTGACATGGATAACACGACTTTCCAGTGTCCTGGTTGCAATGACACGTACCTCTTCAAGGCGAGCCTGGATGCCCATCTGAATCGTAGGACAGTCCTGGTGACATTTCGCTGCAAATTTTGCACAGGGAGAAAAAATCTTGTCTTCTACAACAAGTGCACGTTTCTTGCTCACCTGCATTACCATAACGCGCCTGAAAGTGACATAGAAAACATTAAATCACAAGCTTCCATTAGTCCTGTGAATGCCCTGGCCTGTTTGAAGGCATATACGATGCTGACAGCACCAGAGAAGAAAAAGGTAACCACCAATAAATCTAGTGTTGTGAGCCATGCTGCTTTGAAGAATCCATTAACACCATCTATTACACATAGCACCACAACATCAAAACAGTATGACACACCTCCAAGTGCAGTAAAAACTCAAGTGATTACTAGTAATAAAGCGAGAACTGTTGTTTTGCACCCTAAAAATACAAATCAATTACAATTAGTTCAAAAAGATGGCCAAACTTCTTATTTGTGTATGGGATGTAATGTGAGGTATGAGAAGATGATCCATCTGAGTAGTCATTTAGGCAGGTCTGATCATGTACCAAAGGCGAAGTATGGACACAAAGCTTGTCTTCACCAGTGTAATGTCTGCAAATTGCTTTTGGGCAACACCTGTAAGCTCAAAATGCACAGCCTCATTCATAATGACCAAATAAAACCAATGCCCTGTCCAGAGTGTGGTTGCTTGTTCACTGATCTCAAATCGCTCTTGATTCATCAGAACGATGGATGTCTTCATTGGATGACGCGGCCACTCTTCAAGTGCTGCTTCTGCAACAAGTACGCCACCACCTTCGCGGGATTGGTGAAACACTTTGAGCAGTGCCATGTTGAGTCTTTCTTCAAGTGTCCCCTCTGCCAGCTGGCCTTCCGCACCAAGCAGTCAGCAAATGAGCACTCGCTGCAAATTCATAAGCTGAGTAATAACGTGTACAGTCTGCTACGCAAGTGCCCCTTCTGTAAGAGTGTGTACTCAGAGGGAGGCATGTTATTGAACCATTTTGATGGTCACTTCAAGGAAGGACTCATTAAGATCGAGAAGTTTGTGTATACATGCCCCTTGTGCAATAGGCCTTTTGATTATAATTTGGCCTTACTTAATCACCTGAAAAATGAACACGGTAGATCCAGCACCAACATGTTCACCTGTGATTTGTGCCTCTCACCTTTCAGTTCTGTGACCAATCTCATGATCCACAGACAAAATTGCCATATAAAGCCTAATAAAGAGTTGCGTAACAGTGAGCCGGAAAGGAAGAATCTTGGCCAGTCCGCCGGAAACACAATTGTATGTGGGGAATGTGGGGAGAAGCTCCCGAAATTCGACATGGATGCCCTCCAAAAGCACATGTTTGAAAAGCATGGAGGGCAAGTGAAAAACAGTCTAGCAACGCAGATGAAGAAAGAGGTCACAACTATTGATAAAGTACAAGAAGATGCCACTAGGCCAAAGGGCTCGGGGGAACCGGCAAAGGACTCTTCGGTCACTAAGGCGGAGGCCACTAAGGTGACGGTTAGTCGCTTCACCGATCAGCAGTGTGCCAAATGTCAGTTCAAAAGCAAAGATCGACTGGTCTTTGAGAAACACATCCGAGGGCACAAAGCAGAGGATTCTCTCAACCAATGTCACGAGTGTGGTCTTTGCTTCACTGTATCGATGTCGTTGAAGAAGCATCTCTTTATCAAGCATAAGATCAAGAACATGGATCTCTACAACACTACGTATGATGATCTGATACCGAGATGGGAAGATGACATGAAAAAGAAGAAACTTGAGGAGAAAGAGAAAGAGCGGGAATCCACAAAATCAGATATGAAGGAGGAAGATGATGGAAAAGCGGAGGCAGCGTTAGAAGAGAAGGACAATGCCGAAGAGGAGAAAGTGGAGGAGAGTAGCCTCTTCAAGTGTAAAGTTTGCAAGGTTGAGTTTGAGAATGAGAAAGCCCTTACTGTTCACGCGAGGAGCCATGGGCTGGCTTATCTGCAACATACGCTCTCCCGGTCCCCGGAGAAAGCGGCACGAATGCTGAATTCAAAACCGGCAACATCGTCCCCACAATCAACGGAGGTTGTAGAAAAGCCGAAGACATCGCCTGTTGTGAAGCGAATGCTGCCATCAGACACAGATAGTAGTACCTCCAGTGATGAAGGCAGTTCCATTGAAGATCAAAATGGGAATTAACTTGTGAGCATTCCATTGCAGATTCCATTCCTCTTGATATATGTCTAAAGCCTGGCATACATTATGCGATGTCATTGCAATCCAGAAAATTCCAACCAATAATATCGTAGCAAATCAGAATTCAGAATAGTGATAAGACTAATGAAATGTTGAACTTCAAATAAAGTCATTTTGTTTCTTGGAAAAATTTGATGCAAAATGTGATTGAATAAAATATCCTGTCACATCAGATTACATCGTGTGCGCTGGGCTTTGTAAGGAGATGCTGGAAGACAATTTTTTTGAAATCCATTGCAAATTTCTGGTGCTAGTTATCAATTGTGTGTAATTACAACAAATTGATCTTTTTTTTGTTGCAAGAAACAGACTGGCAATCAAATGCAAATTTTGCAATTTAATTTGCCAGTTAGTCAGTTACAATTGCCTAATATTTGGGACACAGGTTTAATTTGCAATCAATTGCAAGTATTTTGCAATGCCTGGGCAATAAGGCCCTTATTCTGAAGTTGGGTTTGGTTTTATCTCTGTTCTGTATATGTGTTTAAACAATGAATAGCCATTCCTGATGCAAATAACTATTCGTCATCTGATCAGATTTGATATTCAAATCATTCATAAAATAATTTTTTCAACATTAAAGGGGTATTCCAGGCTAAAAATATTTGTATTTAAATAAATAGAGTAAAATTCATGGAGCAAAATACTTAAAATTTCATCAAATTCGGATAACAAATAATGAAGCTATTGAATTTTAAAGTTTAGCAATATTTTGTGAAAATAATAATATGCACGTCATCATGAATATTCATGAAGTAGGCTGATGATGTCATCTGATCAGATTTGATATTCAAATCATTCATAAAATAATTTTTTTCAACATTAAAGGGGTATTACGGGCTAGAAATATTTGTATTTAATTAAATAGAGTAAAATTCACGGAGCAAAATACTTAAAATTTCATCAAATTCGAATAACAAATAACGAAGCTGAATTTTAAAGTTTAGCAATATTTTGTGAAAATAATAATATGCACGTCATCATGAATATTCATGAAGTAGGCTGATGATGTCACATCTCTAATGTTATTACATGAATCATAATTGTTTCATTTTTTCATACATGTATAAATAATGTGTCTCCTTTATAATGAAATAAGTTGCAGCAATGAATATCTAATGCACTAAATCAGTTGTCAATCAAATTTTTTCAGTTCTTGGAAGAACAAATTTGATGAAACCTAATTTCATATAATCAATTTCAAAAGAACAAGTGGGGATATGACATCATCAAGTTACTCTCTGAATATTCATGAAGACATGCCTCGAACTGTTTCTCCAGAATAATGCAATATTTTAAATTCAATAACTTTGTTTTTCCTAGTCTGATTTTGATCAAATTTTCAGTGTTTTGTTTGTCTGATTTGTCCTTATCTGTTTAAATCATAATATTCTCAGCCCGGAGCATCCCTTTAAAAGCGTGGAAAAGAAAGAACACATTGATCATTAAAAACAATAGGCCTACACAATGCCAACAAAATTTTGACATTTCATCATTTTGTTACCGATATGTACCAAAGCCTATGTAACTCATCTGTAGAATATGGGCCTAGATTTTTTATTCTTATGTAAGTTATTTATCAGTTGTGTATATTGAATTGTGTTAAAATTGGCAAATTATGCCAAATTTTTCATTTGGGATGGGATTTTGCTATAAGCCAATTTTTCCTGGGCCAGTGGACTTTTTTTTTTAACTTGACAAGTTGTATTACATGTAGTGTAGGATAGAACAACAGATGTATTTCTATTGCTGACTTCAAGTTGGTGCTATGTAATAACTTCTGGTTAATGGGAGAGAACTGAATCCTTTTTTTTTTTAAGTTGTCCATTGAAAGATTTAAAAAATGTACCAGATATTTACCCGATTGATATACAATTTTTCTCTGCCTCAAAAAGTTATATTTGAGGATATTTTGTAATTTCAAACGTTCGTCAGATAATGGTTTTATCGGCTTTACTAGGATCACTCCTATGGGAAAGTTGTGGTCTATTTGTTACGACTCTCATCTATTAACCCGAGGGACATGGGTTAGATTCAAAGGGATGGCAAAGTTTCCTTTTGCTAGAAATAAATTTATAATGTGCTGCACTCGACCCAGGTGAGGTAAATGGGTACCTGGCAGGAATTATTTCCTCTGCTAATGTCAGGGTAATTATGCTGCATTAATTTAGAGTGCTTAGAGACTTCTGATAGAGTGTTAAGCACTGTATTATTATTATTATATTCCTCAATAATTGCACCATATTTGCAACTTCTTAAAGTTTTCATAGTGAATAACTGGCAACGTTATTCGCAATATGACCTTTCAAGGTAAAAGATATGGCCTGCAAGCAAATACCTAAGTTACTATCCTAATGGAGAAAATGATTAAATCCATGAAATACAAATTATTATGAATTAAGAATTCCAAGTTATGGTCCAAATTGACTCGTTTAGCTCCACCAAGAACTGTATATTATCCTCTGTACTAACTTTGCAACTATCACAAGAACTTTGGGCATTCAGTATTATGAAACAGAAGAAAATCATTTTTTTCATATTCTATTTCTTTGTTAATGTTATTATTTTGTTGAATCGTTTGATTTCGAATGTTTTTTTTTAATTCACAGGGTCAAAGGAAATATAGTACCATAGTGTGACGTCATCAATTTTTTTTTTTTTTGTGCATTTCAGTATTTTTAATAAAATACCACAGTAGAATATGATAAAATACATCCAAAACCCCAAATTTGTGGGAATGGGTCCATGGTTGGTCAAGACATGACCTCATGAATAGTTGAATACATAAGGAGCTCCATTGAACTAAAGGCCTGTTCACACCGCCTGAGCGTTGTTGGAGCGGTCGTAGAGCGGAGAGAAGAAATCATCAGTGCTCGCTACCGTTCACCATTTTCGATTTCGTTTTTTTTTTTTTTCCAAAATTTTGTGAGCGAAATTCGACCCTCTCTCCCTACTAAAGAGAGGTCGCTCCAGTACATTGACTTATATGGGACTCATGGGCCTGTATTCTGAAGTCAGGTTTAACTTAGACCATTGTCTAACTCTGTGCTAGAATTATGGGAAGCCAAATGGTTAAATTAAGTTGTATGTTTCTTGTGTTTACTGTGCTCTGTCCTGATTCATTGATGGGGAAGAAAGTCATCTGTACTTCCTAGACAATTATGAATGATTTGAGAGCCTAATGAGCTGAAATAAGATATCTCTACCGTTAGTGATTTATGTAACAATTGGCTATCCATACTTAAGCCACAACTTTAAACCTGAGTTTTAGTTAAACCCAACTTCAGAATACGGGCCATGATGTATTCATGAGGTGATGTTTTGGGCCCCTCTCGATCAATTCCCACTGAATTCAGTATGTTGGTGTTTTTCATCATGTCCCACCCAGGTATGGTATAAAAAATGCTGAAATGCAACAAAAAAAAAGCAATTGTGACATCATCACTTCGGTACTCTATTAAGTATACTGAAATGGAGCACAGTAGATTATCATACAATGGTACTCAAAATTTATTGAACCCCACCTGAAAATGCACTCCTTCATGCTGAGTGTTGGATGGAGACAACACTACGATGTTTGTCAAGCCCAGAGAAACAAACTTTATTGAATGTAATATTTTGTCACCTGACTTCACGATTAAATATCTAAAATGTGGCAGAACTTGAACACTTGAAATAGGTTCTTTTTCTGATGGAGTTCACTAACTTGATAGCACCATTGTATATCTACAGGAATTGATGTATATATATTGGATTTGCCTCGATGTATAATTAAGTACAGCACTGAAATGTTTGTATTTTTCATAATGAATTGTGAATTCTGAGATTTTTTTTTTTGTACATTTGGATGGATTAAGAACCCAGATGCATGTTGAATTATTTCCAATAAAGAAGATTTGTACTTTAAGTTACATGTTGATTATTTCAAATACATATTCATTTTGCATGAAAAGCAATCGAAGATGTTCGAATTTATGAACAAAAATTACATGTTGCTTGAAAAGCACTTTGCACTTTTATGTTAGAGATTGTCCTTGTCATTTATTATTTTACTTATTCTTTTGCTATCATAACTGAAAGTGCCTTGTTAGCTATACAGTGCGTATCAAAAAAAGTTTACACTTTGAAAAACTTTGAAAATGTTGAATTTGGCTAATAAAATCAATTTGAAGATATCTTTTAGTTATTTAACTTGTTTCATTGCCCAAAACACTATGAAGAGTGCATTGCGCCCCACCCCACTCCCCCACACACCAAGGCCATCGTGATGGTATTTGCTTTGCACTGAGCTGTGATCTTCATGTAATGGCTTAGGCTTGATTTTCATTTTACAAAAATGGACAGTGCTCAGTCAAGTGTAACATTCTTATAAAACTTTTACTTTCATTGGATAGATGAGACCCAAGCCCAAGAATATATGTGAAAAAATTACCCACATGTTGTATATTTTTAACATCCCAGGGCTTTTTCAAAGTGTAAACTTTTTTTTGATACGCACTGTATAACAAATTTGTGATTGCCATGTATCTACAACTACATTAATTTAGTGTATTTGTATATCTGTTTACCACTATGGTATGTAATATTGATTTATTCCTATTTGTTTTTGTTTCAACAGAGTGTAAGAGAGAGCACATTTCAATGTTCCATGTATTTTTTTTCAATGGTCAAGTACTCTAGAAATGAAGATATTCTCAATTTAGACACTTCATTGTATTGCCTCTTATGTTCTCAGTTTTTTCCTTGGCATTGAGAGGGTTCATCGACAAGAAACTTATTTGCAATCGATTGCGAGGAACTTATTTGAAATTTTTATTGTAAGTTTGCACTTCGGCAAATCAATTTGTTGCAAGACACGGAGTCACAGACTGTTAATGATTTGGATTTTGTTAGCATTAACAAGGTCATTACCAGAATTTATTTGTGATTGCAAATTTGCATTTGGAAGATAAATTTTTACCACAGCAAATCTATTCATACATGTATGCTGCCAGACAGAAACTAATAATGATTTGCACTATTCATAAGTTGACTTGTAATTAATTGCAAATATTTTGCTTGGCCCCGTTAGACATTTTCACTTTAATAGTGAATGCATTCATGATAGTTATCACTAATAGAACCCTTTATTTGCACCATCTGCAAAAGCATTTCCTGAATAATGCATGCATCAAATAAATATGAAAATTAAGACTCAAAATCTTAACAGGGCATACATATACTTTGATACAATAATCACTAGATGGTATTTTTCATTTCTTGGCATGACAAGCATGTTGCTTAATGGTGAAGCTGTCATTTGCTTGTAATATTGTGTTTGTGGATGATAAATGCATTTGGTTTAGCTCTCGATTTATATCATTTTGTCTGGAAAAAAAATTGAACCCAAGTCCCAACTGAGAACAATTTGAAGTACAATTGGAGAAGCATGCAAGCTGGGGGGTGCTTAATCAACACCAATGAAAAAGAGGTGTATATCATTAAACACAGGAAAGGTTCTCACCGGTAGCTTGTAACTTTTGAATAGCAATTTTACAAATGACTGGCGACCCTTCCTTAGGAAATATATCATCGATGAAAATGAAGTGTATATCATCACAAGAAAAGACCAGTCGCTCAGAACCCACAACTAGCTCTTTGAAACGCCCACCTGGGCAATGTTTCCGCAGTGTTTTCTATGGTTGTTCCCAAGGTGCCCTACTGGTGACCTGGGTCCCTTAACACAAAGGTTAGCAATTAATCGTAGGCTTGATATTTACAATGATTTGTAGTCAATGCAATCAATCATAGAGAAAAATGTTCTATGATAAATTGCTTAGCTTTGGGCCCTTGTTCTTTCGAAATATTTATAGTGGGAATGAGTCGGCTTTAACAAAATCTTATCCTAAACATTGCATTCTGATGCTTGTTGACAACGAAAATCAAATCTCCAAAGATTGGATACTTATCTGGAGGTCACTAGTTGTTAATTTTTTTTTTTTGGGGGGGGTAAACTCAGGTGTAACTTATAAAAAGATTCAGGAAACATCCTGATGTTTGCCATTTCATATGTGCTGCTTCAACCTGCTTGTAAAATTTGGAATGAATCGACAAAAAGCTGGAATGTGGTAATCCAAATATACATCAGTTCAAAATCCCTGCCTTTTGCCACAATCATTTGAATAAATGTTTAAACCCAAAATATGAAAATATCTCTCTACCTTCTTCATATCTTTCTACTCTCTCATTCATATCTTTCTATTCTCCCAATCTCTCTTTCATATCTTTCTACTCTCTCTTTCATATCTTTCTACTCTCCCAATCTCTCTTTCATATCTTTCTACTCTCTCATTCATATCTTTCTACTCTCCCAATCTCTCTTTCATATCTTTCTACTCTCCCAATCTCTCTTTCATATCTTTCTACTCTCTCATTCATATCTTTCTACTCTCCCAATCTCTCTTTCATATCTTTCTACTCTCTCATTCATATCTTTCTACTCTCCCAATCTCTCTTTCATATCTTTCTACTTTCCCAATCTCTCTTTCATATCTTTCTACTCTCTCATTCATATCTTTCTACTCTCCCAATCTCTCTTTCATATCTTTCTACTCTCTCTTTCATATCTTTCTACTCTCCCAATCTCTCTTTCATATCTTTCTACTCTCCCAATCTCTCTTTCATATCTTTCTACTCTCCCAATCTCTCTTTCATATCTTTCTACTCTCTCATTCATATCTTTCTACTCTCCCAATCTCTCTTTCATATCTTTCTACTCTCTCATTCATATCTTTCTACTCTCCCAATCTCTCTTTCATATCTTTCTACTCTCTCTTTCATATCTTTCTACTCTCCCAATCTCTCTTTCATATCTTTCTACTCTCCCAATCTCTCTTTCATATCTTTCTACTCTCCCAATCTCTCTTTCATATCTTTCTACTCTCTCATTCATATCTTTCTACTCTCCCAATCTCTCTTTCATATCTTTCTACTCTCTCATTCATATCTTTCTATTCTCCCAATCTCTCTTTCATATCTTTCTACTCTCTCATTCATATCTTTCTACTCTCCCAATCTCTCTTTCATATCTTTCTACTCTCTCATTCATATCTTTCTATTCTCCCAATCTCTCTCTCTACTCTCTCATTCATATATTTCTACTCTCCCAATCTCTCATTCATATCTTTCTACTCTCTCTCTCATATCTTTCTACTCTCTCATTCATATCTTTCTACTCTCTCCCTCTCTCATATCTTTCTACTCTCTCATTCATATCTTTCTACTCTCTCATTCTCTTATCTTTCTTCCCATCTTCCTCTCTATTTAAATATTCTTCTCTTCCTTCCTCTTTTTTCTTCTTTTTCCTCCTTTCTTTCTTTTCTTCTCTTCCTTTTCCCTCCTCTCCTTTTTTCTCTTCTTTCCCCCTTTTCTTCTCCCTTTTTCTTTGTCTTTCCTTTCCCCTTTTTCTTCTCTTTTTGTTCTTCCTTTCTCCATCTTACTTTCTTTTCTATTCTTTTCTTTTCCCATCTTCCTCTCTCTTTTTTATTCTCTCCCTTTTCCCCTCTTCCTCTTTTTTTTGAGGTGGGGGGGGGGGTGAGGCAGTTCCCCCTCGGCCCCCATGGATCCGTACCTGATAGAACCCCATGGTCTCGTATCATTTGACCTCTCGATGACATCTGGGGAGCGTTTCATGAAAGGATTTTATCCGACAAGTCCTGTTTTATCCGACAATTACCATAGTAACAGTACCTCTCAGCCAATCAGAATCGGGGAAAGTTGTCAGATCTGACAACTTGTCGGACATAAATGTTGATGAAACGCTCCCCTGATCATAATTTTATACACACTGCGGACTATCGGACCCGCGGTCTATCGGACCTGCGGACTAACGGACCCGCGGACTATCGGACCCCTGGTCTATCGGACCCCCGGTCTATCGGACCCGCGGTCTATCGGGATGTCCCCATTCAGAATACCATCGTAATTAACAAATTGCTTTCTGTTTCGTAAATAATCATTAAACCATTCCATTGCCTTACCACGAATGCCATGGTGTTCTAGTTTCTTAATGAGAATAGAATGATTATTTTATTCTTTGAGTCAGACCCTCAGTGTTTCCTAGAATGTATTCTCTTTCTTCCCCCTGTGCACCTCAGTAATGACAGCAAAACCCAGCTCCACACACTTCATTCGCAACCTTCACACAACCCGCCAAAACCTCCTTAGCAACTTCCCCATCAGCTCTAACAACTCTTAGTGGCTACATTTTTCAACTGTTACCAGCGAACTCCGACCTTAATCATACGGTGAAGGATACAAGAGAGAGAGAGAGAGCAGGAAAGATATAAAAGAAGGACAGTCATGACAATGAAAGGACCTTACTGAAGGCAATTTCAAACAAATGGGTTTTTAGAGCAATTTTGAAATTATCGATATTTGAAATACTACGAATAGAATATGGCAACTGAATCCAAAAGGATGGTCCAGCATGTGCAAATGACCGATCCCCCATGATTTCTTTGATTTAGGAACTGCAAGCAATTTTGAATCAGAAATATTGATATTGAACGCTTAATATATCCTGTTATCCAGGGTTTGTTTTCTTTTTCTATTTAATATACATTTTGTCTCAATAGGAGCAAGTTTATTACAAACAAATAAGAACTGTCTTTGGAAAATATTATATGCATCATTAGGATCCATAAATTCTAAACCGTTTTTTCCCCAAAATCAGTAGTAGTAACATGTAGATCATTACAAAATGAATATATCAGTGAAAAATCATGAAAGTTTCTTCGTGTTACACTATTTTGTCTTGGGTTTTTAACACTCTTGAAGTTCTTAAAAACAGAGTAAACTGGGAGATGGTTATTTCTAGACCATTTTCTGTAATTAAGGTATCAAATTAAAGAGCGGATATTGAACTTAAAAAAAGTGGTTTTCTTTATGAAACCCAGATACAGCCCGCGAAGTGACTTTTTGGTACCCCTTCATCAAATTGTTTTTGCTCAATCATGCGTGAATAAGAATTATTTCTTAGTAATATCAGATAAAAGAGGAGATTCTAAGCTTTACAATGATAGGTCATTTGTCTATTGTATATGTGATTAAGTTATTATAAATCATCGATAAGTCTCTGATTCGTTTTTTTGTGGGACGCACTGTATACTCGCTTGCATTCAAGATTGTCCTTATTGTCAAATATTGCAACAGGATACCAAAAAAAAATCATTTAAACGGGTACGGATATATGTTAAATGGGATAATCCGACTTATTCCGAATTATTAATCCTGATTGAATATGTATAAATAGATAAATAAGCACATCAATTAATTAAATGATTATTAATCATAATTCATTAAGTCATTTATTAAGTACTCGAGCAAGAGAACTATTTTTTTAAGTAAACTTATTGAATAAAAGGAAAATGGAAGGATTTAACAAAGTCCTGTTTCTCATGGCATACATGGAACACACACTAAATTTACTTGTAGTATATATTTTTCAATAAACTTGTCCCGTCAGGGGCGAACTCGTTTCATTTATTTAGTTTTAAAAATCATAATTTAGACAAGAAAATTGGTTTCATTTTTTTCTTTGAATAATATTGATCATTTTCTTAATTTCAGGAGGCCGCGGGGACAAAATTATTTGGGGGAGGGGGAATTGACCCCACTGCCCCCCCCCCCCCCCCCCCTATGTCGCTAATGTATATCCCCAGTTTACTTATGTTAATAAGTGAAACCATTATTATTATCATGTGTGTATGATATATATATATATAAAGACTTGTATACAAAAATAAGTAGATGATGATGATGCACAGCATTCGTATAGCGCCACATATCTGTCAAAGACATTCAAAGGCGCATGAACGTAGCAGTAGCAGTAATGTTTATATTTTTTTGTCTATTGTTGCGCCCCCCCCCCCCCACACACACAAAAAAGATAATCCTCTGCGCTGACGTAGATGCTTGCCCCACTTTTTGCTATCTGAGGAGCGTTTCATCAACATTTTTGTCCGACAGCTTTTCAGATCGGACAACTTTCCTTGATTCTGATTGGCTGAGAGGCACTGTTACTATGGTAACTGTCGGATAAAACAGGACTTGTCGCATCAAGTTCTTTCATGAAACGCTCCCCGGGTAAGGAAAAGAAAATTGTTTTAGACTGTTATTCGTAGATTATACATTTCTTCATAGAAAGGCATTTCCTTTTCGACAATTTCTTTGATGTCGTCACTAGCGTCATCAAGTGATGCCGTGGTGGATGAGGCCTTGAAGCATGAGCTTTTGAAGGCATTGTCGAACCACATGGCATACCTTGGAGAATCACGGACGTTCGAACACGAGCTCTTCCATTTCAGGACGACGTCGGACGACGCGTCCCACGACAGCAAGCTATCGGAGTACGGGATCCCCAACGCAGCGCACATCCGCGGCAACATCGCCGAGGGATTCTCCAGGACCTCGTCGATGTCCACGATCACCGGGTCGTCGTCGACCGTCCTCTTGATGTGGGTCCAGAGTTGGTGAACTGCCTCGTAGTTGTATTGCGTTCCTTCTCGAGGCGGAGGCACGTCGTTGACGACATGAAACGTCTTCTCATCGGGTTTCTTCATACCGGCACTCTCCAATAACTCAGGATCAGCTGTGAGAAGAAAGTTCAGAAGTTTCGCGCGCAACGACTTGTAAGCTTTAACGGGATGCCGTATGAGGAAGAAGTGCTTGAATCCACTGGATCGATCGGGTAGATACGGATAGCGACTCGGTGGCATCCCGACTGCCATGTCTTTGATGAAGACGAATTCTTTAGAAGGATCAATATTGTCGAACTTCTGCTTCAGCGTCACCGGTCTGTGCAATGGGAAAGCGTAAAGAGAGTGTATAAATCATGTGACTATTTGCTCAGAATATCAAAACGTCTGTGAACATTATTATTGCCTACTCCTCCCCTTGGAAAAACAATTATGATTCCGACGATTCGAAGCACACGGTTGACTCCACATGGAACAAATACAATTTTCATTGTTGTAACCATGGTAACTTAAAATGCAATAAAGACAAAACAACGATAGAACGTGGTGTAATGAAGTAAACATTTTGAGGAGGCCACCCAGATGGGACATCGTTTTCTAAAAAGCTGCGAGCGAATAAATTTACTTTGTTTATTTAATACAAATAAATCCATAATTTATTGTTCGAAATAGACATGAAATGAAATACTCCGAAAATTTGCTTTGCCCAATTGATCGTGGGCCAGGCGGCCACTGTGTAGCGCCAGATCGACGAGGCTCTATCCCTTTAATCGTTGAACGCCAAACAGGGTAGCAGCAACTCCCATCTTTTTACGTCTTTGGTCTGACGCGGCCGGGGTTTGAACCCCCGACCTCCCGGTTGTGAGACGGACGCTCTACCAACTGAGCCAACACATAAAAGTCTTATTCTGAGATTGATTTCAACACAAAATTTAGCAAATGATATATTTCAATATTTTTTTCTTCCTTGATTTTTCCCTCCTTTTTTCCTAGTCGGGAATCTTTTGCGGGTCCATTGCCCCTTCGACACCACCCATCGCTTACTCATTTACATACCATTTCATACACGTTATATAGACTTTTAAAACAAGGTATATTTTGAAATGCCGACTTCCGAGTTTGATGGACATTTTTATTTTTCTTATTAGAAGTTTGAAATAAACTTTAAGCCGGATGGCCTGAACTTCACTAAGTAAAATGTACACTTTGTTTTCATGTTTCTTACGATAACAAATCGAGGTGCTCTTGGTCGAAATCGTCCCCTCCGATCGTCAACTTTATTGCAGCTTCCCTGAACACATCGACATTTCCGTCCAGCTCCAAGGGGAAGACGCTCTCGGGATGGTATATGTTATGGGTGTCTTCGGCTGCCTTGCTGATGACGTACGGTTCCAACCAGATCTCGGCGCCCTCGACGAAGCTCATGCATTTCGTCATCGCCGTCGACACAGACCGAGGCACGCACCACATGAGGACACGGGGTTTTTTGTGGTTGGTGTCCCCGTTCGTCCCGAGTGCTCCATTGGTGGTCATGGTGGAAGTAGGCTATCTATGCAATCGAATAAATAGAAGATTAGATATTAAGCAAACTGAATAATGATGATGATGGTGATGATGATGATAATGATGATGATGATGATGATGATAATGACCCGGGATAATGATGATGATGGTGATGATGATGATGATGACGGTGATGATGATGATGACTTAACACATTTTTGAAAGGGGAGTGGAACGAAAAAATCACAATCAAATATCTTCGATTTTTCATTTTGTTGTTGTTGTTGTTGTACACGTTTATTGAAATAAGTCAAGCTGCGCCAACTGTTCACGAGAGTAAAAGTGGTCTGAATACGCAGCCTACGATGATTTATGTACCGAAGGCCCTTTCATGCGCTAGTCTTTTGTGAAGGCCCATTTGTTGATAAAAGTTCCAATCAGATTCTGTGCCCGCAGACTACATTAAGCCAGCCCGGCACCGCAAGCCCTGTAAGTGATGCAATAATGGTTTAAAAAGGAAATTTGGGCATGTTGACACAATTATTTTAGAGGCTGGGGGACGGGGCTGTTGTCCCCCCCCCAAAAAAAAAACACGACCAAGAAAAAAGGGGTAAAGGGGAGAAAAGGAAAGGGATAAGCTTTGTTTTTTTTTTATAATAAATCCCTCATTTTCATTTTCATGTTAACTATGGCCTGTCATTTTCAATTATTCTATTATCAAAATGTGTTTAAAACTACGAATTATTTATCTACCGATCACTTTGTATTATATTATTTGTAACTAAATTATCTGTTATGACATTCATTCTGCTTTACATATTATGTATGTATATTTTGTTGTTATGTTTATAATCTTAAAATGAAATTAAAATAAATTGAATTGGAAAAAATGAAATATTGTATTATTTTCTGATTCTATATTACAAACATGTATTTTTTAAATAAAAATGTTAAAATTCATGCTCACTCGCTTCGCTCACTCGCAACTTTTCATTAATTTAATGTCGGACACCATATCGAGCCCCCTCAAAAGTTTTCGCTCATTGCACCATTGGTTGGTATATCTGGGCCCCGTCTTACAAAGAGTTACGATTGATCCAATCAATCGTAACTCTATGGAAATCAACCAGTGTCATGTTTTTTTTTCTAATACAGGAAATTTGCACAATGTCCTTTAAATGTAAACAGAAAAGAAGTAGAGTGAATTTTCAAGAGAACAATGAATGCATGAATATACATCATAGTTATAAAATGTTTTGAACAAACATGCACAATGGATGTTGACATTGCTGGCCGTCCGTATATAGTTATGATTGATCAGGGCCCCGTCTTACAAAGAGTTACGATTGATCCAATCAATCGTAACTCTATGGAAATCCATCAGTGTCATAATTTTTTTCTTCAGGAAATTTGCAAAATGTCCTTTGTAAGCAAAGGAGATCACACCAAATTGTCAAGAAATCGTTGAATTTATGGATATATATTCATTTCTAGATTAAAAAAAAAATAAACATGCATTTTATGTTGACTTTGCTGGCCGTCCATAGTTGCGATTGATTGGATCAATCGCAACTTTTTGTGAGACAGGATCGACCCCGGGTCCCTTGCGCCTCCCCCCCTGAATGAATGCGCCTATGTAATGGGGATTTCTCGCAGTATAGCTCTACGCTTTTGGAACGTAGATAATCTATTGTTAAATGCCCTTCGTGACAATGAAGTCTTTCTCGTGGGTAGGTGAATCGAAACAGCAGTTTCGTCCGGGATTTCGTCAGTCGGAAACGTCGGACGAAGCTGCTGTAGTTCCGATTTACTAACTAACCCTCGATACACTGTAAAAACTGCGGTGTTAAAACTGACACCAACCAATTGGTGTTAATAGAGGACCACACCCTGAGGTGTTAAAATTACACCCTAGAGATTAAACATAACACCAAAGAGTGTAAATGTAACAACAAAAAGGTGTTGTAATAACACCTTTAGGTGTAAAACTAACACCACCAATTTAACACCGGTGTAAAATAGCTGGTGTTGTCCTCTATGTACACCGGTTAACACCACAGTTTTTGCTGTGTATGACCTGTTGCGTTGTATGATTTATTTCTCGTCGCTGAACAAAAAATTCGCTACCCCCCTGAGGACAACTCCCCTCTCACGACTCCAATATGACCCCCCCCCACACAGTCATCCGGAAAGGTTTGGAGCAAGAATTGCAAATTAGTATAAATGGTGAATGTAAATTGCCAACTCGTCCACTCCCCCACATGGTCTACCTTCATTTAGGCTAATGCCATTCCGTCCATCAACACTTCGTCTTACAACCATTTGGTCCAATCATCATTTCGCATAATCACCAGTTGGTCTAATATTTTATTTTCATTCATATCGCCCATTTTTTATCAACACTTAGTCCAATTAGACCGAATGGCAGTAGCGGACCGTGTGACCCGGAGGAGACAAAGCATTGGGGGGCACTGCATTGTCTGTGAACAATGCTGTGCCCCCCCCCCCAATTCTTTGTCTCCTCCGGGTCACGGTCCGCCACTGCCGAATGGTATATTTCACCTTCATGATTATTACTGCAAGTCATGATATAAAATCAAATCACACTTGAACTTCAGAATCGCTTTCTTACGATCTTCGTGGACGTTATCATTGAACTATAGATGACAAATATTTAACCCTTCGTTACCATATTGACAATACCAACATGCATGTACCTAAAGAAAAGAAGAAAAAAAATATTTCACTCTTCAGACAAAATGACCCAGTGAGTTTGTTCACTGGGACTGCTCGGAGGTAGAGTGGGTCGATATTCCCCCCACTCCTGAAAAATCGACTGACAAGCAAAAATGTTGTTTAAATTTTTTTTTTAAAGTAGTATTTATTACTCTAAATACAATACAGGTATGTGCCTTTGTCTGCTTAAGTCACGCATATATGAGTAATGGGATCTTGTAAAATTATGCCCTATATATATTAAATAAAAGTTCGTTAAACTATTTACTATCTAAAAACTGTATACTTAAGGGTACAATAAATAAAACAAGTTCAACGTACTTTTCCCAAAATCATTTATTTATACACAGTGCAATATAGATATAGGCTTATACAGTGCGTATAAAAAAAAGTTTACACTTTGAAAAAGCCCTGGGAATAAAAACAATATACAACATGTGGGAAATTTTTTCACGTATAATCTTGGGATTGGGTCTGATCTATCCAATGAAAGCAAAAGTTTTGACAGAATGTTACACTTGAGTGAGCACTGTCCATTTTTGTAAAGCTCGCAGAAATCTGTTTGCGCAGAAATGCTCGTTTTCACGATGTGTCAAGGGGAAAGGGCGAAATCAAACTTACCCTGCGAACCATTTCTCAAACATTTTCCTTGCACTTTTAGTCAATTGAAATAAAACGGATACATTCAAGCATTTTGTAACAATTTTCCCACCAAAATTGAAATTTCAACACTTAGTAAGCGCAACCTTTACCCTTTTGTGCCAGCTGGATCTGAGGACATACCTGAATCTGAACAAAAGTTTATATCAGATATCTTCAGCATTTCTTCGATAAGTTCAAAGTTCTGCGCAAATCATTTTTCACTAACTTTTCAAAAGTAAGTGGTGCTCGCTTAAGCGGAAATATTTTTCGACAGTTATATCGTCATTTGGTTAAATAGATCTGTACCAATGTTAAAATGTGGAAAAATCTTCAGGATATTAAAACTATATAATTTTACAGGATTTTTTGTAAGTGTAGACCTTTTTTATACGCACTGTAAGGCCTACTTCCATTTTGCGCACAATACCAAAATATGTTAATGTTAGTTTGACTCTTATGACTCGTATTCTGAAGTCCGGTTTATCTTAGATCTATCTCTGCGCTAAATCATGACTTTGTGAAACGTAATTTTTATTACATTGTATGTTTCTTATGTTTACTATATTATGTTCTTCCCGAAATCTTTGTTGGTGAAGATTATTGATAGGAATTAATACCACTTTTGGTTATATCCATATTATAGCTAAACTATAAATTTAACGTGAGATCAGAGTTTGAATTAAATCTGACTGCAGAATGCGTACCCATCAAGTCTGCTATAAAAATCAACGTACACTTTTATTCATCCGACGATTCTTTTATACCTCGGTCACATCTGCTATATACGGCGAGTCGAAAACAGCCGTTTATTCATATTTATTCAAACCATGTATTTGTAGCTGGTAAATATATATAAAAAAATGTTAAAACTGCTGTTTTTGATTCGCCTTATACTGCCGCTGTAGAGCAATTGTGACCGAGGTATTACTTTTCACCAAAGCAGCTCGCAAGAAAAAAAGAACAATATACCACATCCACAAAACATTTTTTTAATTTCTACATTTAAATGTTAGTGTTATGTCTACCAATCACTAAATATGCATGATTAACCGAAAACATGACATGACATAATTATTTGCTTATCCTAGGTATAAGTGGGAGCTATTTTTCACAAGGCCAGCTTTTTTGAAGCAGTTTAGCTTATGCAGGAAACCAGTGGCGTACCTAGGATTTTCCAAACAAGGGGGGGGGGGGGCAAATTCGTCGGCCAAAAAATATGACAAGCAAAATAAAAGGGTCTTCAACCACAAATAAAGGATTTCGTACCAGAAAAAAAAGTAAAAAAGAGTCTTCAAGTTCATGGATCGGGCCACTTGTGGCTCGTCAGGGATCAGTTGTGACTTGTCAGGGGGGGAGGGATACGTCCCTTGCATGGGTTGTGACTCGTCAGGGGGGTGCAGTCTGCCCCCTCTGCAGGTACGCTAATGAAAGACACCCCAAAAAATTAATGAAACTTCAAACTTTCATAGCTCTCCTGCTTTGCGGTGTTCTCGATGTAGGCCTAATTTACTATTGTAAGATAGATTTAAGGAACATAATTCAAGTAAAACGGAGGGACTTGCCGAAAAAAGCAAAGCTTGTACAAGAGGCAAACCCCTAACTTAGTTACATTACACAATTACAACAAAGAAATATTGGGTCGTACTAACATATAGAAATTTTGTTTAAAAATAAATACAAACAATTTTTGTGCACTAGACAAAAACGGAACTGATGGATCGTTTTTTTTTTATAGAAAATATTATGTTTTACAATATTATAAGAGAGAGGGTGAGGGAGAGAAAACAGGGGGGACAGAGGAGTGCAGTGTACACTTAAGTAGAAAGAAAGAAGAAAGAAGGCAGGCAGCAGGAGCAGGTACTTTGGTTAATTACAATTTCAAGAAGAAAAATGATAAAACAAATAATATACATGTCTATGTACATGTTTAAAAACAAGTGCCCCTTCAAGATATACCGAAAACAAAGAGTACGATTTACTTTCGAGATTATTACTTTTTCCACTTTTTTCCTTATCTGTGTATTGATACAAAATCGAAAGTACAAGGCAAGGAGGATTAATGATTGACCACAGACTGAAAATGTGACATGGGGGTGTCTCACTGAGGTCAGTAATTGATTGTTCATTTGATATTTACGATTGATTGTACATTGTGCATGATCAAAGCAATCAATCGTAAAAATAAATGCTCTACGATGGTTTCTACACTGTAAAAACTGTGGTGTTAAAACTGACATCAATGGGTGTTCATAGAGGACCACACCCTGAGGTGTTAAAATTACACCCTAGAGATTGAATATAACACCAAAAAGTCTAAATGTAACAACCAAAGGTGTTGTAATAACACCTATAGGTGTAAAACTAACACCACCAATTTAACACCGGTGTAAAATAACTGGTGTGGTCCTCTATGTA
The DNA here is from genome assembly GCF_018143015.1 of Lytechinus variegatus. NCBI lineage: Eukaryota > Metazoa > Echinodermata > Echinoidea > Temnopleuroida > Toxopneustidae > Lytechinus > Lytechinus variegatus. The sequence continues at coordinate 8,377,536 of NC_054744.1, forward strand.
CACCGGTTAACACCACAGTTTTTGCTGTGTAAGCATTGTGTAACGGACCACTAGTTGTGACAAAGGTTATATATACATATGGTTAGAATTTAATCATTATAATGTTTCCAATAGAATTGACAGTAACAGAACAATAATAATCAGCGAATCAGGTGAACAAACTCTACTGAGATTTCGCACTTCGGACAAGATGTTGCCTTGCCCCGTACATTATGAGTCGATCCCTGAGCAAACAGCGAGGAGGCCCTGAATTTAGTTCACCCCCCTATTTTTTTTAGTCCAGCTTATTCTGTTTGATTCCTGTTGTATAATGATGGGACCTTTTTAGCATAATTTGCTCGCAAAACTCATATAGCATACCCATCCGAAAATTAAAACTAAAAGAAAGAGACCTCGACCAAAATGTATACGTTTCATTTTATTGTTGATAAAACTCATAAGTTTGGCCCTATTCGGGTAAATCAAATAGCCAAAGTCTACCAGGTCTATTGGCTAGGAGTCCTCATAAAGCAAATACCACTTCAAGGCTGAATTAACAGGGTGACGATGTCATTATTTTCGATCGCATTTTAAAGGGTTTGATGCAGAAGACCAAAATTATTAAGAAAATTATCATAATGATTATAGGTTATTAATGAAAAGAATAGTAAACATATATATTTCTTCTCTTTAATCCGTATATTGAGGGACTTTATTTCTTAATATGATGTTTACTATCAAAATTCACATACGAAAATATAACATAACAAGACATGAAACGGGGACTTTTTAAAGGTTGAAATGAAATTTGAGACCTGTTATGAATAAAGTCTCTTCTGATTGTATTTTCTTTTTAAATAACTTCGAATTTCTACCTTCTGGGGCCCGTTGCAGAAAGAGTTGCGTTTATACGCAAGCCAAAAAATCAATCGCAAGTCCCAAATGCGCGTTGTTGATTGGTTGAAAATCAAGTTGCGCGTGATTTTTAGAGTTGCGATTGATAGCAACTCTTTCTGCAACGGGCCCCAGGTCTTTCATGAAATAAAGAACCTGATTCTGATGTTTTTCGTTTCCAAAATTTGTTCCGATATAATTACCCTAGATTACAACTTGTAAACAAAATAATGATAATAAGTAAGGTTAATAACATTCATTCCTTTTTTTTTCATGACCTTTTTTTTCAATATATTAAAAACACAATCTTAATATCGAATAAAGCATCTATTAGAAACAGTTTTCCAAAACCTGTTACCACTTGGCAGGCAAAAGAAGATGAAAAGTGGTTTCTGGAACATTACAAGTATTGCATAATATATATATATATTTCAATATGCATTAGATTATTTCTATGAATGAATTTAAAATCATTTCGTGCGAGTTTTAGTTCCTCTATGGGGTGCGAGCCACCCCGACCCCTTGATCGCCGCCCATGCTGAGTGTGGACCAAGTCAAGTGCCAGAACTCGGACATCAGTTGTGCTCAAAAGTTACACTGCAAAATTCCGGTGTTAATTCAACACCAGCCCGGTATCTGTATCGGAATACACCAGAGAGGTGTTGAAATAACACCAGTTTATAGAGTCCAACCGATATTGTTTTAAACACTAATTGGTGTTGCTTACATGCCTATATCTGGTGTTAGCCTAACGCAAAACTGGTGTTGTTTCAACACTTGTCTGGTATTTTCTGATATAGATACCGGGCTGGTGTTAAAATAACACCGGAATTTATTTTTGCAGTGTAGTGAACCCCACTACAAACTACCCTCCTTTTTGCTGAGTGTTGAAAATGTACACAACACTACAAAGTTCGGCAAGCCCTGAGAAACAAACTTTATCACTCGACTTCACAATCAGATATCTAAAACATGGCAGATCGAACTTAAACACTTTAAATAATCATGTTTGTTTTTACATGTTTTATGGTGGGGTCCCGGGGTGGGGTTTACTAACATTTGAGCACCACCGTACTGTAATAGCCCTATACAATGGAAATTTGATGACGGGAGGGGGGGCTGAACCAGTATTAAGAACAACAGATTATATCAACACATCATATTGGAAATGAACATAATGATGATGAAGATAAAGATTTCTATTTGGCCAACACAAGTTGCGCGTAACTTGAAAACAAATATGATTGCAATTAAGTTCCACCTCTGTCAAAAAAAAATCCTACTCACCGATCGACACGAGGAGAGTAGCTTGCCGTGGATTTTAATCCTCCTGTGTTTAGATGATAGATTTTTTATTTTTAAAAATGTGAGCTTTGCTTACAAGCGCAAGGGCTTGGTCATACACCTTCGAGTATAAACTGCAAACGGTGTACTAAGAGACTCAGATACTGCATTTTTTTTCAGGGTCCACGGTCTGCATAAGTGAACTTCGACCATGCTAATTCCTCAGTCACATTTGCTCAACGGGGGCCGTACGGCGAATCGAAAACGGCCGTTTTATTCAAACCACATATATGTAGCTATTACGAAAAAAATTAAAACAGCTGTTTTCGACTCGCTGTACGGCCGCCGTAGGTGTAATGTGACTGATATTGGTCCACGCCATTCGTCAAACACTATTACGTGAGGAGGAAGAAAAAAAGGGGGCGTGGTTTCTGCCCGGCACGATGGCTCACTGGTATAGCGCCCGCCTCTGAGGCGCCTCATGAAAGGGAGGTCGTGGGTTCAATCCTCAGCCGAGTCATTCCGAAGAATCAAACTGCATGACTAGACCGATAGTCAGCTGGGTGCAACTGATATGTCTAGTCACATTTCTGACATAATTAAATTGTGGTCAGAAATGACTCTGTTCTAGTAAAATACGACTAGCAAATAACGGGAAATAGTCAAATATGACTAGAATAAGAGTTGCACCCAGTGGATCATTAACTAGTCATTTTTGACTGATTTGTTTTTAGAGAAATATGAAAATGGGACCCTCTGTCTGTTTGCTATAGGCGCTCAGCATTGAGAATGGAGTATGTTCAGCTGAAAGGCAATTTTAACTGTGGATGGCGCGGCTACACTACAAGGACGTAGGCTGCACTCTTAAAACAAATTAGTCAAATTGACTAGAATAGTAGTCAGCTGGGTGCAACTGATATGACAATCACTGATATTCAAATTTGTGACATATATATATTCTAGTCAGAAATAATTCCGTTCTAGTAAAATATGACTAGAAAATAGTCAAATATGACTTGCTCCCAGCTGACCCTATTAACTAGTCATTTTTGACTGATTTGTTTTTAAGAGTGTGGGGGCAGGGGGGGATACACGTTCACCCTCCCCCTGAGGCAAAGGAGTTCCAAAACTGGTAAGCAAAACGAAATTTTGTACTCTTATCCTTCTGCTTACAACAGCTCATTAGTTCCACCTTCCCCTGGGCACCTTCTTAAGATGTGCAGCTCCCATACCACTTTAGCTCCACCTCCCCATGCTCAAACCAGCCTACGCCCTTGCCCGGGGTAAATAAAACGTTATTTTAGGCCTATGTCCTAAAATAGGGCAGATTAATCGGCCATTCAGTTTGTAATGAGGAGATGCTAAGTATCTGGTTTGATATAATGCAGAGGGTTTTTTATAATGAAGGAGAAGGTAAAAGAAATAAAGGCTAAGTTTTCAATAGCAGGTATATTACAATAATTTGGCTAGCGATGATCAACCGAAAAAGTGGCGATCAATTTTCACTTACCAATTTGCCAATTCGGAAATCGTAGATAAGTTTGTAAAATTCAAATCAAATAAAAATGATTTTATAATCAAAATCTTTAAAACGTAATGTACATTATAGGCATATGCAAGAAAAAATTCATAATCGCTCAAATTCATTGATGAGGAAAAAAAATCTATATGTGTATATTCATATAATTATCTATGGGTAATTTTAACACCTCATAGTGTGGTCCTCTATTAACACCAATGATGTCAGCTTCTACTGTAGTGTTATAATTTTTGCCCAGAAATGTTCTATTATTATTGTACATATTTTCTCATTTTAGCTCCATTTGGGACTTTAAATCGAAGTATATGTGTATAATATAGTACTGACGCGGACGCCCGATATACACGAAAACGTCCGAGATTTATCTCAACTTATTTCAACAAATTTGAAACACAGATTATGCCGAGTCATATAATTTCAATACGATAAAAATGTCATTTTAGAACAGCGCCATCTCATGTCCAATTAACATGATTATACTGGCAAACCAAATTATTGATTATTTTGATGCAATTTAAATATACTCCATCGACAAAGGCCAAGTCGAGATTACGACTCGCAGACGGCTCAGTCGGTAACGATTGTTGACAAAAACTCTGGAAATGAATCAGCTCCAAACGAAATATTTCTTACACTAATATTCCATTCTGCATCTGTTTCGGAGGCGGGGCCCGGGGTAATTACCCTTTTCAAAGCAAGCGACAGGTGTACCGGTGTATAAGTGTAAAAACGCCATGTATTTACCGTGGCGCTTACAATACAAATGCTATTACCGCCGACTTTCGACTGCCGGTGTTTGATAAGAATCGGATTGTGATTTCGAAACAGAGTCTGTGTGTGGCTCTGTGCATCATAGGTGACTATAATAGACCAGTTTATGGATATTATTGAAGGTTCTAAATTGGATTGGATGTATGCAAGCACTCGAATTTTACACCCTAGTAAATGTGGCTATTTACGCAGACTGACAATGATTTTTGGACATCTACGTTAGAAAGCACAGAGCCGCTGAAAATTTTAACGGATTATTGACTTCTCTTCTCGCCGACTGCTCCCCGTGCGAAGAGATGACGTGCTGCGGTGTCCAGACGACTGATGCTTTCTGCAGTATACAGCTGCTCAATGGTTCGGAAGTGAACATGAATTTAGAGGTGAATATTTCTTGAAATCATTGGTGGTAAAACTTCTTTCTGATTTAGCAGGAACCAGGTAGCAAATAATAACGGTACATTGTTAGGTCTATCTCGATCTCCCTGATTTAAAAATTGGGGACTAGATGATCTAAATGTATATGATCAGCCGTGCATTAATTCAAGTTATAGACTCTATTTCAACAGCAAAAAAAAAGTCTAATGCATATTCGTTGTTGAAACTGGTTTTTATTTTTAAAAATGTTCTCTAATTTGATTTGTACGTAAATTGTAAAATTGAATGAACTTTTATGTACATGTATTGAATGTATTAAATGTTGAGCACTGAATATATTAATTTGTAGGTCTATATGGGATCAGGAATTATTGATCAAGTGACACACAAAAAATAACTTTCATTTCAGAACCACATATACTTTACTGGAGCTAAGCTTTAGGTATTCATATGTTTATATCTTTGGCCCTGTGAATTGATTTCTTCCAAATTTGGGCTGCTGATGGTTTTTCATCATGATCTGTTCAAATATGAAGAATGATGAAATGCAAAATCTGCTTCTTTAAGTCCAGCTTCTGTATACAGTTGGTTGGGGCTTGGTGTATTCAAGGAAATAATCCTTCCAGGTACCCATTTATCTCACCTGGGTTGAGTGCAGCACAATGGATAAATTTCTTGCTGAAGGAAATCATAGTAGGGGCCTACCATGGCTAGGTTGTTGCACCAATGACCCTCGATTTAATAGTTCAGAGACAAATTCACTGGGTTACAATAGTCTACAATGCAAACATAGGTGTTGAAAAGCTCAGTGCCAGGTATTCAAGGAAACCAAAACCCAAGCAGAGAAGCAATCTTATCGGAAAGAGTAAAATGAAAGGGGATCCTCAAATTGGCAAACGTGCTTCAAAATGGCTGATTTTGTGGACAACTCTCCATTTGTCTTGTACACAAATTTTTAGATTTTCCCCATTTTACATATTTCACATTATCTCCTCCTGACCTTGACATATGTGGTGTGAATTATATGTCCCCGTGACATATGCTGTGCTCAGAAGGAGGCAAGATGCAATTTGAAAGATAATGAGGAAAATCTAAAAATTTGTGTACAAAACAAATGGAGAGTTGTCCACAAAATCAGCCATTTTGAAGCACATTTGCCAATTTGAGGATCCCATAGAAAGTACAACAAGAGTTTTCAAACTCACATAACTTGCTTATTTCATAACCGATTATGATGAAACTTTTTTAAAATTGTTCCTCTCATTTCACTCTTACCAATAAGATTGCTTCTCGTCTTGGGTTTTGGATTCCTTTTAGATCTTTCTTTGTTGACATTGCTGAGTCATTTTATGGCTAACAGCATATTATGTCTATTTAGAACCACTCATAAAGTGAAATGCTCATCTTCTCCTCCCCCCACTTTTACTCCCCTCCCCTAGATTAGATTCGAAGTAAAAGTAACTTTCGTGTATTTGTCACAGCTATTGTTACATGTAACATTGATGAAAGAAGAAAAAAGGTCATTTTTTTATGCCAAGATCATTACTTATGAATGTACATTGTAATTTGAGTCATAATGGTGATAAAACATAAATGATCATGAAAAAAATGTCATCCGATAATTACGTCACTGATGAAAAAGCTTTTTTTATTATCTGCAAGAAGGCAAATATTATGATTTTGTAAGAATTGCTTATTTGCTTTGAGCAGTTGAACTCTACACTTTGTATTGTATAATATTGACATTTACTTTGAAAGTTTCACTTCTTGATTCATTCAATTTATTCCTCAGACTAATAGACAGCTTCCACGAATGGACAAATATTTCTCAACCTTGAGTTTACATTGCATGAACATCTCTGTTTTGAGCTGTTTGAATAAACTTTAGTTCATCTATTCTCCTTATTGTTACCCACATCTATGGTAATATCAATATCAAACAAGAACAGTAGTCAGTGGAGCCTTATGTATTTTTGGAGAGTTCAGATGGTTTCAAAGAAGAAAATGAGGATCAAGGAAGATAAGGAGAATGAGAAGAAGAAGAATGGGAAGGGGGAAATAGAAAGTGGCAAAAGAAGGAGAAGAAGAAAAGAGAGAGAGAGAGGTAGAGGTAGAGGTGAAATAACAGAAGACAAAAGAAAAGGGAGAAGAAAGAACTGTATGTTTTCTTCATCCAAAGTATGTAACGTTAAAGGGGTTCTGCAGGATGTAAATAACAAAGTCGTTATTCTTTGTCTGATTTTGATAAAATTTTCAGTGTTGTGTTCGACGTATGATTTTTCTGTTCAAAATTAGTTGAATCATGTTATTTTTCAGCCTGTTGAGTGAAGGAGAATAACAATTGGACAGATATTAGATTAAATGGATTTAAAAGTGAAATGTATCCATCTATAAATCAACTCTGTATGATGCTATCTAATCATTTACTTTAAAAAATGAAGTAGTTGTCAAACTTAAAAATTGTTTATCTTCATTGTTCTAAAAGTATATTTTTCAAGACATTTCAAGACATTTTTCAAGACATCACACAAGTCTTCATCGACTAGAAACAAGTTATTTGTATGATATAACCAATCAATGAGATAAGATTAGATTAGACTAGAAATTCATATATTTTAAATTTAGTTAGCTGTTGGTGTGAGATCAGATTTACAATTCATAGTTTGATCCTTTATCTTCCTCATCTTCAGTTATGTATTGTTTCATTTTGTATATACTGGTGTCATTTGAGAGTTTAAGACATTGTTTCAGTGTAAATAGAGACTTACTCCTTGACATGTTATCAAACTTCTCTCATCCAAGTTTTCAGTCCTCCCTCCATTCCCTGCGGCCTCATTCCAACACGTCCGCATAATCCTTCAAAATCATTAATTTGCCAGATTTTTTCACCTTTTCTCAAGTCTTAACTCTCCCGTCAGTCCCGATAAAGATCATGTATGATGTGCTTGGCTCACATGGCGAGAATCCGTGGACTGTTACCCTTGCTGACACACGAGGGGGTAACATATGATCCTCAGGTGCTTATTAATTTACCGTGCATCTTGTCATCGCGAGTCTCTGTTTGAAACTTTGATGGGTTATTGAGCGAGATGGTTTTGTTGCAATGCAGGCAAAACCAGTGCCTGATCCTGGGGACATTTTGAAGGAAGTTGAATCTCAATTTCTTTACTAATATAATCTGCTTCAAGCCATATTTGAATTGTTGTTTCTAATTGCATATATTCATGTACCGTACCTGACTACCTGTTGCCTTCAAACTTTGATTATGATAATAATAATAATCTGCTTTTATTATATAGTGCGTAGTACATCTGAATGACGTCTGTAAGCCCTTTACAGATATATTTTTGATGTATACTGCACCACAAGAACATACCATGCCACTAAGGTAATACCATTGCTTTTTACAACAACAAAAAAGAAAGAAAAAAATAAAATTCAGGGGGGACAGGACCCCATCCCCCCACCCCCTGCTTCTGCCACCTATGCCATTGCTCACTTTTTTAATTGAAAGTAATATAGTTAATCACTTTTTGTTGTTGTTGTTGTTGTTGTAAGACATGGATTGTATCCTATTCTGACAAATTACTTAAAGAGAAATTCCAGTAGTTGCAGTTAACACTGATTTCATGAGAAAGTCTGTAAAACAAGGCTTAATTGCCAGTATATCATCGAGGATCTAGATCTGGTACAGTTACATTAACTGGACTTTCTGAAATCTTGAAATCTACGCTGAAAAATGTTCACACCGAAAATCCCCAACACAGATAAGCGCACGTGGGACAATGTATAATTATTGCTTAGGGCGTCGGGCCCGACGCCCTACCCGAATCCCGTGCTTATTTGCTGATTTCTCAGCAATTACACGATTTCTTCCAGAATCCTTTGGCACATGCGTTTTATTTATACAAACAGACACTTTAGTGGTCATTTCATTGGATTCTGTACGAACTCATTTTGATATCGTTACCAAAACTAGCATTTACCTTTAAGTGGCACAGTTGATAAGAAGTGATTATCATTGAATAGAAATGTAAAGCAGCACAAAAAATGGACGAAAGGCTTTAAAATGAGGAATGAGGTCACTCATTGTGGGTGTCCTTACAGGTTGGCCTTCGCAATACTTCTTCTTTTGTTACCAGATACTTTTTGATGAATGCAGTCTTTCTATCTACATATATTTAGGCATGTATGTAGCCATATAGGTTTACATATACACTGGCAAATATGATAGAAATAATAACATATTCTCCCTTTTTCATTTGAATCTTAGTTAAACACATATCATCTGGTATTCATTAAAAAAATCTTTTGTTTGGGGTCAAAAAAGTATTTTTTCACCACCCTCATATACATGTAAAAAAAAATTAGAATGTTCACTTTTAGAAATGTCCAGCTGTTTGCAAAGTCTGTTATTTTTTAATCATATATCCCTATTACTCGTCAAATTTTTATGACAACACGTTCATCTCTAACCCCATAGTCTATTGCTCTTGCACCACTTGATCACTACTTTATATAGTCAATTTTTATTGATATGTTTTTAGGGTGCAATTCAACCAGATTCATTAACTCTTTGCCTGCTTTTATCTGAAAATAGAATCTTTACTATACGTTATATGGTGAGAGAAACTTAACAAAAATCACCGCCATTCATGTGTAATCACATCATTGGGGTCAATTGGCTTTCATAGAGCACTGTGCTGTGTTTGGAAAGTACTCCCGCCTCTCGCCGATGAACTGTGTTTGATTTGGTGATGAGAATCAATTTGAAAATCTGTGAACTTCAGGTGTAGGTTTCTGGCCTGGATATATGATGGCATCTAATTCAATAACTCCAGTGACTGAAAGTAAATCAGACAGAACTATATCAAATTATCAACCTATCTGTTGTTGATAGATGTTGCCATTGGTTACCAGCCGTGATAATGAGATGATCAATTTCACAACAATGATTTTTCTGTAGGATTATGGTTGGTTGATAACAAAATCTACATTTTCAAGAGTTAGACATTGATTCAGATGTTGTTTGAAGGTTTGCATGGTGGCATGTACAATTGCTGATGTGGTTTACGGTACACCATGTGGAGTGTTATAGAAACAGTGGATAGAAGAAGAGAAGAAGTGGATAGGCGAGAAAGTGGAGATTTGAGAGTAGATTATTCTTTCTTGAAAATAGTCCTGAAAAGGACTGTAAACCAGAAGGAATGTCCGTCTTCAGGAGTGTCCTGAAGACGGACAGTCAACCTGTCCGAAACGTCAAGTCTCTACTACTCATCATCTCTACTCGCCGACTCAAGCCAGCATCTCCTCATCAGCCCTACTACTCAAGCTGTTCTCACTCAACATTCCTTCTGGTTTACAGTCCTTTTCAGGAGTCAGGACTATTTTCAAGATAGAATACTCTATTCTCAAATCTCCACTTTCTCGCCTATCCACTTCTTCTCTTCTTCTATCCACTGTTTCTATAACACTCCACATGGTGTACCGTAAACCACATCAGCAATTAGACATTGATTGTCCTCTTTTTTTATTCATGTTTTACAGTAGGTCCTATATACATTGATAAATAGATTTATTGTTTAATGATTAGTTGGGGAAAAAAGGAATGAAACAGAACATAACACCCTGGATCTTCTTTCTTTTCATGCAGAAAGCTTTAATTGTGACCCCAATTTACTGCAAGGTTTTGCCGTACAATGTAGTCATATCATTGTCATTATCTTATTTGTCTTACATGACATTGTGTTATCTATTTACGTGTAAGCCTACAATCAAGGGTTCACACCCATTTTAGGCAAGACATTGTGGCATTGTTTGGAATTCTATTATCAAGAGCATAATACTGAAATAGATGATCGGTCACTGAATGTGAACGCTGTGATAATGATCTGTCAATTATATGTCAGCTTAAAGGGGAAGTTCACCCTGACCAAAAGTTTATTGTAAAAATAGCAGAAAAGTATTAAAATAGAAAATATTGCTGAAGGTTTGAGGAAAATCCATCAAAGAATTAAAAAGTTATTAGAATTTGAATGATTTGATTTGTGATGTCATATGCGAGCAGCATTCCTACATAACGAAAGGTAAAAAAATCAATGAAATCATTTTCCAGAAAATTTAAAATATTTTTTACTGTACCTTTTGTATATCAATAAACAAACCATTTACACACGATCATGAAAAAGAAAACAAAAAGAAGTCATCAGAAAACCATTAAAAAATTAAGATTGATGCATTTTATATAACATAACAATATGGGGCAGCTGCTCTTTTATGACGTCACAAACCCAAAACTTAAAATTCTAATAACTTTCTCAAATTTTGATTAGAATTTTACTCAAACCTTCACCAATGTTTTTTTTTAATTATTATTCTGCTATCATTCAACTTTTCTTCAGTGTGAATTTCCATTTTAAACCTTTTAAGGTTCATACATGTATACTAACAATACAGTGGCCAAATCTATTGTCTGTTACAAATGAGAAGGATGGAATATTCATGAACACAATTTGTACATTATGTAGGATATGTGCAATCTGTGATGAAAGAATACACCTAAAAACAAATCTAATGCAGTTACATTCCCTGTAGTTACAAGTGAATGCTTCTTAAATACTCCCCCAATGACACTATTTGTGCCGGAGTTTGCATGAGAGAGAGAGTCTTTAGAGAATCAATCAAGCAGAAACCAGCAGTTTGTTATTTTTGTTTTTTTATAAAGGGGGTGCATCTTCCCATAGAGTTTTGTCTTGTCACACATGAATTGCTATTGAAGTCCACACTTCGTTAGTTGTTTTGTCAAACTCAAGAGGAGGTTTTGATGGGCATGCTATGGGGTACATTATTATAAGTCTCAAATTTCTCAAAATTGCCTTGATTCTTTCTTTGAACTTTAAATGTGAAGAGATTCGTTTTTCAGGTTGAATCTGTATGTTAGATGAAATTAGTTTGAAATGATTCCCTCACATAAATTTTCAGCTAGCCGCTGGCTAGTGTCTAGCTTGATAAGCTGGTAAATAGGTATGCAGAGAAATAATCAAGTGGTCTTTTGGCAAGTATACATTGTTGACTAGTTTGAAATTGCTTTATGGGCTAGTCACTAGCTAGTACAGTATCTTGCACTTTAAATTCCAAGGATTTAAAATAACTTCAGATCATCTGTGACCAGCCGAATATTAGATTTAAACCTTGTTGATTTGAATATAAATCTAAAAGATTTGAATTTAAATCTTTTGAGATTTAAAAGTTAATCCTTAAGATTTAAAATAGATTCAAAATTCGGCTGGTCACTATTCACAGCCGATCTGGATTTATTTCAAATCCTTGGAATTACGAATGCACTCAGTGCAGTATGCTTTCTGTCGGGGTTTGTCCAAGTTGTTCTTACCATAGCAGTACTTGTCACTAGGGATTTCTTCTCTTTTTAAACAATTGATGTTTAAACTCCTTTCTTTGCATCCATCCTTCCTTTGTTTTCTTTATAAATTGCTCTCTGCTTCGCTCCTGGTTTTTACCTGTTTAAAAGCTCATTTTCCTTTCTTGAAATATGAAATAGGTATTGATTAGGCAATTTTGAGAATAAAATCTATCAGTTTCATCATAGATTCATGGTTTCATTGAAATATAATCAACAGTTTGAAACTCATATATACACAGAAAAAACTGTGGTGTTAACCGGTGTACATAGAGGACCACAACAGTTATTTTACACCGGTGTTAAATTGGTGGTGTTAGTTTTACACCTATAGGTGTTATTACAAGATCTATGGTCATTACATTTACACTCTTTGGTGGTATGTTCAATCTCTAGGGTGTTATTTAACACCTCAGGTTGTGGTCCCCTATTAACACCAATTGATGTCAGTTTTAACACCACAGTTTTTACAGTGTATAAGTTATGAAAGAAAGATCCATTTTTATATATTTATTTCATTATTGATTTATTCACAACAATTTCAAGCCTACATGATAAATAAGCAATCCTCATCTGAAATTGTAACAAATTTGATTTAAAGCTTAAAGAACGCATTTGCAGCAAGCAATTTTTTCATTGATTAGAAAGTCTTTGAAATTGAAGTTTCTTGTCATCGTATCATTGCAGGGGGCCGTTCCATAAAACTGTTCTTAATACCTTGGTCACATTTGCTCTACGGCTGCCGTACGGCGAGTCGAAAACAGCCGTTTTATTACTTTTGAATCAATCCACCTATATGTAGTTGGATACAAAATGCTAAAACGGCTGTTTCAGACACGCTGTACAGCCGCCATAGAACAAATGTGACCATGGCATTAGTAAAGAGTGACTTTAAGAACGACTGGTGAACCTTTATTACACACTTAACCATCGCCAATGAATATACCATTGTACAGTTCTAGGCCTAGATCTGTTACATTTACATATTTGAACTGAACTTTGTGGAATAATGAAATCTTAGCTGAAATGATCACAACGAAGATTGCCAACCAAGATTAAACATTTCTTTGTCAATGTATTATTGTGATTATGGCTGGGGAAAAGGGTCTTGTCTGGCATACCATGCTTAATTGTTTATTTTGCTAATTTCTCAGTAATTACAAATTTACTTCCAAAATATTTTACCACTTTTTTTCTATTTATAATACATCTACTTACAAACTCACAAATACTTGTGTGACCATTGGATTCTGTTCATTTTTAGATGGTTTCTATAAATAACATTTTGTCTTTAAACTTAAACTGATTGAAGTTGCAGTTATCTTATGTGAAAAATAGAAAACAAAGTGTTTATTAAAAGACAAGTCCACCCCAACAAAAAGTTGATTTGAATAAGAAGAAAAAAATCCAACAAGCATAACACTGAAAATTTCATCAAAATCGGGTGTAAAATAAGAAAGTTATGACAATTTAAAGTTTTGCTTAATTTCACAAAACAGTTATATGCACATCCTGGTTGATATGCAAATGGAGAGACTGATGACATCATCCACTCACTATTTCTTTTGTATTACATGAAATATTCTAATTTTCTCCTCATTATCAAGTGATACAACTATTAATTCCTCCCTGAGCATGTGGAATTAGCATTGTTTAATACTAAATGGTTCAGTCAAGGTGGTCCTTTTTGCAAATTTTTGAAAAATGAAATATTGTATAATTCAAACAATAAAAAACAAAGAAATAGTGAGTGATGGACATCATCGACTGAGACACCTAGTTGTGCATATTTTTGTGAAAATTGACTTTTGTGAAAAATAAGCGAAACTTTAAAATGTTATAACTTTCTTATTTTTCATCCGATTTTGATGAAAATTTCAGCTCTATGCTAGTTTGAGTTTTCTCTATTTATTCAAGTCAGCATTTTCCTGGGGTGGACTTGACCTTTAAACTGATTAAAGTTGCAGTTATCTTATGTCAAAAATAGAAACAAAGTGTTTATTATTGGGAACACTTATCTATAGACAGGTTTAACTCATGTTGTCCCCTTATTCTCTATTCCCCAAATTTTGTCTCCTCCAGTATAAGATGAGAGGAAGTGATGTTCTTGATCGAGTCTTCAATCACATGAACCTGCTTGAAACTGATTTCTTTGGGCTCAGATTCATCGATAAAGACAACCAAACCGTAAGTTTCCCCCCATTACATGTTTCTTGTGAGTGACGGTTATGCTAATGAAATTACATGAAGATGTTCATATAGCGAGTTGTAGATTACAGAAAATACCTGTAGTAGTACTTAGTAGTAGTAGTAAAATGGTATTTATTGGCAAAAACAACACATCACAGCCCAAAAGGCTGAATTATATGAAGTTAACAATTGTAATGTTAAAAACTTGATTACACATCATTCTCACATAATATGAAATAACTACATCTTAAGACTATAAAGTACAACTTTTAACAGACTAAGGGTTGAAAGAATGGCATAAAGAAAGAGAGCAAGAGAGAAAGAAACATAGAAATGAAGGAGAGGGATGAAATATATGGGATAAGAGAAAGGAAAACAGGGAGAGAGTAAGAGAGGGAGAGATGTTTAGAAAAGGACAAATCATGGGGTGGAGAAGTGGGAATGAAAAAGCTTGAATGAGTTGGCAGAAAGGTAAGGGAAATGAAAGAAACAAACAAAAAAGAAAGTGAAGCATACATGTGTGTATGTAGGAAAAAGAAATATACCAAAAAATAAAATGTAATAATTGCATTTCATATAGTATGTAAAACACCTGAGGGTGTTTCACAAGGAGTTAAGTGCGACCTATATGCTTTTCACACTGCACATTTTTTCCTTAACTCCGGGAAATTGGTTGGGTTAAGGGGGGGGGGCCTAAGCCCCACCTATTTCTCAGGGTTAAGCTTAGCCCATTTTGTTTTCACACTACGTTTTAGCAAAGTGGGCTAGCACTCTAAATAGTACGGTACTATCTGGCCCTGCAAAAAAGCAGGGTTAGCCGGCTTATTGTGGTGCTAGCACCACAATTGCGGTGCTAAGAGATGCAGTGTGAAACGAAACTGAACTAAGGAAAAGTGGGGCTAAGCAATAGCCAATCACAGAAGTCGAAATTGCACATTAATCATGCTCTGTATGGTAAAGATCATCAATATTCATGAGCTCTGGGGTAGTCTGGGGTTTAGGCGCTAACCCCAGCTAAGCACATAGTATAGGGTTAAGAAAGACAGTGTGAATCCAAATAAACATAGTATGAGGTTAAGGATAGTCTGGGGTTAAGGATAGTATGGGGTTAAGGAAATGCAATGTGAAAAGCATATTAGAGTTATTCTTAAAAGCCAACGCACAGATATTACATGTATTTAACTCCTAACATTTGCTCCTGGCTTTGTTTCGTTGTAGAGTGTGTTTTTGTCGGTTTCAAAATTTAAACAGAAACATGAATCATGATTGAAAACGTGATTACAAATCGCTATATAGTGAGAAACAACGGGTGTGTTCAATGTCCTCCATTCTCAGTCATAAAAGTAAACATATTTCAAATCATGAATTGGAGGAAATTTAAACATAAAAAAAGCAGTGCTTGTAAACATGATCACCTCAGATTTTTTTTTCATTCTATGTATTTTTATAACACTTAAAAAACACAGAAATTATTGTAATTTCAAGATTGATAAATGATATTTATAACTTGACCTCTTTGATATAGAAATCACATTTTGGAATATTACATATGACACTAAAATCATTTAAATTTTGATAAAAGACACTTTTATGTGATTCATTAATGAGATTGGATTAGAAAATTTGCTGTAGTCATGTTTTTCAAAAAAGAAGATGATTTTAAAGTTTTTTATTCAGTGTTATTTGAAATTATAATGAATTCTATAGTGATCGTACATGTAACAATTGATTTTTTTATACTTGATTTTATTACAGCATTGGTTGAATGCTGAAAAACAAGTACTAAAGCAGTTGAAAAGTAAGTACACTAGTATGAAATTGTTACTAAATGTTCTATTTTGATTATTTTCTCACAATAGGTAACAATGGCAATTCCACATATCCAGGGAGAAATCAAACTTTGTTTCGAACATAGTTATCAGGAGAACATAAAAATATTTCATATTTTGTAGATAAAATACTCAAGAAATTTTGGTGAGGGATGTCATCTGTCCCCTTATACTGACCAGGATATGCATATGGCTATTTTGTGAAATTCAGTGAAATTTTATTATGGCATCTCTTTCTTATTTAATATTAGGGTTTTGATGACATTTTCAGCATTGAGCTTGTTTGATATTTCTCATTTTAAACAAATCAACTTTCTGTGGGGGTGGACTTGGCCTATAATAATTCAGTGATTTCCTACTTCCAACGTCTTGCAGGAATATTTGGCCATGAATTAATTAAAACAATTGGCTTTAATTTAGGTTGAAATACAAGATACATGTTGGTGTTTTAAGAGGAGTACTGCTCTCATGACATTCAACACTTATAAAGATAGTTCTATGGGTATCTTAGAATCTGGTACTGAAAATTCAGTACCAGATTGAAGGTTGCAAGACATTCCCTATGAACCTCTTCTACCTCTTAATCTTTCTGCAGATGTGAGTCCGATGACATTATACTTTGGGGTCAAGTTTTATGTGGAGGATCCTTGTCGGTTGTCCGAGGAAGTGACCAGGTACCAGTTCTTCCTGCAGCTGAAGATGGACATGCTCCAGGGAAGACTTCCCTGCAGCTTCAACATGGCTTCAGAACTCTTCGCCTACGCAGTGCAATGTGAGTATCAAAGAGCAGGCACAGGTGTTGTCTCATTGTCCAAGGTGGACCGTGTGTGCTGAACCCTAGAACCTCATTTAGCCCTTTCTTAAATTGTATTTAGGCTTCAATGGAATATGGAAAGCAATATGAGATCTGATGTTGGGTAATGATAACACATACACATATAAACCAAGTTTTGGGCCAGGGGGGGGGAGGGGGGGCGGGCGGGCAAGACAAAAAACCGGGGGCATGTAGCGGGCTTATTGTAAAAAGGAGGGTCCTCGGAACGGGATTCGGAACGACAAATGTTTGTGAAAATGGGGGTACTTGGAACGGGTCGTCTGTGTGTGATTGCGTATGCATCCCTATGGAACGTGCATGCAGCTAGCGCAGAGGCGATGGTCGGACAGCGGGGCTGCTTTTCACAAAAATTGCGGCTCATTGTAGCAGATCAATACGGCCGGAACGGCTTAACAGAAAATACGCAAAGCTTTGGAGCGGATTGCTTTCATCTTTTTTCTCGACGCGAAGAAAATACTATGCTATGGAGCGGCTTTCGTTGTTCTTTTTCTCAATAAGACAAAAATGCTATGCCTTGGAACAAAAATTTGAGTGTAAAAATGGGGGTCCCCTCCGCGGCACATACCCACTATGCATTATATACTGAGTGCCCTCCCCCCCCCCACGGGTTCTGGGTAGGAAATATAACACTTTTTTTTTTCAAATTTGGACATTTAGAATAACTTCTTGCGTAAAGTATTTCAGAACTGGGTCTGTGGTATGCGTTGCACAGGTGGATGGAATTTTAGTCTTGTACTTTCTTTTTTCTTTCTCTTCCTTTTCCTACTTTCTGTTTTTTTGTTCCGCCATTTTCTAATGTCATGAACTCTTGTAATGTCACTCATAAGCAGCATTCTTGTTCTTCAGGAACTGAAACCACATGCAATGAGAGATTATTAATTCTTAATATTCATTACAACCTTGAAAGGCTTAAATGTGATTACTTTGGATTACCTAAAACAATCATCAGTCAAATTTTAATCTGTTTGGACAAATGCATCACATCAC
Source organism: Lytechinus variegatus (assembly GCF_018143015.1). Classification (NCBI taxonomy): domain Eukaryota; kingdom Metazoa; phylum Echinodermata; class Echinoidea; order Temnopleuroida; family Toxopneustidae; genus Lytechinus; species Lytechinus variegatus. Next base: position 8,395,637 of record NC_054744.1, read on the forward strand.
ATCACATTCCACTGCCCGGCTCCAGGTTATCGATTGCCATTATTTGTCATCGTAGGCCCTGACTCCACCACACGCAGACCCCCAAACGCTGAAATCAAGAGCTGTTCAAGCCAAAATTGTATTCCAGCGGGTATTGGTCTCGTCAAAATAGTCTCAACGAAGTATGACGACACTTCATTACTGCCAAGCCATGGCAATGAACAAATGTTTCATTGCAGTGTGGATTACCCCTTTCAATTTGGGAAACTTGAGACAGGCATGCTAGTATGGGTGAAAGTCTCTTCACTCGTTCCGAAGCAAAATGGCTGGTGGAGAATGAATCTCTTGTGATCACCATGGCAATATCTGAGGAAATTCGTCGGAAAGAAGTCATATTTTATTTTGCATTGTCTTCACTTATTTCCATCTACCTGTTTTGTTATCAAGTTTCTTTGGTTGATGATAAAAACTCTATTAAAACTAAAGTGATTGTCAAACTTATATCCCTTGTGAAATAGTGAAAATTATTCAGATGAAAAAAATACCTCTTGTACTAAAGCAATAACTTGAATTGCCATGTATCCTCTTGACATGAAGATGAAAATAAATTGTTGATTAGATTGGCAAATCATTCAGATTATTTCTCAAGACTGTTTATGTGGTCTTTTTATCCACTTTGCACATATTTGGATAGAACATTTTTGTCAAAATCTTTGAAAGGTATACAGTATCATCAGTTCGAAGCTGGTACAACTTTTGCTGAATTGGAGATGTCTGTACTGTAGTCCATGGGGCAAATGGGTAGGCATTGGATTTTACATGTAGTTCTGCTCCATACGGAATGATGTAAAATTCTATACTCCCATCTTTTTGAATCATACATTCTACTGTTTATATTCAAAACCCTCCTGGCCCTTGGTTAATTCTTTGATATCTTCAGAATAGTCTGGTATTCTCCTACGCGGCGGCGCCTCAGAGCATCGTAAATCACCTGTCATTTTTGTATGGCATCTATTGAATACTTGGATTCATTATCGCATTGTGATGTATTGATGTTCTCTGCCCACTTCCTGCCTCATCATTCAGAATGATTCAGGCAGAGTCATGAATCCTGTCGACATTATCGGCCCAGGTTCACTTAAACTCATCCCTCTATTTCACGCCCCCCCGTCTTATCTTACCAAGAGTTACGATTGATCGGACCGATCTCAACTATATGGAAATTCATCAATGTCATCATTCTTTCTTTAGGAAATTTGCACAATGCCCTTCTGTAAACAAAGAAGAGCATATTGAACAGTAAAAAAGAAAATAGATTATGTAAATGTTCACATGATATCTAGAAAATATTGTGAACAAACATTCATGTTGACTATGCAGTTTATCCATATTTTTGGTTGATAGGTTCAATCGCAACTCTTTGTAAGATGGGGCCTGATCTGCGGTATTTTGCGGAAAGAGTTGCATTCAAACACAGCTCAAAAAATGAAATGCAACGTTGATTTTTATTTGGACTTGTGCTTCATTTTTAAAATTTTGTTCAAGCGCAACTCTTTCAACAAGAGCTAGAAGGAAACCCCAATGAAAATGTCAAAATGCAACTTGTTTCTCAACAGGTTCCATGACATGCCCCGGTGACAATTCCTCCGCTCTAAATTCCACACACTAATCGAATGGCCAACTTCAACCTTGGGTTTAACACTGAACCTATGTCTTGTCACCTTCTAGTCTGCAGGCACAGCCCGGAGGCACAGACCCTGATTGAAACTTTAATCAGCAAGTGTGTCTTCACGCAAAGACTAGCATGTACATAACTTGCTGTTTCAGAGAGGGCCTTCAGTACGCAAGGCATGAGTAGGCTGCACATTCAGACCTTTAACTGGAGTGAACAGTTTGCACAGCAGACTATTCTCCACCTCTCTACAGCACACATTTTGGAATTCAATTTGATTTATTTTTTGTGATGATTGGGCTCCTGGCAAATAATCCCGATTTGAGTAGGTTTGAGAGTGATTTACTTGCAGGCCAAAGTGATTAAGATTTTCCTTCAAAATATTGAGAGTTTGATGAAAATATCATGATGCAGAAGGGAAATACATTCTGAATCTATGGTGTGAAAGTATGAATAGTCGGTTTCAGACCGCCTCAAAGTTCGTCAGTTCAAGGTATTTTCTGATCGCGAATTTACCCGATCGGAAAATACCAGGTAATATTGGCAATGTGAATGCAAATTACGTGTAATCTCCCCAAAAGAAAATACCCACTAAATAGTACGTACTTGTCAAAATTACGAGAACTTACATAACTTCAAGATCTTAACCCGAAGGTTATGTTTTGGGGCGGTGTGAATGCAGGAATAATTAATGGGTATTTTTTAGTCTAAAAAAATTCTCATAATTTAACGGGGATTCTCATGATCGAGGCAGTTTGAAACCACCTAATATGATTTGTTTTATTAAGTGGGATTGGTAGGGGAGGGTGAGTGGGAGGGAGGGGAGTGGGGGAGGTGATGAACCGCCTCTAGTTCCAATATGTCTTGTTAGTGATCAACTGCAGCCCCCATCTCTTTGATGGGTCTCAGTTATGTTTTAGTAGTAGCCCGATATCCCTTTCTTACTGCCGCTAAACTAACAGGTTAGAAGCAGGGTTTCTCTATGGTTCAAGGTCCAATGCCAAACTACTCAATTTTCTTGACATGAATGTTGTTCTATGAAGTGTGAGAAACAGAGAACTAGATGAAGGAAGCAGGGAAATCATGCGATTTGAAGTTAAAAACCAAATTCCAGTTTGGTATATAGGCCTAGCCCTATATATAGTGTGTTAGAATACTCTGTCCATAGCTACTCAGATCTAAATCTTATTCATAGCAATGATTATGATATAGTAATTGTAACATCCCGCTTTTATATGTAGCACTTATCTATCTATGATGCCTCTATACATGTTACAGATTATCCTGATCATCGGACCGAAAAATTTCTAGAAATCGTATGTCACACAGCAAAAACTGTTAACCGGTGTACATAGAGGACCACACCAGTTATATTACACTGGTGTTAAATTGGTGGTGTTAGTTTTATACCCAAAGGTGTTATTACAACACCTATGGTTGTTACATTTACACTCTTTGGTGTTATGTTCAATCTCTAGGGTGTTATTTTAACACCTCAGGGTGTGGTCCTCTATTAACACCAATTGGTGTCAGTTTTAACACCACAGTTTTTACAGTGCATATTCAAGGCAGACAATTTTGGACACTACACTATAAATTCCAAGGATTTAAAATGAACAGAAAAAAGATGTGAATAGTGCCCAGCTGAATATTAGAATTAAACTTTGTTGATATAGGTATAAAGCTAAAAGATTTGAATTTAAATCTTTTGAGATTTAAAGAAAAAAATCATTTCATCCTTGAGATTAAAAATAAATCAAAAAGTCATTTTATCCTTGAGATTAAAAATAAATACAAAATTTGGCTGGTCACTACTCACAGTCAATATGGATTTATTCAAAATCCTTGATTTCTTTTTAGAGTGTACATTTAATCAGTTACACTTACAAATCAATCTCCATCTACTGCAAACAAATATTCATTGAACTTGGATGAAAAAGAAAATAATGACGGAAATGAAATGAGATTGCATGAAGAAAAAAAAGTACTTTTTTTCATTTTTAAAGGACTGAATATCTTTTCCATTGATTTTGAACCCTGATCACTGAGCCTTTGCACTGCAGAATAAAAGAGGGGATATAATAAGAGCATATATAGTGAAAAAAATATACTCCTGCATGGTACCCCTTTTCATCGAACACAAAAACAAATTTTATATCAAGCTGGAGGAAAAATGCAATGTGTGCAAAGCAAATTAATGACATGAGCTTACTAATGAGTTTGTTTTTGACATTTCAAAAAGTTTTATTTCAAAAGGTTTATTTTTCCTAAATAAGAATGTTCAGTCCACAGTAGATACTAATGAACAATAACATGTTGATTGCAAAGGTAATTGAGTGTAACCTTCCCTTAAAAAATCTCTGTAATTTTCAAATGAGGTGTTTCATTTTACCTACAATTACGGTAAATATTGTTTTCATGTGAAGTCTTGAAGTCTTTGCGAAAAAAATTTAGGTCCTATAAACTCAACATCAAAGATTAAAGTTGCTGAACTTCTGCATGAAAGAATGTGCGAACATAAAACAAACATACCGAACTTGCTGATCCTTTGCACTTAATCACTACGTATCCCAGGAAAAAATCCTAATTTAGAATTAGGGTCATGCCATAAAATATAAAGCTAAGTTTATGATTTTATGATGAAGTGTTTTCAATCACATTCAACTAGATGCCTTCAGGGGGGGAAAACACTGTTTGATCTGAAGTTGTAATCACATGCTGTGCGTCGGTCTTAAGCATAAGCCGAAACAAAAACTGCCTGGAGGAGAAATTATAGTCTTTGAACGTGTTGAAGAGACCTTTTGTTAGATTATGCTTTATGATTATAATGGACTTTACCTCCCCATGGGCATATAAATCTTATGTTTCTATGATATTGCAGGAAATTCTTTTTATGAAGTTTTTTAATGCCTGTAGAGTAGGTAGCATAGATTTCTTTCTAAGTTCATTCTGAAACAATGTATGGTATCGAGCTTGAAAGTTAGACCAGTGCTCCTTTTATTGCTTGCTTTTGTTCCTTATTGTATCATTGGCATTGTTTGAGTTTGCTCTGAAAAATATTGAAGCACTCCCTGGACCTAGGTCCATGAGCATATGCTAAGGCTATTAAAGTTTACCTTTGTGGAGTTAGTCAAACAAGTTAAAGTTAAAGATCTCTTGTATTGGATGTAGTTGAAGTTATAAAATAAATGTTAAATTGACACATTTCACTCTGGGCTGGCTAAGATTGTCTTGTTTAAACACTCGTTCAAAAAGTTAAAATTAATCATATACGTTGTAGACCTACCTGGTGAAAACAACAAAAGACCTTTTAGTAACCCCCAAACGAAAACTTAATAAGGTATGTTAAATTAAATGACAGAGTATACTAACATGATATAAAATGAAAACTGAATTGAAATGAACAGAGAATTTGGCTTATGAAATGTAAATAAAGTTTTGAAAATTACCCATTGATGGAAATTCCGGATAAATCAATAATCTAAAGTATATGCTGGCTAAATCTTGCTATGAATAGAGATTGATACAGTATCAAAAGGAACAATTTATTGTCATTTTCTTTTCTATTTCATAAAGCCCTCTGGTTAACTTTACCCAAGTGGCCAGTTACTGTTCAAAAGAAAAATGATTGCTCTGGATCTAACAGCTCCCAAATTGCATCATAAAAGTCAGGGGGTATTTATTCTGCAGCCCATCAAACAGCTTTGTCCTGAAACCATGTCAGTTTAGAGTGTTTTGAATGGTTTCAAAGTTTTTTATGGCTTGCAGGACATGGAGGGCTACATGCCTCTTTGACCTAAACAGTACTAGGACAGAAAGAAAAATCACAGTAAATTACAAGTGTTCTTCTTGGAGCCAGAAGGGCTTGACTTTGTGAATGATGGTTAACATCGTTTGGTCTAATACCAGTTGGTCTAATTCCCAGGTCTTTTAGCAACCAAACCAAATCAGCTTAGTCTTCTATCAGGTTTTCGAGATTAGTCTAATTGCCATTTGCTTTACAATCTTTCTGGATCAGGTCTAATAGTCTGTTTTTTTTCTTTATCAAAAACTTCACCATGTTGGTGGACTATATACCCCCTTTTCCCCATCAAGATCATTTTAGCCAAGCAAACTTTAAATGTGAAAGAGTTGGTTTAGGTCCCATCAGGCCCAACCAAACTCAAAACGTTTTGTAGCCTTCATATGTGATCTTTTATATGATTGACTCAGTGTGAACACATCAAATGATAGTAGATCAAGAGCAAGGTGATTCACATTATCTATCAAATTAGTTTATTAAGGTGGTTTCAGACCGCCACGAAGTTCGTCAGTTCCAGGTATTTTTTAGCGGTGATGATGATGATTATTCAACATTTATAGGCCAGTAGCGCTAAATGCAATATTTCCAAGCACTGCATGCTATCATCCTGGCTTTAGCATGGCTCCCCTGGTTAGGTGCTTGAACATTTAAGGAATCTGTACCAATTTACCACACCAGGGTGTAGAGTGGCAAATGTAGATAAATGCTTGGCCAAATGACAGGATTCAAACCCTAAATCCTTGCAGTTCAAAGTCCAGAGACTTATTCCCTTTTTGCTTCAATGGATGGTGGGATAAAAAAATGCTGTCTTAAATTTATTTGATCCTGTAGCTCCCAGATATCAAGAATACTTTGTGAAATGTTTTGTGTCACTCAAAGAAGACCACTTTAAAACCTTTTAGAGGAGATAAAAAGCGTTTATGACCATTCAGTATCTTTACAATTATTTGTGTTTTCTAGATCACAACAGAACCAAAGTTAACAGTTTTCTTTTTTTTTTTGGGGGGGGGGGTTGTTTAATTGGAGAAGAAATTTACATCTTTACCCTATAAACTTTGAGAAATGTTTATAGATCAGACGAAAGCTTGTAAGTTTCCATTTAAAAATGTCTGGAGAAAAGAATGAAGATCATAGAGGGTGACACACTTGCACACACATACAAAGAGGGGTTTATCATTTAGTTATTTGTAGGTAATGCATAACAATAAATCTATTTTACAAATGAGAACAACTTATTAACCTAATTGTAGGCCTACTAACATACCAAAAACTAAAAAACTACACGTATAGCCAAGGCCTACATCTAGGTGCTTATATTTTAAACAGCTATGATATCCTTTTACATGTAGCACTGAAAGACTCTTCACTTTATACTCAAAAGCAAGTCAAGCCTTTAAATTAGGACTGATCTTTTGGTCAACCTTCTTGACAAATATTCCTCTTATAAATAAATACCCTTTTCATAAACCTATCCTCCGATTAGCCGCCTAAGAGTAATGCGGATAATTCAATAAAAATTGCGTTCACAAACTCCGAAAATAAGCCGCATTATTTTTACGAGCCCCCTTCTGAAAAAGGCGGATAATCGTCATGACAACTGGACACGCCCCCTCCGATGTGATTGTGTTGGAAAAGGGTGACCTTGTGACCGCACCATGGCAATTATCCGCATTATTTGGAAATGCGTTCATAAACTCAAAATCTTGTCCCGATGCTGCTATTATGCGGATAATAGCAGCATCAAAATAATGCGGATAACTCTGGTCCTCCTCCAATTTTACGACCAAATTATGCTGCTATTAGCCGCATAATTGGGTTTATGAAAGGGGTATTAAATGCTCTTAAAAATCTGAAATTATTCTGTGAGGGATCCTTGTTAAAAGATAAAAGTTTGTGCAACTTCCGAGATTTCTGATATCAGTCTCTAGTATAAATAGAAACTTGTGTGTTGTTTTAACTTTTTGTGAGCCTTCAACAGGCGTATTCAGACCGCCTCGGTCACTGGAGTACCAGTTTAATTGTTATTATTATTATTTGTTTTGGCGTCACCAGTGCCTGAGAGGCGAAAAGCGAACTGAATCACTATGACCCGCAGGTCTCTCCTCCCGATATAACTGATAGGGGGGAATGCAGGTGGACCACTACACCGGGGTTTCCCCCTACTCTTATACGAATAGTGCAGTGGGTTCTTAACGTGCAAAGGTGATGACTCTCCTCTACACGGGGCCTCCATTTAACCTCCTATCCGAGGGATGGAGTGTTTTCCATTGTAACATAGCCTGCATCTATGAAACATGGGAGAGACGTTTACACACAATGCACTGGCTTCAGTCATCCGCCCGGGGTCGACTCGAACCCACGATCTTTGGTTCGACGGGCAGACGCGTTACCGACTGAGCCAACACCGCTCTCTGTTAGAACCTGTTCAGGCCTTAAAATACATGTACCTGATAATTATTTTTTTTTTCATATTCATCCCGGCCCTTTTGGCTCTGGGTAAGATCCCGAAGTTATGAGCATGCGCAGTATGATCTGACAAGTGCGAAGCGCGAGATTCAAAATCACTCGTTCAGCAGCTACCCATGACGCTCTACACGCTGGGGTAAGAAAGTTCACATAATTTGCTTTTACACTGCCAAAATTCCTTCAACCTTGGAATAATCCCTGCGAAAGTTTTCATAATTTTTGACAAGTATATTAGTAATGTACTATTTATTGGGGGGGGTTTGAGGGGGGTATTATGTGCAATTTGCTTTCACACTGCCAAAATTACCTGGCATTTTCTGGTCAGGGTAGGTAAGGGGCCTATTGCAGAAAGAGTTGCAATCAATCGCAACTATAAAAATCATGCGAAACTTGCCTTTCAACCAATCAACAGCACGCATTTGGGACTTGCGATTAATTTTTTGACTTGTGTTTAAACGCAACTCTTTCTGCAACGGGACCCAGGGCAATTTCCCGATCGAAAATACCTGGAATTGACGAATTTCGAGGCGGTCTGAATACATCCATAGATCAGTCTATTTTCTGCTGATGAGGGATGCGTAGTTGACTTTGTAGAATGACATTATATCAAGGGTGAACCACGAATTGATTTATGGAGGAGCTTTTAAGGACTGACTGCTCTATGGGAAATTATGATAAACTGGTGAATAAATCTTGATGATTTCATATTAACAGGTCAAAGAACGCATGTTTTCTCTGCCCCAGAATTGGCTTTTGATCAACTCATTGAAATATTTATTCGCTCCACATGAGATTTATCTTTACCAAGTATGTAGATAGAGCAATCCGACATGATACTATCGTGCTTTAAGCTGCCTCATTGACATTTTCTTTCCTATTGAATGGACTTTGGTTGAATATCAAAGCATATTGTAAGTTGATTTCTATAATTGATGCAATTCTAGGCCTATCTTTAAAACCTACAATTAGTGGTGATTTCTTTTTTACCTGATTGCTAAGAAAGCATGAATATTTGTAGGCAAGCAACAAGAGGACCGAAAGCTTAAGGTCCTCTCCGAGGGACCTGGTAATGAGGATTAATGCCTTACCAAAGGGCACCAGCGCACCGTGTGGGAATCGAACCCGGGTCACTGGAATCCCAAACCCCTGCTCTAACGACTGAGCTATCTTATACTACTTATTACATTTTAAAGACATTGTAAATTGGCTGTTTAAGCTCTGCTGTTGGCTAATATTAATATAAGTATATAAAATGAATAAATAAATCAATAGATAAAGCAAGAACCCATAGGAACTCGTTTTGAGGTCAAGTATCTGGCACAGATCTTTTCCTTCATCAATTCAAACAAACACAAGAATCTATTAATATTTCAGTATTTACTTCAAACAGACCAGGTGCTTTTGCGATATGCTATAGAGGTTGTTAAATGTGGTTTTGATTGATTGCAATTCATGCATATGAACTATTAATTGCGTTTTTCATCAGAATATTACCTTTCATTTTTTATTGTTTCTCCCTGAAGTTATTGGTGATCTGTCTTTATTTCTCTGACTTTATGAAAGGAAAATGCCCCATGCCTTCAATGACAAGATTCTGTAGACCTCATTCTTTTCAAATTTGGGGAGGGGGTTGGGGGTGGTAGGGATGTAGGCCTATGTGGGAGGGGCACTTATTTCATTTTGGGGGATCCTTTTGTAACATTTGATGTCATTGTTTATGTATTCAGGTAAAAAAATAATTTAAATTGATTAATTAGAAATTGATTTGATTTTTTGAGGAAAAAATACATTTACATAAATTTAATTCTGAATTGGGCTAAGAAGAGCATTATATATATATATTTTTTTTGGGGGGGGCTGTAGAGGAGGCAAAAAGGGGGGGGGGATCACTAGTTGCCTTTGCCTTTGACAACTTTCTGTCATACATTAAGGTTGTATTGAAAACTGTCCCTTTAGAACGGATACATTCAGAACATGCGCTGTAATAATTTCTACCTTTTGTTCTCACTTGCTGTTTGATTGAACAGAACAATAGGTTAAAGAGGAGTGTGTAAATATTACTCTTTTTGTGAGAAACTCATTGTCATTTAACCAAGCTTTGTTTGCACATTCTTTGGAAGCAGTCAACTCAGAATCAAATCTTGTGCAGTCGGGAGACTCACTCGCGAGCTTCACAAACATGTATGAGTGTAGTGTTTGTACAATTTGAACTGGGAAACAATGGGAGTATTTGCTTGCCCATCCCTCAAAACTTTGAGAAAATTTTCCGCTTTTACCTGTATTGTACTGTATATTATCCTATGGCAAAACCATTTTTGAATAGAGCTAATAGGCCTAATATCAGTGCATGAAATTAGCAAAGAAAATTACAATGCATATTTAAAAGAGATGTCGAGGATATAATGTGTGCCTGGGTGTTTCCCCCCTCCCCCATCCCCCCCCAAAAAAAAAAAAAATTGGGATAAGTCAAACCTAATCGCTAGAGGGTATTCATTTGTCTCGCAATCTACTATGGTCAACAAGGAAATTCGTCAAATTAAGTCAAACCTACTTAAGTGCAACTATTATTAAAATTATCTACCATACTTATCTTTTTTTCTTTAGCACAATTATTCAAGATAAAAGACAGTAGTTGCAGAAAGCAATTATTTCATGAGAAAGTCTTTTAAATCAAGGTTAATTGTCAAACTATTATCATACATCTAGATCTGGTATTTAGTGTAAACTTATCTTTGTAAAATCGTGAAATCTTAGCTCAAAATTGATAATTCTGATGATCACTAACGCAGAAAGGCACAATGGGACAGTGTAATGATATTTCTTAGAAAAATAACGAATTGATGGAATTCCATGCTTATTTTGCTCATTTCTCAGCAATTACGCATTTTCTTCCACAGCTATTTGGCACATAAATTTTATTTATACTGTACATACAAACACTTTACTGGTAATTTTATTGGATTCTGTTCGAATTCACAACGTGATTGGGTTTGCGGTTGCGTTTGTTTGTGTATCACTCCCTACGGATACAAGTTTTTAATCAGATAAAATGTTTTGTGGACTTAATCTGGGCGAAGTCCTCTGCATGTAGCGTGGGATCAAATGCATAAAGTAAATATGCATTGTTTTATTTTGATGGTGGCTTAATAGATGTAGGCAATTGTTGTGCGTTGTACAAGCAAGGAACAAGTGTTAAATCCGATGTATCGATTTCATCAGAGTCTTTCAGAGATAAAAATGCCAAGATTTCAAAATACCTGATGGAAATGCACTTGTATGAGATGGACTGTATCCGGTTTTATCCCCACTGGCATTTTATTTTCCATACTTTTGGTTTTAATATCATGGATATCATAAATATTCCTATGTGCAATACAATCCTCATTAAATATACGTGTAACTTTTTTATGACTAATAACTTGATCAAAGGCCATCTCTTGCATCAATAGAATGTGTGTAGTACTGTACTAGAAATTTCTGACTTTTACTTCATGTTGAATTGTGATATTATGCGCTGAATACCCCCAAAATCCATTTAAATATATATTGAATACTCAAAGAAAAACAAGTTTTTATAAGTGCCAATAAGTTACCTGGGGGTGTTTCACAACGATTTAAGTATGACTTAGGGGATGTTGCAAGGAAATATTTGCAATCAGTTGCAAATATTCTTTTGCAATTTTACAATTGATAGATTGACAATTTAAATGTAGCTAATCAGATTACACTGATTATTTCAAGAAGCAGATTAGCAATCAATCTCAAATTTGCAATCAATTTCAAAACTTACATGTATGATTGATTTTGCAACCCAAAACAGACTTGCAATTGATTGCAAGTTTCTTGAATTTCCCTATTAGAGTCGCACTTAGATGCCTAGTTGCGCGCGGCATAAAAGGCATGACCGCATTGGTCAGATCATGCGAAGAGGATGCACACTACTGCATATTGATCAAGAAGATTGCGCATCAGCATTTAAATCTGACTCTTAAGTCATTCTTAACTTTTAGTGAAACACCCCCCCCCCCAGGTTGTACATTTGGGTGTTTGAAAGCCATCTAGTCCAAAGCATTTTATTGGTTTATCATCCTTTTTGAAATAATGACAGTAGACCAATCGAATTGGTTCATTCTATATTAGTTTTTTTTTTGTTATTTATAAATCGGGTGAGTTGGTTCATCAAAATTTTTGTTCGACAAGTTGTCAGATTTGACCTCTTCCCTTGATTTTGATCGGCTGAGAGGCACTGTTACTATGGTAACTGTCTGATAAAACGGGATTTGTCAGATGAAACGTCCAACAAGTCCTTTCACGAAATGCTCCCCACACTACACGTAGATGTCATACTATGTTTGATTATTATTTTGTAATTTCCACTCATACAATTGTTACAGAAGTCCTTATTTTGATTGACCAATACTCAATTTTTGGATAATAAAGTTTTTTTAATATGTTATTGACTTCTTCCTTTTCTTTAGCAAAAGTACATTTATATTACATTGGATGGGTCAGAATGGAATACCAAGAGTTAAGCAAATATTCCATGAATCATAGATGAGTGGAATATTGGCCCTAACGAGTGGAATATTTCAGGTATTCCATGAAATAAAACATCCAATATAATTATTATCATCTATCCCACCCCTACCAATCAAATGGAGGAAGAAATTTGATTGAACAAGTCACATCACTTATCACATAATGGCCTCATCATTCATAAGATCAAATTTGGTCGTTGACATCCAACTTGCATGTAGTCCATTATGACGTCATTTAGTGTCGTTGTGCTCTTGGTGCGCATCGCATTGCTTTCATTGTTGTACATGTTGTATATTTCACGCATTTGCGCATGCGCACTATACTATTGAATATGCTCTCATATTCAATAACAAGTTTTGTAGAGGAGCCAATGGGATATTCTTCGGATTTCGGTCTTTTTAGGGATACGCTCTGACACTGCACAGAAAATTGATGCAGACCAAAATAAGCGTTTTTAATGCATCGCTAAAACGCTCTATATAGATGATAATTACATCTATTTCATGAAGACAGTTGCCACAAATTTGGATCTTGTATACTGAGGTGATGATTCTTGGAAATGATCACTCTTACCCTATTTATTCATTTTTGATAAACAAAGAAAAATAGTAATTTTTGGCTATCAATTTGTTTTTATGTTTCCTTGATCAATATCAATGATTGAATTGTCTCCTCTGTCTTTCTCTCTCGCAGCTGAATTAGGAGATTACGACAAAGAGCTCCACCCAGAGGGCTATGTGTCTGAGTTCCGCTTTGTACCGAATCAGACGGAAGAACTTGAGAAAGCTATCTCAGAACACCATCAGAAACTCAGGTAGGATCCACATGGCTAAATATATCTGAAATCATAGCCTCTCTTGATTTAAATACAAAAAATAGTGTTTATATTGTTATTTTCTCACCTCCACTCATCAAGATATAGATTAAACATATACCGTACCCCTTTCATTCGTGCAACCTCATATAGCTCTAGGGCCTATTTCCGAAAATGTTGCATTCAGACCTAACTGCAATGGTCTATTGCAACTTTATCAATCGCGACTTGATTTTCAACTAATCAAAAGCATCCATTCAGGACTTGCATTTGATTTTTTCTTAGAGTTGCATTCAAATGTTAATCTTTCTGCCAAGAGCCAGGTAATGATTACATTGGCAATGATACCTTGATTTGGGGAGTTTTTTAAAAGTGTAAGATCATGATGTTTCCACAAAGTTATACAGAACAAAAAGATATCTGATTTTACATTTCCCCATCTATTTCAGGGGTCTGCAACCAGCTAAAGCAGAGATGGGATTCCTGGACAGGGTGAAGCGGCTAGAGATGTATGGTGTGGACCTATGTCAAGTGATAGGCATGGACCATATAGAGTACTTCCTAGGAACCACGCCCAAGGGTGTGGTCGTCTACCATAACAAGAAGAAGGTGGCGTTATATAACTGGTAAGTAGAGTAGTGTAGTGTTGGTAGGGTCGTGGGTGGAATATAGAGTTTAAGGAGGATCTCCTGTGAAATTAGGTAGAAAGTTATCATATAGAGTACTTCTTAAGGGCCACGCCCAAGGGTGTGGTTGTCTACCATAACAAGAAGAAGGTGGCGTTATACAACTGGTAAGTAGAGTAGTGTAGTGTTGGTAGGGTCGTGGGTGGAATATAGAGTTTAAGGAGGATTGCCTGTGAAATTAGGTAGAAAGTTATCATATAGAGTACTTCTTAGGGGCCACGCCCAAGGGTGTGGTTGTCTACCATACCAAAGAAGGTAGCGTTATACAACTGGTAAGTAGAGTAGTGTAGTGTTGGTAGGGTCGTGGATGGAATATAGAGTTTAAGGAGGATCGCCTGTGAAATTAGTTAGAAAGTTATCATATAGAGTACTTCTTAGGGGCCCCGCCCAAGGGTGTGGTTGTCTACATACCAAAGAAGGTGGCGTAATACAACTGGTAAGTAGAGTAGTGTAGTCATGGTTGGGTCGTGGGTGGAATATAGAGTTTAAGGAGGATTGCCTGTGAACTTAAATAGAAAGTTATCATATAGAGTACTTCTCAGGGGCCACGCCCAAGGGTGTGGTTGTCTACATAACAAGAAGAAGGTGGCATTATATAACTGGTAAGTAGAGTAGTGTAGTGTTGGTAGGGTCGTGGATGGAATATAGAGTTTAAGGAGGATCGCCTGTGAAATTAGTTAGAAAGTTATCATATAGAGTACTTCTTAGGGGACCGCCCAAGGGTGTGGTTGTCTACATACCAAAGAAGGTGGCGTAATACAACTGGTAAGTAGAGTAGTGTAGTCATGGTTGGGTCGTGGGTGGAATATAGAGTTTAAGGAGGATTGCCTGTGAACTTAAATAGAAAGTTATCATATAGAGTACTTCTTAGGGGCCACGCCCAAGGGTGTGGTTGTCTACCATAACAAGAAGAAGGTGGCATTATATAACTGGTAAGTAGAGTAGTGTAGTGTTGGTAGGGTCGTGGGTGGAATATAGAGTTTAAGGAGGATTGCCTGTGAAATTAGGTAGAAAGTTATCATATAGAGTACTTCTTAGGGGCCACGCCCAAGGGTGTGGTTGTCTACATACCAAAGAAGGTAGCGTAATACAACTGGTAAGTAGAGTAGTGTAGTGTTGGTAGGGTCGTGGATGGAATATAGAGTTTAAGGAGGATCGCCTGTGAAATTAGTTAGAAAGTTATCATATAGAGTACTTCTTAGGGGCCCCGCCCAAGGGTGTGGTTGTCTACATACCAAAGAAGGTGGCGTAATACAACTGGTAAGTAGAGTAGTGTAGTCATGGTTGGGTCGTGGGTGGAATATAGAGTTTAAGGAGGATTGCCTGTGAACTTAAATAGAAAGTTATCATATAGAGTACTTCTCAGGGGCCACGCCCAAGGGTGTGGTTGTCTACATAACAAGAAGAAGGTGGCATTATATAACTGGTAAGTAGAGTAGTGTAGTGTTGGTAGGGTCGTGGATGGAATATAGAGTTTAAGGAGGATCGCCTGTGAAATTAGTTAGAAAGTTATCATATAGAGTACTTCTTAGGGGCCCCGCCCAAGGGTGTGGTTGTCTACATACCAAAGAAGGTGGCGTAATACAACTGGTAAGTAGAGTAGTGTAGTCATGGTTGGGTCGTGGGTGGAATATAGAGTTTAAGGAGGATTGCCTGTGAACTTAAATAGAAAGTTATCATATAGAGTACTTCTTAGGGGCCACGCCCAAGGGTGTGGTTGTCTACCATAACAAGAAGAAGGTAGCATTATATAACTGGTAAGTAGAGTAGTGTAGTGTTGGTAGGGTCGTGGGTGGAATATAGAGTTTAAGGAGGATCGCCTGTGAAATTAGGTAGAAAGTTATCATATAGAGTACTTCTTAGGGGCCACGCCCAAGGGTGTGGTCGTCTACCATAACAAGAAGAAGGTGGCATTATATATCTGGTAAGTAGAGCAATGTGGTGTTGGTAGGGTTGTGGGTGGAAGATAGAGTTTATGGAGGATCACCTATGACATTTGATAGAAAGGGGTCATTATAGAGTACTTCCTTGGGGCCACGCCCAAGGGTGTGGTCATCTTCCATAACAAGAAGAGAATGGTACTTTGCAACTACTTTGTAGAGCAGTACAGTGCAGAGAGATATATGGGGGTTGGAGATGAAGAATGTACAAATAACTGGGCCCAGTGTAAGGGAGGGATGGGCGATGCAGCGGCGCAACTATCAGCAGAGTAATATTAAGTGGAGTAAAGTTATGTTACATAAGCTTTACATGTATATTATTATTTATATATTGTATGTAACTGTAAATGCATGAAATGAATTGGTATTATACTTTATGTTCTGTTGAAAATAAATCAAACTTGAATTTGAATTTTGTAAAGTTGGATTGAGGGGACCTGTAGAATTAAAAATATGCCTTTATAATTCAAATAGCAAATTTCCTTCTATCCACTCTATCATTTCTACCATTGTGAAACAAAGATAACCAGAAAATGTACATGACTATTCATGTTATAATTGTCCTTATTGTAAATATGTATCCAGTAATTATCAATCCTTAGTCTTATTTCCTTTTTCTCACATGCTTTCATTCATGGTTTATTATTTTGTCTTAGCATTCCATTAGTCTGATGGCACAGACTCTATATTGCAATTCACCTAGTGCATATTGTCTGAAGCAGTGAGACTAGGTTCACATATTGTTGCTGCCTCTATCTTATCATGGACCTACATAGACCATTTCCATTCCATTCCATTCCTTGTTTTTATTTGGCAATAAGTCATGATTGACTATTTTTGCCACTCACTGTATAAAGAGTGGGGTAACAATTTTATTGATTAATACTATTTTTTATTTTTAATTTTTATTTTTCCCCCTTTTTTCAATCATTTCTTGTATATTCATTCTTTTTTTTCTATGAAAAAACGAACAAAACAAAACATTTAATACATATAAGAAGAAAAAAATGATATAAAGTCGTTGATCGACGATCTGTGTGATATTATATAAGAGAAAATCATTTCAACAAGAGGGGCTAACATTTTAACAAGTTTTTCTGTACTCTGAATTCTCAGTGTACCAAGCATCATTTGTGATATATTCGGGGTTTTTTATTTACGATTCAAATAATCTCAGTGGCCTAAGATAATTTTCTAGGGTTTTATTGACCCGTAAAGTATGTAAAAACAGAGAGTTTTGAGTCTAGTCTTCATTCTAGACATGGTATAATTGTTAAATTGTCAGTTTTGAGTCTGAGCTTGGAGACTAGTATTCTATTTTCCCTTACCTGTTCCAAATTTTTCTTCTTTTCCTTTTATTTTGCAGGTCAAAAATCAAACAAATGAACTTCAGACTCACGGAGTTCAGGATCACTGTAGAAGGCAAGGTAATGAACGGATCTTCTTACTTTTTCAACATTCATAAATTTTTGTGATTTATTTACCGTTTTCAGAGAAATGATGTTTCGGTATTTAGGTGCATGACACTTCAAAATAGAAATTGGATGATTTTGGAGTAAGGATGCCAACAAATGTGATCAAACTTCTTGTTTATTTTAAGACCATGCTCGTTTTTCTTCAAGATCATAAAGTTGATGAAAAACTAACATTCAGTATTATCAGAACTTGAAGTTGAAGTGAGTTGGAAAGGATGATGGGAAAAGTACAACCTACTTTTGGCTTCTAGTTTTATTGAACCAATGCTATATTTTAATAAGACAAACAGCATTGAACATTTCATTCATGGGGGCTGGGGTTGATCTATCTAACTAGCTATCTTCTATCTATTTTCTGTTTATCTGTCGATCTCTATACGTCTAGACTGTATCTGTCTTTCCTTCTGTATCTCTTTATCTAAATTAAGCCTGAGTCATATCGATTATTTTGAAAACCGGTGTTCGACAGCTCTAATTCGATCGAACATCGATGCATC
This sequence comes from Lytechinus variegatus, assembly GCF_018143015.1. NCBI lineage: Eukaryota > Metazoa > Echinodermata > Echinoidea > Temnopleuroida > Toxopneustidae > Lytechinus > Lytechinus variegatus. The sequence goes on from NC_054744.1 coordinate 8,413,507, forward strand.
GAATATTGAAGGCGGGGAAAATGTAGTCTTTTGTTTTTGCGTCAATGCGATTGATGCGCTTTGCATATGCACTACGCACTGACGGTGTGCGCTGCGCTGGCGTTGGCCAGGTGAGCGTAGCACAAGCAGATGACAGAGCAAAGTTCATTTGTATTTTCCATGATCACAAAACACACAAAAAAAGGCCGGGGACCAAAGCAGAATTCTTCCCAAAATATCTTCAACAATGATATTTGCAGATGACAACATATAAGTTTAAAATGAAACAATAATAAAGACATGAATCACGCAGAGTCGATCCGAATGATTTTCGGTCAACTAGCATTCGCAGTCCATTCACCAGCCCCGTCCGCAGCTCCGTACACTCACTCTGCCGAAACGACAGGCGTGCTTGACGTCAGCGCCAGCAAACAAGTGCAATCAACGGAGAGCGCTGTAACTTGCCTGAGATTGTGTAGTTGGATCCAAAATGAGCTCCAAATAAATTTATATCTCTGGATGGTCATTTGAATTGCTATTCAATGCTGATATAACGATTGTGAGGAAAGATTGTGGAATATGAGTTATGACGATGTTCGAGAATTAATCCTGATAATGACAATCCAGTTTTTTAGACGCAATTGAGCATGCGATCAAAATAAATACGAATGTTTCGAATCGAGCCCTAAATTCATCTAAATTATTACGATTTAAAAAGATTTTATGGTCATACTAAGAATATTGACGATGTCAGCAAAGTATGTTATGTTCATATGGAAGAATTAATACTGGGATTATTTCTGTTGTTATTCCATCTCTGGACGTCTCCTCCAAGCTCCAAGAAAATAAGCACAATGCGCATGCGTGTTCGATGACGTATGACATATTTTCCCATTCATGAAATCAGAGCCCAAAGTTGGGCACAAACCCCGGCACAAACTAGCTTCAAATTGATGGGAAAAAAAAATCGACGCAATTTTCTATGTTTTGTCATGTAAGATGTTATTACATGTATATGGTGATATTACGAACTTGAACAGAGTTTTTGCATGTACATGTAGACAATGTTCGAGAATCAATCCTGACGTGATGATTATTTTTTTAGACAAGTGCACTAGCTCGACTCAAGAAGTCGATCGTCATGAGATGTCCGCCATTGAAAATTGAAACGAAATACAAACGTTTCACATCAAGCTCTAAATTCATATTAATGATTATCATATGCAAATTATTGTTAAATATTACGATTAAATAATATTCTATGGTCATGATATTAATATTGTTCATGAAAGCAAGCTTTATTTTACGTTGATCGCGTCAATTTCCGGCCATTTTCTGGTTGATTAAAGAACAGTACTGCGCATGCACGATCGATGGCCATGACTTCCATTCATGAATTCATCGTGCATAAATTATCTCGGCACGAGCAGACGAGTAAGACTCGAACTATGATCGAAATAAACTTCAAAATAATGGTGAATAGCATCATAATTACTCAATCGGTTTCATTTTGGGGGCAATAGAAATCAAGTAAGTAGTAGTAAAGTTGGACATTACTGATGTTTTGATGATTGATTGTGTAAACCAAACAAATCGGCCAGCTGACGTATTTTTTTTTTTTTCGATGCACCGATTTTGCAAAATCTGCATCGGTGTTCGATGACATCGATCGAACACCGATTTCAAAATCGATTCGACTCAGGCTTGATCTAAATCTCTCTGTATCTATCCCTCTCTTTCTCCCTTTATGATTCTTGTTATCCTTGTTTGTGATTTATTTACCATTTTCAGAGAAATGAAGCTTCGTTATTTAGGAGCATGACACTTCAAAATAAAAATTTGATGATGCGAACAAATGTGATCAAACTTCTTTCCGGGAGTTTTTAAATTTGTGTTTTTTTACAAGCATGAGCATCATATCTTCATATTTTTTCCCCAAAGTTTTTAATATTTCTTTTTATTGGTATTGTAAAGATTTGAATAAGGCTTTTATTGATTTTGCGGTTGTTGGCATTCTCCAAAACTTATTTGCCATTTTTTACAGCAGTGAAGTATTCAGAATAGAAAATCTTTTTTCTTAAAGATTTAACTTAATATTGTTGTGTAATATATATATATATATATATATATATATATATATATATATATATATATACATATATATATATATAGTAATAATAATTTATATTCACGTGCATGGATAAAAGGAATGCATATTCATAGGGTCATCAATATGTAAATTAGCATATTTTATCAATCCATTGATAGCTGATTTATTTGTTATTTATTCATTTATTTATATTCAACTCACCAGGTAATTTTGTTCTTAATGGTTCACTCAGTCAGTCACTGCATAATTCAATATTCAAGACCCAACGCTCTAAATCTGGCCTGCATTTTCAACACAATATTTCAAAGAATGTTGTCATGTCATTTTATAAACCATCTGCAGCTGTAGAAAGAAAAGCATCATTCTGATACCTATCAAAAGGAAGTTAGATTGATCAAAACAGGTAGTCTTGCAATAGAAAACATGTCCTCTACTATTTGATATGATAGGACCTACCTCACTCATCGAAACCATTACACTAACAGAGGAAAATCAACCTAAACAATCCTAAAGTATCCTCTTGGTATGTATACTCTAGCTGATTGTTGATAGATTAGAATGGAACACAGTCAAATTGAATTTTAGTGGGATCTAAATTTTAGGGAGGGGGGTCTTAGGGTGTGTTTATGCTTCCATTGCGAGGACAGAATCAGCGATTTCAAACGTTGATTCAAAACGCCAGTCGTAAACGTGGTTCTGGGAGTGCTGTTTATGCTTAACTTTTCAGAGCAAATCATGATCTCCAGTTGGCTTCGCATCGTAAAGCGAGGTCAAATTGGGCTCGCCTTTTTTCGAAACTTTTTTTTGTCCGATTCTGGTTATTACGTAGAGATTACATGGAGCAATATGACTGTATTTCCCCGCGGATTTTCATGTTTATGATTGTGGTTCTGTTTATACTTCCCCAGAAAGCCTGATTCTGGTCAAACGACGTTTACAAATGCACCTTTTTGTGAGTTTACGATCAGCGTTTTGAAACAGCATTTAAATGAAAGTAAGCATGGACGCAACTGTGTTTTGGACTAATCACGTTTGGAAACGCTGATTCTGGCCTGAAAAGTGGAAGCATAAACATGGCCTAGAATGTTGGATGGATAAGTTGAATAATGTGTTGAGAATGAAAAGAGTATAGTGAAGTTGAGAGAAATTGAGGGGTAGATAGAAGATAAAAGAAAGTAACTAAATAGAGTTACTGAAAGAGAGAGATATATATATAAATATATAGAGGGAGAGATAGAATGGGAAGGGGTCAGGGTGGGGGGAAGGGTTGGGGTGGAGGGAAGGGGGGGAGGAGGGGGTTAAGAGCAAAAGGAGGGGAAGGTGAAAGATAATAATGAAACCTGTAGGGCCTTTGGGGGTGTTGACAAGGAAGAGGTTAAAATATAAGGCTATCAAGAAATGATAAAAACAGAAAAAATCAGAATATGTAAATCGTGATGATTTTTGATAAAAACATGAATACAAATAAGTAATAAAGAAATGATAACTTTTCATCAAAAAAGAAATAGGTGGAAATGCAATGCGATAGCTCAGTCGGTAGAGCTGGGGATTCGTATTCTGGTGACCCGGGTTCGATTCCCACTAGGTGCGCTAGTGCCCTTTGGTAAGGCATTAATCCTCAGTACCAGGTCCTTCGGAGGGGACTTTAAGCCGTCGGTTCCCTGGTTGCTTGCTTACAAGCATTCATGCTTTCTTAGCAATCAGGTAAAAAATCACCACACATATTCAATCAAAATGATAGTGAACGCTGAATAGCTATTGATATTATTGCAAATGCAAGAGCATGAGATTGATAAAGGCATTGGATGACAGATGGAAAGCAATGCAAGTATAATTAAGTTGTAAAAATTTGAAATAGAAATAAAATAGAGTGACAGATGATAAAGAGAGGCTGAGGCAAATGGTAATCTAGAAAGGAACAGAAATTGACAAGAATGGAAGGAGACAGGTCAGACATGCCTCCAGGCAAAAGGGAACGACATAGATATTGTTGACAAATTGTTGTGTAGCAACAAATCAAGATGGAAATTCAATCCTGTAAATACAAGTGACACTAATGCTCGTCAAACAATATGATATCATAGATACATAAAACATACCTTCACTGCTCTGGTACACGGCTTATCCATCATCAGAGGCAAACATATCTTTAATTGCCATTGCACATATTTTCAAACTCCCGGCTGTCAAACGTTCATAGCCCCCTCCCCCTTTCAATTACCAGATAATTTGAAAGAAAAAGTTCTTGGAGTTGAGTTTTATGGTCCATTTGTGTGTCTTGTTTATTTTAAGACCATGCTCAGCTTTCTTCAAGATCATAAAGTTGATGAAAAACTAACATTAAGTATTTATTAGAACTTGAAGTTGAAGTGAGTTGAAAAGGATGAAGGGAAAAGTCCACCAACTTTTGCCTTCTAGTTTTATTTAGTTAGTGTTATATCTGCATTAAGACAAACAACATTGAACATTTCATTTAAGGGGGCTGGAGTAGATTTGCATTTTTCACCTATCTATCTATCGCTGTATGTCTATCTGTCTGTCTATCTTTCTGTTTATCTGTCCGTCTGTATGTCTAGACTGTATCTGTCTTTCTGTATTTTTGTATCTCTGTCCATCTCTTAATCCCTTCATCTAAATGTCTCTGTATCTATCCCTATCTCGCATCTTTCTCTCTTTATGATTCTAGTCCCCTTGTTATCCCCCTTTCATCTGAGCATACCACCATTAGAAAATTAAACCAGTTATCCCACACCAAAACTTTCCAAATGTCTCCCATTCGCATCCATATCTTCCAGTCTAACCGCACTCTTGTATTGTTTCAATAAACATCAGGCCAGGTGGTCGGCAAACATGAATGTTGTTCTAACGCAGCATGTGCGACATGCCCGACACTTAGAGAACCTGCCGTGTTCGTGACCTGAGTATTGTTATTCGACACTTGCTAAGCAGTTGGGCACTTGAACTTAAGAGTGCTTTAAAGCAATTTATCGGCAGGCTTTGGTTGTGATCATAGGCATTATAACACTTGGTGGGATATGTTTGGGAAAAAAATTGGATGCCTTATTTTCTCAATTATAACACATTAGATAAAGCCCACATTGAAAATGCCTATCAAAATGTAGCAATAGTGAATAACACATCAGATGAACTTGGAGCAGATTAAATTAATATCAGAAATGAGAAAGTTCAGGAATTAAAATGTGATCAATAAGACCATAAATGAAAAAACATGTAATATCATATGAACAGTCGTTTCTGAAAGTTCACCTGAAAGTCTGATATTTTCATATTCCCTTCAATATTTTTCCAACAACAGTTGAAAGTCTATATAAGAGGCCGTTCTCATTACGCTTTCTAAAACTAGTTTTCTGGAAACAGATTCAGAAAACCAGTTGGAAGATCGCTTTCCTAGCGTTCCCACTTGATCACATGAAAGTGGTTTTCAAAATCACTTCATGTAAAGCACTTTTGTTGCTATGGAAATGCTCTCAGTGGAGTAACGCGTTTTGCGTGAAATTCAAAACCGCAGCATAGGCATTCTACACCTGTCGTGTGCGAAGATCCCTTCCCGAAGAACTGTTGTGTCCTCGCTTACGAAAAAACCAGTTTAACGAGGCAAAGCGATCTTGAAAACAACATCGCGATGTGGTTTTCTGAATCGGTTTGGAAGATTGCTTCCAAGATCGCTTCGACCATTCTCACAACACGTTAAACTAGTTTTATAAAGGTAGTTCTCACAACCGCGTAGCCAGGATTTCATTTTGGAGGGGGCGGTAAATGCACGCGAAGCGTGCCAACACTTACAGAGCGCGCGAAGCGCGCTCCCTAGGGGGTGGGTGCAGGGAGGGGGAGTTTCCCCCTCCCGCGCGAAGCTTTTAGTGTTTCATAAATTAAAATGAAAAGGAGCCGTTTCTCTTGTCTCTAGTACCTCCAATTCGGTTGACTCTATTGCGATTTTGAACCTTGTTTTCAAAAGTGATTGTGAACACACAAAAGAGGTATACAATGGAGGAACTTAAAATGATAATAACTCCGCGCGAAGCGCGGAAGCTAAAGTGTTTTATCAATTTTTCTTGCCATAAAAAGGGTCCCGAGAAAAGGGTATTCTCAAAGATATATTGAAACTTTCTTTGGAAAGATCAGATTTGATTACAAACAATTTAGCATCAGTGCATACTTTTAACTCGCAAAACAGAGGAGAAGATTGGTAGAGGAAGATATTCCTCCCCGCGCAGAGCAATGAAACTCTGAAATTTCAAAGGGCGGACGTTTCATCAAATGTAGATATCTCTAATACCCAATCGTCTCTTATTCAATTGATTTTCTAAGATTATTGAACTTCATTACAAGGAAAATAGTGCGCATAAAGTTGAAACTTCTGTGATTTATTGAAATTATCTATCTATATAATAAAGGATGATTATTTTTTTTACTTATCCTGAAGCGCTTCATTTTGAATATAAAGAAACTTAAGTGTCATTCAAAATTTCAAACTGAGGGCGCAAAACAGGACAGGAGATGAATGTATACAGGGAAATGACATGAAGTTTAATACAATTTGATAAAAAAAATATTGTACTTTTTTATTTAATACGACACGAATTCCATACCTTCCTCTTTTTAAATTAGGAACCTGTTTGCCCCCAAATTATGGTTGTTTATAGTAATGAGCTGAAAAGCGGAGAAGCTGACTTTATGGAGGTGACGGCAGAAACTGATATAAAGATTTTACCCGCTCGGAGCCGACCAGACCAGAAGTTGCGCGATCAATTGAAAAAAAAATAACTTCATATATTTACTTCGGCCTAACTTTACTCAAATTCATGCCCTTATGTATACAATTTTAACTTTAACTGGCAAGAAGCACATAGCTGAGGTGGAAAAACAGGGTTAAGGTGGGGGAACAATGGAGAACTTCAATATTGTCATTTAACCGCGCGCAGCGCGGAAGCAAAATTCATATAATAATTTAGAGCAAGAAGAGTGAAGGAGTTTCTCTTTTGAGAAAAAAATAAAGAATAAAAAGAAAAAACACAAAGCTACCTTTCTTCCCTTTCCTCCCTCCCTTTTCCTTTTCTCCTCTCTTTTCTCCCTTCTTTTTTTTTTCTTTTTGGGGACGTTTTGGGGGGGGGGCGACCGCCCCCACCGCCCCCCCTGGCTATGCGCCTGTATAAAGGTAGTGAGAACTACCACTAAACTAGTTTCCAGTAAACTAATTTTAGGAACATGGTGAGAACAGCCTCTAAGACCCTATAGTCATGAGGCAACTCTACAACTTCCCCTTTTCTTCCTTGGGATCCATGGTACGAGAATGCCTGGAACATTGAAGGCTGAAAGAGCAAACTATAAAGTGAGGCAAGATTGTAAACTGGTGGGGTATCTTCTTGGGATTTTTTGGTTATGTAGATATTCCAGTCTTCTTTTCGTAGAGAATCAGATATATGTAGGCTTGTTTTGACAAAAGTGAAGACACCAATGAACAAAGCATGAACAAAGCAAAGCAAGATATAGTAGTGTACTGATGAGAGGGAATGAAGATCTTCAGTCTTGAAGATCCCAGAAGTTCTGCACTTTTGTAATCTGAGTTTTCTCAAACTCTTACTGTGGTATTTCTATCATTTTTTACTTCTATTCCTTTTAAAGCACCTCATATTCAGTGTGACTTTCAATATCTAAAAATGAAATATGGTGAGTGGTGGGGATTTTTTACCTGATTGCTAAGAACGCATGGCTGCTTGTAAGCAAGCAACCAGAGGTCCAATGGCTTAAAGGGATGGTCCGGGCTGAAAATATTTGGATCTAAGTAAATAGAGTAAAATGCTGAAAATTTCATCAAAATTGGATAACAAATAACAAAGTTATTGAATATTAAAGATAAGTTGCAGCAATAAATAACTGATGCACTTAATCAGTTGTCAATACAATTATTATAGTTCTTGGTAGAAAAATTTTGAATAAACCTAATTTCATATAATAAAATACGAAAGATCAATGGGGAATATGACATCATCAGCCCACCTAATGAATGCCTAGAACTGTTTCATCGGAATAATGCAAATCTTTAAAATTCAATAACTTTGGTATCCGATTTTGATCAAATTTTCAGCATTTTGCTCTGTGAATTTTACTCTTGTATATTGAGATATGAATTATTATTATTATGAATGACCATCTCTTTAAGGTCCTCTCCGAAGGACCTGGTAATGAGGATTAATGCCTTACGAAAAGGCACTAGCGCACCAAGTGGAAACAAAACATTAAAAAAAACCACCACAAAATGCTTTTTCTCAGTAACAAGAAGAGGAGCGTTTCATCAAACGACATGCATGTTTTATCTGTCAATTCCTATTGTATTTGATGGTTTCCATAGAAACAGTGCTTCTCAACCAATCAAGATCAAGGAAAATTGCCAAACAATCATGAAATTTTCTCCTGATTTATGAAAGAGAGCATTTACATTTCCTGTTGGTCTAGCTATCTCCTTGATAACTGTTCAGATGATATTAGATGAAACCATGGTTGTGTATAAAAGGGAAGTTCATCCTGACGAAAAAGTTTGATATGAAAATAGGAACAAAAAAAGAAGACAAATATTGGGGAAAGAATGGGGAAAATCCTATCAAAGGTTAAGAAAGTTATTAGAATTTTAAGATTTTGGTTTTGCGACTTCATATACACTCAGCAAAAAAAAGTTAAAATATTCCATATAGATATTTGATTAAAGGTAAAATATTGTATGTCATCATGACCAGACAATATTCCTCTTCCAGTATGACATGACATTTTCATGCAAACAGTCATGCATGGGTGGTTGTATGCTCTAAACAATAGCAATGTCAGTAAAAGAAAATTGCAAGAATGGAACCAAAATCTTAACATTCTAATAACTTTCTTAACCTTTGATAGGATTATGGAATATGAAATGCATAAATTTCAAATTTTCAATGATTTGTGATGACTTTTTTCTCTTTAGGAGTGGGATTGAAATGATTTGTCTATTGATATACTGAAGGTACAATAAAAACCATTTTCAGTATTCTGAGATCATGACATTTCATTATCATATGATGTGTAGGAAAGTTGCTTGCTTACAACATCACAAATCAAATAATTCTAATTCTGATTCTAATTTCTAGTCAGCTAATATGCTACTAAACTACACAATGTGCTTGGTGTGCAAATCTTTGCGGCATTTTAGAGTTGTTCAGCTGTCGGCCCAGCTACAAAGGGTTTGTCCTTAAACTCCTGGGGCTTCCCCTCTGTTATCATAGGCCATTTAAGTGCCCTAACAGCATGGTGAGGTTTCAACAGGGAGTTCCCTGGTTTCACTGATCTCCCCTAATAGTATTAGGATGTTATTGATATCATAAGGAAAGCTTGCACCAAAGGTGATAAGCCGTAAGCAAAACAGGCTCATGTTTTGAATAAAGGCATGAATTGTAACAATGTGGATCACTGATAATATTTTCATTTATTGGAAAGATATAAAAATACACTTTTTACAGATGAACAACAATCTGAGTATGAAATAACTGACAAAATAGTATAATGGATCACATTGTCACAATAACAGAAATTCTGAAATGTTGCACTTTGATATTTAGATAGAAAACCATCGTGCCGTACTTTGGCAAAAGGAAGCAAGTTACAAAAGTATCATTTGTTGTAAATGAGCAATGTGTGTTTGTCATTTACATAGGTGTCAATGCAATTCACCAGCATATTTTCTTCAATATCTTTCCCTAGAATCATAATTTCTTCCCCAAGTTTTGCCTGAACGTGCAACATACAAAGGATGTTTCAGAAACAATAACTTAAGTTTGACTGATTGGTGACTTGCTTCCTTTTGCCAAAGTTGGGCAGCATTGTTTAAACAAATATTTGTCTGTGAGAAGTGAAATAAGAAATAATGTCTGACATCCATTTAAAAATTTGATCAATTTTTCTGCTATATCATTATAAATACCTGGGTGTTTGATCAGTGTACAAAACAATTTTGAAATAAAAAGAGCATATCATTCAATTCAGTTCAATTCAAATTTATTTTCATTCTTCAAAATGATACAAATAAGTACAAGATAGATTGATTAAATTTGAATAAACAATAGCATGAACAAAATTCAATATTGGAAAAAAAATACATATTTGAAATTAATTTAAATATAAATTAACATACATGTCAGGTCAAATCAATACAATCAATATCATTAAATATAATTAAATCAATGCAATTATGTATCATAAGAAGATTGATTTAGAAGACCAAGAACAGTAGTCATGATTAAAGAATTAAGGGATTAAAACAGCATTTATAATTTTTTGCTATTGACACAACATGTAGAGGTGGTGTGGCTCAGTGGATAAGTCTTCGGACTTTAAACCACAAGGTCTGAGGATCAAATTCCACTGCAGCACTAGCGTCCTTTGGCAATGCGTTTATGTACATTTGCCACTCTCGACCCAGGTGTAGTAAATGTGTACCCGGTAGGAAGGAATTCCTTGAATGCTTGATGTGCCCTATCAGGGTAGCCGTGCTAAAGCCGGGGTAATAGTATGCAGTGCTTAGAAACATTTGTATTTAGTGCTATACAGTGCGTATCAAAAAAAAGTTTACACTTTGAAAAAGCCATGGGAATTAAAAAATATACAACATGTGGGTAATTTTTTCACATAAATTCTTGGATTTGGGTCTCATCTATCCAATGAAAGTAAAAGTTTTGACAGAATGTTATCCTTGAGTGAGCTCTGTCCATTTTTTGTAAAGCTCGCAGAAATCTGTTTGCGCAGAAATGCTCATTTTCACGCTGTGTCAAGGGGAAAGGGCGAAATCAAACTTACCCTGCGAAACATTTCTCATACATTTCCCTTGCACTTTTAGTCAATTGAAATAGAATGGATACATTCAAGCATTTCTAACGATTTTGCCACCCAAATTTTAATCTCAACACTAAGTAAGCACAACCTCTACACTTTCTGTGCCAGCTGGATCTGAGGAAATAACTGAATTTGAACAAAAATATCAGACATCTCCAGCATTTTTCACTAAGTTCTTATTTAAAGTGGGTTTATATTTCTTTTTTCATTTAATACTTGTTTCTCCAGTTTTCCCAAGCTTGACAATGAATAACAAAATGAAAATGAAGCCTCGGGGGGGGGGGGGGGGGGGGTGGCCACTTACATTGGCGAGTGGATACCATGCGCGACCAAAAATACAAGTAAAAAGGATGTCTTTTTCACGATAGGGATAAGGGTATCAAAAACACAAAAATAATGAAAAAAGGGTATCTATTTCGCTAGGAAAGTTACATGTTTAGGGTCAACTTTGCGGGATGATAAAACAAAATTAAAATGTTTTATAAAGGATGTCCTTTTTGCCCCAACACTACATGTTTAGAGTCTGATTTGTGCGAGGCGTGGGGGTCGTACTAAACCAAATGCTGTGTGTTGGTAAAACCGACAAGCGAAGGACCTGTGACATAGTCCTCCTATTCCTATACTTGTTTAGGGGTTTATATCAGGGAATGTTTGCCAAGGGTATCGTTTTGTTTCCAATACTTGTTAAGGGAAGGGTTTCACACGCCAATACTTGTTAAGGGGTGCATTTTCAGAATATGGAAATTACGTGTTTAGGGTGCTTTTCGAGACCCCATGGTCACGCATGGTATCCACTTGTCAATGGAAGTGCCCCCCCCCCCGGGCTCTATACATGGTATAATTAGTTGAAGTGTCAAATATAAGTCTATGCTTATAGACTAGCCTACTGACTTAGCACAGGAATTCTCCACGAGGTTGTACAGGCAATGAAATTATAACTCTGTTTTCCAATCTTTCACTCCTTTTTCAATCTTTTAGGAGTATTCTTGGACGCTCCCCTCACACTCATCATGCAAGCATCTATTCCAGTGTTACATCGAGCAGCATATGTTCTTCAGGCTAAGGCCGTCCATGCTCGAACGCAATGGGACTCTTACCAAATCTCTCAAGAGCAACGGTAGCAGATACAGGTAATAATAATGATAGGTGGGCTTTTATTTAGTGTTTAAACCTTTGATAAATTGCAACAATATCACTGAAGGGCTTAAGCGATATATGATTGCCACTGTCATCAGATTCTTTTCCACTCCAAGGAGAGCATTTCAATTTCGTCTTGCATGCCTATATAGCCACAGATTTAGGAGCATTAAATTCTAATAAATTTGATGTGTTTGCAAGCATATATGTTTATCTTTAAAGGACAAGTCCACCCCAACAAAATCTTGAATTGAATCAAAGAGAAAAATTCAACGAGCATAACACTGAAAATTTCATCAAAATCAGATGTAAAATAAGAAAGTTATGGCATTTTAAAGTTTCGCTTCATTTCACAAAACAGTTCTATGCACATCTCTGTTGGTATGCAAATGAGGAACTGATGACATCACTCACTCACTATTTCTTTTGTATTTTATCATATGAAATATGAAATATTTTAATTTTCTCGTCATTGTTACGTGAAATGAAGTTTCATTCCTCCCTGAACAAGTGGAATTCCATTATTTTAACATTTTGTGCTTCGAGGCAAGGAGGTCCTATTCGTCGAATTCGTAAAAATTGAAATGTTGTATGATTCAAACAATAAAAAACAAAAGAAATAGTGAGTGACTGACATCATCAACTCTCTCATTTGGATGTTACTGGCTCGTTCATATAACTATTTTGTTTAAAATAAGCGAAACTTTGAAATGTCATAACTTTCTCATTTTACATCCGATTTTGATGAAATTTTCAGCATTGTGCTTGTCTGATTTTTCTCTATTGATTCAAATGAACATTTTTCTTAGGTTGACTTGATCTTTAACAAACATAGATTATAAGTAGGTATATTGATTGCCTCGTGTTAATATTGCCTCTCTATTTGAGTGAACTATTGTAAATCTGATGGCGATAAAAATATTTGCTTCTATCGTTGCTCAAATTCCTAGAACACCCTCTCTTCTATTTCAGTTTCAGGACTCAGGAGGAGGCACTTCAGAACTCCATGAGGCTGAGACGACCAGAGCCCCAGGTCCAGAGGGTTCCCAGCCGGCGCTACCTCAGGAGAGTCTCAGGCAATGATGCTGACCAGAGTCTCTATGTCAACCATTCTTCCTTGATGATGAACGGGTCACCGGGTATGGACGACGCAGATGGGACGATGACGATGATGATGTCGTCCGGGAGGGTCACCAAGTCTGTTGCTCCGGAACCGGTCAGGAGGTGAGGTCCTTTTCAATACCTGAAATATTTTGATATCTGGGAATGAATGTGGAAGAAATTTCAATCCCTTAAAGGCTGAGTCCACCCCAGAAAATGTTGATTTGAATAAATAGAGAAAAAATCAAACAAACATAAGGCTGAAAATTTCATCAAAATCGGATGTAAAATAAGAAAGTAATGGCATTTTTAAGTTTCGCTTATTTTTCACAAAACAGTGATATGCACAACTCAGTGACATGAATGAGTTAGTCGATGATGTCCATCATTCACTATTTCTATTGTTTGAATTACACAATATTTAATTTTTTACATATTTGACAATGAGAACCACCTTGACTGAACCATGTAGTATTAAACAATGCTAATTCCACATATTCAGGGAGAAATCAATCGTTGTTTCCCTTGACAATGAAGAGAAAATTAGAATATTTCATGTAATGAAATGCAAAAGAAATAGTGAGTGGATGACGTCATCAGTCTCCTCATTTGCATACCGACCAGGATGTGCATATAACTATTTTGTGATATTAAGTGAAACTCTAAAATGTCATAACTTTCTCATTGTACATCCGATCTTGATGAAATTTTCAGTGTTATGCTTGTTGGATTTTTCTCTTTTTATTCAAATCAACTTTTTGTTGGGGTGGACTTGTCCTTTAACAATTGTTCTGGATGCCATTTCATTAACATTTGTCATCTGTTGTCATTGGACAAGTCCAGTCCAATCTGAAAATCTACCTCTGTTTCGATCGGCTGAAAAGCACAGGTGTTGTGACTGTTACTATGGTAACTGTTGTATATTGACAACTTGTCAGTGCTGACAACTTTCATGAAGTAGTCCCTAGATTACACAGGGTTTTTAGCAGTCTTTTATTTCATGTGAAAACTGGTTTAGAATGTTGGCTTACTTCTGTTAGGTCATTCTTACAATAAAAGAATTACGAACAATGCCATGATGTTCTGTCTGTGTTGATTGCATTTTTTATCATTTTAACTTTAACTAAGTTTAATTAAGATCATAGTTACAAAAATACTGTATGTTTTGATTGGCTGAAAAGCACAGGTTTCTTGACTGTTAGTATGGTACAGGAGCTGTTGTTCTAATTGCTCTTATTTAAGCTTTTTAGACCCTTAAGACCAAGGCAAGTATTGTTGCACCTCGAGCGGGCTTGTCAGGGTAACATACTAATACAGGGCAGGAGTGGTGGTCTTGCACAATTTCCTAAGAACTTTTCTTTCCTTTCTTTCTTTTACTTTTCTAACTGATATACAGTGCGTCCCAGCAAAAACAAAACCGAGATTTAGCGATCATTTATCATTACTTAATCATAAATAAACCCGGTGGGGTCACTCAATATGACTTGGGGACCGCATGACCGTTACCAAAATCGCGGGAAAAGGGGTCAATTTTACGGAACGTCCGCGGACAGAACACTCCTCGAAGTAGTGAAAATAGGGGTGCTCACCGTCCTCGATCTGATGGAAATAGGGGTCAGGAAAAAGGGGAGAACGATTACGGGAAGTAAAATCTGTCGCCGAGTCACCAGCCGCATAATGCGCGCGCATCATGCTCTGTATCTTTATATGGACAACTCTACATTTATTTTTACAAAGAATTCTACTTTTCTTATTTTTCAAGAAAAATAAAGTTCTTTTGGATTATTGTATCAGTATGACATATGGCTCTTGGTCATCTTTAAGGACTGAGCACTCTGACGCCTGTGTTGCAATTTCCTCTAATGAGGAAAGGGTGTAAATGCCCTGTCCTTGAAATACGGTAATTAGGGGTAAATTTGCGAAATGGGCAAAAGTGTCCTTACAATCTTATAATTAGGGGTGTTTCAAGGTACCATTTTACCGCAATTTTGTCCTTGTTTTGCGTGAAAATAGGGGGTAAATTTCACAAAATGTCCTTGAAATTGACTGCAATAGGGGGTCACTTGCATTTGTGGTAACGGTCATACGTGTCCCCCTTTGGGGCTGAGTGACCCCACCGGGAAATAAACTAGACAAATGACCTACCAATTTAAAGCTTAGAATCTCCTCTTTCATCTGATTTTACTTACATTATTTCTCATTCACGCATGAGTGAGCAAAGACAATTTGAAGAAAGGATATCAAAAACTCATTTGGCGGGGGGTATCTGGGTTTTAAAAAGAAAACCACATATTTGAGAAGTTCAATATCTCCTCTTTAATTTGATAACTAAATTACAGAAAATGGTCAAGAAATAACAAAGTTCTGGTCATTTGAAATAAGGCTTGAATTTCAATAATTTCATAAAATGAAGATATTCTCCAGGCTGGCTTTCAAACTCACTCGACACTCCGTTTTGTTGACGATCAGCCATGCGTTAAATCTTTTGTTCACCATGCGAAAGCTTCTGTGGGAAACCTCTGAAAACACGTTTATCTCATGAAATTATGGAAATACAAGCCTTATTTCAAATGATCAGAACTTTTTTATTTCTTGACCATTTTCTGTAATTGAGGTACCAAATTAAGGAGCAGATATTGAACTTTTCAGAAATGTGGTTTTCTTTTTGAAACCCAGATACCCCCCGCCAAATGAGTTTTTGATATCCTTTCTTCAAATTGTCTATGCTCACTCATGCGTGAATGAGAAATAATGTAAGTAATATCAGATGAAAGAGGAGATTCTAAGCTTTAAATTGGTAGGTCATTTGTCTATTCTATTTATGATTAAGTTATGATAAATGAACCTAAATCTCGGTTTCGTTTATTCTGGGACGTACTGTAGATTGAACAAAGAAATTATTCTATTTTGAAAAAAAAGGAAAGCAAATTTACAAGGCAACAATAGTCAAAACTGACTAGTTTGCCTATTCAAAATAACAACAACAACATCTTCCTGTTTAATCTAATATCTTGTTCCCTTTGCTACTAGAACACACAATCAGATGAGTGGTCGGGAGAGTCCAACCTCTGGTATCAGTATCAGGTCTGTGCCTTGGGATGATGCTGATGGAGCTCTATCAGATAGGTAAGAATGGATGTAGTGATGGTAAAGATGGAGATGGTGGCGGTGGTGGTGAAGATGATAATGATGATTATGAGGGAGAAGGAGGAATATGATAACGGATGATGATGATAATGATAATGAGGATGATGATGATGATGACGATGGTGATGATGTTGTTTTTGATGGTGGTGGTTTTGATGATGATGGAGATGGTGGCGGTGGTGGTGAAGATGATAATGATGATTATGAGGGAGAAGGAGGAATATGATAACGGATGATGATGATGATGATAATGAGGATGATGATGATGATGACGATGGTGATGATGTTGTTTTTGATGGTGATGGTTTTGATGATGATGATGGTGATTTTGATGGTGATAGTTATGATGATGATGATGGTGATGATGGTGATGACAATGATGATGATTCTGATGGTGGTGGTTAAGATGATGATGATGATTATGAGGGAGAAGGAGGAATATGATAACGGATGATGATGAGGATAATGATGATGATGATGTCGATGATGATGTTGTTTTTGATGGTGATGGTTATGATGATTGTGATTTTGATGGTGATGGTGATGATGATGATGATGATGATGATGGTAATGATGGTGATGACAGTGATGATGATTCTGATGGTGGTGGTGGTGGTGGTGATGATGATGATGATGATGATGATGGTGGTGGTGGTGATGATGATGATGAGGAGGAGGAAGATGATGATGGTAAGGATGATGATGGTGATGACAATGATGATGATTCTGATGATGGTGGTGCTGGTTATGATGATGGTGATAGTTATGATGATGATGATGGTAATGATGGTGATGACAGTGATGATAATTCTGATGGTGGTGGTGGTGGTGATGATGATGATGAAGATGTTTATTTTGATGATGATCATGATGATGATGATGATGGTGATTATGATGTTGGTTGTGGTGATTATATGATAACCATTATGTCAGTGGTGGTGATTGCTTTGGTAATGATAATGATAACATCAATTATGATGACAATGATGATAATGTTCGTGGTGATGAACATGACGATGATGATGATGATAACGATAATGGGAGTGACCTATAGTAATGGAAATGGGTATGTTACTGATGATGGTAAAGATTACAATTTTGACAATATAACTGGTCATGTTAGTGCCGATGATAGAAGTGATGATAAAGCTGATGAAGACAACATTTATTATGATCGAGAATATCATGTTGAATTTAACAACAGTAATAGTTATGGCTTATATTATGCAATCATTTAAAATATGTTCTTTGGGCAAATCAGATATATGTAGAAAGCTCCCCATCTTTCTTTAAAGGACAAGTCCACCCCCAACAAAAAATTTGATGTCATCCAATCACTATTTCTTTTATATTTTGTTATATGAAATATTCTAATTTTCTCCTCACCGTCCAATGATACAACGATTAATTCCTCCCTGAACATGTGGAATTAGTATTGTTTAATACTATATGGTTCAGTCGAGTTTGTCCTTATTGTCAAATCTAAAAAAATGAAATATTGTATAATTTAAACAATAAAAAACAAAAGAAATAGGGATGGACATCATCGACTGATCGACTCACTGTTTTGTGTTGTGAAAAATAAGCGAAATTTTAAATTGTCATAACTTTCTTTTTTACATCTGATTTGATGAAATTTTCAGCATTATTCAAATCTTCATTTTCCTTGGGTTGACTTGACCTTTAAAAACAGATTTGCTCACCTTGTAGTAATAAAATTACCTGACCTTATCATCTCTCAACCATCTCATAATTAACATTTTTTATGATGCTTTCTGAATCACACAGGGGTTTGTTTACGCGAAGTGGCGAGTCTCCCGTACACAGACCGAGACGGCCTCACTCCAGATCCTCATCACCAGGCACTAGCAGGAGAAGACATCACCATGGCGACCGATCAGGCAGCGAGACGGAATCCATCAGCTCCAGAAAGTACAGGTAAACATGATTTGCAGAATAGATAAGGTGCATTGTGTGTGATGCATAAAGATTGATTAACGAAAGTCTCTGGAAATATGATCATGAATAATTAAGGTAGATTTAACACTAACCCTGCATTAATGGCTGCCTAAACAGCTCGCTGTTGCGTGTTGTCGCTCGTTCTTGTGCATCCTTACTCGCATTTGCTTTTTGCCACTCATCTAAGTTTGTATGAAGTTAAGAGAGTCTCTTATTATTTGACTCTCTTATTTACTCCATTGGCTCTTTTTTAGATAAGCAGTTTACAGCAGCTTCTTTTTGCCTTTGTATGAAGTTTGTAGATTTTGCAGAATTGATTTTGATACATTGTGTGTGATGAGTAAAGGTCAATTAATGAAAGTTGTTGGAAAAGATAAAGAAGAATTCAACCAAAAGTTTTGATCTTTCGCGCGTCTCAAAAGTATGGTGGCTCTGAAGTGTGCTCGATCACATGACTTCATTCGTGAAGTTTGCGTTTTTCGTTGAGGACTATGCAGTTTTAGTTGTGTAGCATGACGCGTTGCAAACAAAAATTGCAAAGTTTGCAATGAAAATGATGTACTTCACGACTGAAATTGCAAAGTTTGCAACGAAAATCGCGAACTTCACAACTGAAGTTGTGTGTCATGCATGTGATCGACTGTACTTTAGAGCCACCCTACAAAAGTTTAATTGATTTGTATTTTTCACTCAGGCCCAGCTGCATGGATCCTGTAATATCATGGTTTTTGAAACATTAACTTTTTATTCATGACAAAAGACTAACTACTCGAAATAATGCTAATGGGTGCCTTTTGGGAATAATTACTTGAATGCACTGAATCTGGGGTAACAATAGTTGCACAATAGGTGGTTTCAGAACGTCTGGAAGTTCGTCAGTTCCAGGTATTCTCTGATCGGGAAATTTGCCCCGATCAGAAAATACCAGGTATTTTGAGGTGGTTTCAGACCGCCTCGGAGTTCATCAGTTCCAGGTATTCTCTGATCGGGAAGTTTACCCCGATCAGAAAATGACAGGTATTTTGGTAATGTGAGAGCAATCTACACGTAATTTCCCTGAAAGAGAGTACCTGCTAAATAGTAGGTACTTTGTGAAATTACGAGAACTTTCGCGGGGATTTTTCAAGGTCGTAGGTATTTTGACAATGCGAAAGCAATTTACGGAAACTTTTAGACCAGCGTGTCGTTGGGCCCAGGCCCCTTGGGTGGCTGCTTGGCTAGTGATTTTGAATCTCATGCCTTGCCTGCTTATCAGACCATTCTGCGCATGCTCGTAACTTCAGGAACTTATCCTGAAAGGTACACATTTCGGGGCGGTGTGAATGCAGTCCAATAATTTTTTAGCCTTCAAAAATTCTCATAACTTAACAGGGATTCTTATGATCGAGGTGGTTTGAAACCACCTTTTGTATCCTCTATATAAATCCAGCTATTGACCGTTTTATCATCTCTGTTGATTTTATTGTTGTTACAGGTACAGAAGGTCATTAACAGGGTCAGAGGCTAGTGGGGATGAAACAAGCCATCGGAGAAGAAGGAGAAGAAGAAAGTGAGTGGATGAATAGACAAATAAAAATTTTTTAATATTTCATTTTCATTGCTTTATTGATTTCTATTGATGGGGAAATGATCATGAAATGAACATATCCCATGGAACATTTCAAATATTGACCCCCACCCCTTACAATGCTTCTGTCAAAATTATATGAACTGGTATGCATGTTATCTCAAATGATCTTTATTGCAATTATTGAATTATCTTTCAGTTTTTAATTGAATTAGTCAAAATTGGTTTTGTTAAAAGAGCTATTGTATATTTGTGTAGAAATGTGAAAGACACAGAGGCCCGTATTCTGAAGTCGGGTTTAATTTAGACTCTGGTTTAAAGTTGTGGTTTAACTCTGGACAGCCAGTAGTTGCATAAATCTCTAACAATATAATATAAATGTATCAGCTCATTTTGTCTCTCTAATCATTCTTAAAGGGGAAGTTCAGTCTCACAAAAAGTTTATTGTAAAAATAGCAGAAAAAATAAAAAATATTGCCGAAGGTTTGAGAAAAATTCATCAAATAATTAAAAATTTATTAGAATTTCAATTATTTGATTTGTGACGTCATATGCGAGCAGCATTCCTACATAGCGAATGGTAAAAAAACAATAAAATGCCATTTTCTCAGAAAATTGAAAATAGTTTTCACTGTACCTTTTGTATATCAATAGACAAATCATTTCACATCCGATCATGAAAAGAAAACAAAATTAAGTCATCAGGAACCATACAAAATTTGAAATTCATACATTTTATATCACATAACACATGAGGCAGCTGCTCGTTTATGACGTCACAAATCCAAAACTTTGAACTCTACTAACTTTCTTACACTTTAATGGATTTTCCTCAAACCTTCACCAATATTTTTTACTATTTTTTCTGCTATTTTTACAACAAAGTTTTCTTCAGGGTGAACTTCCCCTTTAACTGTTTCTGAAAGATAAATATGATAACTTTCTTCACCATTCATGGGTTAGGAAAGAGCACAGTAAGCGTAAGAAACACGCAATTAAAGGATAATTTGATATGTTTGGCTTTCCACAATGTTAGCACAGAGTTAAACCATGGCCTAATTTAAGCCTGACTTCAGAATATGGGCCAGAGAGTTTACATTAAAGTACACCAAAAAAAATGATGTATTGTAAGGTGAATGAGAACTGTCAGTATGATATACGTACATGTACATACAATCATAATAATATTAATAATAATAGGCATTTATATAGCACCATCTATCTAGAAATATTCTATTCCGAGGCGCGTTGTTATTATTATTATTACCCCGGCTTTAGCTCGAGCTGCCTTTCAGCGCTCATGCATTCAAGGAATTACTCCTGCCGGGTACCCATTCACCTCACCTGGGTCGAGTGCAGCACAATCATATACTTGTAAATGGGAATGCATTCACCCACCGACGCTGATTTATTTGTTTGTTTGTATTTATTTTTTGCTAGATCTCGTGATAGCAGCGGGAGTGACGGTGAGGGGAGGCATCGGAGAAGGTGAGTTTGACCGTCAATTGGATTTTCAGTTACCATGGTTAATTCGGTTGCCATGGAGATGTAGGTATTCTATCCATTATTAGTCCCATGAGATTAGATTATACCACCACCCCCCCAATCCCTGCAAAAAAAAGATGAGTAGAAAAAGGATACTCCATCTGCGTGCAACATATCCACGCATTGTGCATTTCAGCTGCTATGTTTAAAGGTCAAGTCCACCTCAGAAAAATGTTGATTTGAATCAATAGAGAAAAATCAGACAAGCACAATGCTGAAAATTTCATCAAAATCGGATGTGAAATAAAAAAGTTATGGCATTTCTAAGTTTCGCTTATTTTCAACAAAATCGTTATATGAACGAGCCAGTTACATCCATATGAGAGAGTCGATGATGTCACTCACTATTTCTTTTGTTTTGTATTGTTTGAATTATACAATATTTCAATTTTTACGAATTTGACAATTAGGACCTCTTTGCCTGAAGCACAAAATGTTAAAACAATGGAATTCCACGTGTTCAGGGAGGAATGAAACTTCATTTCACATGACAATGACGAGAAAATCAAAATATTTCATATTTCATATAATAAAATACAAAAGAAATAGTGAGTGATTGATGTCATCAACTCTCTCATTTGGATGTAACTGGCTCGTTCATATAACTATTTTGTTGAAAATAAGCGAAACTTTAAAATGCCATAACTTTCTTATTTTACATCCGATTTTGATGAAATTTTCAGTGTTATGCTTGTTGAATTTTTCTCTTTTTATTCAAATCAAGTTTTTGTTGGGGTGGACTTGTCCTTTAAATAAGTCCTTATAAAATAGAAAAAATGGTCTACTTGGCAACTAAGAGTGCAAGAATGGCAATTGGTTATAGTAGAATGTCATTTAAAAAAAATCATAGATTTAAAAAAAAATGGTGGATAGCTCTCAAAAATAAAAGTAAAGACACACTCTTCGTCAGTGTCCATGGTGTGACAAAAAATCAAAATCTGTTTTGAGTTAATATCTATATATTTCTGTTTGTCTATTCAAAGATGTGTTTTATTATATAATGTCTGTTTACACATGATTGAGAAGTGTACTATCATTACCAATCATATAAATATAACCCAAAGATATATCAGTGAAAAGTTGTTGCCTACATTATATGAAAGGGCCTAAAGTAACAGGATAAAAATTCCACCATTTTCAACAACAATAAAGATTAATGGAACAAGTTGAGGGGAAGAAATCGGGGGAGATGTATAAGAGCAAGTGTGAATGTGACGTCCAAACTACCAGGGGGTATATTACAGAGCTGCCAAAAATGGCAAGTTTCTTACTCCCTGAACAGGCCTGTTCACACTGTAAGAGTATAGGCATGGTAATAGCCTTGGAATAAGGATAAGCCACATTCTTGGGGATTTACCGAAGCTTAAGACAGGCTTTAATGATTTTTTAAAAAAATCATTCCTTGGTCAAATGATCAAATTAGATAGAAAAAAAATATACATTGGACAACAATTGATTTTTTTTAGTCTGATTTTTTAATACTTTTTTTTATGCAATACTAGTAATTATAGGCTAGGTGATATAATTGAGACACCCAATGAAATATACAGCAGATTGTTAATGACTTTTCATTGTAGGATCTGTTTAATTGAATGTAGTGTCATCAGATGTAAGCTCAAGGTGGGAACTGTAGTTTATAAATTGCTATATGAATAAGGACTTCATTGTATTTCTGTGAGTAGTGCAATTGTAATACAATCTCCACCTTACAACTGTGAATTTATTGATTATAAAGTGTAATAAAAAGATATTACTTTTGAGTTAACTTTGTAGTTGAATCATATTTTTTACAAAAAATGTTTACATATTGGAATATTTTTAACAAATTTTCAAAGATTATACACACATTGGAACCATTATTTTCAAACAGATATGATCTAAATAATTTGTATGATATTTAAAAAAAAAAAACTAGTGACAAGGAATTTTGATAACATAAATGGGCATTTCTTTCAATTTATCAACCTTTTTGTACTTCTGAGTTTTGACCCCTATTTTTTCTCTTTTCACTTCACAATTTGCTCAAGCTTTGATGATGCACCTGTAAGAGAATTGCAAATTTTTATATAATAATTATAATAATGATAATACATAACATTTATAAGGTGCTTACTACTGGTGTTTCTGAGTGCACTGTGTTCTGTTTATAGTATATACTTGGGATTTTATTAAAAGGAAAGAGAAAAAAAATGTCGAAAACTCGAAAAACTGATGAAACTTTTCAAAGAAATCTCACATATTGGAGGTCCCATGAATGTACATATTTCATGGAATTGCCCAAAGTATAAAATAATGACACTTTATTTACCCAGGGTAGCCACTTCAGTTTGATAGAAGCTGCTCTTTGTGGGTCCTGCATAACATAACCTCATTATTACCCTTTTCCAATCTAAATGCTGAGCGCCTAGCAAGAAGGCAAAAGGTCCCATTTTTATAAGTCTTTGGTATGACTCAGCCGGGGATCGAACCCACGAACCTCCCGTTCATGAGTCGGGCGCTCTACCACAGAGCCATCGTCATGTCCGATAAATTAAAATTCAAGGGTTCTTGCAAGAGAATGAGGCCAATGCGTTGGGGTGGGCACGGTGCCAACCATGTACAGCCGCAAGCCTGAACATGGCTACATGATCGGCTTTTGGGGTCAACCCCATGCCCTGTCTTTAATTTTCGTATGAAAATTTAATGAAGATGAATGATCGGGGGCTGCCTCTGGTTTTATGACTCTTCAATTTGTTTCTGAAACCCACCTACCCCCATGTTGATCACTCAAATGTCTTGACGTTTAACCCATAATGACTAGATATCCCCTCCAGGCAATTTTTGCAATGAGAGAGCGTTTGGAAGTAGTCGTTATGATATAAATGTAGATTTAAAGGAAAGTGCAAAATTTTGGGAGCATTTCATTGAACATCTTGTTAGTGGTTTTCACTGAAGACTGTTATAGTTATAAGCTACTGAAATCCTTGTATCTGATTGGCTGAAAATGAATGGTGTCAATAAAAGTCACTGATCAGATACCTCATAAGAACGTCCATTGTCACATGTTCAGGATGATAAAAATTGTCTAAAAATGGGAAAAGTGGTCATATACATGTACTAAACTTATGTGATGGAGGGGTTTTCCAGAAAAATAAAAAGGAAGGAAATGACCTCATCTTATCATGTTCATATTGTTCAGAAGCATATGTGGGATGTGTTACAACAATGTCCAACTGACAAATCTCCTTCACTATTTGAAAATCCCTTCAAATCCGAAATAAAAACTTCTTTCCTTATCCCTGGACTACCCCATTAATTCTTTTAAAGATGCCTGTGAAGCATTACCAGTCTCAAAAAAAATTGTGAATCATGCCATGATTTTATCAACAGGTTTATATTCATGCGAGAGCCTGGGTGTGAATGTGATTTCTTGAGGGAAACTGCACAAATTTCCCCGTTTTGTCTTTCAATATTTCTCATCCCACCTGTTCATCGGAGACAGTTCAAATCGACAGTGATTGAGTACTTTTTCTTGAATGAGAATTCCTCCACTCTAATCACAGACTTTCATTGATCTTTGAATATGGCATGTGATCATACATGCCTGTCATTTATTCCATAATGATAAAGATACCATTTATTTTAGTCACTAGTCAATTTACTAATAATTAATTGGTTCTTTTCCCACTTGCCGCTAATACATGTGACTTTTTGAAACAGCTAGGTTTTAAGAACCCCAGCCATTATATATGAATATTTCTTGCACTGAAGATCTTCTTGGGTTGCATGCATTTACCATAGAGCTATTACAAGCTTCAGTCTCTGTTGTATTGCTTGTGCTGCTGAACTCCGTTGGCTCTACTCACCAATTACAGAGACCGAAGTTCTAACGCGATCTGTTCAGATCAATGACCATTTTTTTATGTATTAAGTTCGGATAAACCAGGGAAGGGAAGTCATTGTTTTTTTTCCTGTTTTGGTGCATTTCAGGCCAAAACGGAATAATAATCTTTATTTTGGTCCAGTTCCTTTTTATATATTTTATGAAATAAAGACAAAAATCAATGAGCCCCGTCGGGGGGATTTTGAATTGTTAACCCCCTAATGGCGGCTGCACGATTGTGAGTGATCTGTGTACGAGGAGAAATAAAAAAATTTAAAAGTGTTTGAAAACTTCTTGAAACAGAGGGCTGCCAGCTGTCTAGCATTTACCATGCTCTGTTCACAGAACTAGAGACAGAACCAATCTTGATTTGTCAGAATAATGTCATGAAAACAAGGGGGTAGTGTTTGGAAGAAGTATTTATTTGGGTTGATTGATAGATGTTTTGTTGTAGTTTTCTGGCCGATTGTCAGAAATGTTTTTGTATATTGTTTTACAAAATCCCTACTAGAAACTGTTTTATATTATAACTTGAACAGAGGATTTTGAGACAGAGTGCTGAAGCTGTGTTGAAGCTCAGAAGCACCATTAGGAATCCTAATTTTCTAATTTTGTGTAATTATGTAAAAAAAATTCTTCATGCAATCAATGATTTCATTTACAATCCCACTGCTGCCACCATAAGTCTTCCACAGAGATACTCTCTGTTTGTATCCCCATGATTTTTCTGTATTTGAAGTAGAATTAAGAATAGGAACCATGGCAACAGTCATTGTTTCTCTTGAATTACCCACATCATACATACAGAGTTTTGCAGACAGAGACTGGTCTGAAAATTTGGGGCCAAATATGTTACTTGCTCTTGATTTTCCCCGGGCAGTACAGTGCAGGGGAATGATGAAGCAACTGATGATAAACCCTTTTAACAAAGTTTTATATCTTGCAAGAAGGAAATATATCATCAGTTACAGGTGTATTTGAAAAGAACGTGAATATAGTTTTAAAAAGGGCTGCATTATTATTGATTTTTAAATATGTGTAATTTTGAATGGTTGATGAGTGAAGTTGAACCAAGACAGTGAATTGGGTGGGAAAGAACAATACAGATAGACATAAACTAAAGTGAGAGACCAAGCACAGAGAGAGAGAGAGACATTATATTAAAGAGACAGAGAGAAGGACATACAGACCAACATCATACAATCAGGGGCCAAGGAAACAGGGGGGGGGGGGGCTGGATGGGCTTCACCCCCCACCCACTTTTTCCAAAACCATGAACAAAAACATACAAATGACCATCTGATTGTGACCTTTGCATGATCAGCCCCCCCCTTTCAAAATCATTCCGTGGTCCCTGATGATGTAGAAAAAAGAGAAACTAGCATGATAAAGGAAAATTCAAAGGTGAATCCTTTCTTCCATTTCTGCACCAAAATCACCCAGAATTAATGCCCCTGCCATGGAGTCCAAATGACAAACAGGTGTCCTTTTACGTGCAGTCACCTGATGCCTCTGCACTTTACATCATATGGAAATCATTTTCAAGTAAGGGCAACTTAGTTCACTTCATAAACTTGGAGAAAAAAAAACTAAAAACATCATTGGAGAAAAGAATGACAGAATGGTTGAAATGTAAAGTGTAGTACTATGTATGTTAAAAAATTTATAAATTTGCATTTGGCTCATGTGAAAAAAAAAAGGGTTGAGGAATCGTGATAAGGACTCCCAGTAAATGTCCAGACTTGTACATCTCTGTTTAGATTTTTATTTTTAATGTGCAAGGCCTTTCATCTTGATTAAGTAGCATTTTAACAGCGTCAGTGCTGTCCATGTATCTACTTTTTAGATTACCATATATTCACTCTCAGTGTTTTGTTGATAATCGGTGTTACCTCGCTTTCTTTGTATATTCACCTTGAATGATGTTTGTTTAAGGGAAAAGTCCACCCCAACAAAAACTTGATTTGAATAAAAAGAGAAAAATTCAACAAGCGCAACACTGAAAATTTCATCAAAATCGGATGTAAAATTTTCGCTTCATTTCACAAAACAGTTATATGCACATCTTGGTCGGTATGCGAATGAGGGAACTGATGACATCACTCACTCACTATTTCTTTTGTATTTTATCATATGAAATATTTTGATTTTCTCTTCATTGTCATGTGAAATGAAGTTTCATTCCTCCCTGAACACGTGGAATTCCATTATTTTAACATTTTGTGCTTCAGGCAAGGAGGTCTTAATCATCAAATTTGTAAAAATTGAAATATTGTATAATTCAAACAATAAAAAACAAAAGAAATAGTGAGTGAGTGACATCATCAACCCTCTCATTTGGATGTGACTGGCTTGTTCATATAACTATTTTGTTAAAAATAAGTGAAACTTTGAAATGTCATGACTGTCTTATTTTACATCTGATTTTGATGAAATTTTCAGCATTGTGCTTGTCTGATTTTTCTCTATTGATTCAAATCAACATTTTTCTGAGGTGGACTTGACCTTTAACTGCAGGGCGCCTGTGTGAAGCAGTTTTTCAAAACTGATCAGGCCATACCTGCAGTATAAAATGTCTAAAACAATAAAATAAATGAATGAATAAATAAATAAATGAATAAACAAGTCAATAAATTAATTAATGGATGACAAGAAAAAAAAGGTTATCACTCAGAAATGAAGGAAATGGAGGGCATTTTGTCTCCCAAAAAAAATTGACAAGCAAAACAAAAAAAAAGTAATCACCCATTTTACAAGATTCACGATGAAGGCATTTTATGGGATGCATCATTGTATTTTGTTTTCAATTCTGTGAGAAGCAGAATGTCATCTCAAGATGAACAGTTGAATCGTTGAAGGAAGCACTTAGTTAAAGGACAAGTCCACCCCAATGAAAAGTTGATTTAGTTGATAAAAAGAGAAAAACCCAACAAGCATAACACTGAAAACTTCATCAAAATTGGATGTAAAATAAGAAAGTTATGACATTTTTAAGTTTCGCTTAATTTCACAAAACAATTATATACACGTCCTGGCTGGTATGCAAATGAGGAGACTATGACGTCATCCGCTCAATATTTCTTTTGTATTTTATGATATGAAATATGAAATATTCTAATTTGCTCCTCAGTGTCAAGTGAAATACGATTAATTCCTCCCTGAACATGTGAAATTAGCATTGTTTAATACTAGTTCAGTCATATTGGTCCTTAGAATATTGTCAAATATATAAAAATGAAATTGTATCATTCAAACAATAAAAAACAAAAAAATAGTAAGTGAAGGACATCATCGACTGTCTCATTTGCATGTCACTGAATTGTGCATATATCACTGTTTTGTGATAAAGAAGTGAAACTTTAAAGTTTCATAACTTTCTTATTTTACATCCGTATTTGATGAAATTTTCATCATAACGTTCGTTTGATTTTTTCTCTTTTCATTCAAATCAACATTTTTCTGGGTTGGACTTGACCTTTAAATGTCACCTCTTCACCATGAAATAAACTTTTTATTGATATTGTAAAGCACTGGGAGATTAATTTGTTTCAATATGAGTGCTATATAAGCTCATATCATTATTATCTTTGATAACTTTGTATGCTACATATTAAAATACAATAATTATATTCCACATTCAACCATCATTTTTTTCCTATTGTATTTGTGTATTTGATTTTACTACATTTATACACAGATAGATCATGCCATCTTGAATAATTTTATATGCTCTAACACAAATACATTAATAATTATCATATTCCCATGCCCACAGCTATCCAGATATTTTCTATTCTTTAACCATATTTAATCTGATCAGATGGATAGGTGAGATTAATGGAATAACTATCCCATGCTCTATGGTTGCCATTAGTTACCAACATTGGTGGGTGCGTGTTTTCACAAGTCAGCAAGCCGCATGATTTGCAGTTGCTCTTTTCTAAAACAATAATCTGAAATATTTGAATTCATGTTAAGATTTAGTAAGATTAAAGGACAAGTCCACCCCAACAAAAAGTTGATATGAAAAAGAGGAGAAAAATCCATTGAGCAAAACACTGAAAATTTCATCGAAATCAGATGTAAAATAAGAAAGTTATGACATTTC
The DNA here is from genome assembly GCF_018143015.1 of Lytechinus variegatus. Classification (NCBI taxonomy): domain Eukaryota; kingdom Metazoa; phylum Echinodermata; class Echinoidea; order Temnopleuroida; family Toxopneustidae; genus Lytechinus; species Lytechinus variegatus. Next base: position 8,442,896 of record NC_054744.1, read on the forward strand.
AAAGTTCGCTTAATTTCAGAAAACAGTTATATGCACATCCTGGTCGGTATGCAAATTGGCAGACTGATGACGTCAACCACTCACTATTTCTTTTGTATTTTATTATATGAAATATTCTAATTTTCTCCTCCCTGTCAATTGAAACAAAGTTTTATTTCTCCCTGAACATGTGGAATTACCATTATTTTAGCAGTTTATAGTTAAGTTGTTCTTTTTTTTGTCAAATTTGTAAAAATTGAAATATTGTATTCAAACAATAAAAAAACAAAAGGAATAGTGAGTGATGGACATCATCGACTCTCTCATTTGCATATCGTTGAGTTGTGGATTTAACTGTTTTTTTTGAAATATAAGCGAAATTTAAAAATGTCATAACTCTCTTATTTTACATCCGATTTTGATGAAATTTACAGCGTTATTTTTGTTTGATTTTTCTCTATCAATTCAAATCAACAATTTTCTGGGATGGACTTGACCTTTAAAAAGATGAAATAAGTATATCTCTTATCGCAAAAAAAAATAAATGAAATAAAAAAAATCAAAAATTAAAAAATTGAAAAAATGAATGATCTGTAGATTGTAGAAACTGCTGAATTCATCGTTATTAGCAATGAAAGTATAAAGTCATTTTCAACACATAAATGAATAAAATATTCCACACCGCAGAGCTTTACAGAAAACCATTCAATATCCTCCATATGGACGATACTGTCACATGGATATACTTGCTTTAAGAAGTGTGAGAAAACTCTGACATGCTTGTGATATGAAATGACTTTAAAATGTTATAAGATCCATTGGTAATACTAAACATACGCATGTGGCATGTGAAAGTACGAAGTTGAATAAATGCATAATCCAAAACATAAGTGCTGCATTAAAGACAAATGCATTGTGATTTTTCATTTTTGTGATACTCAATGCCAAAGTGAATAAAATTGCAGTTTTTCTTCAGACATTGTTTTGAGAAGAAAAAAAACATATATCAATATGAATATAATCTATGCTCAGCATTGTTAAAAGGTTAGCTGATATCACTTTCATGGTTAAAGATAAATGCTAGTTATGGTAACGATATCAAAATGAGTTCGTACAGAATCCAATGAAATGACCAAAGTGTCTGTATAAATGAAACGCATGTGCCAAAGGATTGTGGAAGAAATTGTGTAATTGCTGAGAAATCAGCAAAAAAGCACAGGATTCAGGTGGAGCGTCGGGGCCCGATGCTCTAAGCAATAATTATACATTGTCCCACGTGGGCGTATCTGTGTTAGGGATCTTCGGTGTGAACATTTTTCAGCGTAGATTTCAAGATTCACAAAGTTCAGTTAATGTAACTGTACCAGATCTAGATCCTCGATGATATACTGACAATTAAGCCTTGTTTTACAGACTTTCTCATGAAATCAGTGTTTACTGCAACTACTGGAATTTCTCTTTAACCAAAAAAAAATATAATGCAGTATTGCGACAGAGATACTGAGCTTTTTTAGGACTTATTTTAGGAGAGCAAACTTAATCACTGACCTGATGGTCCCTCCGCCTCCCAACCAACCGATGCACTGGGAATACTGGTAAAATATAGCATGACAAAAAATATAATGACAATTGCGGGGATTATGATACATGTAAAGGTAAAAAATAAAAAAAAATTACTCCTGTATGAAAAACAATTGATGTTTGTTTCATTTATTAATTCAAGACAGCCATCTGTTGTCAAAAAAATTCTTCCTTCGGGAGTCCTATCCTGTTTTCATTCGCCTTGCAATCCTTGAGCAGGACTCTGGTCATTTTCTATTATCTTACTAACTTTTTGTAGAAAGAGATTTCTTTCTCTTCATTTCATTAACCTGACAATACTTGCACCAAACTGATCTTATATGCAAATTATATTTCTTTTAAATGAATAAAACAAAGATCTTTTCATAATAATTTGGAGTCATGAATAAAGAAAACTTTAGGATGGAAAATATCAAGACCTTTACTTTCCTTAACTTTTCTTGCTGTGTGTCTCAACAGGGGGGGGGGGGGTTCAGGAGTTCTATCGATCCCCTGAAATTTGCAAAAAGCAGGACATAATTAGGGAAGGAAAAGGAGAAGAGAAGGAAAAAGAAGGAATCGAACCCCCTTATTGAAAACTCTTGCTATGCTTCTGATCTCAGCACATTCTATTGAGTAGTCAGTACTCAATTTCAGACTTTGGCTTTTGGCAATTCCTCCATTTTCAGGTTACATATGTTTTGTTTCTTTGGCTGTTCTTTGTAATTTTTGTACCTTTTGGTATTGTTATCTTTTGCATTTTTGTCATTTTTTAAATCAACTCTTGTTTGTATTATTTATCATGTTTTTTTTTATACTGTTCGATTTGAATATGGAAATAAATGAAGCGAATTGAATTGAAAACTGCTGTATGAATTAAAATCTCTCTTAACCATTAATGAGACTAATTATTCATGCATGTATTAACCGGAAAGGTCTTTCTGTCTTGTGATTGGTCCAGATCAAGGTCACGTGATCACATGGTCGAATCCGAGTCTCAGTGGAACGCCATCCAGACGGGAGAGTTAGAACAGAGTCGAGGGGAGGTGAGAGAACCAGGGGAAGCGATCGTCAAGAATCTCAAAAACGGGTAAGAAAAACAACATTAATTTTCAAATTCATAGAAAATTATCAAAATTGCAAGTGATGTTATGCTTTACAGACCTGTATGGTTACTTAAAACTGATAAAAATTAAAAGATATGATATAAAGCTATTTCCATCTTGTCATTGATTTTTGTTAGAGAATTCATGTTTTGTGAAAATTGGATGCAAATGTAGAAGTAGACCATTCTTTTTAAACTTCTTTTCTTTTCATCAGAGAGGGGAAAGGGATTTAGAATTCAGAGACAGGAGCTGAACAAAAAGAGCTTGTTCTTTTGAGTTTTTGTTACTTCATTTTCCAAACTCCCTTTTGTGAATAAACAGTCTCAAACACCTGTAGTCTATTATAGAAAAAGACATCAGTTTGGTTTGGACGTATTTGTTTTGCTCGCTTGCTATTTTTCCTTGATCCTCGGCAGACTTGTATTTTTTCTCGCTTGTCCCGCGACATCTTGTCATCATACGTCAGGTTTATGAAGTGAAAAGGAGAAGGGAGGAGGCGCAAGCACGCAATCATTCGAATTCTCCCCCCTCCCACGTTCCGAGGTGATGCAGGCGGTCCTGCGCCAAAGCGCTGTAGGATTTAGAAATAATTTGGGGAATTTTAGCCGGGATCCTTGAGTAAATGGGCTGGAAATCCCTCCGGATCAGAGTCAATACACTTTTTTTTCAACTGTTTTCACCATGAGCCTAAGCTCTCTCTCTCACTCTTTCTCTTTTTCTTCGTTCTCATTCTTTCTTTCTTCGTATCTTTATTTTTCAAGCTCTTTCTTCTTTTCTCACTCTCTCTTCCCCTGTCTCTCCCTTTCTTTCTCTCACTCACTCTTCCTCCCCTCTTCTTTTTCCTCTGTCTCTATATTTCTTTTTCTCGCTCTCCTTCCCCCTCTTTCCTGTTTTTCTCTGTCTCTCTCTGTCTTTCCCCCTCTTTCCTGTTTTTCTCTGTCTCTCTCTTTCTTTCCCTCACTCTCCCCCTCACTTTTGCTACTTTATTACCTTTTATTTCTGTTTGCAATCACAATACAGTCAAAACTGCTTTAGTGAACACTTTCAATATTAAAACTACCTTCCTACAAAGACCACTTTGTTTTTTCTTTATTTATTATTATTTTTTTTTTTTGGGGGGGGTGATTTTTTTGTAATTTCCATCGGACCATGTCATATAGAACTTGTTTATAAAGACAACCTTTCTTGTCTCTCCAGAGTAGTCTTTATAGACAGGTTTCACTGTATTCACATTCATTTTATTCATTATTCCTCATTGTCAATTATGTTTTGAACTTGATACCCCGCTTCACTTGACAGACTTTCTAAAAAGGTTTTAATTTTTTTTAGGACAAAAAAGTACTTTATCTATATAATCTGCATTACACAAAGTGATTACTGTATCAAAGAATAGTCAAACATCCAAAGATGTATTAAGCATTCAGTCATTTTTAAACGGACCCACTTTGATTTTGATGTTCTTTTGATATTAATAAAAAGACTGGCAAGCCGGAAGCCCTCAATATTATAGCTCTAAAAAGTAAATTATTTGATCACACTTTATAGTGAAAAATAAACTTCAGTACTAGTAGGGAGACTAGTTTGATGGTAGGATCAAGGGCTATGGGGGTGATTGTTAAAGGGGTTAACCAAGATTCCTTAGAGGGCCAATGGGGTAATATGAGAGGGCATAGTCTACCCTTGTTTGAAATGGGATATGTTTTCTTGCTATTCTTGCCTGAGGGTGTATGGGGGATAACTCAAACATGAGAGAAATAGAGAGGGGGTGGTTTCAGAATATTTATAAAAAAAGAATGATGGAATCAAATTCAAGGTTTTAATCATGTAATTCAATCCATATTTTCAATTGGATTTTAGAAATGATTTCTGCTTGCTAAAAGTGAAAGTTACTGGCATTATTGTATGAATGTACATGGAAATTATGTTTTTGAACATGATTAGTCCCTAGATTGCCTTAATATGCATCCATACACAAATTTAGAATTAAACTGAAAAAAATAAAGAGTTTTAGGACTGCAAAAATTCATTTGATACTTGTAACATATTCCTTTTCTTGTAAGCACTTTGATCCTTCCTGGGAAAAGAACAGTACAATATTAATGATGATGATGTTAATGATAATGATTATAATAATAATGATGATAATTATGATAATAATGATTATAATGATAATAATAATAATAATAGCAATGAACCTATTACTACGAACAATAATAAGTAGCTAATCTATTGCATTTTAATCAGAAAAAGCTTTTAAAAAAGGCATACTTGACATTTTATTGAATTGTTGCCTTCATACCAATGTAACAATAAACCGAGCAGTATCAAGTAAAGTATACAAGGAATTGTTCTTGTTACAACATTTTCCACGCAATCTAAGGAAACAACCGTCATTGTGATTGGTTTCAGCCCCTCCCACAATTGGTGGTACGACTGCTTACAACCGTTGCAATTGTGTGCAACATATATTGTGACCAAATGATCGCAGATGATCATGCACACAAATAATTGTGAAAGCCCCATTAGCAAGTGTACACCTAACAGGCTGCTAAAATGATAGAGAGCGGTGTTGGCTCAGTCGGTAATGCGTCTGCCCGTCGAACCAAAGATCGTGGGTTCGAGTCCACCCCGGGCGGATGACTGAAGCCAGTGCGTTGTGTGTAAACGTCTCTCCCATGTATCATAGATGCAGGCTATGTTACAATGGAAAACACTCCTCGGATAGGACGTTAAATAGAGGCCCCGTGTAGAGGAGAGTCACCACCTTTGCACGTTAAGAACCCACTGCACTATTCGTATAAGAGTAGGGGGAAACCCCGGTGTAGTGGTCCACCTGCATTCCCCCCAATCAGTTATATCGGGAGGAGAGACCTGTGGGTCACAGTGATTCAGTTCGCTTTTCGCCTCCCAGGCACAGGTGACGCCAAATAAATAATAATAATACTACAAAGCTATGAATCCATTGACCGGGTAATAATAATTGTGAAGCGCTTTGAGCAGTCGTAGATTGATGAAGCAGTATATAAAAAGCAATTATTAGTAGTATTATTGAGTAAATCTTTACATTCTAAAATTTCTGAATAAATATTCATTTGTAAATTCTTCATGATAATTTATTTTTTTCAGGTACATGTCACCAGAGACTCCTGAGGGATACAAGTGGTATAAAGAAAGAAGGTCAGATTTCAATTCTTGAAAATTCTTGCAATTTCTTTTCTCTTTTTTTTAGGTCATCAATTGTTAGTTTAGATACCTAAAATATTTCAACATTTTTAAATACTCTTTGAATTGTAAAATGTTGAAAGATTCAAAGGCATCCTTCATGGATGACTTGTATCTGTATTTTCTGTGGATATTGATTTGACAAATAATTGCATTCGTTGCCGTTCTTCTTGTGTCGAAGTAATGGAATATCGACATTGCTCATTTGAAGAAAAATGCATTTTCATTTTAAAGTTAACCATGGCGCAGTAATCCTTTGCAGAAAAGCTTAAATATTTTATTCAATTTCCCAACAAATAAACGATGTCTAATCTTTTATATTTTCATCATGTAAACAAATTGTTACAATAAAATCTATAAAACGATCTTCGTCAAAGAAATTAAAAGTGTCTTGCCTCCACATTTCTCCATGTTTCTCATATATATAAAACGCAGTTCTTGTATAGCGCATAGCACATTATGTCATAACGTCCCTATGCGCTTCCAAAAGACTTGGTTATTATTACCCTGGCTTTAGCCCCGCAGCCTTTTACAGCACGGTGGCATTTCAAGGAATAAATTCCTGCCAGGTACCCATTCATCTCACCTGGGTTGAGTGCAGCACAATGTAGATGAATTTCTTGCTGATGGAAATAACGCCATGGCTGGGATTCGAACCCATGACCCTCTGTTTCAAAGTCAGAAGACTAATCCACTGGGCCACAACGCTCCACCATGTATCATAACTTATTGTTTGTAGTCATGATATTAAATTTTCTTTGTAAAACAGACAAATTGAGGACATAAAGGCTTCTACTGAATTGCGGAAACACATCCAGCTAGGTCTTCAAGAGCCTTCTACAGAGTTGGATCCTTTAGATATACCCTACACAAAAGTAGTGTGAGTATACACTCTCATTTGATTTGCTTTGAAAACATTTTGATTTTCAGGGGAGCGTTTCAACAACGTTTTTCATCCGACAGGATGGCAGATCTGACAGCTTTCGTTGGTTGTGATTGGCTGAGGAGCACCGTTATTAGGTCTTCAAGAGTAATGATAATAATAATAATAATAACAGCAACTATAATGATTACAATAATAATAGTATCGACATCATGGTCAATGAAGAGTTGTGGATTATTTATATGTGAATTATGCTTCAAGTAATAAATAAATAAATAAAATAAAATGACCTGATACTTTTACTCATTTAACACTTTTAGAATGATGGTAATGATAATTACACCGAATATGCCTTCTTGTTGTTCTTATTTCAGCAATGATCTTGTTATACTCTTTTAATCGTCTTATGTATAAGAACGAATGTATTACGTGCATGCCAGTATTTGTATTAATTTTGTCTCTCCTTGATTATTTATATTTGTAATTTGTATGTTTGCATGTAAACAAAATGAATTTCCATTAAGTTGGACAATAAAACATTATATATATATATTATGGTAATTCGGATAAAACAGGACTTGTTGAATAAAACGTCTGACAAGTCCTTCCTTGAAATGCTCCCCCGATCGGGTATTGGACAAATAAAGCTGGGCCCTAGATGTTGCATAAAAGTTACTATTAACTTTGCCATCTAATGGTAACTACCATGGTAACGTTGATCATCAACCAATCAAAAATCAAGGATTCCAGGGGCCCGTTGCAGAAAGAGTTGCAATCAATCGCAACTCTAAAAATCATGCGCAACTTGATTTTCAACCAATCAACAGCGCGCATTTGGGACTTGGGATCGATTTTTTTACTTGCGTTTAAATGCAACTCTTTCTGCAACGGACCCCAGACACAACCATAATGGTAACTCTTTATGCAGTGGGGCTCTCCTCGTAGAACAGTATGCATGAGGTATATTGACTTTTTCCATAACAAAAAAAAAACAACACTGTGTATATGACATAGAAATGGGATGACAAGATGATATTGATGGTTGCTTTTAAAATAACGCACTCAGTGTCATATAGAGTTCTCAGTTTTTTACGTATCCATATTAATGTAATTATATTTCCCAATGCTGTGTTAATATAAGTTAAGATTTTTACAGGGGTAATAGAGTTGAGTGGGTTTTATTGAATAGAGAGAAAAAGAAATGTTACTGATCTTCACTATTATGATTGTGTTCCCAGAAAGCAAATAAAGTCAAAATGAAATAAATAACATGAATATGCCCTTGATATTTATTCTTTCTCTTCCTTCTATCCCACGCTCTCTCTCTCTCTGATTCAGTACTGATGATGGCGTTGCCATCAGGGTATCCCATTCCCCTACCCGTCAGAGGTCACGTCCATCCAGTAATGTCTACAGGAGAAGCAGAGGAGACTATCCCGATGAGTAAGCTAGCTTCCATTCGCATCTTTTGTTCCTTAGAAATACATTGTTTATGATGTATATCTTTCCGGTATACTGATAAAAGATTAGTGATGTTCATTTTGACATTCATATACAGTATCATAGTCTGTTGTAAAGTGAACAAAGTTATTCACATGAAATCATTTTAATGCTGTATATATACAGTCCGACCTCTCTTATCTGGACACGTTGGGACCAGCACCAATCTGGATAAGGGATTTATCCGGATCTGGGAGACCCAATATCAAATACACGCAGCTGCGCTGCCGGTTGCCTCCCCAGGCCAACGGCGGTAGCTACACTATTGTAGTGACGTGGGACATACAGACAGTATTCACTGCAGTATCATTGCAATTTGTAGGCAGTGTTTTTACAGAAATGAAATCAATTGATGGCCAAAACTCTTGGATAATTTACCTGCTAAAATGACTGAGGTATACATCGAGCATACCTCGAAAGAAAGAGAATGACTCGATGAAATCAAGTTTTACAATTAGATTATCGCGGCGGGTATCGCAGCTTCGCAATGTCAGCCATTGTTACACTGACTGTAGGCTCAAACATGATAGATGGCGCTGTCTGTATTGAGGCCTAACGTTAGCTAGCGAGACACGTGTTGTTTTTCCCACGAAGCAAAAATAGAAACGTGATGAAAATATGTTTGCGCTGCACCCTGATTTACTGGAAATAATCATGCCCAAGTTTTTTGGGGGATTTGGGTAAGATAATTTCATGAAAATAATTTTTTTTGTAGGTTGACTTTATTGGGAAATATATGTACCCGTAATCAAAGTGAGAAAGGATTGAGTTTAGATTGAAATCTCATTTCCTCACGTACTAGATTGAATAAAAAAAAATGAAAAAAAATCTTGGCAAGTGTGCGTCCGGATAATAGAGAGATCCTGATAAGGGGAGGCCGGATAAGAGAGGACGGACTATATATATATATATATATATATATATATATATATATATATATATGTATATATATATATATATATATATATATATATATATATATATATATATATTCCAAAGGTTGACCTGAGATTTGATAAAGGGTAGATGGTTGGGGCTTCCTGTAATAAAAATGAACAAAGTACAAAAAAAATGATACTGCTTCAAGGAAGTCTAAAATTGTCTTTACAGGCAGTTGGTCTTTGTAAACAGGGTTTCAAATTACATGGATTTTGATGAATGGGAGAGAAAAATATTAGATAACGATCTGACTGATGAAACTTCTCAGGCATGATTTTACATTCTACTTTAAAAATTTGTTGATATAAAACTTGCATGTTTTTATGAGGATGACACATTTCAAATATTCTTATTCCCCACAATCTTGGCATTATTTACTGTATACAAAAAATTTCTTGCAAACATAGTGTTTTTAAAAAATTAGACTTGAAATCTAGGAATTCTTTATTTCATTTTATTTCAGTTTAATGAACTAAAATGATCTCGATTCAGTGGTTGATTCATCTTTTTTTTTTTTACAGAACGGAGAGTATGCATTCTGCTCAAGGAAGCGTACGCTCTACGGCCACCCGCAAGACAGATCCAGGCCCACATAGAAGCCGGCAGAACAGATACCCAATGGCCTTTGACCTTGTTCAATCTGGAACGGGAGGCGAAGGTCGTCCGACGAGACCGACGTCGACGTATGAGAGCGACGATCAGCGTAGTGGCAGGAGAAGACACAAAAGACAACAAGACCAGGTAACTCGAAATAATCTTTCAGGGTGGTCGTACAAGAAAATAAACATAGACTTTATCATGATAAAATGCCATACATCAATTTTAGCATGGTATCGACTTTATTTCATTATAATAATAGTATAATAATAATATAGTTATATTTGCCCAGGGTAGCCACTTCAGTTTAGAAAACTGTTCTACCAGCGGGCCCTGCTATTATTACTGTAAGTAACGGTGTATAAACCGCACCTTTTTCTTGGTGGGATAGAAGCAAAAGTCGGGGGTGCGGTTTATACACGGTGACGGGTTTGAGCCAGCCCACTGTAACCCCTCCCGTACATGTACGATGTCTGCCAGTTCACAACATATCGAGTGGCCGGGCGTAGCCGCCAGGCAATGTCGTTTAGAGGGGTATGAGCCGCGGGTAATGGGAAGCGATTATTACGATCTTAATTAAATATTGTCCAAAACAAACGCACCCACCTTCATGACACTAATTTTGACTTTATTCTCGATTCAAAGTAGTGAAGTTCCCTAGCTAAGTTAAAAGAGACGCCAAGCATACTCAGTAATATTTTGTCACCGCTGAGCGAGAGTTGAGTGAGCTTAGAGATTGCGTTGTGATATGGTTATAGTGCGACTTAAGCTGGCGCTATTCAAAGTTCCGTTTTGCGCCAGCTTGTTTTTTTTCTTTTCTTTTTGCTTTTCAGAAGATACCATGTAAACCACGTACGAGAGAGACGGCACGAAGCCGTAAAAAAACAACTGGAAAAAATGTCAATTTCTTTGTTTCTTGAACCTTCCTGTAATCCCGTATCCAAAATTCATGCTAAGACATCAAATTTCTGAAAGTGATTGTGAGGTTGTGATGCAAGAAATGTGAATGTTTCTTCCTCCTACGCTGGGAAAGACACAGATCATAATTTGATAAGATGTACTGGCATGACTGCTACTGTATCGTAGTTTGCAATGTAATGGCAGTGCTGTGTGTGTGTACACTGTGACTGTGCATGTGAGGTGAGTGAGTGTGTAAGTGGCCAATATTGTCGGGACCGTTCTTTCTTTCTAACATTTGTAGATGAATTGATCAAGAACAGCAGATTTCCGCATACCGCTATTATTTACTACACTGCGCTATACTTACCTATACCATCTCATCAAATTGCTATTCGTTACCCTAACTCGAATAGCCACCGGTAAAAACTCCCCGAAAAAGGCTAACTGCATTCAGGTAGCCTGGGAAACCCGTCACGGAACGAGACCCATAAAACCCGGTCTCCGCATATAAGCCTCCTCTTTCGTTACCGCGACGTCGCTGAGTAAACGTTTAGCCACCGCGCTTCAGTGTTTTTCTTTTGAATCACGATGTCTGAAGAAATAACTGACATGAACATTAATTCCCAAGCCTCCCCAAATCTCAATCAAGGGGAGAATAACTCGGTCAAGACAAAGCCGAGGGTCAATATTTCGGCCAAGACAAAGCCGAAAAATAATGATAAGGCGGCCAAGACAAAGCCGAAGAACAAGAATCCTAACACTAATAACCCGGCCAAGACAACGCCGGCTAATACCTCTACACAATCAGACACCCAGTCCCATAGGCGGGAGGTAGACAAGGGTATGGATAAATCGGAAGAGACTGTTTACACTCCTTCCGATCGGGGTAGCTCCTCATCAAAGAATAGGGCGGGCAAGAAGAGGCCTCGCGATGACCACTCGTGTTCTCATGACAATCAGACTCAAAGTCTTGACCCACTACAACCCCCTGTAATTCAGAAAAAGAGCCGACTGGCCCAGGATTGTGACAGGTCAGTCCATTCATTGCCAGACCCCGCCGAGGCGGGTAGTTGGATCTTGCAAGCCTTGCAGGTGGCCCTTCCCCAGCGGGCGCCGCCATCGACCCTTCCAGACCCCGACCCTCTGGATTTGCTTACCGCCAGCCCGGCAAGTAATAGACAAAGTCGCCCGAGACAACGGTCTAATGAAGACTCGACTCATTCTAGACGTAGAGAGAGGTCTAGATCGCCTCGTAACGGTCGCAGAGTGGGGGCTAATGATAACTCGCCTCGTATTAGCCGTAGAGAAAAAGTATTTTCTATTGTTGGAGAATCTGATTCGGAATTTGATTACCACCGACCTGTTACATCTCGCAGAAGAGATTGGGGCGATTTCTCACCATCTAATTCTATTAGCAGCCCCGCGCATTCCCTCCAAGCTGCCCAGCATATGGGATTCGAACGAGGACAATCACCATTGGGGGTACGAGAGAGTTCTGACTTACACGAACGCGATACTCCGGCTAGTGGGAACAGGCATCAGTCAGCCCTGATCTTGACTAAATACTGCCCTCAACTTCGGGCCGAAGACAATACTAGTAGCGAAACTGAGCGAGAGAAGTCAATCTTCCGCCTGAACTCGTCCCTTACTCGTTCGGACGAAGTTAGTCCGGCGATCAAGATGGATGCCCCGTATAAATCCTGCTTTCGGGGCCTAGATAAGCAACACTCTCGGCTTAAACCGATCAGTAAAGAAGTGTCGAGGGATTATCGATTTGCCGCTCAAGACTTTGAGGATTTTTTGTGCACACCTTCAGTCCCGGACGTTGCTTTCCGTGTCGGGGATGCGGGAGCGAGGAAGTCTAGATCGGGCCGTAACCCTCTCCGCAGCTCAAGCTACCGCTCAGCCGACTATCAGCTTGCATCGCTGGACGCGGCCGCCCGGAGCAGTATGAGACTCGCGATGTACCAGGGGTGCCTGTTAACCGCTCTTAGTGAGGCTGAGCGGCTTGGAGTCTCTACCGGTGACAAAAACTTATTGTTAGAATCACTCACAAAGATTGCTGATCTCCAGTATGAGCAAGCAGCAAGATCAACTCTACTATGCTCGAGGGCAAGAAGAGCCAAAGTTTTAGATGCCCTCAAAATTGAAAAAGAGGCAGCAAGACTGCTCAATAAGCTCCCTTGTGAAGGTAAGGACTTATTTCATGGACATTTTCAAGATGTTTTGGATAAGTCTATTTCAGCCAGCACCACAGCTGACAAGACTTTTTATAGGCTCTCTTCGAGTAGACCTAGCCCGCCAGGCACCGCTAATGCTAGACAGGGCCAGGCCCAGAGACCCCCCTTTGCTAGCTCTAGCTCCAGACCCCAGCCCCAGGCCTACAATGAACATAAGGGGTCATCCCTCTCCTTCTTCCCTCGCTCTGGTGTTGACGCCAGGATTGAAAGGGGCCGCGGGGAAAGTCATAGGAAACCTCGGGGTGGAGGTCGGGGCCGCCAGGCCCACTTTCAGCGCACCGAATTTAGGGCCCCCACTCAAAACCGGGACTTTTGACAATCAAACACTAGTCATTCCCCACCTTCAGCAAGTCCCAGTAGGGGGAAGACTTTTTCTTTGCTTACAGAACTGGGAAAAGATAACCAAAGACAAATTTGTTCTAGAGATACTAAGGTCGGGATACAATCCAAATTTCCCAAGAGTAATTCATCCTTCCCATTTTCGACAACAGACCCCCATACCAAGGGATCCTTCACGCCGAGAGGCTCTCCAATCAGAAATAAAGTCTCTACTCCACAAAGGAGCTATCATAACAGTCCCAGACCACAAGTCCCTCATCCTCTCCCCCGTTTTCCTGGTAAAGAAACGCTCCGGGGGTTTTCGCATGATAATCAACCTAAAGAAGATAAACAAACTCCTCCCAGATCAAACATTCAGAATGGAGTCCCTTTCAACCATCCTACCTCTGATAAAGCCCAATCAATGGGCAGTCACTATAGACCTCAAAGACGCTTATTATCATGTTCCTATAGCCCCAGAGGCCTGCAAGTTTCTGGGCTTCAAAGTAGGAGACGTTTGTTATCAGTTCATAGCCCTTCCGTTCGGCCTAAAGCCTGCCCCAAGGATTTTTTCCCGACTGGTGAGAGTCCTCGCCGCAGAGTTAAGAAGGCGAGGCATTACTATCTTCTGTTACCTGGACGACTGGCTCCTCCTCGGCCCTTCCAGGACCTCTCTTGCCTACAACGTAAGCGTTGTCCGAAAGCTAGCTTCGGATCTAGGTTTTCTGATCAACAAAGAAAAATCAAGGTTCACACCAACAAGATCACCAGAGTTTCTAGGGGCGATAATATCCATCCCAAATTTAATAGTTCGCCCTTCCCCTCACAGAATAAAGAAGATCCAGTCAGTAGGTGCAGAGCTCTACTCAAACTCATGCTCGCCAGCCAGAACTTGGCAAATTTTCCTCGGTCTATTAGCAAGCCTAGTGGATCTAATCCCGCAGTGCAGACGACATATGAGGCCACTCCAACTGCACTTCCTGAGACACTTCAGGCCCAGAATTCACCCCAGGGACCATCTTGTTCCCATGACAGATGCGATGATGCATGCAATTCATCTGTGGTCAGCATGTCGATTTCTGAACCAAGGGAAGCAAACTCAGAACCCAAAACCAAACCTCACCCTAACGACCGATGCTTCAAAGCTGGGTTGGGGAGCACACATGGGGAAATTCAAAGCCTCCGGCCAATGGCAAGAAAGAGATTCAGCACAGCATATCAATATTCTAGAAATGAAGGCGGTTCAACTGGCTCTACTTGCCTTCCTCCCCCAAGTTGCCAACCAGTGCATTCTGGTAAAATCAGACAACAGCACAGTGGTCTCCTACATAAACAGGGAAGGAGGGACAAGGTCATCTACTCTTTGCTTCCTAACATTGGAAATTCTAGCATGGTGCCAGAACAATCACATAACCCTAAAGGCTTGCCACATCCCAGGGAAAGAAAATTACATTGCAGACTTCCTCTCTCGGGGAAGTTATCTCCCATCAGAATGGCAACTCAATCTCACCATAGTGGAGAGAATCTTCAGTCAGGGCGACCAGCCTCAGATAGACTTATTTGCATCAGCCCTGAACAAGCAGCTCCCGACTTATTGCACGAAACATCAAGATCCCTTAGCCTTTGCGACAGACTCCCTAACAATCCCTTGGAAGGGGATCCTGGGTTACGCCTTTCCGCCCTTTCCCATAATACCTCAAGTGCTGGAGAAAGTGAGGAAGGAAGAAGCTTACGTTCTCCTCATCGCACCTTGGTGGCCGAGGAGACCATGGTTCACAACACTTACAGATCTCCTAGTGGGGACTCCCAAAAGACTACCCCCACTGGTGGACCTCCTAAAACAACCCGGGACGGACACTTATTACCCGAACCCGGAAAGACTTTGCCTAACACTCTGGCCCATCTCAGGAAATCAGCAACTAAAGCGGGCCTTTCGGAGAGAGCTGCAGACATGGCCTCTAGATTCCTGCGATCCTCCACCAGGAACACTTATGATTCTAGACTCCAGAGATACTTCCGGTGGTGTGACAGTTTACAGATTGATCCAACCTCTGCCTCTTTAGGTAAGATAGCAGATTTCTTACTTCTACTATTTGATGAAGGTTTATCTGTCTCCTCCATAAGGGGTTACAGGTCAGCCATAGCAGCCATTCATTCAGGCTTCTCTAATGGGGAAACTATCTCAAATTCAGTTGTCCTTGCCAGACTAACAAGATCCTTTTTCTTACAGAATCCTCCTCGCCGAAGACTCTTCCCCAAATGGGACCTTCCGCGGGTCCTTCGGGCCCTGGCGAAACCCCCCTTTGAACCCATGCATAAATGCTCCCTCCTTGATCTGTCCATTAAAACAGCCTTCTTGTTGGCTATAGCTTCAGGTCAAAGACGTAGTTTGCTTCATGCACTCACGGTAAGGCCGGGTCATATCCGTTGGGAGAAGGGCAGAGTCCGCCTGATCCCTAGACCAGGTTTCCTAGCTAAAAATCAAAAAGAAAGCTCTAAACCTTGTGAAATTGTTCTTCCAGCCATTAACAATCTCTCGTCAGTTTCCGAAGATAGGTTATGGTGTCCTGTACGTGCCTTGAAGTGGTACATTGATAGGACTAAATGTATTCGCACTTCCCACCAACTTTTCATTAGTTCAATAGAACCTCACGGCCCTGTTAGTCCAATTACAATTTCCCGATGGTTAGTACAGGGGATCAAGTCCGGTGGAGGGGACGCCATATTATCAGGGTCCATTAGAGCCCACGATACACGGGGCATAGCAACATCTTGGGCGCTTTTTCAGGGTACCTCTATAGAGGAGATTCTCCAGGCAGCCTATTGGACCAATTCCAATACCTTTGTATCTTATTACTTATCCGATGTTATAAGCCGAGACACAGGTTTTGCCTCGGCGGTTCTGTCCTGTCCTAATCGTTCCTAAACTATTTCCAGTTGATATATTTCATTAATGAGGTTGATGTTATTTTTACCCCTCATTCCTAGGGTAGCTTCTCCAGTTGGGAGACTGCTCCATTTTATAGTCTATCAGTTTCTTTATCGTTATGATATCATGTCTGGAAAGGGTCTCATTTCTGCCCCTCCTCCAGTTTTTTTCCGTGCTATTCTAGCAATTTGATGAGATGGTATAGGTAAGTATAGCGCAGTGTAGTAAATCAGAATGCTCAGTAGTGAGCATATTATTTACTAACAAGCTATACTTACCTATAACTCCCCACCCGTCCTCCCCTGCAGACTTCGCCCCTCCTTGGCTACGAAAGAGGAGGCTTATATGCGGAGACCGGGTTTTATGGGTCTCGTTCCGTGACGGGTTTCCCAGGCTACCTGAATGCAGTTAGCCTTTTTCGGGGAGTTTTTACCGGTGGCTATTCGAGTTAGGGTAACGAATAGCAATTTGATGAGATGGTATAGGTAAGTATAGCTTGTTAGTAAATAATATGCTCACTACTGAGCATTCTGATCTCTTTGGATACTTTGAAATCTTAAACTTAGTTTTTGTCTCACCTGCGAAGCAAAGTGAGACTATAGGCGCCGCTTTTCCGACGGCGACGGCGGCGGCGGCGGCGGCGGCGACGGCGGCGGCGGCGGCGGCGTCAACATCAAATCTTAACCTGAGGTTAAGTTTTTGAAATGACATCATAACTTAGAAAGTATATGGACCTAGTTCATGAAACTTGGCCATAAGGTTAATCAAGTATTACTGAACATCCTATTAGAGTTTCATGTCACATGACCAAGGTCAAAGGTCATTTAGGGTCAATGAACTTAGACCATGTTGGAGGAATCAACATCGAAATCTTAACCTGTGGTTAAGTTTTTGAAATGTCATCATAACTTAGAAAATATATGGACCTAGTTCATGAAACTTGGACATAAGGTTAATCAAGTATCACTGAACATCCTGCATGAGTTTCACGTCACATGACCAAGGTCAAAGGTCATTTAGGGTCAATGAACTTTGGCCGAATTGGGTGTATCTGTTGAATTACCATCATAACTTTGAAAGTTTATGGATCTGATTCATGAAACTTGTACATAAGAGTAATCAAGTATCACTGAAAATTTTGTGCAAGTTTCAGGTCTCATGATTAAGGTCAAAGGTCATTAGGGTCAATGAACTTTGGCCATGTTGGGGTTTTTTGGTGAATAACCATCATATCTCTGTAAGTTTATTGGTCTAGTTCATAAAAAGTGGACATAAGAGTAACCATGTATCACTGAACATCTTGTGCGAGTTAGAGTAGTATTCAAAGTCAGCACTGCTGCTATATTGAACCGCGTGATGCAGGTGAGACGGCCAGAGGCATTCCACTTGTTGTTTCTTCGTACCTCAAATATGCATGTAAATGTGAGAATTTTTTTTTTTTTTTTTTTTTTAGTCCAAAGTTGGGGGTGCGGTTAATACACCGTTACTTACGGTATTACCCCGGCTTTAGCTGAGCTGCCTAGGCGCTCAAGCATTCAAGGAATTTCTTCCTACCGGGTACCCATTCACCTCACCTGGGTTGAGGGCAGCACAATGTGGATGAGTTTCTTGCTGAAGGAAATTACGCCATGGCTGGGATTCGTTAGAGTGTGATGTTAAATGCTGTTCTATCCTGTAAAAGCATGCTCAGATCTCTCAAAGATTTTCCAGTTTCTTTAGTAATTCCTTTTAAAAAAATCCTTATTTCGTTATCCAGGCAAATGCCAATGGGAGGCCCTCTAGGTCAGATGCAAATAGAGGAGGAGGAGAAGAAAGAGATGATATACCAAGTTATCTTCTCGCTCAGAGAGGCCAGGGGATGTTCAGTCATCAACAGCAATCTGAAGCGGACCAGTACGATAGTGCAATAAACCAACAAAAGGTAAGCACATGATCGAACTTCAAAGTTAAATAACCACCTGGGGTCCGTTTCATAAAGAGTTCTAACTTTTCTAACTTTGTCATTATGGCAACTACCATGGCAACAGGGCTCAGCAGCCAATCAAAATCAAGGTTACCATGGTAGTTGCCATGATGGCAAAGTTTCAACAGTTATAACTCTTTATGGAACAGGACCCCTGGGGGACGTTTCATCAACATTTTTGTCAGACAAGTTGTCAGATCTGACAACTTTTCTGTATTTTGATTGGCTGAGAAGCACTGTTACTATGGTAACTGTCGGATAAAATGGGACTTGTCGGATAAAACGTCTGACAAGTCCTTTCATGAAATGCTCCCCAGGTCTACACCCACTTTGAATACTTTCCATTTGGTCTAATTGCCATTTATCCCATTTATGATTTAGTCTAATTTCCAGATAGGCCATACCCGATTGACTCATATGCACTTGGCCTACTTTAGGCATAAAGATTAGATAGAGTGTTTGTGAGCAAAAATTTGATTTTAACAAAATGGCATTTTTAATAAGTTAACTAAATGGAGATTAAATGACAGTTTAGGCCAAGTGATGGTTGGACCAAAGGGTAATTTGATCAAACTGATAGAAGACCATGTGGGTTTAGCTATGATCTTGTCAGATGACCTGAGAATTAGACCATCTGCTAGTAGACCAAGTAGGCTGAGCCATGATGGTGTTAGATGATCTGATCTGAGAATTAGACCATCTGCTAATAGACCAAGTTGGTTTAGCCATGATGGTGTTAGATGATCTGAGAGTTAGACCATCTGCTGGTTGACCAGATAAGTTTGGCTATGATTATGTTAGACGATCTCAGGATTAGCCAATCTGCTTATAGACCACGTGAATATATGTGAGGATCAGTAGAATGGTGGCTATTTTTTAACATCATTTTGTTCATTCCAACACTTTTCACTAAAAAAAATTCATGCATTATTGCCCATGTTTGCTCAGATCAACCTTTTTACACAGTTTCTTCCTAAATTATATCTTATGATGACCAAACTTCATCTTTTCACCTTTTTTTTTTTCTCTCTCTCTTGGTCTTTTGATCTCTACCATAAACAGCCTCCCATGCCTTATTCTGAACCACAAACATCGACAGGGTCAATGCAGTTTCATGCTGACCAGCCACACCCATCAACATATGCCCCGCCCCCTGGATACACGTCTTCCCATGCTCCTGTTGCCAATGGCAACCCCATCAGACCCAACCCTGCATCTTCCGTAAGACCTGGCGTACATCACACGAGAGAAGACTCTGGCTTTGAGCAAGAAGAGCCTACTACTTATAACACAAGGTAAAACTCAAGGCTTTCTCTCTCATGCGATGTCTGAGAACAGGGAAAAGCATTTTAATTTCTGCAAGATATCTTTTAAAAATATCAATAAAATATTCATTTAATATATTAAGAACAAATTGCAACAGTTTACAGCATTATTGGGGATTTCTAGTTTCAATTCTTGCAGCATATTATTGTCTGCTTTTATAAAAAATAATGCTTCTATCTTTTTAATTACATTTGCCTTAGGAACTATGTAAACTTGATTTAAGATATTTACAAAATATATATATGAGTAGATCTTTCTCTCTAACTCGTGTCATTATTGTTTATTTTCCAATAAACATACTGAAAAATTTATCACTTTAGTAATGAAATTTTAAAAAAGCCACTGATATATTAGTGTTACTATTATAATGATGTGCATTTCTTTATTTTGGAAGTTGCCAATTCATTTTACTTCCCGTCATTGTATTATATTTGAAATCATTATTTCTTTTATTGCAGCTCAGAAAATAACAAAGGTATCCTCACAAAGTGTGATATCTTGTTAAAATAGCACCCCCTCGTACACCAAAAAGGAGAGGTAATTGACGGAACATGGTCCTGCATAACAATTGTATCTAATCCAGTGCATGTGTGGAAAATCATATTTTTGTTATATATATCCTAATGATCCTTTATATTCTCATTTTACCAGTTTAACTACATATTGCATTGGAATGTAATAATGCTGTTTGTAAAAGATGTATGTTTTGAAAAGGCACTAATATTTAACCCCATTCTTCCTCATTCATTCTTGTTCATTTGTTTTTGTCTTGTTTTTTTTTTCACTGGAACTTTCGCTCTGAACATGATCCATGTTTCATGTGGTCTTTCATTCTTCCTTCGACTGTATAGACATACAAATATTGTGTTTGTTTAGCGACCATAGCAATGCATGCATTTCCATTCATTTCTCGTCTGTACATCATTTCTGTTCTTCTTTCACTTCCTCTTCTACGCTTCGCCAGGTTGAAGCCAAGACCCGTCCAAACAAACGCCCCTCCACCTCTCAGAAATAACCCCAGCCAGGTGGGCAACGCCTACCACCAGGGACACGCCCGGCAACCACCGCATTCTTCCATTCCGCAGCATCACCCCGTCTCTAAGCGAGAACATCCATCATCGAACTTTGCTCCTAACTCTGCTCCAAAAAACAACCATCCCAAAACTTCTATGCTTCCGCCATCATCATCATCTTCCTCCTCTACCAATCATCAAAACCCCTTCCCTCGCTCCCGTTCCTCGGGCGACAAGCAAATCTCATCACAAGGCGACCAATCCAGGCCTCGTGGATCGGATGGGTCTGTCAAACAATTACAACTTCCTAACGGTGGGCTTGAGCAACGCAGCAGCTATAACTCTAACATAAGCACGGGTAGCCACCAACTCCCACTCCGCAACGGACTGCATCCCGCTGCCGGTGGGCGCCTTCATTCCGGTGTTGATATCCTAGCCGTGAGTGAACTCCTGAACGAACTTGACAAACTCGGCCAAGGAGCAAGGAGCAGCAATCGATCGGTCCGATCTAGTCACAGTCACTATGAAGGGCGGGGTCCATCGTCACGGCAACCAGCAGGGACGGATACCGGGAAGGGTAGCCATGAGTACCCTCCCAATTCTCGGAATAAAGGTCAAGTCAGTGGTGGACAGAAACCGGATTTCATCCCTGATGATAGGCATCCTCCACCTGTTGTAGTCAAAGGAGGCGGGTAAGTATATCTTTGTGGAGTTAGCAGCAAAACATTACAAAGGCATTGACAGTAGACCAATTCCATAAAATGTTCAACCTTTATGTACGTCCGACCCCCTTTTTTCTCAAGTCTCAGTTCACTTCATAAACTGACCAAGTTATTGTCCTTTGAGAACATTACAGACTGTCAAAAGAACAAGAATTCAGAGACGGAAAATTTCATGAAGGTCCCACATATAGGGGCTCGGATGTACATATTTTATGGAATTGCCCAATAATATACACTTATGTTTATTACAGGGGAGGATCCAGCCTTCGCCAATAGGGGGGGCCCGGAATTTTTTTCAGCCATATTTCCCCGATCGGCCGCTCGAATATGATTTTTTCCCGGGATTTTTTGTTTCTTTGAAGGGGTAGTCCTAATGGTCAATTTTTAGCTTTATTCTTATGAAACATAAATGTATAATACCATAACCCTTATTTATATAATGCGAGCGCGAAGCGCGAGCTAAATTTTTTTGAAATCTTATGTACTTTTTCCTAAAATTTTGAACATTCTGGGAAATGTTTGTCTTCCTGAAAAAAAAAATGTGTATGCAAGTTAATAATTACTACGAACGTAAAGAGTGAGCAGAAATGAAGTGATGGAAAAGGTACTGTTAAATACTTGCTTGCAATTAGCCATGAAGACGTTACACATTTTTAAAAATCAAATAATGCGAGCGCGAAGCGCGAGCCGAAATTTTTTGACATTTTTACCTAAGGAATGAAAATTCTTAGCACTTTTTGTTTAACAGAATAGGTATATAATTAAACATGCAAGCACGAAGCGTGAGCAAAAAATTTCGAGATTTAGACCTACTGAACAAGACACTCTATTCAATTAGTTTTGTAAATCATGAAAAGGATGAGTAAGTGGGGATCTTCCTTACATTAATAATGCGAGTGCAGAGCGCGAGCAGAAATTTTTTGTATATGTTTTGAACTGCTCGAAATTGTACCTGTTATGGACTGCTTGCATTTAGCCATGAAGACGTTACATATTTCAACATTCAAATATTGCGCGCGCAAAGTGCGCGCTGAAAAATTTTGACCTTTTTTACCTGAATTATGGAAATGCTAAGCACTTTTTGTAATCTTGGAAGGACTCTAAGTATATAAACTAAACTTTATTGATGCGAGCACGAAGCGCGAGTGGAAAAATTCTGGACACTCTATTCATGTTTTGTAAATCATGAAAAGGATAAGTTATTTATCCGCGAGCAGACACTTTTTGATATTGTGATCTGAAACTGGATAATGATCAAAATAGATAACAATCTGCGTATATGAATTAACGTATGCTTTTAGATTTCGACCTAGAATTTGGGTATTCTAAGTACCTTTCTTATCATGAAAATCAATAAAGCGAGCGCAAAGCGCGAGCTAAAAACATGATATTCCGATCTAACAAAGGGTCAATTTAAGCTCTGTATTGCAAACAATTTGTGGGAAAATTGTGAATCGTGATGGATGACAGTTAAAAAAGAGCTGATGTATTTTATTATTATTACCTTGAGTTTTTACATAGGACCGGGACATTCTATATGTCATCATAAGAAAATGATGACTTTCTTCCTATTTCTTTTCCTAAGCATGAGAGCGCAAAATCTGTTAATATTATGGCCTGAAAACTGGACATTTAAAGCACTTTTGTAATTATGCATAAAATGCACGATATCTATCAATGCGAGCGGAAATCGCGAGCCGAATTTTTTGATAAACTGTCATTCAAAGTAGTTTAATTTAGAATTAATATTGGGATATACATAACTCACTAATCAAAATGCTCGCGTGCAGCGCTAGCTGATAAGTTTTGACAGTCTGACCTGAATAGGGAACTTTTTGAGAACTTTATGGAATACAGGAAAATAATAGGTACCTGATAAATCAAATTTTGCTAGCGCGCAGCGCAAGCAGAAAATGATAATATTCAGACCATAACACAGACATTTTTTACAGAGCACTTTTTTTTAAATCAATTTGTAAATCAAACAAAATAATGAAAGTTCAATTTCCCAGCTGAAATATGTTTTGTATATTGACTTCAAAGTTTGATATTTCAAGCTCCATATTGAGCAAGATATGCAAATCCCCTAAAAGACAATAAGAGCGCGAATCGCGAGCGAAAATTTTTATTTCCTAACAACTAGATTTTTCAAAAAATTATTTTCAAAGTCTTCCCCTCATGTTATTTTATTCAATCATGTTCCTCCTCTTATGTTTGCCTTTCTTCTTTTCTCCTCTCTTTTCCCTTCCTTTTCTTTTTTCCTTTCTTTTTCCCTTTTTTTCTTTTTTTTTTGCTCCGCCAATAGGGGGGGCCCGGGCCCCTCGGGCCCCCCCCTGGATCCGCCTATGTTATTATGTGTAGTATAGTATAGTATAGTATAGTATATAGTATAATATAATATAGTATAGTATAATATTTATTTAAATCAAATCAAACACAAACAGTAGGACAAAGCATAACATCGTAGAACTCAGAATGATAGCTACCAAATGAATTTTGGAAAGTTTCAAGATGTGAGAATACGGTACGACCATTTATCTTATGGATGTAATTAGCTTGTCAAACGGAGAGGATGTTTGGTATCAAAATTTTTTTTTTTTTAATTTGCCCACTTCCTACATTGCCTATCACTGTGTGTTTAAAGGCTAACATCATTTTAAGGAATGATCATCCGTCCGTTTGAATAGATGTTTGCCACATGGTGAAATTTTCCTCCACTCCTAGTTTGCATTCCCCTTGCCCCCACCTCCCCTTACCCCACCCTTCAACACCCCTCCCCTTGACATAGCTTCAGATACACTCCTACTTACATCAGAGCTGCCAAGTAGTACTGATTTTCAGTATTTAGTACTGAAAAGTGAGAAGAATACTGATAGTTTCATGTAAAATACTGATTTCTAAAGTGTCAGTTGTATGTGTGGTCCTTTAGTATTTTTTGAAAATACTGATTTCCTCACCGAAATACTGATTTTCAGCTTTAAAAATACTAAAATGTTCTTTTTCAGGTTGGCAGGTCTGTTACATACAAATATATATTCTCACAGTACCTGGTCATGCACTGTCAGTACACAAATAACATCTTGGTCAGACATTGTGAGGTGTTTTTTTTTTCAACATATATTCTAATCATTTCTAATTATTCCATATTATAATTATTTATTTATTTTTTTTTTTTGGGGGGGTGGGAGGTATCTAGTAATTCATTTACTTTTAATCTCCTGTCTTTGGTATACAACTCTCAATACACAAGCTGTTATGTCATCTGTCATGTATATATTTTTATATATTTCATACCTATGCAAAGTTATATGTTAACTCCAATTTTTCCCACCAATATAAAATCAATCACCTTTTGCCATGCTTGTGCTGTCCCTACTGTGATCCAATTCATAATGGTTAACATATATTTTCATAATACCCCAAACTTCCAGTATGTTACAAATTATGAATTATCACATATTTTCATACACATGATTTGAATTATATTTTATAACCATATTTAAATGGAGGTTCATATATCAACAGGAGTATAGTCATTTTCCCATTATCCCCGTTAAATTAATTCCCATTTCAATCCCCCATTTTCATGTTCAAAACTTGTTGATACTTTATACAGCCATTTGTCTATTTTATTAAATCCATATATATAAATATATATATATTGTATAAAACCAACTCATAATATTAATGCCCTTCGCTCTGTATGTAGACATCTTCCAATATTCAAGCAGATATTTATTTTCAGCAGTTTAATAATTAATGATATTTCAATATTACCATATTAACTGCAGGTAACCATTATTTTATATAGTCATTGTAAAAAAAATGTTTACGGTTTGAAATTTGTTGCTTTATTTGTTCTAAATAATCCAGTTATAGGCGAGTGAAGAAATGCATGGATTAAAAAACAATATTTGCAACTAATTACCAGAATATTGTATTTTAATTAAGCAGTTTACATATTTATTGCTTAACAGAGTTCACTCTGCAATCATACTTTCTTTGTCTTCATAAATGTTTTGAAGACACCTTAGATTTTTAGGATTAGTTTTGGATTTAAAATCAAACTAAGTGAATCAACTAAAATATACTTTAAAGAGCTTTCATATTATACACGATTGGTACGGGAGAATTGGAAAATAGTATTAAAAACAGACATGCTCAAGCTTTTCAACATGCACTCATTGGGGTAAAATCGCACGAATGAAAAGAATGCTAGAACGAAACGATATATAATAGAACTGAAAGAAATAATGGACGCTAAACAAGCTGTCATTTGGCTGTCAAGGTGAACAAATTAGGCTTAGTAAACAGTCGTTAATAAGCCAGTTCGTAGTTCCTTTCTACGCATGATCAAAAGATTCTACGCATGATCAGAAGAAGGTCATTTGTACTAAAGTGACATGGTGCTTTAAAATCTAATGAGATAAGCACCAACTTTGATGTATTGATTATTCATATATTCTTTTGAATTGTCGTTTTCATTTACATCCACAAAAAACAACAATGCTTCCACGAACAACTGGTATTTCACAGTTTGTCAAGTACACTGTGCAACATGCTAAGATATATTATGCATTCAAAGTAGGAATGCAACAAATACCTTCATTAAGTGTTCATTTGAATGCTATTCTAGTCACCTGGTCTATTCAATTTCTTCATCCTGCTATGTAAGACAAGCTTACGTAATGTCTTGCTTTGAAATCTGCCTAGCATGATGAAAGAAATGAAAGGTCATTTGAACAAAATTGCCCATGAAGTAACTACGAACTGGCCTATTCAAGCAAAGCAACTGTGCCTCCAGAAGGAGTGTGTAAGAACCCTTGCGTTATTTCTGTTGCTTTGCATCAATGAACAGCTTTTTACTAAGCTAAATTTGTTTATCCTGACAGCCAATGGCAGCTCGTTGCTATGCATTCATTGTCTTTTTTAGTTGTATGATATACTAATATTGCTTCGTTCTAATGCTTTGTTTATTCATGCAATTTTCACTCTGATGAGTGCATGTTGAAAAGCAGTATGTTTTTAAAGGTCAAGTCCACCTCAGAAAAATGTTGTTTTGAGTCAATAGAGAAAAATCAGACAAGCACAATGCTGAAAATTTCATCAAAATCGGATGTAAAATAAGAAAGTTATGACATTTCAAAGTTTCGCTTATTTTTAACAAAATAGTTATATGAACGAGCCAGTTACATATCCAAATGAGAGAGTCGATGATGTCATTCACTCACTATTTCTTTTGTTTTTTATTGTTTGAATTATACGATATTTCAATTTTTAGGAATTTGATGATTAGGACCTCCTTGCCTGAAGCACAAAATGTTAAAAAAAATG
The DNA here is from genome assembly GCF_018143015.1 of Lytechinus variegatus. Lineage (NCBI taxonomy): Eukaryota > Metazoa > Echinodermata > Echinoidea > Temnopleuroida > Toxopneustidae > Lytechinus > Lytechinus variegatus. The sequence goes on from NC_054744.1 coordinate 8,469,427, forward strand.
GAATTCCACGTGTTCAGGGAGGAATGAAACTTCATTTCACATGACAATGACGAGAAAATCAAAATAATTAATATATCATATAATAAAATACAAAAGGAATAGTGAGTGAGTGATGTCATCGGTTCCCTCATTTGCATACCTACCGAGATGTGCATATTACTATTTTGTGAAAATAAGGCGAAAATTTAAAATGTCATAACTTTCTTATATAAAATTTTACATCCGATTTTGATGAAATTTTCAGTGTTATGCTTGTTGAATTTTTCTCTTTTTATTCAAATCAAGTTTTTGTTGGGGTGGACTTGTCCTTTAATGCTTTTTCAGGAAGAGCATTCCATTTCTTTACTATCAAGGCAGAATTGGAGCCTGTTTTAACACAAAGCTCAGTGACTATTCTTACAGTTTAATTTTATTGTTTTTAATAAACAATGTAATTTAAGATAGAAAATCCATCCTACTATTGAAGGAAACCAAAACCCAAGACAAGAAGCAATCTTATTGGAAAGAATAAAATGAGAGGAACAATTTTTAAAAAGTTTCATCAAAATCGGTTGTGAAATAAGCAAGTTATGGGAGTTTGAAAACTCTTGTACTTTCTATGGGGATCCTCAAATTGGCAAATGTGCTTCAAAATGGCTGATTTTGTGGACAACTCTCCATTTGTTTTGTACACAAATTTTGAGATTTTCCCCATTATTTTACATATTTCACATTATCTCCTCCTGACCTTGACATATGTGGTGTGAATTATATGTCCCCATGACATATGTTGTGCTCAGAAGGAGGCAAGATGCAATTTGAAAGATAATAAGGAAAATCTAAAAATTTGTGTACAAAACAAATGGAGAGTTGTCCACAAAATCAGCCATTTTGAAGCACGTTTGCCAATTTGAGGATCCCCATAGAAAGTACAACAAGACTTCTTAAACGTCCATAACTTGCTTATTTCATAACCGATTTTGATGAAACTTTTTTAAATTGTTCCTCTCATTTTACTCTTTCCAATGAGATTGCTTCTCTTCTTGGGTTTTGGTTTCATTTAAGTGGCTCCACCACCCTACGATTATTATAATGGGGTTCGGCTGGGTGTTTCATAAAGCTGTTCAAAAGTTACGAGCGACTTCACAAACGACTGGCCACTGGCGCTCCCTTCTTGAGGTATATTACCAAATTTTGAATTGATATTGACTTAGTTCCTAAGAAAGGATCACCAATAACTTAAAGTTGCTTGCAACTTATGAGCAGTTTTATGAAACACTTTCAGGTGAAGGTAAAGTAGAAAAGTAAAATTTGGGAATAAGGATGAGTTTAATGGTTAAATTGAATGGTTATCAAATTTGAGTACATCACCAAGGCATGTTGGATGTGAACATGCTTTTGTTCACTTTGCATTGTCGCATTTCTGTTTGTTTCTGTTTGTGGTAACTCCCGTAGGAACTCGGCAGGACAGCATTTTGCTGGTAAATGCCAAGCTGGTATATAACCAATTACCTATGAAACATTTTACGTCTAGGTTAAGCAGTCATAGTGGCTGACGTTATAGACGACAGATATCACTCTTGGGCCTTTTTTTTTTATCAAAGTGGAAACAATGGCAGAGTTGGGGTTCGAACTCACAATCTTGCGATTATGAGTCCAATGCTCTAACCTATGGACCACACGACCCTTTAGTACTGTCATGTCAATACGTCATACAGGGGCCTATTGCAGAAAAGTTACCAGTGTAGTAACTCTGCCAGTCAGTGGTATCTTTAATGGAATCCTTGATTCTGATTGGCTACTGAGCATCGTTACCATGGAAGTTACCATCGAATGGCAAAGTTACTATGTGATATACTTTTATGCATCAGGGCCAAGGTCTAATCTGAAGCCTTACAAAACTCAAATTTTCCACATGGATTATTTTTCTACTTCAGTTAATTCAGAATATGGGCTATTCCACGGTTACTCACGTTACATTTGGAGACACCTTGACTCATACTTGGAGCTGTAACTCCATTATTAGTGATAGGAACTAAACATCTCCTTATCACAACAAAGTACACAGTCTGACTGTCCTTCGTATAAAAACAAACTTTGGGAAATTCTATTATGCTCCTGGCAAATCTTTGGAATGTGTCGGTTACTCACGTTACATGATTTGGACATGCATAAAATGAAAAGTCAACATAAGTGAAAAGTCTCCTCATACAAGGCTTTTATGAAAGTTGATTATATCCATTTCAAAGAAGTATATTAGGGACACAAACTTTGTATATAATTAAAAAAATAAAGAACACATGGTTTCTACTTGGGGTGCAGATAATATGGTTACTCACGTTACGGTTACTCACGTTACATTTTGTCCATGTATGGTTAACAACACACGTGTCATTAAAAATTCAATAATTTGTGTAAAATTCATTGCTAGGAACATCTAAAAGAGATTTTATACCAAAAATTGGAACAATTGGAGCTTTATTAGGGAGTAGGAGGGAAAAGTATGATTTCGCTTACTAATTATGCATAAATTAGCATAACGCTTAATACCAATTTGCATGAAATAAATTGCTGTATAGTATTGTAGATTATGTCCAAGACAACCTGCATGCAAATTTTCGGCGTGATCGTGCGGCCAATGGCCGAGATCTCAAGGGGGGCCTGGGAGCCCCCCCCCTCCCCCCACCCCCCGGGCCATATCAACTCCCAAAATACCCCGGCCTAGATAGGGTTACAGGTAAGGGCATTCAATGTGTTCAAACACTCTTTAAAGTTTGGTTAATCAAAACCAAGTCTTAGTAATGCACTCTCTCATTGTGAATACTTCTACTAATATTCAATTTTTTTGTGTGATTGTATGACCACTGATATTTTGATGAACGAAGAATCGCATCAAAGAGATGTACCCTCATTTTGCTTTTAAATAATCAAAAATAACTTCACAACTAACCATGAGACTTAAAACTTGACATCCCACAGAAAATGTTACCGAACTGAATAATTTTTACTGGTTACTCACATTACAAGATGGTTACTCACGTTACAAAGTTACTCACGTTACAGTTTTTCTTCATCAATTTTATAAAAAAATTGTACTTTTTAATGATTTTGATAGTCATCAGTGTGTCAAAGATTGTTTGAAGGAAGAGAATTTAAAATCCCACCAATTAACTGTGAAGAATTTTTCTCTCAGAAAACAAAGTCAGTTTTTTTGGTTACTCACGTTACATCACCTGAACAAGTTGCAATATTTATTTTTGAATGAGTACTACAAATTTACTTGAAAAACGGTTGTGTATTTTAAGTAATTTGACTCTTCTAAACTTCAGAAATATATAAAGTGGTATGTTGTTGCAACAACAAAATGGTAATAAGGCATATTTCATTTTTCACTATTTTTCTTGTATTTTGGTACACAATGGAAGCACAACTTTTGACCATTTTTCCAAAGTATACATATGAAAATAAACTTTTTATTTCTTGTTCCTGAAACTATCATGTATGAAGGACTTAAAGTATTAAAAAATTCAAGAAAATATTGAATTTGAATTTTTAAGCTCATGTCCACCAACCTGTGGAATTGCCCATATGTAAATCATGCTTTTAACTGATGAGAATTATGAAGGTAGTTTAGGCAACTTCTCCCCTTTTTAAAATTAATTAGTTGATTACCTTTGCAATGCCTTTGCTGAATTTTGTCATGTAATGCTTTCTTTCTTTGAATTTATCATTCAGCGGCAAAAGGATGAGTATCACCACTTCCGAGATACTTCGAGTGAGCCGATCTGATGGCCACAATCGCAATCTACTGACAGAGCTCTGATCCGATGATGAGTTTTTCTGCGCTAAACTGAGTTTATAGGACACATGGCATGTTATGTACGGATCCACACACAATACTGTAGTCGTGAGGGGCCGACTAGCTTGCAAAAACAATATGGCCTTGGATCTAGTATTCTGCTATGGACATTCTTGAGGAGTCAATTGGAATATATATTTTGCATAATGGGAGGAAAGCTAGGGTTGGGGGCATCTTATAAAATTAAAGCAGATTGTGCAACAAACTTCTGGATTGAATGTGGCAGGCTGTTCTTGCCATTGTTAAGGCCACGAGGGATGTGGGAATTTAACCAGTTACTTACTGGAGCCTGATGGCCCATTTACAAATGATCCAAAGCTGCCAAGAATTACTGACTTTCAGTAATAAGTACCAGAAAAATTAGAAGAATACTGATGGTTCAATACTGATTTCTAAAATTAGTTTTATGCGTTCTTTTTGGTATCTCTTTGAAAATACTAATTTCCTCACCAAAATACTGATTTTCAGCTTTTAAAAGACTGAAATTTTAATGTTCAGGTTGGCAGCTCTGCATGTTAAACCTCTTGGAATCACAGAGTTAAATAGCTAATGCATTCAGTATTATTCATTTTCTTCAAGAGCGTACTTCCTAGAGATATATAGGTAGATCCTGTGTATTTCATTTATTTATTTTATTTACCATGGGACCTATGTCAGCAACGTAAAGAAAAAAACAATGGCATGAATGGCCTGTCATAGTTTAACCTAAAAAAGGCTTGTATTCTTAATTCCTGTTATCTTTAAAATGTGGTCTTAATCTCTGGTTTATGTGAAACTGATCTTTCACAGTATAGCTGCTGAACATGCAGATGCTGTATTTAATTGGCACACAAAGTATGCATATCTGTCTGGTAATGATCAATCATTATACAATTAAATAATGAGAAAAGATCCCCCTGTGGATCGTATTTTTAAAAAAGGGTGTTGGCAAATTCTAGACCTTTTTTCTGCTTCCCATAATGTTAGCACAGAATTTGGTGTCAACCATGGCTTAAATTGAATCAAAGTTCACCAAGAAAAAGAGCAATCCTTATCCTCAATGAGGTCATATGTATCTGTTGTTACATTTTTAACCTTTCATATGCTGCTTGAAAAAAACCCTGCTTTTCTACATCTTCTATTTTAATATCCAATCATATTTTTGACATTGAACTACATGTATGCAGTTAACCTTACTAGTCTTCTTCTACACTTTTCCTTATGTTATGATCACAAATTGTGTTTATTCATTGAGGAAAATATAAATGAGAAAAAAGATCTGTATTTCATTCATCCCTGGAAAATTATGTCCAAAATGACAAGGAAAAAAAAAGAGATTGTGCTGAAAGTAAAATGGTCTTCTTTTCTTGAATACGGTAAGTGTACTTTTAATGCTAACAATGATAATAATGTCAATCAAAATTTGTTAACATACCTGTAATGTATATAGATTATAAATTTATTTTATAGAAATAATCAAATATCGAACCGATAGCTCTGACACCTTAAAACAGAAATTAACTGAGTGTTATTTACACCTTTCTTTCTTGACATTGCATGAATTCCAGATATTTGACATATTTTGTGTCAGACATAACAGAGATTCATGAAATACAGTGTGTATCAAAAAAAGGTTTACACATAGAAAAAAATCATGTAAAATTATACATTTGTGATATCCTGAAGATTTTCCCACATTTTAACATTGGTACAGATCCATTTAAGTAAATGACAATACGATTGTTGAAAAATATTTCCACTTGAGTGAGCACCACTTACTTTAGAAAAGTTAGCGAAAAATGATTTGCGCAGAACTTTGAAATAAAAGTAGTCCCTAATCATGTTAATCATGAAGAACACGTGGAATTTAGCTTGTAAAATTGATTTGAAGATATCTTTAACTTGTTTCCTTGCCCAAAACACTTCGAAGAGTGCAATGCGCCCCACCCCACTCCCCCACACACCGAGACCATCGTGACGATATTTGCTTTACACTGAGCTGTGATTTACATGAAATGGCTTAGGCTTGATTTTCATTTTGTTGATCATTGTCAAGCTTTGGAAAAGTGTGAAGAAACAAGTATTAAATGAAAAAATGAAATGTAAACCCACTTTAAATGATAAAACCTTAGTGAAAAAATGCTGGAAATGTCTGATATAAACATTTGTTCAGATTCAGTTATGTCCTCAGATCCAGCTGGCACAAAAAGGGTAAAGGTTGTGCTTACTTAGTGTTTAGATTTCAATTTGGGTAGCAAAATTGCTACAAAATGCTTGAATGTATTCGTTTTATTTCAATTGACTAAAAGTGCAAGGAAATGTATTAGAAATGTTTCGCAGGATAAGGTTGATTGGCCCCCTTTCCCCTTGACACAGCGAAAAAACGAGCATTTCTTCGCAAGCAGATTTCTGCGAGCTTTACAAAAATGGACCATGCTCACTCAAGTGTAACATTCTGTCAAAACTTTTACTTTTATTGGATAGATGAGACCCAAATCCAAGATTATATATGAACAAATTACCCACATGTTACATATTTTTTTATACCCAGGGCTTTTTCAAAGTGTTAACTTTTTTTGATACGCACTGTACAGGCCTATCTTTCTTAATATATACGTAAATAAACAGTACCTAACTAAGTAACTACGTCATCCCAATGATTTCATGACTTGATATATACAGAATAACTGGCTCCTTGATAATCTTATCAGGGTCCACTCTCATAAAGATATGCAATCAATATTTATCAGTGACTGTAACTTTTGTATCATGTGGTTTGCCATAGAGTTTACATTTAGACCCAATTGCAAAATCGATTGTAAGTTTCATGTAACGGTTCTGGACATTTCTCTGAAATAAAATCCTGTTGATATTAATTTTGACATGCACAAATTCGTGCAATTTATATTTCTAGAACAAACAGCTGCATAAATATCAAAGCTTTTATCTATTTATTTTATACCTGTTTTGCTAAAATAGCATATTTTTATCGGTTATACTTTGTAATTCCGAAGGTTCTTAATTCAGAAGGTTCGTAATTCCGAAACACGTAAATTGTCTATATATCGATGTTCGTTAATCCGCAAAGGTAAAAGGGTTCGTAATTCCGAAGGTTTGTTAGTCCGAAAACGAAATAAGGTTCATTGTTCCGAAGGTTCGTTAGTCCGAAAACGAAACTAGGTTTGTTTATCATTTCGCTTTTGGACTAACGAACCGGAATTACGAACCTTCGGAATTACGAACCTCATTTTGCTTTCGGACTAACGAACCTTCGGAATTACGAACCTTCGGATATATGAACCTTCGGAATAACGAACCTTCGGAATATCCGAACCTTTGGAATAATGAAGCTTCGGAATAATGAAGCTTCGGAATTACGAATGTATGTGATTTTTATCTGCATCACAAGCACGTTTCAATGTATTATGTCCAGATTTTAATAAGAGTAACTTTACATTATTATTGTGTATAACTTGGTACTGAATAGCAAATGTGGCAATTTATTCCAAGAAGTTAAAACTTCTAAGGATCATTATCTTTAAAGGTCAAGGCCACCTCAGAAAAATATGGATTTGAATTAATAAAGAAAAATTAAACAAGCATAATGCCGAAATTTTCATCTAAATCGGATGTAATATAGGAAAGTTATGACGTTTAAAATTTTGCTCCCCCCCATAAAACAGTTACATGCACAACTTGGTGATATGCAAGTGAGAGAGTTGATGATGTCCCTCACTCTTACTTGTGTTTTTCATTGTTTCAATTATACAATATTTCAACTTTAACAGATGTGACAATAAGGACCTCCTTGGCTGAACCATGAAATGTTTTAAAAAATGGTGAATTCACATTTCCAGGGAGGAATAAACTTTGTTCCACAGATGATGAGAGAAAATTTGAATAATTCATATTTCATATAATATAACACGAAAGAAATAGTGAGTGAGTGGTTGATGTCATCAATCCTCTCATTTTCCTACTTACCAGGAAGTGAATATAACCGATTTGTGAAATTAAGTGAAATTTGACATAGGTATATTAAACTTTTTTTTAATCCAATTTTGATGAAATATTCAGTGTTATGCTTGACGGATTTTTTCTGTTTTATAAACATTTTGGGGGAGTCGGACTTGTCCTTTAAGAACTCATGGAAAGTACAGCTTGTATTCAAGAGCCTTCAATTTTAAAAATAAAAAAGTGCTCCTCTTACAGCAATGTTTGTTAATTCAATTTACTTCATTAGATTCATAAAAATGACAGTACTTTAAAAAGCACAATGATATTGATGTGTTATTGATGTTATTTATAAAATGCTGTTTTTGTATATTTTTGCTCTGATTTCTTTCATTTGTAAATCATGAGATTTTATAGTCTTTCCGATTTTAAGTGATTTTATTAGTCATATCTGTAAATTTTGCTCGGAAAAGAAGTGTAAATGTATTGCAAGCTGCTGCAGTGCCTCAAGTAGTTTAAGTTTTTTTATATAAATTATTGCTTCAAATTGGCACATCGTTATTTTCCCATGAAGAATCTTCTTGCAATATGAGGGAAGTATTTTAGAGTTGTCGGGTTTTGCTATTTTGTAATTATCTCACTAATTGTGATATTCACAGCATGTCTAATACCTCAGTCACATTTGTTCTACGGCGAGTCGAAAATAGCCGTTATATTCATTTTTATTCAAACCACCTATATGTAGCTATTACAAAAAATATTAAAACAGCTGTTTTTTACTTGCTATACGGCCGTCGTAGAACAAATGTGACTGACGTATTAGTGACTAGGACCCAATTGTTATAATTTTTCTCAGTGTTAAAATTGAACAGTGAAAAGGGGACTCTGTCAACTCTCCTCAAGGCCTGAATTCGTAAAAAGGGAATTTATTAAAATTTTGAATTATGGTGTAGATAAAAAATTTTCATTGTCAAACTCCTTCCTTTTGAAAGCATGCATCTTCACAGATTCCAGTCCTATTTAGGTTTCCTTATCGTTTGCGTGGGCTGTGAAAAAATGTATTCATTCTCCTTTCTACTTCTAGATATTTAAGCAGTACCCATTTAAACATCATATCTGAATTTATCATCATGTTACATAATATTCAAACTTGATTAAATGGAACCCAGAGAAGGATGGTTTAAAATCTGTCACATAATTTTGCATCTATTGAATATGTTACAGGATTTGCGAATTATCTTCTGCTTGAGGAAAAAGTAAAAATGCATTAGAAACAGAAATTGACAGACAGAAAAATGTCTCTCAAAATATGCAAGGTGTCATTTTCTCTCATAATTTCTGTGAAGTATATGAACATCAAAGGAGCATTTTGGTATAGTCCTACAAAATACTCTGTCAAGTTTTTGTAGTTGGTATTGTGTAATTTCAAGACAGCCAGTTACTTACCCTTGTGTCCTAAATTAAGGATATTGTATTTATATTTATTATCATGATGCAGTGAGCTATGTAAATTTGAAATCCATTTTTAGATATTTTTTAATGTAAGCTTATGAAGGAAGGTCACATGTGCCTATTTAAATGAATGAATATTTTGAAGTAAATTCACTTCGAGATGTATTTATTATTTCATTGTTATTTGGGAAGAATTGGGGGGGGGGGCAGGGGTAGATCGTGAGAGGGGGAGGAGGCAGAATAATTAGTGAACATAAACAGAAATGGATAGGCTAGAAGAGGGGGGGGGATAGGTGGAGGAGTGGAGATGAGCAAAGAGCTAGAGAAAGAAGATGAGAGGTTGGGAGATTAGAAAGATATGAAAGAGAGAGTAAAAAGATATGAATGAGAGATTGGAAGAGTAGAAATATATGAATGAGAGATTGAGAGGAAGAGGGGAAAAGAAGAGAAGAAAAAGAGAGAGGGGCAAGGAGAGGGAGAGAAGAAAAAGGTGGAAAGAGAAAAAAGAGGAAGAGGGAAAAGAAAAGGGGGAGGAGAAGAAAAGGAAGGACGATAATAATATTTTTAAAGAGAGGAAGATGGGAAGAAAAAAGAGAAAAAGAAAAGACGGGGAAAAGAGAAGAAAAGGGGGAAAGAAAAGATCGGGAAAAAAGAGAAGAAAAGGGGGAAAGGAAGACAAGAAAAAAGAGAAGAAAAGGGAAAATAAAGAAGAAAAAGAGAGGAGGAAGGGAAAGAAGAGAAGAAGAAAAGGGGTGAGGAAGAGGGGGAAAGAGTGAGAGAGAGAGAAAGGAAGGGGAATGAGGATAAGAGAAAGAAAAAAAGGAAAGGAGATGGGAAACGAAAGAGGGAGATTTTTTTTTTTTTTTTTCATATTGTTTTATTCTGATTCCATGAACAAAAATATATAACATTTCAAATTAACATTTCAAAACACATAATATTTTACATTTCATATTTGGACATTTTTCACTAACTTAATACCAGCATAAATCATATATAACTTAAAGGAGAAACAATGAAATCAGTTATAATAATGTTTGAAACACCACTCCTCCCCCCCCCCCCCCCCAATCAAAAAGTCTTCCCTTGCACATTTGTGGAGGGCTATTTATACATGGAATACAAAGAAAGAACAAAACAAAGTAGACCCAAATCCAAAACAAACCAATTAACAAATAGATATACTGACACTAGGATCCCCTTAAAAAAATACATATAATATGCCTAACACTTTTCTTTTCATGTAACAAATATTCAACAATGATTTAAAACTATATGAGATTACTTGGCTTGCACTCATCAAAAATGTTGACCCGGACGCGCGTCGATTTGATGTTCGAACTAAGCGGCGCCAAAATGACGTTCGGACTATGGGGCGCCGAATTTATGTTCGATCTAGCGGGGCACCAAATTGATGTTCGAACTAGGGAAGCGCTAATTTGAGTTTTGACCATAATGCGACAAATATATGTTTCAGAGGGGGGGGGGGGGCGCTTGCATTTATTCTTAATAGATATGCATCGTGTTCATCATAACTACTAACATAGGCGGATCCAGGGGGCCCAAGGTCCCCTCCCCCTATTGACGGAGCAAATAAATTTGGAAAAACGGGAAAAGAAAGAAAAAAGAAGGGGAAAGATAGGAGAAAAAAAGAAGATGAAACATAAAAGGAGGAAGACGAGTGAATAAAATAAGGTCAGGAGAAGACTTGGAAAATAATTTTTGAAAATATTTAATGTCACTATATTAAAATTTCACTCGCGCATCACGCTCGCATTGCCTGTTCGATGAGATACATAACTCGGTCAATATAGGCTGATATATAGTTCAAAATATCAAGTTTTGAAGTCAATATACAAAACATATTTCAGCTCGGACATCGATCTTTCATTTTTTTTAAGTGCTCTGGAAAATGTCCGTTTTATGGTGTGAATCAACATTTGCATTATTTTGTGCGCTCGCATTATTTGCTAAGTAGGCCTACCTATTGTCTTTTTGTATTTCATATAAGATTATCTAAATATTCCTTTTCAGGTGTCTCGATTCTAAAAAAAAATTAAGGTCTATGCTAACGCTGTGCTCTCGTATTTTGGCGAGTTATGTACACCTATATATTAATTCTATAACAAACTACTTAAATTCCCCCCATTTAAACATTTCGGATCGCGGTTTCGCTCGCGTTATTTGCTAAAAATATATCAACCAATGAATCCTATTCATGATTACAAAAATGCTTAAAATTTCCAGATTTCAGGCCTCATACACTGTCAACAGATTTCACACACTCATTAGGCTTATTAGATTAATAAATATGAAATGAAAATTTTATGAATTCATAATAACTAAATTGTCACTTTTTCATAAATACATATCGACACGTTTTAGGAAAAAAAATAGAAGATAGTCATCATTCTTATATGATAACAAAATATCTTTAGGCCTAAAATTTCTCGATCCTAGGCAGTGTGACCAGACGTCCCGTATTTTGCTCCTGCATGTGTCCCGGCGTCCCGACAAACCCTTCCCGGGACGCCTATTTGTCCCGTATTTCAGAATATTGAACAAAATGTAGTTAATACATTTAAAAGTGACGAATTTTCATTAATAACCAACAGCTGACGAAGCAGAGACAACAAAGAACTGGCCTCCTGCCTGTGTGTGGCTGGCTACTAACTTTTCTTTCAAAGAATGAAGGAAACATGCTTATTCCTTCATTATTTCTTTCCTCCTTTTTTTACCTGTTTTCCCTTTAATCAGTGGCGTAACTACGGGGGGGGGGCATGTGGGCACTCGCCCCCCCCCCATCGGCTGACCAAAAAAAAAAAACGGGGAAAAGGAGGAAAAAAGAGGGAGAAAAGAAGAGAAACGTAGTGGGAATGAATAAATTATGTTCATTATAAATGTTATATTATATTATAATTATGTTATATTACATAAGACGCATTTTTCATAACTTTATGAAACATTATTTGCTCAGGGCGTATGTCTTTATTGATTCTGGTGCTCGCATAGACTGTTTAACGAGATATATAATCCTGTTGTACTAAAACCTCCCGTTTTCAAATCAATATACTGTACACCAAATATATTTCCTCGCTATTCGAGTTATTATTATTTCATGTAGTGACATTTGCTTCTTTTTCATGACTACTTAAAGTGATTGCCCTATTTAAGGTCTTGATATAAAACATTTCCCGTCCGTGCTAACGTTCGCATTAGTTGATTGGTGAGATGTCTGCTCTTCATGAATTCCTAAAATCAGTCCTTTCAATGTCCATTTTTCTGATCTCAATATCAAAAGTTTTCAGTTCGCGCTCGCATCATTTGGTTAGTGAAATACGTACGATCTTAGTGAATTCCTGCAAACGAGCCATATAATGCCCCTCTTCAGGACTGAATTTCCTAAATTTTCAGCTCGCGCTTCGCGCTCGCAGTATTGCATTAGAGATGCGTATGATAATCATGATTACCATGTCTACAAAAAGTGCTAAATGTGTTTGGATGTAATTCTAACAAAATCAGCAAAGGATGGTACTAGCATTAGATGACTATGCTGAGATATGTATACTCTTAATGGATTCCTAAAATATATTCCCCGTTTGGGGTCAATATATACAAAAATTTCAGCTCGCGCTCGCATCGTCTGTTTAGCGAGGCAGGTACGTATCATTACAAAAATTTTGCTTATAATGCCCCTTTTTAGGTTTGAATATCAAAAATTTTCAGCTCGCGCTTCGCGCTCGCATCATTTAATCAGTGAGATACATATCCGTTTAATGGCACTGCATATCCTTAAAATGTCTCTATTAGGTCAGTAGTATACCTGGCAACTGAGCGCGCTTCGCGCGCTCCCTAAGTGACTCTAAATTTTTGCTGGTGCCCCCCAATGCCGTGACCCACGGTACGCCACTGCCTTTAATTATCTCCTTTATTTTGTCTTTCATCTTCCCTTCCTTTCTTTTTCCTTCTTTATTTCTTTCTTTCTTTCTATACTAGTGTTCATTTCAAAGAATGACGGAAACTTTTTTATCTTTCATCCTTCTTTTATTCCAACTTTCTGTTATTTCTGATTTCCTTTATTTTCTTTCCTTCTCAAACATCTCTTTTCTTTCGTTCACCTTCCCGTCCAATTCTTTATATTTTTTCACAAGTTTAACACTGCGCGTGGGCTTCTTTGTTGATCTTCGTTTGTCAATCGTCCCGTATTTCATTTTATAAAATCTGGTCACCCTGATCCTAGGTTAAAATGATAATAAAATATCAGCTCACGCTTCGCGCTCGCATCATTTATTTAGTGCTATCCACATCGACGACACAATTTCCCTATATACACAGTGCTGTAAATAGTGCTTAAATTGACTCATTTCATATCGGAATTTCAAATATTATTTTCAACTCGCGCTCTGCACTCGCATTATTGATTTTCATGATGAAAAATAAAATGTATTCAGAATGCAGATTCTGTCTAACTCTAAAACACGCGCACGCATGTTTTTTGAGATACGCAGCTTGATCTTATTCAAAACGTACTAAATTTATCCTGTTTCAGATCAGAATATTAAAAATTTTATGCTCGTGCTTTGCGCTCGCATTATGAAGATACCAAAAATTACCCATCCTTATTCATGATTGACAAAACATGACTCGAGTGTCCGGTTGGGGGGGTTAAATCTCATTTTTTTAGGTTGGAATATCAAAAATGTTCAGCTCGCGCTTCGCGCTCACATTATTTAATCGTTGAAATATGTATCGTCTTAATGGCTAACTGCAAAACGTCCTTAACAGGTTGGTGTTTCATAAAGCTGTTCGGAAGTTAAGAGCGACTTTAAGAACGACTGGTGATCCTTTCTTGTGGTAAATGGTATATTGAATTGGCGATGGTTAAGCGCGTACGAAGGGTTCACCAGTCGTGCTTAAAGTCGCTCTTAACTTACGAACAGCTTTATGAAACGGCCCCAGGTCCCTTTTCGACTAGGCCAGAATGCATATTTAACACTTCTGATCGCGCTTCGCGCTCATGGTAATTATCTAGTTACATAACGCGTTCTGTTCAGGTTCACAAACATTTCCAAGAATTTTCAATATTCAGGACAAAATACATGAAATTTCATTTTTTTATAGCTTGCATAGGGCATATGAGATTACTACACATTTATGTTGTTTATAAAGTAAAGCTAGGAAATGACTGTTAGGACATGGGCGTTCCCCCCTCCCAAAAAAAATGAAAATAAAAGAAAAAAGAATCACGACCAAAAAAAGAGAAAAGGAAAGGGATTAGGATGAAATATGATATTATTTTTCAAATATGTCAAAACTATCACAACCTTGTATTTTTGTAATACAAATGTCAGCATATTTGCTTGCTCGCTTCGCTCACTGGAAACTTCTATATTAATTTTATGCGATATGCCATATCGAGCCCCCTCAAAATTGTTGGCTCATTACGCCACTAGAACAACCCCTTCAAAGAAACAAACAAAAAAAATCAACATTGAGCGGCCGATCGGGGAAAATATGGGTGAACAAATTCGCCCCCCTCCTTATTTGCGGAATTAGACTTTCAGGGTAAAATACATGAAAAAAAACAATCAGATTGGGCTTCGCATTCTCATTATTTATTTAGGCCTTGTGAAATACCTCAATGTTGTTTTTTTTAAATAAAATCTCAGATATTCTTTAACTTCTAACCCCCCCCCATTTCATTCATTTTTTATTTATCTTGGTGCCCTCTACAAAAGTTCACCAAGACCTCCCCCCACCCCCCGAGCACCCATGCTGAACAAATACGCCACTAATGAGGAAAATGAGTCGAATGCTTCGAAATTGCATTATTCCCAAGAAGTTATCATTAATATTATTGAAGGCTATTCTAAAACAACTAGTAAAGAAACTACAGCTCCCGTTCACACAATATTCTAGTAGGGCCTACTCTGGTGAGAAGTTAAACCAAATTGAAACCTCGCAAAATCGCTCGCGCTTCGCGCTCCCATTGATATTTCATTATATATTCATGGATTTTTTTTCAAGAACACATTTAAAGAGTGGTTTTAATTGCCTTTTTTAATGTGATTATAAGATAATTCAAAATCCATTTAAGGCCTGGCTGGGAGGGAGTAGGCGCCATTTTTCGAAAAGTACACATGGGCGCCAAGAATCAGGTCAAATTTGCCCCCCCCCCCCTCCTCACGAAATCCTGGATCCGCGCCTGGGTTATATAACAATAACCCAATTAGGGCAATCATCCCCTGACAACTACTTCAAGGAAAATATGATCCCCATATTTTTACCGCCGGGAACTGTTACCCCCGGAAATTTACCCTCCAGACAATTACCCGGGATAATTACCCCGGGAATTACCTTTAGTACGGAGCCTTTAAAATGCCATCGACGTGACGACATGGCGTGATACTTTATCTTGCCATGTATAATTAATAAGCTTATTATTTCGACATGGCGATATATTCTATCTTGTCAAGTCGATATGTCGACGTGGCGAGATATGAAGTGTACAAGTCCTGGTGAGAATTCCGATATATCGCCATGTTGACATATAACTTGTTACTATTCGACTTGGCAAGATAAAATATCTCAGCATGTTGACGTATAACTTTTTATATGTGGACTTGGCAGGATAACGTATCTCGCCATGCGGACATAATAAGCTTATTTAGTCGACATGGCAAGATAAAGTATCTCGCCATGTCGTCAAGTCAATAGCATTTGAAAGGTTCCGTACTAGGGGTAATTGGCGTCTAGAGGGTAAATTTTCGGGGGGGGGGGGGGTAACAGTCCCCGACGATAAAAAATATGGGGATAATATTTTCCTTGAAGTAGTTGTCAGGGGCGATTGTCCTTTGGGTCATCGTTATAGAACCCCATGGACTCGTATCATTAACCTCTTGATGACATTGGATCTATATATCCTGATCATAATTTTACACACATCGCGGACTATCGGACCCGCGGTCTATCGGGCTGTAACCTCCTGAATACAGGTCGATTCCATGCGGTATTCCACAAGGATCAGTTTTGGGTCCGACTTTGTTCTTGTTGTATATAAACAATCTGGCAAACTCATCAAATTATTTCAACTTTCGTCTTTTGCGGATGACTTAAATCTATTTCATACTTTCCATTGTGATGAACAACATTTATCAGAAAGAAGTCTCAATCTAAACAATATAATAGAATGGTGCAATGCCAACAAATTGACAATCAATGTTACGAAAACTAAATATATGTTGTTTCAAAATAGACGAAAAAATGTTTTAATATCAGGACAATTGTCACTGAAAGGAACTTTCTTAGAGTCTGTGGATTCAACATTTTTTGGTATATATCGACAAAAACCTTACATGGAAGAAACAGGTTGACATTGTATGCAATGTGCTAAGCAAAAAAATGGAATACTTTATAGATTGAGGAATTATGTAACAAAGAGAATTTTAGTTATGTTATACAACTCATTTATTTTAACACATATAACGTATGGTCTGTAAGTTTGGGGTGGGACTTGCAAAACAACTCTGAACCCTATATTATTACTTCAAAAAAGAAATGCTAGAATAATGACGTTCAACCATCATACTTATCACTCTGCTCCTTTATTTTATGATCTAAATATTCTTGATATTTTCAAACAATACCAATATTTGATAGGAGTATTTATGCACGATTTAAGTAATAGTAGGTTGCCACATAGTTTTATTGATCATTTTGCATTCATAGACCATCCTTACAATACGAGAAATAGAGAAAAGCGAAGTGTTAATCCTGACAAAAATGATACCAATTTGGAAAAACAATCAATTTCATTTTCTGGTCCTACTTTATGGAATCATCTGCCAAGTAATATTAGAAACACCCCGAGTCGCGAAATATTTAGTAAATCGTTAAAACTAATGCTATTGGAAGATTATAATTAATTTGGTATTATTGCCGGAAAACAAATAATTCTGTATAAAGATTTTGTGAATAATTAAGATATTTTTCTTGTAAATAGTGTAAATAATATGTTCAATAAAAATGATCGCTATTTTCTGCAACAGTAAGTAGAATTAGTATTGAATTTTATGTACAAAATTTAGATTAATTTTAGTTTAAGTTATTGCTTAAACTATGATAATGACATCATTTTGGCTAACCTCCATTAGCATCTTGCTATTATGTTAGCTCCAATTACCAAATGTTTTGTTTATAATGTGATGTACTATTACATGTAACTGTACCTGACAGTGATATTTGGTAATAAATTCAATTCGAATTCAATAAGAAAGTTCTGGTTATTTGAAAGAAGGCTTGAATTTCAACAATTTCATGAAGAGGTTTTACAGACTAGCGTCCAGACTCACTCGACACTCCGTTTTGTTGACGATCAGCCATGCGATACCTTCTGTAAGAAACCGGTGAAAACACGATTATTTAATGAAATTAGGGAAATAAAAGCATTGTTTAGAGGGAAAAGAAATTTTTGACTTCTTCACCATTTTCTATGATTAAGGTATCAAATGAAAGGGCAGGTATTTAACTTTTTAGCCATGTTATCTTCTTTTTTGAAAGTAAATAGCCCCCGCCAAATGAGTTTTTGGTATCCTTTCTTTAAATTGTTTTTGCTCACTCGTGCGTGAATGAAGAATAATCTAAGTAATACCAGATAAAAGATGAGATTCTAAACTTTACAATGATAGGTCATTTGTCTATTGTTTACATGATGAAGTTATGATAAATCATAGCTAAATCTCGGTTTCGTTTTTTGGGGGGACGCACTGTACATAAAATATAGACAAAAGGAATTAAATCGTGTTTTGAAGTGTTGGAATAAACTCCTCGTTAATGCTAGAGCACCTGAATTAGGATATAAGCCGGGATAATCATATCGTTTTTAGCCCTGTATACTAATAAATACTACATATTATTATAAGATGGAATATTACATTTTCATATATGATAATTGTTTTATGTGAGTAGGTGACATCACCAGTTAGCTCTCATACCTCCTATGATGTGCATTTCTGAAATTATGTGAAATAATAAAATGTTATAACATGTGTGTGAGGGTGCGTGAGTGTGTCTGTGTGTGAAATTATACATGTTCAACAGCCTTGGTAACTCTGTTATTTAAATATTTTGTGAAAGAAATGGATGAATAGTACCGGCGTTCAAAACTGGGGGGGGGTTCGATTCCCGGCAGAGACATTTTTTCGGCATTACCAATTTTTCCAAAGGGCAGATAGGAACCTTGATTTAAGCTACGCCTACCCTTGTTCTCTTCATTAATTTCTTTCAATATATATAAGTATATATATTAGACAGAGGGGGGGAGGGGCCGGGGGAGAGCGAGCACCATGAGTGAATTAAATGGATTTGCAATAGCGCCATCATAATATACCCTCAAAAAATTCTGAGTTTCTGAGAAAACTTCATCATGAGATACAATGCATGATTGTCTCCTCGAGGTGGGAGGAGGGGGGGGGGGGATCTCCAACAAAATATCGGTTACTTGGTAACATAATTAGTGTGGTATGAATTTCTTGAGTGGTGAATTAGTGTTTAGTCATTCGCGTGTGCCTATATTACACCGATCAAGAGTACATAGCTCATTATAATGTTCCATTATCCCGGTGTGTTATGTAGGCCAGAAGATGTGAGTAAATGAGGACCTGAGTGCTATAGTAAAACCTCTGATACGTTGCCATGGTTGCTGTTTTAAGTTATGGAAAGGAACTGTGGGTATCTGATTGAGAGGGACGTTTTACATAAATGTTTGTTTTGGAATCTTAGGCTATATCTGGGGAAGTTTAACAGTTATTGCTTCTCCCCCCGCTTCCCCCACTCCCCAATAAACTGAGAATTCATTAATATAACTGTAGTTCATAAAATTAAATTATGTCTTTCACGACGGGCTATCGTGGCCTACTAACTTTCAAATTCTTCTAATATTGAAAAAAGGAAGAAATTAAGAAGAAGAAACCCCAACCATAACCCGAAACAATTTTCTTGAAATCATAGTATAAAATATGCAGTTAAATTGCATTCAATGCAAACATTTGTCAACAAAATAACAATCCGATAGTAGACAACTCGGCACCTAATTTTTCGGTAGGGACACATTATCTCAATTGCAGAGCTATAATATGGCACCAACTACATTGCAAGTTTTCGCTCGTTCGTCCCTTCTTATCTGCCTTCGCCATCAGGCCCATATTCAAAGAAACAAAGTATAAGGACATGATAACAAAAATTTATTCATTCGAACAATTCATTGTTCACACTACAATATATTTAATTTTGAGAAGTTATTAAAAAAAGGTGCTTAGCAGGGGCGGATCCAGCCTTTACCAATAGACCTGGAATATTTTTCAGCAGTATTTCCCCCGATCTGCCGCTCGAACATGATTTTTGTTTTCTTGCACTACATTGCAAGTTTTCGCTCGTTCGTTTCTTCTTATCGGCCTTCGTCAGGCCCAGTCAAAGGACATGATAACAAAAATTTATTCGTTTAAACAATTCATTCTTCACACTACAATATATTTAATGTTGAGAAGTTATTTTGAAAAAAGTGCTTAGCGGAGCGGATCCAGCCTTCGCCACTAGGGGACCCATAATTTTTTAGGTCCGTGAAGTTAGTTACTTATTCCTTATTACTTATTCCTTATTCGAAATGTGAAGTTAGTTACTTATTCCTTATTCAAAATGTGAAGTTAGTTACTTATTCCTTACTCAAAATATGAAGTTAGTTACTTGTTACTTATTCAAAATACGCAGTTACTTATTCGAAATACCCAGTTACTTATTCGAAATACGTAGTTACTTATTCGAAATACCCAGTTACTTATTCGAAATACCCAGTTACTTATTCGAAATGCGTAGTTACTTATTCGAAAAACGTAGTTACTTATTCAAAATTGGCAGTTACTTGTTCGAAATACGCAGTTACTTATTCGACTTATTCAAACACACATTTACTTATTCGAAAAACGGAGTTTCTTATTCGAAATACCCAGTTACTTATTCAAAATACCCAGTTACTTATTCGAAATACGCAGTTACTTATTCGAAATACGCAGTTACTTATTTGAAATACCCAGTTACTTATTCAAAATACCCAGTTACTTATTCGAAATACCCAGTTACTTATTTGAAATACCCAGTTACTTATTCAAAATACCCAGTTACTTATTCAAAATACCCAGTTACTTATTCGAAATACGTAGTTACTTATTCAAAATACCCAGTTACTTATTCGAAATATGCAGTTACTTATTCGAAATACCCAGTTACTTATTCGAAATACCCAGTTACTTATTCGAAATACGCAGTTACTTATTCAAAATACCCAGTTACTTATTCGAAATACCCAGTTACTTATTCAAAATACCCAGTTACTTATTCAAAATACCCAGTTACTTATTCGAAATACGCAGTTACTTATTCAAAATACCCAGTTACTAATTCGAAATATGCAGTTACTTATTCGAAATACCCAGTTACTTATTCGAAATACCCAGTTACTTATTCGAAATACGCAGTTACTTATTCAAAATACCCAGTTACTTATTCGAAATACCCAGTTACTTATTCAAAATACCCAGTTACTTATTCGAAATACGCAGTTACTTATTCAAAATACCCAGTTACTTATTCGAAATATGCAGTTACTTATTCGAAATACCCAGTTACTTATTCGAAACACGTAGTTACTTATTCGAAAAACACAGCTATTTATTCGAAATATGTAGTTACTTATTCGAAATGCGTAGTTACTTATTCGAAAAACGTAGTTACTTATTCAAAATTGGCAGTTACTTGTTCGAAATACGCAGTTACTTATTTTGAATAAGTAACTGGGTATTTCGAATAAGTAACTGCGTATTTCGAATAAGTAACTGGGTATTTCGAATAAGTAACTGGGTATTTCGAATAAGTAACTGGGTATTTCGAATAAGTAACTGAGTATTTTGAATAAGTGACTGCGTATTTTGAATAAGTAACTGGGTATTTCGAATAAGTAACTGCGTATTTCGAATAAGTAACCGCTTATTTCGAATAAGTAACTGGGTATTTCGAATAAGTAACTGCATATTTTGAATAAGTTACTGGGTATTTTGAATAAGTGACTGCGTATTTTGTAACTGGGTATTTCGAATAAGTAACTGCGTATTTCGAAGCGCCGCTTATTTCGAATAAGTAACTGGGTATTTCGAATAAGTAACTGCTATTTCGAATAAGTTACTGCGTATTTCGAATAAGTAACTGCTATTTCGAATAAGTAACTGCGTATTTCGAATAAGTAACTGGGTATTTCAAATAAGTAACTGCGTATTTCGAATAAGTAACTGCTTATTTCGAATAAGTAACTGCGTATTTTGAATAAGTAACTGGGTATTTCGAATAAGTAACAAGTAACTAACTTCATATTTTGAATAAGGAATAAGTAACTAACTTCACATTTTGAATAAGGAATGATTAATTAGGAATAAGTAACTAACTTCATATTTCGAATAAGGAATAAGGAATAAGTAACTAACTTCACGGACCTTAATTTTTTTTCAGCCATATTTTCCCCGATATGCCGCTCGAACATGTTTTTTTTCTTTGAAGGGGTATTCCTAATAGTTACTTCTCAGTTTCGTTCTTATAAATCAACATAATCATAATCTTTATTTATATAATGCGAGCACAAAGCTCGAGCAATTTTTTTAAATGTATTTTTTCCTAAAATTTGAACATTCTAGGCGATGTTTGTTATCCTGAAAATGATGTGTATGCAACTAAATAATTTATACGAACGCGAAGCGCGATCAGATTTTTTAAATACACGTTATGAACTGATCGGAAAGGTAGGCCTATCCTGCTTGCAGTTAGCCACGAAGACGTTACATATTTCAACAATCAAATAATGCGAGCACCAGGCGCGAGCTGAAATTTTGTTGTTGACATTTTTACCTAAAGAATGGAAATTCTAAGCACTTTTTGTAACTTAAACAGAATAGGTATATTGATTGAGCTGATTTGTTTTGACATTTTTACCTAAAGAATGGAAATTCTATACACGTTTTGTAACTTAATCAGAATAGGTATATAAGTTAACAATTGATGCAGGCGCGGAGCGCGAGCAGAAAATTTCGAGATTTAGACCCTATCGAAGGTCTGCCAAAATTTCTGAACCCCCTTTCGATGGCTTTTCGCGAGCTTTGTTTTTGCCTTGGAGACCCCCCTTAATCCGGAACAGGAACAGGTAGGCCCTACCTTTAAACTGCTTGCACCTAGCTATGAAGACGTTTAATATTTCAACTATAAATAATGCGAAGCGCGAGCTGATAATTTTTGACATTTCTACATAAAGAATAGAAAATATTAATCAATATTTCTAATCGTGAACATGGTAGCGTACATATACCAGACTACCCCCTGACGAGTCACAACCCATGCAAGGGACGTATCCCTGCCCCCCCCCCCTGACGAACCACCAGTGGCCCCTCCTTTGAAGTTGAAGACCTTTGTACGAAATCCCTTATTTGTGGTTGAAGACCCTTCTTTTTTTTTTACTTGTCAATTTTTTTGGCGGACGTTTTGCCCCCCTGTGGAAAATCTTAGGTACGCTATTGTCTATAACTAAACAATTGATGCGAGCGAGCGCGAAGAGTGAGCGAAAAATCGAGAGTAAGATCTAAAAACGGGACACTCTATCCATCTTTTGTAAATCATGAAAGGGATGAGTAATAGGGGATCTTCTTTACATTAATAATGTGAGCTCCAAGCGCCAGCAATTTTTTTTTATACACGTTTTGAACTGATCGAAATAGTAGACCCTATACCTGTTAAGGACTGCTTGCACCTAGACATGAAGACGTTAGATATTTCAACGATCAAATAATGCGAAGCGCGAGCTGATTTTTTTTTAAATTTCTACATAAAGAATGGAAAATTAATCAATATTTGTAATCGTGAATAGGATAGCTAAAAAACTAAACAATATTATTATTGATGCGAGTGCGAAGCGTGAGCGAAAAAAAATCGAGATTTAGACTGACCTAAAACGGGGACACTCTATTCAGTAATAGGGGATCTTCCTAAATTTATGATGCAAGCACAAAGCGCGAGCAGATGCGCGCACGTGTTTCAGAATCTAAGCATTCCAAATTCATCTTTTATCATGAAAATCAAAGCGAGGGCGAAGCGCAAGCTTGAAATATTTGATATTCCGATCTAAAAAAGGGGTCAATTTCAGCTCTATCTTTCAAGCACTTTATAGGAAAATTGTGAGGTGGATATGGATCGCACTTAATAAAAAGCTGATATTTTTCATTATTATTACTTTGAGTTTTGACATAGGACCGGGACATTTTTATTGGCATCATATGAAAACGATGACTATCTTATGATTCCTCTTGCTGAGCGCGAGATGAAAAAAGGAATAATTATTTAATTGATATCTTATTTATCAATGCATAATGAGGGCGCGAAATTAATGCGAGTGCATAAATCGCGAGCCGTAATTTTTGATAAACTGTAATGAAAAGGGGATTGACACATACATAACTCGCCAATCAAAATTGGAGCATGCAGAGCTAGCTGATACGTTTTGACAATCAGACCTGAAAAGGGATATTTTGAAAAATTTATGGAATACACAAAAATAATAAGTACCTGATAAATCAAAATTTGCGAGTGCGCAGCGCGAGCAGAAAATGTTAATAATTAGACCATAAAACTGACATTTTTACAGAGCACTTTTCATAAATCAATTTGTAAATCACAATAATGAAAGTTTGATTTCCGAGGTATATGTTTTGTATATATACTTCCAAACTTAATAGGCCTATATAACCTCCATATTAACCAAGTTATGTTAATCAGGCAATGCGAACGCAAATAGCGAGCAAAAAATTAATATAGTAACATGAAATATTCTTTTTATTTTCCAAGTCTCCCCTCATTTATTTTTTTTATTCACTCTTCCTCCTCTCAGTTTTCCCTTTTTTTCTTTCTTTCTTTCCCTTCCCCCTTATTTGGCTTCGCCAATAGGGGGGGGGGGGGTGGGCCCCTCACCCCCTGGATCCGCCTATGCTTAGAATGTCCCGTTTTCAGAACTGATCGATTATGTATAAAATTACAGCTTGCCGGGCAGCTTGCACGAAGTCGTGTTCATACTATTTGTATAGTGAGACATATCCTAGCTGTTCATAAATTCCTATACAAACAGTCCTATTAATTTTCCCTTTTTTAGTCAGTAGGCCCTATGCCTGATTATTTTTTTTAAGCTTGCATACATGCAGCTTGTACTTCACCCTCATTATATGCTAAATGATATAGGCCTGCCTAACTGTAACGTTAGAGCTACCTAAAAATAAAGGGAAAATGTTATAAAATTGCAGTAATCAGGCCCGGTAACTACACCATTACACCCTCTACCTTTTTTACGTCCAGCTTTGCAGTAAATTGCGTTATTGATTGAACAGATATAGTGTCGCAATTCTTAAACTTCCATATAAGGAAAATACATGACAGGCACCATTATCATTCCGTCATTGGGTCAAAGTTAGAAACTTACCTATTATTATTATTTGCTCGGGTCAGAACGTCACGTCAATCAATTTGATATTTCGCTATTAGTTTGTATATTTTGTCGTCAATAATTTTTTTATTCTGTGTTTCACCAAAAACAAATAAAATTTTACTATAAATATATATTTTGGAGGATTAAATTGGTAAATTACTAATTAAAATACATTTTTGTTGAAAAATATATATCCTTAGATGAGAGAGCCTGAATCTCCGATTTCCAGACTATTGCAATTGCAATACACAAAAAACACTACTGCATACGTTTTGTGTATTGTTGTTCTGTGCCCGTTTCATTCATCCATGATCCAGCGGATAAGTATCTCAGATCCACGCCAATTAAATAGAAAAAAAACACATTTTGAGCGTAAGAGAAATATTGCGATTCAGACTTCATGGAAAATGTATTCAGATGACGACTTTGAACAGCATAGAGCTTGAGTTCAGGCCATTACACAGCACAGGAGCAGACCTGAGTTTTCGGCTGGGCAGTGCCAGTGGTGCACCGCGCACCTGCACTGGTGCAGTGCAATTTGGATCGGATTGGATTTGGAGTTTGAGCATATGCAGCAATGTCATTTGAGAATGATTTTTTGTTAGACGTGAATCTAATTTCCATGACCATGTAAATGATAAGGCCAAAACAGTGATCTAGATCTCAGCTCATCTCAGTCGAGAATAGGCCCTAACTAACTTGTTAACTCGATCATATTTGTGTGTGTGTGTGAGTGAAAAAAAAACTTACAAAACAAGATCAGCCCAATTGGTAGTTTTGAATTTGAGCATCACTGAAATCTAGTGATTGATCTTAAGAAAGTGTTGCATGTTAGTGCAATTTCAACTTTTTGAACAAAAGTAAGCATACTTTAAGTAAAGATGGAGGAAGATGAAGGATTCATGATGGGAGAGGAAGATGAGCTTGGTTATGACGATGATGATGATGCAGGATCCAGTGACTTTGGAGACCATTTTGAGATGGAGGAGGACGATGGGTCATACAGTCGAGATAGAGAAGATGTTGATGATTTCCAGTATCAAGTGTTAACTCCGGACGATATTGTGCAATTAATGGTCGATACAATACGTGAAGTCAACAATGTCGTGAAGGTAAATTTTGGAAAAGGTTATATGCCTATAGCAAGTTGGCCTGAATCAATGTCTCTGTCTGTGATGTATAAAATCACCACCATTCTCATATCATGGTTGAATGGGTTCCTTGATATTTATTTGCTTGTTACTTATCAGACAGTCGGACATACATACAAGTACAGGTCTTGGAATTATGGAACCTGATAAATCCAGCAACCGAGTTCATCAAGAATTCATGGCATCTTTTGTTCTTTGGTTGGGAATTAAAATAAGCTCAGCTCATCACGTACAGTACATGGAAATTTAACCAATGACCTTGCCAGGGTCTTATTAGTCTTGATATATATATGTACTTGTCTAATCGATTCCAAGCTCATAATGCGTATATGTAGCCTAAATTGTGAAATGAGTCATTTCACAATTTAAGCTTCATATACATAGTTATGCTTGAAAGTTTCCAGAACCTTCAGAGAAAAGATTTTGTACAAAGCCTCGCTCCGACTGCACTTAAACGTACACTGTAAAGCCTGTCTAAAGCTTTTACCTTTACCCGAGATTCTGTAAGATTGTTGTGGATCCCAGCAGTCAGGCTTCCAGTTTTGCTAAGGGTCAATGATATTGTTGAGCATTTTTTATAGCTAGTTATTCCAGGAGAAAAGTACATGTATAATGATCTTTAAATTTTTTTTCAGCTATTGCCATTCAAATTGTTTCAGGCATCTTGCACCCTCTCTTGGTAATGTTTATATTCTTATTTAAAGGGGGAGTTCACCCTGACAATGGTTTTATAGATGCATGTGAAACAAAATTTCAAGAAAAATATTAGTGAAGATTTTATCAAAGTCAAGTTCAGAGTTGCGAATTTTTAAATTTTGACGTTGTGATAGTACAGATGAGCAGCTCCTTTAACATGCTGTATGATATAAATTCCCCAAATTCCATTTCCTAAAAAAATAGAGATTTTATTTGTGTGGTTGATATATCATCAGTTCATCACACACCTCATTTCATATCATGTTCTATCACAAAAATGTGATTTGTTTTCTTCCTGTTCCATGTAGGCCTACATGTACATGTCTTAAAAAACACCTTTGTGCAAATGGCAATTTTCCAAAAGTTTTCCAAAATGTCATTGAGATTTTGTCCCCCCCCCCCTTTTAAGTGTACCAGAGAAATTATGAAATTGAGTGATTTTTAGTATTCTAGATAATATCAATAACCAGTGCAGTAAGCAAAGATTGGTTCAAAGAAAATGATTAAAAAAAATTGTCAAAGGATAATTGTCAATGGTTATAGTGAAATAACAATGTTTGTGTTGTCATCCCTGCTGGCCTCATTAAAAGGAAACCAAAATTTCAGAAGAGAAGCAATCTTATTGGAAAGAGTAGAATGTGAGGAACAATTTAAAACAAGTTCCATCAAAATCGGTTATGAAATGAGCAAGTCATGGGCATTTAAAAAATTTGTACTTTCTATGGGGAACCTCAAGTTGGACACCGTGCCTCAGAATCACAAATTTTGTGGACAATTACTTATGTACACAAATTTTCAGATTTTCCCAATTATCTTTCTCATTGCATCTTGCCTCCTGAGCATACCGTACAGTATGTACATGTATGTCATGGGAAAATATAATTCACACCACAATACGTATGTCAGGAGGAGTGAAATATGTACATTGTAAAATAAAGGGGAAAATCTGAAATTTTGTGTACAATACAAATGGAGAGTTGTTCACAAAATCAGCGATTTTGAAGCATGTTTGCCAATTTGAGGAATGAGGATCGTCAGGATCCCCATAGAATGTAAAACAAGAATTTTTAAACTTACATTTCTTGTTTATTCCATAAGATCCTATAACCGATTTTTATAAAACAAGTTTTAGATTGCTCCTCTCATTTTATTTTTTCTGCTCTGGTTTCTCACCTTGTATTTTGGATTTCCTTTAATGAGTTACAGTAGTGGTAATGACAATCAGGGGGCGTTTCATCAATATTTTCGTCCGACAAGTTGTCAGATCTGACAACTTTCCTGTATTCTGATTGGTTGAGAAGCACTGTTACTATAGCAACTGTCGCATAAAACAGGACTTGTCGGATAAAACGTCTGACAAGTTCTTTTATGAAACGCTCCCCAGACCTTTGTATGGAAAAAAGGTAGATTTGGCTACTTAGAATTGAAAGCACTGGCATGGCATGTCAAAAATTGGAAGTTAAAATAAACACTATGTCTTTGAATGCTGGTTCTATGCATTTCCCATTTACAGGTAGGTCTATTTTGTATGTCATTGCAGAGTGATTTCATTAAAAAAATGCATTTTTTTTTTCTAAATCTCATAATAGGCAGCATTGCATGATTTTCTTGTTTTTTGTTTTGTTTTTGATAACCAAAGTTTGATATTTCCATGTAAACCATGCATGAATATGATATGACCATGGTGGTGGTTACCCAAAATAAGGATATGACCAAATAAGGAAGTGGTATCTATACCAGATTAGGACTCGCACTGCACCCAAACAATGATTCATTCCATTCTTAGGCAGTGGAACAGTCCGGTAAACAGTAGTCTGTGTTGAGAGAACAATGACTCAAGTGACTTCATGTACATACATCATGTATACAGGTGTACATGTATATCTGTATCCTGTATCTGTCTTCTTATTCAGAGTGTTCATTATCAGTCAAAGAAATCACACTAGAATTTAAAAGCCTGTTTTGATGATAGTGTGGTTTCTGTTATCTCTTAAAAATCAGAACATACCACATTACTGGTTTGCAATGCCATTTATTAAAAGGCAATTTATAAATAAGATATATTGTTTACAAATGAATGATTCAGCCAGAATAATTGCATGGAGGATCTTGACATGAAGCAAAGCAATAGATTATTCAGACAGATGAAATTGATAAATGAAATAAAGGGGGGATGACAACACATCTCAACTTCACACATGTACCTAGTGGGTGTATCATAAAGCTGTTTGTAAGTTAAGAGTGACTTTAAGAACGACTGGTGAACATTTCTTATGCCCTAACTTCGCTAAGTAATCACCAATGAACATGTATCATTTGCCACAAGAAAGGATCACCTGTTGCTCTTAACTTATGAACAGCTGACGTGCCGTTATGAAACTGCCCACAGGTGGGTGTTTTTCTTAAGTTACGAGTGACTTTACAAATTTTTACATACATGTACATGTACTATACACCAAAATTTTTGTTGATGTTGATTTAGTATAGTGCCTAAGAAAGGATTACTAGTCGTTCGTAAAGTCGCTTGTAACTTACGAGCAGCGTTATGAATTATGAAACACTTACCTGGTGTTTAACATACATACATGTATGTATTGCTAACACAGCTTGTATGTGGCTATGTAGGATCAAAACTATTAATTTACGAGATCAGCCGTAGACAAAACATAACTTAGTGGTTGATGAGCAAAACTAAGATTTAACATTTGTAATTCACTGTTCATTGAAAGGAAACTTGGGAGAGATTCTTTTAATGTTTCAAATTAATCATGCTACATGTACATGAATGTTTTCAAGTAGGTTTTTTGTGAACTTCCTTTGCCTTTTTAATGTACATGTAATAATAACATTTAACTCATAAAAATAATTGGCAGTGAAATTCTGCTTTAAATCTATACTTCAAACTGACCAATTATCTGTTAAAACCACAAGTTTATCATTTCTCTTTAGTCTCTAATTTTCAACTTTCAGCAAAAGTACATGTATCTACTCGTGAAGATCAGCTGTAATGTTTCCCCTTCAAATCTCCCTGAAAGCATCCTTGAGTTTCCTAGCATTCTTATTCATCTGCACATTTCCATTTTTTATTTTCAGATTCCAGCTACTGTAACCAGGATACTACTGAACCACTTCAAATGGGACAAGGAGAAACTAATGGAGAGGCTATATGGAGGAGACCCCGATGCAGTATTTACAGAAGCACACGTAATCAGTCCATATAGGAAAACACACGCAAAACAACCAAAGGTACATCAAGTATGCAATAACATCTTTAAGCCTGGCTCACACCTATGCGTTGTTGGCTTGCGTTCAGCTGCAGATTGCCTGAACGCAGACAAACGTCGAAACGCAATGCAATGCAATGAAACAAAGAATTATGAGGCCAATAAGCAGACAAACGTCCACAACTGGACGCAACCAAAATGCATACGAGCAAAGACGAGTGGTGATGAGCAAATGCGAGCAATGAAGTGCATGGACGAGCAAATGCAAGCCAGGACGCAGGAATATGAGCAACAACGAGCAACAGCAAGCAGCTTGCGCAAGCATTAGTGCAATGCTAGTGCTTGATTTTATACCGTACATTTAGCTTGCATTGCCTCGCTTTAGTGCGTGTAACTTTGTACGAGCTCTAATGAGCTTGTATGCAGAGACCTTTGCAACCAAATATTTTGTTAGGTAGAAAGCTTCTTTTTGCTGCATTTCTGATGGTGGCGTCGCAACTTTGAAATCTTAACCAAGGTTAAGTTTATTTTTGAAAAGTCATTGTGGGGTTGAAAAAAATACTACAGTTTAAGGGGAAATTAAATAACTGAAGGAGTAACATAAGCTCAATCACACATCAAACAGAAGCAAACGGAGAGGAGAAGAGGGAACTTAACTCGAAAGACACGGGAACAAAATAGAACTTAACTCGATGAAGTCTGGTAGTGCACTGCTATATTTGCTGGGCTTCCTTGCCTCAGTAAAACTCATACAAAATTAGCATATATTTAAATTACACAAAATCAACCAATGAAAATAAAGAGAATGGAGAAGCCAACTGAAAGTGGAAAAGTCCAATTCATAAAAATAGCCAATAAGAGATAGAGGATGGAGATGAATAAGATGTTGGGATGATTACATAATAAGAATGTTGAACAAAAGAATCAGATGTGAGAATGTAATGAATGAACACATCTGAATAGGAAAGGAATGACAGGAGAAGTAGGTTGAAAGTCAAATGTAAATGGATGACAACAGAAGCATCAGGAATGTAAACAAAGCTGAACTAAATACCAAAGCTTGTACTATAAATAACTATTAAAGGAAACCAAATGTCAAAATAACAGTCCTACATAAACATCCTTCTTTCAAAAAAATTGTCCTCAATTTTTAAAAGTAAAGAACTAAAATAAACTGCAAAACCAGAATTTGACAAGTTGAACATCTAACATTTTTTTTTTACATAAAAGTATTTAAAAATAACTAACGTAACCATGACATAATTCCATATTTACAATAAATGTGAAGACTAGGAGAGGATAGAAAAATTTGATGAAAAAAATATTTTATCAGAATTTTGAACTTTTCCTTTTTGGCATCACATGTGTAACTTCAATGGATAATGAACATGCAAATAATTTCAATGTATATCTTATACGTGCATGCCATGAAATGAAATACAATCAATTAAGAAAGAACAAAAAAGAATTGTCTTGATTTTGGAAAAGAAAAAAAATTATAATCTTGAATATATTTTTTTTCAAATTATAAAAGATTTGTTTTTGTTAAAATTATGCAGTCTTGCCAACTGGAAAAATGTATCCCCTAGACTTACAAAAAAAAATGAAAAACTTATATGAGAGCACTACTAGACAAATAGATAAAAACAATTATGGTAGCTCAAAGGAATATTGAATAACATTGAAAAGTGCGAGATAAAATACTACTGAACTTTACAAAAATTAAACATGACGTTAAGCAAATAACATAATTACCAGAAATTATGAAAAATCAAAAATTTGAATTCATATAAAGCCATATTTTTCTGAAATTATATGACAAAGTATATTGAGTTCAATCTTTGACTTTACTTTAAAAAAGACATTAAAATAGGGGTATCAAAAATTTAAGATTTTTAACTGAAATTTGGAAGAAATTACTGAGTAATACAAATAGAAGACTTATTTCGCATAATATGTAAAATTACAATATGATGAAACTTCAATAGTAAAAAATGATGAGAAATGATTTAAATTGAACATTTAACTAAGTCTGACTTTGTGCAATATCATTGATAAAACTTCAATAAATATACAGTGATTAAAAATTGAAATAATTTTGAGCATTAAGGTATACAAATGAAATATTTCAAAAATTTTTGTTTGTCATAATCTCCTTTAGTTTTACAATTTCATATATTGCACTTAGTTCACATTATTTTCAGATTTAGAAATTGACAAAATTTAAATATTTAAACATCTCTAATATCAAAATATTAAATTACATTCAGATTCAATATTGAGCTGAGAAAATACGATTTTGATATATTGCACATTAATTGTAATCACTTGATCCATATTTGACAAATCGTAAATATATTTCAATTTATGTACATTTAAGACACCAATTTAAGACAATACCTAAAGAAAATTATCTGATTCAATTAACAAAAATATACTTTTGTAGAATTTGAATGATCTTGCTAAAAAAATGTTTCTATATAAGCCTAACATTAAAATCAAAATTAAGGCATGTGATTAATTCCAGTTAAGAATCAAATATAATATTATGTATATGGGTTTGATAAAAAAGTGAATATTGATTGCTTTTTTTGTAATCGAATTCATTTGTGTATAAGAAAACACTCATAAAATACTGGAATTTGTGTATCATATGCCTTTTACAGTATATCAAGAAATAGATCAGTTTGGATACATAGTTTGTCTAAAAATTGATAAAATGTTATTAAATTGAATTTAGAATTTGGCTATCTTAGTAAATATCTATCGTTTTTATACAAAACCGATTGAATAGAACTTATTAAAACATTTGGCAAGATTATTCCATTGATCAAACTGATACAAAATTATTGAATAAACAAAAATTGCATAAATCTAAAGTAAAGGGAATTTAATGATCACAGAAATATCTTGATCAGAATTTTTTTAACGAATTTAAAATCTGTGACAAAATTGTTTAGTGTTCTCAACATCAGGGAAATAAATTGTCCAAAAGTTCCAATTAAAGTTTAAGAGTTTGAGAGAAGACTAGTCTGGTGTTAAAATGGAGACATCAAGTTCAAGTTGTTGAATATCGGACCTTCCTAGGGGCGAAAAGTTTTCACTGTGTGCATGAAGACAAGGGGATCAGCATCATCCACTCGTGGGCTGGAGCAACTGAAGAGCAAAAGGTGGCGGCTGGCTTCGAAGATCAAAGCAGAGCGTCATCAACTCTAGATGCGTAGGCGACAGAGTAACAGGCGAGAGGCTGGAAGGTGTCATGCATCGAGCGAAGATAGAGGGACAAAGCAACATGAAGACCAAAAGGCAGCATCATCCACTCGACGAAGAGAAGCAAGGCGAGAGGCTAGAAGGCATCATGAGGCAAAGTTGGGAGACTGTTGAGCCGAAGAGACTGAAGAAAAATAGGCAGCGACATCATCCACTCCATGTAGTCGGGCAATGGTTGTAGTTTAAGGCGAGAGGCTGACTCGCAGGCAGAACTTTCATCTACTCACGTTGAGAAAAAGGCGAAGGTTGGCTGGTAATCAGGCAGAACGTTCATCCACTCACGAAGAGCAATAGGCGAAGATCCGAGCTGGTACTCAGGCAAGGCTTTCATCCACTCACGTAGAGCTAAAGGCGAAGACTGGCTGGTAGTAGCATCATCCTACTAGACAAGCCACAGCATTGACGTTGAAGTTGTAGGCGAGCTGCTGGCTAGCATCAATCAGGCAAGAGGTAACGGCTGAACAGAAGTATGAAGGGCTAAATGTTTCTCCAACAGGAACATGATGACGATAAAGTTGACGAAATATGATTGAAAGTTTGTGGCGAACAGATAAGCGAGGCATGAGGTTCGAACACCGCTGCTACCAGTTGTAGGGTTGAAGAAAATACAGTTTAAGGGGAAATCAAATAACTGAAGAAGGGAGTAACATAAGCTCAATCACACATCAAACAGAAGCAAACGGAGAGAAGAGGGAACTTAACTCGAAAGACACGGGAACAAAATAGAACTTAACTCGATGAAGTCTGGTAGTGCACTGCTATATTTGCTGGGCTTCCTTGCCTCAGTAAAACTCATACAAAATTATTCAAATTACACAAGATCAACCAATGAAAATAAAGAGAATGGAGAAGCCAACTGAAAGTGGAAAAGTCCAATTCATAAAAATAGCCAATAAGAGATAGAGGATGGAGATGAATAAGATGTTGGGATGATTACATAATAAGAATGTTGAACAAAAGAATCAGATGTGAGAATGTAATGAATGAACACATCTGAATAGGAAAGGAATGACAGGAGAAGTAGGTTGAAAGTCAAATGTAAATGACAACAGAAGCATCAGGAATGTAAACAAAGCTGAACTAAATACCAAAGCTTGTACTATAAATAACTTTTAAAGGAAACAATGTCAAAATAACAGTCCTACATCATCATAACTTAGAAAGTATATGGACCTAGTTCATGAAACTTGGACATGAGAGTAATCAACTATAACTGAACATTCTGCTTGACTTTAAGGTCACATGAGTTGCACATGACTAAGGTCAAAGGTCATTTAGTGTCAATGAACTTAGACCATTTTGGGGGAATCAATATCGAAATGTTAACCAAGGTTAAATTTTTGAAATTTCATCATAACTTAGAAAGTATATGGACCTAGTTCATGAAACTTAGACATAAGTGCAATTACCTATCTCTAAACATCCTGTGCGAGTTTCAGGTCACATGAACAAGGTCAAAAGTAGTGTAGGGTCAATGTATTTGTGGAATTGTCATAACTTCTAAACGGGCCTTGCTGTTTTTCAATGCAGGTGAACACAAGATCATCGGTTGCTGTGACAGAGTACTGTGAAATATGCTTCAGAACAGTTCTAGGATCAGTAAGTTCAACTTCAATATTTAGATTTATATGACACCTAGATAGATCCTCGTGATTTGATTGGTTGTATCGTTCATTCAGCCCATTTTGCAATGATGTCATCAACCGTGCAATTTGGATCCATTCAAATTTGTCCATTGCACGCGTGCACCCAGATTTCAGGCACCGCTCATGTTTGCAGCGCGCATGTTGTATGTGCGCGATAATCAACGGACCGAGCTAGCTCGCACTGCATATGAGCATATTTTGCATTGAAATTCACAAATTTCATATGAAAAAGAATCTGTTTTTAGGTGTCATAAAAACCAAATAATGAATGTTCTTTTCATTTGTGCAATAGACAGAATACTTCATTCGGTGAAAGATGAAATAATGATCCATTCAACTCTGCTACTCCTCGTTGATTGGATCATTTCATCTTTCACCTCATGAAGTATTCTGTGCATTGCACAAACATTCATTATTTGTATACAGTGCTATTGATAATGTTATTGATTAGCTTAATTTCAATTTATATGTATATTTCATTTGAAAATCACCCTGTAACAATTCATGAACATAAATTTCATATTAGCAAATCGTACATCCAATTGCAAATGTATGAAACATCTTTCACATTATTAATGTTTGATATCAAACAATTTAGGAAAAAGGGGAAGTTATACAAAATATGACTTTGTAGGATATCTTTTATTTTCTCGGTCAAGTGTATAGTATTCACGGGCCACTTAATGAACCGAAAATTGATTTAGGAAATTTGATAATGTCTTTGTATCAATAAGTGTAACAGGTGAATGTGACTGTATGTAGATGATTCATACCTCTTTCTCATTATTCATTATTATCATTGTGGGTAACACCAGAGTGAGCTTCCTCTAGTTAGGCTCTTTTTCTGCTATTATTATATTTTATAGTGACAAAATCACAATTACCATGCGTGTATGCTGTATCAGTGTATGGGTATTACTTGCGATAGCATCGTACGTTGGTCCCACCCAAGTAACCTGTGATGTTTCCAAAACTTCCAGAGTATATATGGTAGATTTTAACCTAGATCTACCTATAATTTCACCAGTGACACTTTCACAATGCAAAATTTACCTCCTCATAACATTGCTCTCTAAATAAGTGTGAATGAAGATTAACCTTGCTGAACTCACTTCACTATTCAATTATTCAGGTGCTTTCACACAAGCCGGATTACAAAAATACTTGGCAATTTTCCCATCTCAAAGCGCAGTGATCGTAAATATTCCCATTAGAAAACACACAACCAATGTTTGTACATGTACATGCACAAGGATTTCTCCAAGTTAGGATTATTTGCAAATATGTGATTTTGTGAGTATAGGCGAGAAGACTATGCATGCTTTGTGTGGAAATTCTTTGGGGGTGTGGTGGTCTTGCGGTTACGACTCTCATCTTTCAATCAGAGGGACATGGTTTTGAATCCCAGCCATTTCATGTTTTCCTTCATCAAGAAATTCTACCCACATTGTGCTACACTCAGCCGAGGTGAGGTGTATGGGTCCTTGAATGCACCAAGCGCCCCCGGAGGAGAGGGGGGGGGGGGGCACTTCAATTGACGAGTGGATACCACGCGCGACCATGGGGTCTCAAAAAGGGCAGTTCCACGGTTACGGAGTGACATTCAGAAACAAGTTTTTAGCATTCAAACAAAGATATCACACATATTTAAATAGTTATTTGCAAAGAAATGGTACCTGACAGTAGATGCTGAAACCTGCTTTTCAAAATAATAACATTTGTTATTTTGATCCACTGAATTAATGAGATATGAATATTCATAATCATGGTTACAGTGACGCGAAATGGACATGCATATTTGAGGAGAAAACATACTGCTCAAACTCTGTGAATTTTGAATTCCTATCATGATTTTGATTTATTGATTGGATTCTTTGTTGTTCTGGCTTTAATATGCTGCATTACATTAAAAAATTGGTGTATTATTTCATTAATTACGACTTAAAACGTAAACCCATGCCTGGGAGTGACATGAGAAATATCCACTTA
Source organism: Lytechinus variegatus (assembly GCF_018143015.1). Taxonomy (NCBI): domain Eukaryota; kingdom Metazoa; phylum Echinodermata; class Echinoidea; order Temnopleuroida; family Toxopneustidae; genus Lytechinus; species Lytechinus variegatus. Next base: position 8,506,185 of record NC_054744.1, read on the forward strand.
CAGGCAACGTAAAATGAATATTTTGATATTTTTGTTTATGATGTAAAATGATGACCTTCAGATTATACAAAAGAAAAATGTCCAAAACAAGCAATAGTTTTCTGTCAAATTGAAATTAAGTAAAAAAACAATATATGTATTATGTAGTCCCATGTATAGAATTTTTTGTATGGTTTGGATTCTTCTATAAGGAGATGCGTAAAAAAAATGTGGCTAATTGTGTTCCCCTTTTGTATTTATGAAATCCCATATGAATTTTGATAGGAAAATTTGATCCAGATCTGACATAGAGCCAATATAAGTGTACGTAACGTGCCCTATATTGAAAAAGACATCCCTCTTACGAATTTTTTTGGTCGTGTATGGTATCCACTCATCAATGTAAGTGCCCCCCCCCCCCCGGGTCAGTGCTATAGCTACATGACAGCCTGCATTTATAGACAACTAGATAATTGGCATCTCATATTATCAAATGCAAGTATTGTTTCTGGCTCATCATGACTTGCATATCTGAGAACTTTATCAGGCCAAGGCTGGCGTGAAACTGAAAGTGTGAAATCATTATCATATCAGGTATATTTAGGAGTGAGAAGTTTATACCCCTTTCATAAACCCAATTATGCGGCTAATAGCAGCATAATTGGGTCATAAAATTGGAGGAGGACCAGAGTTATCCGCATTATTTTGATGCTGCTATTATCCGCATAATGGCAGCATCGGGACAAGATTTTGAGTTTATGAACGCATTTCCAAATAATGCGGATAATTGCCATGGTGGGGTCACAAGGTCACTCTTTTCCAACACAACCGCATCGGAGGGGGCGTGTCCAGTTGTCATGACGATTATCCGCCTTTTTCAGGACGGGCGCTCGTAAAAATAATGCGGCTTATTTTCGTTTTGAACGCAATTTTTATTAAATTATCCGCATTACTCTTAGGCGGCTAATTGGAGGATGGGTTTATGAAAAGGGTATTAGATCATGGAGCTATCTGTAATAGCTCCATGTTTGGATGATGGTAATGGTTGGGTGGAGGTGAATTCATTTTTTCCCTGCATACCCACTTGACATGAACATGAAGATGGTAGTAATAAACCTGGGGCCCCATCTTACAAGAGTTGAAATTTATCCGATCAATCGTAACTTTATGGAATACCATCAGTGTCATAATTTTTTCTATGAAAAACTTGCACAATGTCCTCTGTATGCAAAGAGAAGTGCAGTGAATTCTCAAGAAAACAATGAATGCATGAATATGCATCATAGCTAGAGATGTTTTTAACAAAACTGCATAATACTGTAGATGTTGACGTTGCTGGCCATCCATAGTTGCGATTGATCGGATCAATCATAACTCTTTGTTAGATGGGGCCCAGCATTACAATTATTATGGTTCTAATGACAAACACACAATGCCATATGATATGACAGGTTGTGTGGCACAGAGAGTTAATACATGTAGGTGTTTTCAGACCGCTTTGAAGTTGGTCAGTTCCAGGTATTTTCTGATCAGGAAATTTACCCAGATCAGAAAATACCTGGGTGTTTCATGAAAGTTGTCAGCATTGACGAAATTGGCAGACTTGCTGACAATTTCAGTGAAATCCTAGGTTTTGATTGGCTCAGAGGCACTGGCCTCTGACTGTTTATATGGTAACTGTCGGAGAAAGACAACTTGTCATTGCTGACAACTTTCATGAAACAGCCCCCTGGTAACATTGGCAATGTGAAAGCAAATTACATGTACGTGTAAATCTCCCTGAAAGAAAATACCCACGAAATAGTAGGTACTTGTCAAAATTGCGAGAATTTCACGGGTATTTTTTCATGGTTGCAGGTATTTTGGCAGTGTGAAAGCAATTTACGGGAACTCTTAGCCTAGCGTGTAGTTGAGCACAGGCGCCGTGTGGGGGTGGCTGCTGAGCTAGTAATTTTTAATCTTGTGCTTTTCTTGCTTATCAGACCATACTGCGCATGCTTGTAACTTCAGGAACTTATCCGGATGGGTATGTTTCAGGGCGGTATGAATGCAGGAATAATCAATGGGTATTTTTTAGCGTAAAGAAGTTCTTGTAATTTAACAGGGATTCTTACGATTGAGGCGGTTTGAAACCACCTAATGACTGACATTGACAACACTTTGGTAATGTGCTTGCGTACCTGGGGGAATGATATGCATCTATTCTAGTTGATAACATGATGAGTGCAAATGGGCTGGGGACATAATACATGTATGTATCTACATGTACATGTATTTCCCAGAGCTTACAGCACTATATTTATGTATTCTACATTTATTCTACTTACATGTAGTACATGTATATCTTCACAGTGCACTTGTATCACTGATAGATAAAATGATACAAGTATGGGTGTAGCTCGTAGCCGGGGTGGGGAAGGGGGGGGGGGGGTCGAAGGGTTCAATTGAACCCCCTAAAATTCCCTAAAGTAGGATAAAATAAGGGAGGAAAGGGAGAAGAGAAGAAAAGGAATCAAATCCCCTAAATTAAAAACCCTGATTAACCTCCTGTACATGTTGTATGCAAGTATGCATCACTTTACATATACCAATTGTCAACTTGTCTCTGCTTTTTGTAACACATCATTATCTGGATTTGACTCGTGTAAACCTAACTGAAACAACTGAAGAGAACAGATCTTCAAATTTATAATGAATATGACATACACCATGTAACGCATTTTCCTACAAGTATTGATCAATCGCAACTCTTTGCAAGACAGGGCAGGGGTCCGCCTTACAAAGAGTTACAATTGATCTGATCAGTTACAAACCAGCAACGTCAACATCTATTACATGTTTCTTCAAAACGTTTTCTAGAAACGACCTATATACATTCACTGTTTTCTTGACAATTCGGTATGCTTCTCTGACATTGAGCAAATTTCCGAAAGGAAAATTATGGCATTGATGGATTTCCATGTACTTACATTTAAGATTGATCGGATTAATCATAACTCTTTGCTAGATGTGGCCCTGATTTACTAATGATTTGTCTTGGGCGTTTTGATACCAATCTAATTTAGCCCCAATTCCCAAAATGATTGGTTGAGGTCTATTTGTTGACATTCTAGCCAAAGGCTATCTATCCTCCATGTTCAGTTGCATTGACTTGGGCATTTATTTGGTGACTCACTCGCATTGCTTAAGGAAATATTGTGTCTATTACAAAAGGCTAATTATATTGCTTCAAGTATTCTAATGTGTCTTAATACATATTATTGTTACGCAGTTGATAATTATATCTACATAGTGCTAGTACTTTATAATTTAGAAAGAGAATCCTCAGTACTTGTATCAATATGAGTAAATACTGTATTTATTGTCCATAAATGGAAATTCTTCTTGTTTACGTATGCAAAATAAGAAAGACAACAGATTATATAAATCTATACACATGTAACATGAAAAATGCAATCTACAATTGGAACACGACAATAAAAATAATATTACTTAAATAATAATTCATAGTAGTGTTTTAAAGTAACATGAATGGCATTAGATGATTTTATTGAAATTATCTGAACTTTGGGAAATTCCATGCTAAGGACCAAGTATCTCCCTTGCCCCCCCCCCCCCATCTCTCATGCACTTGCACGTTTAAAGACAATAGATATTAATTATTTTGGCTATTTTCCAGGGCTGTTACGTTTTCAAGCTTTGCTTTTGTGACGACCCTTGCAACCATCCTATTTATTGTGTAATAGAGAATACCACTTATATTTTTTTTTCATTTATGTAAGATATATTTGATGATTTGTATACAAAACTATTGTTCATTATAATATATTGATGTCAAATTTCAGATACATGTATGTATTTTCTTGTCCAGAATTTTGTTGTGAAAAATGTTGCAAAAACCAATAAATGAAATGAAAATATTGGGAAGGACAATTATTATACAATTATAGATTAGTAACTTAAACTTATCTCACAAATCATGGCCTATTGATGCTATAAGCATGTATTTCCATCAACTCAATTGAACATACTGTCTTGTGATGTGTGGGCTTTTACCAAAGAGTAGGCAATAAATGTGTATTGTAAGGGTTGTTGTATTATCATGCATCAGACTGGTTGATTTTGCTCATGTGTCAAATGCATACATGTATCAAGGAATTGTGAAAATTCAATTCTTTTGTTTTCATACACTGGCCTCCCGTGTGCCAAGTGAACCAAATGTGAAATTGAAATTGAAATTCCATGAAGGCATACATATTTAGATTGATCATTATAATGTTATCTGAAAAGATAGTGAATGTGTCTTAAAGCTAAATTACAGTAGTTGCAGTAAAACACGGATTTCGTGAGAAAGTCTGTAAAACCGAGGTTAAGTATTTACTATATCATCGTCGATCTAGATCTGGTACAGTTAAATAAACTGAACTTTGTGAAATCATTAAATTTAAGCTGAAAAACAATCACACTGAAGATCGCCAACACAGGCACACGTGGGACAGGGCATATTATATTGCTGGAATAAAGACCCGACGGAAGTGCCCGAATCCGCGCTTATTTTGCTTATTTCTCAGCAATTACACAATTTCTTCCAGAATCCTTTGGCACATATTTTTTATTCATATAAACAAACACTTGGGTGGTCATTATATTGGATTCTGTAAAAAGTCATTTTGAGATCGTTACCAAAACTGGCATTTACCTTTAAAGCCAAATTTTGGCCATAAACTACTGTAAATTACTGTGACTGTGATCTCGGTACTTCCTTGCATTTGCAGGAAATTGTTAGCGTCTTTTATAATTGTCATATCTTTATAAAAGATTTTACGATCCCATGGAAGTGTGGTTATGAGGTTAATGTACTATTAATGATTATTAATGGCAAATGTTTGTACACTGTACTTTTTGTACCTTTTTGTATGTGTACAGTGCACATGCAAGGCTAGAGGGTTAAGGTATTGAATAAATAAGAATACATAATTTGGAACATAAAAAATTGTACATTAATCAAATTTCAATTCACTTTATGTATGTAGCCTGCAACTGGGACAAGGTGGGGGGGGGGGGGGGGCTTGTACAGTGCGCATGCAAGGGGAGAGGGTTAATGAATTAATAAGTAATACATGTGAAATATTAGAAAATTGTACATTACTTATTACTTCTTCAAGGCACTTACAAAATTAGCCTACAGGTGGGACAAGGGGGGAGGGGGCATGTACAGTCAGTGCACATGTATGGAAGGGGAGAGGGTTACATGTATGATATTGAGTTAGTAAGAAAGAATACATGTGGAATATTAAGAAATTGTACACTACATTACATCTTCAAGGCACTTAAAAATTATCCTACAGGTGTGACGGGGGGTGGCATGTATGCCCTCTTTACGGGGCACAGTAGGAAACGGGGGGGGGGGGGCAATGTAAGGATTTGCTGGACGCACATTTTTTACCTTGTGTACACCATTGAGTGACCTTTTGTACATTGTACGTATACATACTGTACATATAGGGAGGTAATATTCCGGGGGGGGGGCTACTTAGTATAATGTACATGTATGATACGTACAATATACAGTGCGTATCAAAAAAAAGTTTACACTTTGAAAAAATCCTGTAAAATTATACATTTGTAATATCCTGAAGATTGTTCCACATTTTAACATTGGTACAGGTCCATTAAAGCAAATGACGATATAACTGTCGAAAAATATTTCCGCTTGAGTGAGCACCACTCACTTTTGAAAAGTTAGTGAAAAATGATTTGCGCAGAAATTTGAAATAGTTATGCGAATAAAAGTAACCCTTAATCATGAAGAACACATGGAATTTAGCTAGTAAAATTGATTTAAGATATCTTCTACATTGTTTGACTTGTTTCCTTGCCCAAAACACTTCGAAGAGTGCATTTTGCCCCACCCCACTCCCCAACACACACCGGGCCATCGTGACGATATTTGCTTTACACTGAGCTGTGATTTACATGAAATGGCTTAAGCTTGATTTTCATTTTGTTAATCATTGCTTAGCTTGGGAAAAGTGTGGATAAACAAGTATTAAATGAAAAATGAAATGTAAACCAACTTTCAATGACAAAAACTTAGTGAAAAAATGCTGGAGATGTTTGATGTAAACTTTTGTTCGGATTCAGTTATGTCCTCCGATACAGCTGGCACAAATAGGGTAAAGGTTGTGCTTATTGAGTGTTGAAATTTCAATTTGGGTGGCAAAATTGTCACAAAATGCTTGAATGTATCCGTTTTATTCCAATTGCCTAAAAGTGCAAGGAAAATGTATGATAAATCTTTCGTAGTGTCAGTTTGATTTCGTCCTTTCGACTTGACACAGCATGAAAACGAGCATTTCTGCGCAAACAGATTTCTGCGAGCTTTACAGAAATGGACAGTGCTCACTCAAGTGTAACATTCTGACAAAACTTTTACTTTCATTGGATAGATGAGACCCAACTGAAGATTATATGTGAAAAAATTACCCACGTGTTGTGTATTTCTTAATTCCCAGGACTTTTTCAAAGTGTAAACTTTTTTTGATACGCACTGTATATATGTATCGCGACCGAGAGCCACATTTTCAGCCTAAATTTCCGTTCCAGAGCATTTACAAGTTAAAAAGCCATTGGAATTGACCCCCATTCCAGAGACCCTCAAATTTGTGTTTCTCTTTCTGGACAGTGTGCTACCATAGCCGTTACCATGCTATGTGAGTTCTGGAAACCCTTGTAATTTGATTGGTCAGTTCCAGAGCATTACATGTTTAGCAATATTATTGATCCAAGAGCTGTTCCGGAGACCCCCATTTTAAGACCTAGATTAGTTCCAGAGCCCCTGACCCCAGAGTTTGGCAGGGCACGTACTGATAGTTATCATGTTATAATTCGATTAGCCCCCCCCCCCCCCCGGTAATAATTACACCACTAAATTTATCGAAAATGAATTTAAAAATACTTTTGTGTTGTATTTTTTGACAGTCAATGACAGGCATCGAGTGCAACCATAAATTCTGTGCAGACTGCTGGACGGAGTATCTTACAACCAAGATCATGGAGGAAGGCATGGGTCAAGTAAGTCAAAAGCACAATTTGTAATAGTTTTTTTGTCTCACCTACATATAACAGAGTGCAGACTGTAGGTGCCGCTTTTCTGACGGCGGTGGCATCAATATTGAAATCTTAACCAAACTTAATGTTCTTGAAATTTCATTATATCTTCATGTATGTAATATGTGGACCTATTTATGAAACTTTGAAATAAGGTTGATCAATTATCACTTCAGGATCATTTTGTCTAAGTTTCAGGTCACATGATTGAGGTCAAAGGTCATTTTATATATGGTCATTGACCATGTTTTGCTGTATTACAATGTACAGGTATGTTGAAATCTTAGCCAAAATTTTTAATGTCATCATGGATCTATTGTATGCAACTTTAGAAGTAAATATGGGTATGGGTATTAAATAAAATATCACTTATCTTGCATGTGCAGTGCACATGTATTTCTGGTCACATGATCAAGGTCAAACGTCATTTGAAACCAATGAACTTAGTATTTTATTATGAAGTGGTATGTTATTTTGGAAAATTTATTCATCTGAGTTATTTTTATAGTCAGCACTGCTGCGCTATATTGAATCTCGTTATGCAGGAAAGACTGCCAGTGGCATTCCACTTCTTTCATTATCGTGTGTTCATTCATCACCCTCCGGACCCCCCCCCCCCAGGAACCTTGTTTGGATTCATGAAGCCCTTATTTTGTTTTCTTTGAAAGGCCAATTCCCTCAAGCGATGACTGGATACATGTATGTTTTCCTTTCTAAATTTTCAGACTATAGCATGTGCAGCCCATGGATGTGACATCCTTGTAGATGACATAACTGTTATGTAAGTATCACATGATTCGCATACTTTAATCAAGAAACATTCAGGTACATAAGTACAGAATGAAAGATAATACGTTATGTACCAGTTTTTCCAATAGGCACCTTCATGTAAAGGATATAATTTGTTTGTTTTTTAGTTTTGCTCGTTTTTGCCTGAGGGCAATTTTATAAAATATGTACGTCTGATCCCTTTATATGTGGGACCTTCATAAAATTTTCTGTCTCTGATTTCTGGTTCTATTGACAGTCTGTGATGTTCTCAAAAGGACCATGACTTGGTCAGTTATGAAGTGAAGTAAAACTTGAGAATAATGGGGTCGGACGTACAAAAGGTTGCTCATTTATTAAAGGCAGGCCTCGAAATAATCAACGGCCATCGACGGCCATGGCCGTCGATGCCCCAATTACTGGCCGTCATGCCCTTCTTCTTTTTGCTAAAAGTTACGGCCACTAAAAATGTGCCCTTTTTTATATGGCCGTGGTGCCCTTTTTTCTCATAAATGTGCCCTTTTTCTGATATATAATGTACCCCTTTTGAAAGTCTGCACCTTTTTTTCTGAGCGAGGAAAACTTTTCTCCGATCTCAAAAAGTATTCAATACCTTAGCTTTACCAGCGACGTCCAGTGCTGTATGCAGTCTAGTCCAAAGCCGCGCCGTACGATGAGCTAGCTATACACAGCTGGCCGGCCGCTAGCGCGCTTTACATATGCTATGTAAGCTGCAGCATAAGAATGGACGAGCGCGAGCTCCGTATGTGTACTACACAAATGTCGCGCGCGCTGTACTGTCCTGGCCAGCGCGCGCGATGCGTAAGTACAGTACTTTGAATGGGAGTGTTTCATAAAGCTGTTCGTCAGTTATGAACAACTTACGAACGACCGGTGATACTTTCTTGGGTGCTAATCAGATTCACATTTAATTACATGTAGCTCAAGAAGGTATCACCAGTCGTGCGTAAAGTTAATTTGTTCTTAAGTAAGTAATGTGGTTTGGTAATGAATCTGATGTATAACATCGACTATGGAAAGCCCCCCCCACGCCGCGAAACTGTAACACCTACAAATAATTTATTACATGCCCCTTAAAAAGTGGCCTTGGTGCCCTCTGCTGCCTGGCCTCAGTGAAAAAGTGCCCCTCAAAAAAGTGGCCTTGCCCCCAAAAAATCCTATTTCGAGACCTGTAAAGGGATACTCCAGGCTGGAAATATTTATATCTAAAATAAAGTAAAATTCACAGAGCAAAATGCTGAAAATTTCATAAAAATAGGATTACAAATAACAAAGTTATTGAATTTTAAAGTTTATAGATATTTTCTGAAAACGGTTATATACACATCGCCATATGAATATTCATGAGTTTGGATGATGTCACATCCCCACTTTCCTTTTCCTTATGTTATTACATAAAAACATAAATGTTTCATTTTTTCGTACATGTGTAAATGATGTGTCTCCATTATGATGAATTAAGTTGCGGCAATAAATAACTAATTAGTTGTCAATCCAATTGTTTTAGTTATTGGTAGAAATTTTTTGTATAAACCTAATTTCATATTATAAAATACAAAAGAACAAGTGTGGATATGATATCATCAGCCCACCTAATGAATAATGCAAATCTTTAAAAATCAATAACTTTGTTGTTTGTTATTCGATTTTGATAAATTTTTCAGCATTTTGCTCTGTGAATTTTACACTATTTATTGAGATATAAATATCTCCAGCCTGGACCACCTCTTTAGAGCAGATCAGTGTGAAGCACTGGAATAGCTGATGCCAAGACAGTTGATAATCTTACTGATGTATAACTACATGTACACATCTTTATCTATGTACTATGGCTCTACCTCTATAGTCACCCAGGGTTTTTGATCAAAATGTATATTTATTTACATGTATAATATATTTATGTAAAGAGATCCATGGACTGTTTGTGTGTCTGTGTGTGAGAGTACTATGCGACATAACCTAGGGAACTCCAAAAAACTGGAACCTCAAAAAAACGAAAAGTTCTCTCCTACCCCAGTCTCAATCGGCCATTTTGTTACGATTCATAACAAAAATGGCCGATCGAGACGGGGTAGAAGAAGAGAACTTTTTGTTTTTTTGAGGTTCCAGTTTGTGCCCAGATGTCAGGAAACTGCCACTCGTTAGACCTTCATCCATATAATCGTGGTAAGTGCTTGATTTCTGTTTTAACTATTTATTCGGAGAATAATTTCGACCATACTTCACGCTCGTCAGGTGAGTATAGTCAATTACACGTAAGGTCCTGGGCTCCCGCTACGCGTTCCCTGGGTTATATGTGACAGTGACATGGAGCTGCATGGACGATTGAATGCTAAACATTTTCAATGTACTTGTTTTTATCCAGGCCTATACATGTACATTAATAGGCATTCATTGCTCATGTTACATCTGATGTACCATGTGGGAACATTTAAAACTACGAATAAATGAATGGGTGATTATTACTCTATAAAACATACATGTACATGTAAATATATAAGTTTTCCTTTAAAAAATAGCCAATATAAAAAAATTGACTTGACATAATATGCATTAAGAGATTCAAATTTTGTAGCTCTTTGAGATTTGCCTTTTTGCCAATGAGCGCCATTGATATGAGAAGAGACAGATTGTGACTCAGATTCAGTCTAAAGTACAGCTTTATGAATCAAACTGCAAACATTAAAGATTAAGTTTACTGAGCACTATTCTTGCATGTATACCATGTGGATATAATAATCTTATTACATATAACACAGTGGGATACTTGGGTCGGGAATGATGGTGATGTCCCCTAAAAAAAAAATGGCAAGGTATCCCGGGACTACCCCACCCCCCAAAAAAAAAATCAAAATTGAACAAAGAAGTAAAAAAAAAAGTGGAGGTGTGATTTTAGGGCTAACATTTGGGTGTAAATAATTGGAAGGGATAGAGTTTTTAACGATCCCTTTTTTTTGTATTTTCTCTGATTCTCCTTTGTGAATTTGAACTTAGAGGATAATAGATGACCTGTGGCTGATAGATTAGTATAAAAAGGCTGGACCTATGGACTCTATATTGTACATTGCAGTATTTGTTGTAATCAATTACACAAAGATCAATACATTTTTTTCAAGTCGATTATAGAAAGAGTAACCACATGTACATTGTAATTCTTTGTCATAATGATAGATAATGAATCTCTTTAAATCCACATTATGAATGAATTATTCAAATTTTCAAAACCACTCCTCTTGAAATGAATGAATACTAGTTTCTGAAAACTGAAACCTATGGTAATTTGAAAGCTCTTTCTCTTTCCTTTCATGTGCATGTATTGTGCTTTCCCATTTCCATTTTCAGTACTGTAATACTCTACGGGGGGGGGGGGGGGGGTTAATTTGTGAATTAGAAGTTGAATAATGTTAGAAATGTGAAAACAAATGTAACAAAAATAATACAATTTATGCCAAATCTGTATACTAATGCATGTACACTGTGTATTTGAATATTGAATACATTATTGTATACATTTATATATATTCTTGAATGTTTATTTTCCTTTGTTCTTCTTCTGTAGGAAATTAGTGAAAGAGGCCAAAGTGAAACTGAAGTATCAGCACCTAATTTCCAATAGTTTTGTGGAATGCAATCGTCTAATGAGGTGGTGCCCCGCCCCCGACTGCCCCAACGCATTTAAAGCTAACCACATAGAACCCCACCCTGTTACCTGTATTTGCTCACATACATGCTGGTAAGTTATACATGTAGATTTAGATGGATAGACTGATTTATGGAAGTATGGAGGGATAGATTGATGGATAGATAGATGGTTAGATGAATTGATGGATGGATGGATGGATGGAGGGACAGATTGATGGATTGATGGATGGATGGATCAAGTGATCGATGGATGAATGGATTGATCGATCGATCAATGATGGATGGATTATTGATGGATGGATGAATGAATGAATAAATGAATGATTAAATAACTACCTTGAGGGAAAAAATAATCAAATGATTTATTTCAACATTTAAGATAATTGTATTGGTCCATGAATGCTGGCATACTTATAACGTAATTCAATTTCCAATAGCTTTCAAATACATACATGTACATACACAAATGATGGATAATACAATCTCTCATACAATGTCATTCAATTAGTTTAGGTACAGTGTATTAAAGCTGTCATTGACTGTTCCATGTAATATTTACCCCACTTAGCTTATTAGGACTTTACTTAAGTTTTTGTTCATACATGAAAGAAAAATACTAATCATGGTGTGATTTTTTTTGACAAATGGTTGTACCACAGGTTAAAAATCACAAAAAGATGATGGAATATTATTGGTGTTGTAGAGTTTTAAGTATCAGTTTTAAAGGAAAAGTGGGGTTTCAATTGTTTTCTTTCCTGATATTTCTCTTTTAGCAAGCATTTCTTTCTTACCGTGTTATTTTGGTTCCATGACATTTGCTCTAACAACAATTGCTCCGCTCTAAATTCCACACACTTAAAGGGGAATGAAACCTCTGTAACAATTACGGTAGGCTTGTGTCGAAAAAAATAAACAATTCAAAGAAACAGATCAACGAAAGTTTGAGAAAAATCAGAAAAATTATGAGAAAGTTTGAATATTGCAATCACTAATGCTATGGAGATCCTCCCATTGGCAATGGGACAAGGATGTGTGATGTCACATGTGAACAACTTTTACTCTGATGGACTATGAAATACCCCCAAAATGTCTATTTTTGCTCTTTCTTAGGGGGATGCAAACTCTTTATCAATGATGAATTCTTTAAAAATATGTATTACATGTACATGCCCTCCTATAGAAAGAACACATGATCTAGAGATAGATGTAATAAGAGGCAATTTAAGTGAAATATAAAGTACAGTGTAGTGGGAAGACTTGTTCTTAAGTGACATCACACATCTTTGTCGCATTGCCAATGTGAGGATCTCCATAGCATTAGTGATCGCATTATTCATATGCTCATAATTTTCTCATCATTTGTCTGATTTTTCTCAAACTTTTGTTGATCTGTTTCGTTGATTTTTTTGTTTTCACACAAGCTATCTTGTTCTAAAGGTTTCATTCTCCTTTAATTGAATGACCAACTTAACCCTGGGTTTAAAACCTAAACCTAACATAAATCCTATTGCAAACCTAATCCTTACGCTATATCTTAGACAAAATTAAAGCCATAGCAATTGTCGCAGGAGCAAAATTGTGTATTTCATTTTAATGTATGCTTCTTTTAATTAATTGTAAAATTTGCATATACAGGTACGAAGAAAGATCATCATTTACTGTTTTTTTACTTTTATTTTTCTAGCTTTGTCTGTGGTGAAAATTGGCATGATCCTGTCAAGTGTTCAGTAAGTAATAAAGAATAAGCCCATGTTTTGTAGTATAAATCAAACAAAAATGTAGATTTCAATTATTTTTATTGCTACTCCCAATGATCATTACAACATTAAATTATTTTCTACCATATAAGTTTTTTTTTCAGTCTAGTGGTGCATCACTGAATAATTGCCATTTATTCCCCCACTCTGCAATGACGAAGAGTAAAGCTTATGCATTTGAAACATAAAGAATAACAATTCTTATAAGAAGTATCATAAAAAAAGATGACCAACGGTCCTTTGAAGGACTATCTGACATGGTGTTACCGCAGACCTTGCCATCCACTCTAGCACCATGCAAACCTTCAGAGCTCACAGTATGTTTCTGTATATTATGTCATTTAAACATAATCCCAGTAGCTACATCTATTCTTAAAGACACTCTTCTTTTTGATACGCGATATAGTACTAACCCTTCTTCTGTTATTGCCCAGTGTTCACATTCTTATTTTCATCTTTATTTATACACAGTGGCTCAAGAAGTGGATCAAAAAATGTGATGATGACAGCGAGACTTCCAACTGGATTGCGGCTAACACCAAAGAATGTCCCAAGTGTCATGTGACCATAGAGAAGGACGGTGGTTGCAATCACATGGTTTGTCGCAACCAGAACTGCAAGGTATGGTCATGATATTTTCCTGCGATAAATCACATTGGATGGCATTTTTATTATGAATCATACCATCGATGAAATCGAACCCTCTGAAATAGGGTATGGGTTCCTGGTGCAGACCCCTTGACATTTTTAGTGATGAATTTGTTGCACAATTCTTTTTTTTCTGCTAGGACTTCATGATCTCTTTTCATATTTCATGCATATTTTGAGAACATTTTTTTCAGAACAGTTGCATACAGATGCAACATAATTATATGGAAGTCAAGTTCTTCCAAGCTCTCCTATCCATCCATGCATGCTACCACTACCAACTCCTGGGGGAAATCAAAAGAAAAAGGGAATCGTATCTGTGCATCAAAGTCTCCTTTCTGCTTCCCAAACACCCTGACGGAAGGCATGCAGGAGAGTCCTCGGATCGGAAAAAGATGCATGCTCTCTACACGGTGTTGTGTTGCTAGCATGTTGATCATACCCATGACGTGATGCAGGAAATGCTGAATAGGGTCACTTTTAAATACTTAACTCTCAAGACGAGTGTCTATCCATAAAGTGCTTAGGGTGCTGGACACATGGTTGGACCTTCTCCCCATTTCTTGTTCACCCAAAGAGTAGAAATGGATATCTTTTTCGGCCTGTGTTTCAGGGACACCTGTCATACCTATTAAAGAGGTGATGCAGGAATTGCTGAATATGGTCACTTTTTTTTATGCCAACATCTCTAAATTGTCCCCAATCTAGAAAGGAGTTTGAGGGCAATGGCTACCCAGTTGGCCCCTCTCCCTTCATGTTCGCCCCATGAGTAGAAATAGTTTGGGCCTGCATTCCAGGGACGTCTCTTTTGTCACCAGGTTCATGCTCCACAATGCCTTGAACACCAGGGAATAGTTTTCCTGGTATCACATCGCAATTTGCGCCACTATTTTTTATGACTGCTGCTGCAAAAAAATTCTCTCTTTTGGTGTGTAGCAAGATTTTTGATAGGACTGTACAGGACATAGTTAAAAGATTTTTTTTCTCCTACAACCACAAAAGCTCGATCAAATTTGAGAATCATACAAAGTCATCTAGCATAATATGCTCCACTGACAGGAGAAAGTCGGATTACTTGATAAAATGGAAAGACAGCATTTGCATGGAATCGTCTGGTTTTGCTGCGGTTTATGAAACTTCCTTGGTCTGCGCAATGGACAGGTAGCTCTGTGATGGAAACACTCTTCTATTCATTATCTCTCTTTGAAGAGATTATTGCTCATAGCGAACATACATCAGTCCTTGGGTTGACAAAGCAGATGTTGAACTCTCCCACAAAGATGGTGTAGTATGTGTTTCCAGGTCTCGTCATTGTTTTACATGTTGGACATGTCCCATGTTTGTCTGATGACAAGAGAGCTCGGCAGATCTGGTTTTGGGGTTTTGACACATCCAAAAATGAGAGGCACAGCATCTGAAAGGCTTGATTTGAGCCTAAACGCGATCTTTCGTCTCTGAGAATCCATCATTTTCTCTTGATCCCCCTCTTCTTTGGAGCTTGGATTGTGATTATTTCCCCACAAGTTTTCCCGTCAAGGTCAACAGTTGTTTCTTTCCATGAGCAAAGAGATACAATGTAGACTGCTGAAGGAGGCTGAACAAAATGCACACTCACTGCATTCAATAGTAGCCTATTGTAGACAAAATAAGAAATAGCATCAGTCACATGTGAGAAATCAAATAGTCTTTGTACATGTTTAAAGGTCAAGTCCACCTCAGAAAAATGTTGAATCAATAGAGAAAAATCAGACAAGCACAATGCTGAAAGTTTCATGAAAATCGGATGTAAAATAAGAAAGTTATGACATTTCAAACTTTTGCTTATTTTTAACAAAATAGTTATATGAACGAGCCAGTTACATCCAAATGAGAGAGTCAATGATGTCACTCACTATTTCTTTTGTTTTATATTGTTTGAATTCTACAATATTTCAATTTTTTATGAAATTGACGATTAGGACCTCCTTGCCTGAACCACAAAATGTTAAGATAATGGAAATCCACTTGTTCAGGGAGGAATGAAACTTCATTTCACATGACAATGACGAGAAAATAAAAATATTTCATATAATAAAATACGAAAGAAATATTGAGTGAGTGATGTCATCAGTTTCCTCATTTGCATACCGACCAAGATGTGCATATAACTGTTTTGTCAATTGAAGTGAAACTTTAAAATGTCATAACTTTCTTATTTTACATCCGATTTTGATGACATTTTCAGTGCTATGCTTGTTGAATTTTTCTCCTTTTATTCAAATCAAGTTTCTATTGGGGTGGACTTGTCCTGTAATAAAACACTAAAGAGTAACATCAGACTGAGTGTTCAGTTGTAGTGTTGTGTTCATAATGATTGAAAAATGTCCATCGATTGAAAAATGTCTATTACTTGGATGTAAAGATAGTGTTGTCAATTATTAGACATTGCAATACATTCTTGAAATATACATGTAATTGCTCGAATTTAGGAAGCCTACCTTCAGGGCTTGAATTAATCAAAGACCATGGAGTCTGGGATCCGTTTTATAAAACGTATTATAATAACTATAATAATAATAACTTTGCCCTGGGAATTTTTTTGTGCCCCGCCTCCTTTTTTTTTTTACTTTTCCCTCTTTCACTTTCACAGAGAAATATGCTCTCATTCATCAAGATGTCGGGTCGTGGAAAATGAGGAAAGGGTCTTGGAAAGGTTGGTGCCAAGCACCATTGCAAGGTTCTACGAGACCATATCCAGGGTATCACAAAGCTATAAGTGGCCTTTGCCAGAAAAGAATATTGCAATTTAATAAAAGTCTCTACACCTTTATATGTGTGAACATCATACTCTGAACAAGTCATGGTATAATTATTGAGAATCATTTTTCTTTTCAGGCTGACTTCTGTTGGGTGTGTCTAGGACCGTGGGAGCCCCATGGATCATCATGGTAAGATATTAATAATTTTTTTTTTTTAAATAAAGTGTTTATAGCCCAGCGCACACTAGGCGACGCGATTGCACCCAAATTGCAGAGTGTGCGCCAACCTGCAGCACACTGCAACTATGGTCCGATTTGTTGCAGAAGAACCACAGACTTAATCTTGGACATTTGACACGTCAGATCTTCCTGTGATTTTGATGATTTTAGCCAATCAGATTTGTCCTAGATGATGACGTCACGACCAATTTGCTGCGCTGCTACAGTGTAGAGAACATACACATCTTAGAAGAGGGGCCATAGAGAAGCAGCGCATTGCAGAGCCATTGCAATGCGTGCGCTGGCCTGCAATGCGATTGCACCGAGATTCAATTGGCCAATTGTTGCAGTCAGATCTTAGTGCATTCGTGTCATGTTGTGTGCACTGGGCATACTTTATAGGTTTTACTAATTTATTATTACCCCCGTCATCAGATGTAATCAGTAATTCCTTCACACGATGTACGCACATCCTTTGCTCCCTGGGGAGTAGTGATCAAGCCAGTCATTGAGGCACACACAATACTGGACAAGCTGCAATGATTTTCACTTTCTACCGGGTACCCATTGTGGTCCCATATGTAGACTCTTGTGTAGTAGATTGAGTGTGGCATCAAGTGAAAACAATCTTTCAGAGTCGAGAAAGAAGTGTATGCTTATCTTTTTCTTGACAGTTTTCAAACAAATCAAACAATTTCAAGGAAATTTGGGAAATAGGTGCACATTTGATGAATATAAAGATGTAAAATGTGAAAGTTCAGCAACGTTTTGGGGGAAGGTTTTTGTTTTTATACCCCAGCCAGTTAACAGTAACCAGCCATTTATTTAGAGCACTTTAATGGAGTCCAAATTTGCATAATGGCCACAGGCTTGTAGAGGCGAAAACAAAAGCTGCTAGACCGGCCGAGACTTGCCCAGTGACTAGAGTTGAAGTAAGGAATAAAGGAGGTTGGAATGAAGTTAAATGAATAAAATCATTGAATAAAGAGACCCCCCTCCCTCCGCCTTCTTTGGCTGCCCCATTTGCGATATTCTTAGAGCTCAAGTAGAAATGCAATTTCACCATAATACCTTTGCATCTTCTTGCTATTATCTAGGTACAACTGCAATAGGTATGATGAAGATGATGCAAGAAAAGCAAGGAACAACCAAGCGGTAAGTTATTCTTATTCAGATACTTGGGCCCTTATTCTGAAGTCGGGTTTGATTTAAACTCTGGTTTTACAGTTGTGGTTTAACTATGGATAGCCAATAGTGGCATAAATGTCTAACAGTAGGATTTCAATGTGTCTTTCAGCCATTTTTCTCTCAAATCATTCTTCACTGTTTCGGAAGGATAAATAAGAAAGCTTTCTTCACCATTCTCGAGTTAGAAAAGAACATAGTAAATATGAGAAAAATAAGGAATTTGTGACATCTTTGGCTTTCCATAAGTTTAGCACAGAGGTAGGCCATGGTTTAAGTTAAACCTGACTTCAGAATAAGGGCCTTGGTGTCAGCAGGTTCCTGACTAATTCAATCTCAATTAAGGAGTCACTTTTGTCAAAATTTGCATCTTGAGGCTGTATGCAGTATACACTGCAGAACATTGATAGGTGATGATTATGATGATGGTGATGATGGTGGTGGTGGTGGTGATGGTGTTGGTGGTGATGGTGGTGGTGATGGTGGTGGTGGTGGTGATGGTGGTGGTGGTGGTGGTGATGATGATGGTGGTGATGATGATGATGACGGTGGTGGTGGTGATGATGATGGTGGTGATGATGATGGTGGTGATGATGATGACGGTGATGGTGGTGATGATGATGGTGGTGATGATGATGATGATTCAGCCTGGGAGCAAATCTGGAACCATGAAAGCACTCAATCAGTTTACCAACAACTGGCAACCGAATACCACTTTTTACACTCCTCTAATGTTTGCCAGATGTTGATTACTGATTTGAGATATTTGATTATTTGAAAACGAAGTACAAGATAAATTAAATTTTATCATGAAATCTAATGAATTCCAAACATTGTAACTCTTTCAAGACATGATGGTGACAACGCATCGTCAGTCAGCTGTGTTGATGGGCATGTGAGTTTGTCCTGAACTGGGACACTCGACTAAAGTCAACTGGCTCATTATTTGTGACCACAGCCACTCCTATTACTCATGACAAATGGCACAAGACAAATATGGCCATAAATGGTTCGATATCGAAACAACACAATCGCAGGAATCTAGATTGTTCAAACAATTGTTTTCCCTGGCTAGCAGTGATGATGATTATAATTATGAAAGTAAAAGGGAATGAAAGTATAATGTATATTTATCTCATTGTCCTGCCAAGTTTTACAAAATACATGCTCCAATTTATTAATGTGATTCTACGTGATAGAGTTTCATTAAAACAAGAGATAATGATTTGTTTTATGATATTTTGAAAAGGAATGTATTCAAAGACACTCAATTTTACTCATTTAACTAATGTATGGGGGAATTGTTTCGCAAACCATCACACTCTGATTTTTGCAATGCATTTGATACATCTTGAGGGCAAGAGAATTGTAAATGAATAAATTGTTAAGTTCGGGAATAAGCACTGTTCTATGAGTGGTGCACTGAAATTAGGATTTGAGCATTCCAAGAAACCAACAATGCTGATTTATCTGGGCAATTAATTTCAGTTTTGATATTTTGTTGTTATTTAATACTACATAATATGTTAATGTTTCCACATTTCTATATGTTTTAATGAGAATATTTATGTTTCTTTTGCCGGTAATTTGTCTATTGGTGCCTTAATGTGTATATGAATTATATACGAATAGAACGTGAGTTTCTTTAGTTTTGTGAGTCTCATTTCTTAGTTCTTAGTCACACCAATCATCATCACTTTTAACACATTTTCGTGATGCTTGTCAGGAAAGTATAATACAGTGCTCATCGCATGGTATTTTAATAAGATAATAACTTAACCTAGGATTGTTATTATTTATTTGACCAAATCATAATACAAACATAAATGACTTTTACACATGGTAAAAACAAACGATAGGCCTACAGAATGGAGCATTGCTACATGCTAGTCAGGGGTGATGATAGAGCATAAAGAATAGCTGTTGCCCGGAAGCATACCACCCCCCCACCAAATATCAAACTTACGAAACGTACAATGATTATGTCAAGACTGAAAAAGGTTTTTGTTGCTGAGGAATACTAGGTTTTATTTTCTTTAAAAAATATTAAGGATTAAATAGAATGTACAAAATTCTTTTCTAACTTTTTAAAATTATTTTTTTATACAATTTTCAATCCACAATAAAGATAAATCTCTACCTGCTGAATACATAAACTGGCATCATGCTCTTGATATATACACATATTTTTTCTCAGGGTTGGCTGAATTATTGCTAAGAATACCAACCAGTATCTATTATCATAATAATTGGCTTTTATATTGCGCTTTATCAATCCACAACTGCTCTAAGCCCTTCGCAAATATTACCTGGGGGGTGTTTCACAAAGACTTAAGTATGACTTAGAGTCGCACTTAAATGCCGGGTTGCGTACGGTATGAAAGGCTTGACCGCATTGGTCAGATCGTCTCAAGAGGACACGCACTAATGCGTATCTATCAATAAGATCACGCGTTGCATATCTTGTACACGTCGGCATTTAAGTGCGACTTAAGTCATACTTAAATCTTTGTGAAACACCCCCCTGGTCACTGGATTCACAGCTCTTAGCAACCTGTTAGGCGCACACTTGCTAAACCAACCAAAATGAAAGTTGTTTCCTTACGATACCCAATTAGCACCTGGGTGAGAGTGGCAAAGTGTGGATTGACGCCTTGCCAAAGGACTCTAGGGCCTAGGGGCCCGTTGCAGAAAAAGTTGCGTTTAAACGCAAGTCAAAAAATCAAACGCAAGTCCCAAATGCGCGCTGTTGATTGGTTGAAAATCATATTGCGCATGATTTTTAGAGTTGCGATTGATTGCAACTTTTTCTGCAACGGGTACTAGGTCATGTTGGGACTCGAAACACGGCCTTCTGATTGCAAGGCGAGAGTCAGAACCGCTGTCCCACTGCGCTTCCATCATCAGTGCTGAAATGAATTGCTCACTTTTATTTAATTTCTTATAATATTAAGACACTGGTAAAATAAAATTACAAAATAAAGTACATTCAAAATTAAATCACAAAGTGGTTGTGTTAATTGTGTCTTTAGCATGGTTTGACAACTATGTTTCTTTCATTTTAGGCCCACATTTGTTTTCTTTCTTTGCCATCTTTGATTTCTATTTCATAAGTGTTTCTTTGTTTTTGTTTGGTTTTTATTTTTTTATTTTTTTGCTTGCTGTTCTCAGCTTTCCATGACATCTAATGATAATTGGTTATTGACAATGTGTTGTAAATGACGATGTGAAAGTATTGCCAATGCACTTAATATTCAATATATATATATAAATATATATATGCCAGCATTTTTTTTTATACCTGCAAGGTTGCCCAGCCCATCAGCATAATGTACATGTACAATCTTGAATGCCCATTTCCTAAATTCTGTGCACCTAATATAATTATGAATAATGACTTATTTGAAAATAATGCATAGATTTGCATTCGACTTATCACAAAATTTAATGACTGGCCAGTGCCCAGTTTGCATGTTTAGGTGACTTGTTTGGACATAACATTCATAAAAAAAAGTACAATTAACTGTTACCGTACACTTGACATTAAAAAAATTGCAATTTTTAAAATGTTATTTAAAATGAATGATATTGTAACTGAGTCGTGATACAAAGTTGGAAGAAGAATGGCTTGCTTTATATTGACAGCCCTTTGCAGGAGTTTCATGCTGCTGCTGAAATTGATAGTTTACATGTGCTTTTGTTAGTCTGATGGTGATGTTCTTGCATTTGAAAGCCGTGTTCTGTGAGGTTGGAGAATGGAACTAAAGAAATACTGTTGGTAATTGTTCTCCGCAGCGATCGAGGCAAGCTTTAGAGAGGTACCTGTTCTACTGCAATCGCTACATGAACCACATGCAGAGTTTACGATTTGAGAACAAGGTAGGTTCATTCATTTCATCGTGGTGTCACCACTGCTTCTACGGTGGTACTAAAAAGTTAGTGAACCCTACCAGATAGTGCACTTCTTCGTGCCGATTCCTGAACGTAGACAACAATGCTTCAGTGTTCAGCGAGCCTTGAAAACAAACGTTATTGAATGTAGTATTTTATCACCTCAGTTCACGACTGAATATCAAAAACATGGAAGAACCCATTTAAGGTATGTTCACATTTTCTGGTGGGTTTCACTAACTTTTTAGCACCACTCTATATTGTTTATCACTCTAAGATGCCCTTTAATTAGAATTGGTTTAAAATGAACATTTTGCAGGAATTGTTTATCAGTCATAAAGGCCACCGCACACCTTACTACCCGACTGGTCGCCGACTGGCTTGCGACTGAGTGAGGGGAGATGTGACGTCACAGCGCTTGTCAGCTTCACAGTCGCAGACCTGTCAGAGACAAGTCGCAAGGAAAATCGGGAGGATTTGACATGTCGAATCCTTGTGACTGGATCGCAAGCTCAATCCAACCTTCAGCCAATCAGACAGCGGAGTTGCATAACGCGTATTATGATAAACAACGCGCATATGCAATAGTAAGCGCAATATCTCAGATGCTATGCCAAAAAGCGCATGCGTGAGTCGCAGATCGGATCGCAAGGTGTGTGGTGTCAAGGCTTATGACTGCCTTGCGATTCATCTCTCCTCACTCAGTCGCAAGCTAGTCGGAGACCAGTCGGGTCGTAAGGTGTGCAGTGGCCTTTAACCCTACCTAGGCTGGGGTATTTTGGGAGTTCATATGGCCGGGGGGCCTCCCAGGCCCCCCCTTGAAGTCTTGGCCATTGACCACGCGATCGCACCAAAATTGGCACGCAGGTTGCCTTTGACATCATCTACAAAATTGAATAGTAATTTTCATGCAAATTATTGCTAGTAAGTGATTGTGCAAATTTATGTGTAACTAGTATGCAAAATCATACTTTTCCCTCTAACTCCCCAAATAAAGCTCCAAATGTTCAATTTTTTTGTATAAAATACCAAAAGACAACACATACAATGAAACTTCAGAAATCGATATTTGCACGAAACCATGCATATTCTCATTTTCAGTACTAAATACTGAAAATCAGCGCTAGTTTTGTTCTTAGTAAGTGTACATGAAAAAATTGCGATATCAGATCAATTTCTTATGTATTGTTTTTTTCAATTTTTTTTAAATTTCTCTGTTTTTTGACCTTTTGTTTTTCATTATTCTTTCAATGAAATTTGTTTGGGACTCTTCTTAGATCATTAAGAGCATAAAATAAATACATTAAAACCAGCAAAACTAAAAATAATCATACATTTACGATTTTTGGTTTAAAACAGAATTTGCATTGACTTTGTACACAAAGTCACATTTTTGAGCAATTTTTGATCTGACATGCACTTCAGAACCGCATACCCCAGTGATGCAAAACTGGTCTCAAAAGTTGTGCAAGACTTGAAAGTAAAAAGTCAGCAAGCGGCACGGTCAAATAATTTCACGTGGCGAAAATATTGTGTGAATCATTGAGGTTAGCCTCCGAGCCCCCCCAGCCTAGATAGGGTTGATTATACATTGCATTTAAATTCTCTCTCTTCCAGCTCTACGCCCAGATCAAACGTAAGATGGAGGAGATGCAGCAGCATAATATGTCATGGATAGAGGTTCAGTTCTTGAAGAAAGCTGTAGACGTTCTGTGCCAATGTCGCAGTACTCTCATGTACACCTATGTCTTTGCATTCTACCTCAAAAAGAACAACCAGTCTCTTATATTTGAGGTAAATGGTGACTTGCTACCAGATATTGATGTTTGCAATGCCCTCTTGTTCAGTTTACCCCAGAAACGGTTATCACAGCTTCAAAAGCTCTAAAATGCTGCAGTTCGTATTGTTACATTGTCAAACAAATTCTCACATATTACCCCAATTCTGAATTCGCTGCACTGGCTCCCTAGCAAGGGTCAGATGACTTTTAAGACTTTGTTGCTTGCCTTTCATTGCGTTCATGGATCAGCTCCCCAATACAATCTTCCTTTTATCAATTATTACATATCCACCAGTTCTCTACGTTCTTCAACATCTCGTTTACTTGTGGTTCCAAAAGTTTCACAAACTTGGTGGGGGGGATGATCCTTTGCTCATGCGTGTCCCATACTATGAAACAGACTTCCTGAAGACATGAAAAATTGTATCTCTGTTGAGTCTTTCAAAAATATTCTTAAAACCTTTCTTTTTACTTAATTTCTTTATGCGCCTTGAGCATTCTACAGAGTGGATTTGGTGCTTTATAATAATAATGATAATTATTATTATATTGATGGAGGTTGTTTTGAGCTCAAATACTTCTTCTTGAATTCAATTTTTTTTCACCGTTTGGGGCGTTCGGGGCATTTTTCCATCCTACATAAATGTAACAAAGCCAATGCCTATTGTGTTGAATTTACTTGGTCAATGTACTGTCTTATGTTTTCTAAAAGCTTCAAGAATGTTGTTAAAAAATTGCATACTCTTTTTTTTTTCTTTGATATATATAATTTTTAAAAAATGAATGCTTCTTTAAAAATCATACTACCCATCTTTGTACCGTTCTCTTACCACTTGTAATGAAGTTATGACCAATTAAATTTCAATGATCAAAGGACTTAACTTGCCAAGGGGATGATTTGAATATTATTCTTTCTGTATTGTTTTTCAGGAGAATCAGAAGGACTTAGAGAATGCCACGGAGACGTTATCAGAGTACCTCGAACGTGATATCACCTCCGATGCTCTAGCAGAAATCAAGCAAAAAGTGCAAGATAAATCAAGGTACTTGAGTCAAACTATAGGGTCGTGTGGTCTAGTGGTTAGAGCATCGGACTCATTTAACCGTAAGGTTGTGAGTTTGAATCCCTGCGCTGCCATTGTCTCCACTTTGATGAAAAAGACCCGAGAGTAATTTCTGTCGTCTATATGGTCAGCCACTATGACTGATTAACTTTGGACGTAAAATGTTTCATAGGTGATTGGTTGTGTACCAGCTTGGCATTATACCAGCAAAAAGCTGTTGTGCGCTTTCCCAGAAACTTAGCTTTAATTGGCAAGTAACTTCAAAGAAAAGCTGTCTTACTTGTTGGTTTATGTTTTCTTTGATGTTGCATATATTCTCATGAACCCTTGACATCAGATCAGGAGTATTGGTCATATTTGTAGGTACTTCAATAATGTAATATATTCTCTTCTTTAAATCGTCACATGAGCACTTGTCGTATTTTATCAACTTTATCACCACTGTCATTATTATCATCATCATTATAATTGTCAACATCATCATTATCTCCATCATAGTCATCATCATCTTCGGTATTATCATTATCATCATCTTCATTATCATCATCACCACCTCTACAACCACTACCACCACCGCTATCAATACCATTATCACCACCTCAACCACCACCTCTACCACCACCACTACCACCATCACCACTTCTACCACTACCACCACCACCATGTCTACCACCACCTCTACCACCACCACTACTACCACCACCATTACCACCACAATCACCACCTCCATCATCATCACTACCACCATGATCACCGCCATCACTATTCTTCTATAAACTGGGGAAAATTTACGTAAGGGGCTATAGCCTCTCTGCCATAGAAGCAATCTCTTAATTATTGATCCGGGCTTTAGTAGAAATTATTGAAACTAGCCTGTGTAAAAATATTGTTCATTTTGACAGAGTGGGATTTGTGCAGAGCTCTTGTAAAGTGTGATCAGTTTCTTCTGGAACCCAGTCTATTTCCCTTATATATATATATATATATATATATATATAAAATAAACAAAGTTACACAGATAACGTGTGGTTCATCAGTACTTTATTGATTTGCTACTCGGAGTTTCACGCAGATGCGATCTTCAGGCAACAATAAAGGCTAGTGGCAATACCATTTGAACATTAACAATTCACTGAAAAAGCGCGCAGAGCGCGCAACCCCATTTCACGCATATGGAGCGCAAGGTACCATGGTAATTTAGCGCGCTGGGATGGTTCCACTGAGAAGAAAGAGAGAGAGAAAGAAAGAGCATTAGAGAGAGAAAGAAAGAAAAAGAAAAAGAGAGAGGGGGAGAAAGAGAAGAGAGAGAGCGGGGGGGGGGGGGGGCATGAAGCGACAATGCACCAGTGAAACTGGGTTAGGCAAGAAGATGCAAAGCGATTACGAAAATTCTTTCTTGAAGTTGCACAAGTAAAACTTATTCTGATGACGGCATTTAGAAATGAGTTCCGGTCTCTTATTTAGGAGTGATTGCTTTGTCGCTTCATGCCCCCCCGCCCCCCCCCCCCCCCCGCGCTCTCTCTCTTCCTCTCTTCTCTCCCCCCTCTCTCTTTTTCTTTTTCTTTCTTTCTCTCTCTAATGCTCTTTCTTTCTCTCTCTCTTTCTTCTCAGTGGAACCATCCCAGCGCGCTAAATTACCATGGTACCTTGCGCTCCATATGCGTGAAATGGGGTTGCGCGCTCTGCGCGCTTTTTCAGTGAATTGTTAATGTTCAAATGGTATTGCCACTAGCCTTTATTGTTGCCTGAAGATCGCATCTGCGTGAAACTCCGAGTAGCAAATCAATAAAGTACTGATGAACCACACGTTATCTGTGTAACTTTGTTTATTTTATTTCATGCTCTGCCTCATCACAGACATCGAGCACTCTTCTTTACAAGGATAGCATTCACCAAGTGTATATATATATATATATATATATATATATATTAAAAAGACTTTCTCATAATTATGTAAGAGATGAATAATTTGGGTCATTGTTTCTCACTATTCCATTCCAGGTACTGCGAGAGCAGGAGAAAGGTGTTACTAGAACACGTCCATGAAGGCTACGAGAAAGATCTCTGGGAGTATTACGATAATTGAATAGCAGACTAGCGGACTAGGAAGTGACTATTTTAGCCTGTTTAGAGAGGAGTATCGAGAGCAATTGACTTCCATCTATACTTTCCAAAATAAACATGTTTGTCATGTGCATATCATTAATATAAAGACAAACTTGTAATGTTTTTCTTCATGTATCCGTAACGTTCAGTTTGTTTGTGTTCCCCACTCCATCCGAGTTACCCTTTTCCGTTTCTGATTTCATATACTCATAAACCTAAGAATTTGTTAGGTACCTGTATGCACATGAAAATAAACAACTTTTTTTGCAATGTAAAAAAAAAAAGCAAGAAAAAATGAAGAAAAAAAAAATAAAAGAGCAATAGCTGTGAGAAGAATCTGTCATTTCATCTAGCTGTTGGTGATCGTTGACCTCTTTGCCATGTTTTCCCAGTCGTATAGGGTAATTAGAAGTTCAGCATTGGCTGTTGGTGTTGGGCCAGTTTGTTCACCAGCCACAGTACAGTGCTGCCAACTAGCGCTGATTTTCAGTATTTAGTACTGAAAATGAGAATATGCATGGTTTCGTGCAAATATTGATTTCTAAAGTTTCAGTGTATGTGTTGTCTTTTGGTATTTCTTTTAAACTACTGTGGAGCGTTTCATCAATATTTTCATCCGACAAGTTGTCAGATCTGACAACTTTCCTCGATTCTGATTGGCTGAGAGGCACTGTTCCTATGGTAACTGTCGGATAAACTGGTACTTGTTGGATAAAAGGTCCGACAAGTCCTTTCATGAAACGCCCCCAGATTTCCTCACCAAAATGACTGATTTTCAGCTTTTGAAATACTGAAATGTTCTTATTTATGTTGGTAGCTCTGACAGCACACTCTTGAAACGAGGCTGGTGTTGAGGGATTTTGCATTATTCGGGGTTTAAAACATTTCTATGATGTTATTAGCGTCATTTCTTTATCACCCACACACAGTTTTGGAGCTAGGTCAGGCAAACCAGTTTCTGTTGCTAACAACAAACTTCAAATCACCCACTTATGGTTATCAGGTTGATTGTGACAGTTTGGGAGAAAACCGTTGATCTTTCTGCTGCAGTGTTAATGTTTAAACTGTGTGGCAAAAGAAAAGAATGGTTGTTGACTAGTAGGGGCTTATGTTGTACAAATGTGTATGGCCGCCAGGGGAGGTGGTTGGAACTATGGTTCCCAAAGTGATGCCGGAATCCTTCTATTTCCCGAGGGGTGCAGCCGCGAAGCAATAGTGGTTGCATTAGTGTAACTGAGGGGACCATAGTTTCACCAAACCTCCAGTCAAGGTCATATTGGTTGATTTGAAGAAAGGCATAGTTTTACATTTAGGGGTTCCATAAAGCATGATAATTGGTATAGCAATTTATAAAAGGGACCACCCGCTGGTTTACTCTATGCAAAGAACCAAGAAATTTGCAATTCACTCCCAAAATGTGTTTTTAAAAAGCCCTTGTAAGTTGCAAAAAATATGCATGAAAATGATATTTTGGTCAATACGAAATGTTCTTTGGGATGAATGAAAATAGGGGAATAGCTATCCTACAGATATTACTAAGATATCCAAGGTTCCCACAGTTATGGAAAATCCTGGAAAAATCTGTGGTCATGGAAAGTCAGGGAATTTGGCAAGTTTGTGAAAAGTCATGGAATTGCATTTACCTCTTGGCTATGGCAGCTATCCAGTTCTTCGTGTCTCTCATACTGTGCCATTGTAACTGGTGTTCATGATTTCCATTTTTCCCAGTTTTGTGACATTCTACATAACTCCCGGGAAGTCATGGAAAGCAGCAATTTAGTCGTGGAATTCTGTTTTCAATTTTCTATGGGCACCCTGATATCCCCCCTTACCCCCCCCCCCCCCCGATAAAGCCCTATAAAATTTGATTTCAGATCCAAATTACACCCTGATGACATCATCATTCAATCATTATTTTTGTTTTGTACCTGACGATACATGAGGTAGGTGCTTTTCTGCAGTAGGCTTCACTGTTTTGTTGGAATGATTAACATTGTAAAGTTACTTGAAGCAATCCAAATTTTTATGTTGTAGGTAAGAGAACACGCAAAAATGCAAATTATTGAATAATCTAGAATAGATGAAGTCATGTTGATATTTCATATTATATTGCTTGTTATTTTTTTTTATTGGTGATATTTTGGCAGGTTGAACTAAATATACTAAACTACACTTCCTCTCACAGAGATCTCAATATTTATCTTTCCCCTTGTACATTAATTATATAGCTAAAGACTCAGCAAATGAAACGCTTTCAAGTTTCAAATCACCTCTATGTTGTCAAAGCGCTGCCTTCTTTTCCAGTTGAGAATCGGAGGATTAAAGCATTTGTTCAAAAGCGCTGTCAGGGGATACCATCTTTTAGAAAAACAAGTTTTATATGACTTTGATATGTATACTCGTCTGGCTTTATATAGAGGTATATAGATGACAGAATTTACCTGTAATTTTAACTTGGATATGTTCTAATTCCATTTGCTGCCGTTTAACATTGCACGAGAGAAAATTGTTACGAGAGGCAAATAATATTGTTATATTGCTATATGTGGCAGTATCTGAAAGTCGGATGGGCGTCGGTTTCCATTGGGGAGTGATTATTATTTGCTGATCCCAGAATTTTTGTGAAAAGCATTGGAAATGCCTGTAACAGAGGACATCCTGGGGGAAGGCAAACCCAGTGAACAGCGACAAATTTTTCGGCAAAGCCTGTGTCGCCTCGGGGCAACTGTCAGGCCGGTGAAAAGTGAGATGATGATTTTATGGCATTGTATACATGACGTCAGCTGGTCATGATTGCCATTCTATTCTGGGTGATTTATGTTAGAATGGTGTCAGATTCCCAATGAAAACACTAGATAATTTGCCTTTAAAGGTAAAAGAAAGTAGTTGCAGCAAATAATTATTTCATGAGAAAGTCTTTAAAAAATCAAGGCTCTGTTCGAACTTATGTTGAGATTGTTATCAACTGATATTTATCTTTAAACAATGAAGTGTTATCAAAGAACAGATCAGAAATGAAGAGAAAATGCAATCTGACTGCATTTGAAGATAATGTGATATCCCAATGCACCTGTGCACAGTCGGATCAACATCCAGCATCTGTTGCAAAAAAAGATGAATGAAACAGTTTTAGAACTGGACTAGACTACTCTTAGTATGTACATGTGTATGTCATTGTATGAACATGATGATGTTAAGCTGTTATGATGAAGTGTAGTTTATCAAAAGGCTGTGTACACACTGATTGTTGTTAACGATGGAACTTCACAAAGTGCTAATGTTCCAATTGTAGCAAATATACGACCCAAGAAGGGAGTGCTTCTGTGTGAAATTTCAAGCCAAGGACTCAAAGGGTCTTGTTTATCTGACCGCCATTTACTGTCTGATCGGCTGGGCCAGCTTCTCTCATCAAACTTGCTTTGATTTTAAGAGATAGTCATGGGTTGTCTTTCATTTTAGTTTCATCTTGTACAAGGAAAAGGTCGATGATTTACAATCAACCACAGCCTAAAGAATAAAGAGATATTTAACATCAAATAGAACCCTCTGCCCTATTAATGGTAGGTGATGTATATAACCAAGCATAATGATGATTGACCCGTAGATTTTCTTGGAAATGGAGTCCCAAAACATTACAGTCTTGTCCTATATCTGTATATGGATGGGCGCGGGTCTGAACACAGCCGGATGAATGACGTCTAGCTGTTTGACGTTCAGTTTGCTCCAAAAGAGTGGCTACCCTCGTGGAATGTTTACGAGACTCTATAGCTGTTACTGCCTATTCATCCCAGCGTTCGGATGTGACTGAATCAAGAGATTGCGATTGCATTGTTCTCTCATATTTACCATGGGATTTGTATTCTTTCAAACTTGCAATATGTAAAAGAAAAGAAAAAAAAACGAAAGCAGCTCTTGTAGTATAGTAGCATTAGATTTAGTCGCTTACTTCCGTTGTAGGAAAGTCTTCAACTTCAATCTTCACCTTCTCGAGCGACTTCTGTCTCTTTTGATTTTCATTCCATCTTGTTCTCATTTAAATTTGGTTCATCACGATCTACTTTTTTATTTATTCCTTGTCTTATTTTGCTCCACTTTTACAAAAGAAAGCAAGAAACAAAAATTTTATTTCCTTTAAAGGAACAGCATGTGTCTATCATTTGCATAAATTTCCTTGCATTGGCACAGTGGTTTACTAGTCATATCTCGTATCAGAATTAGTTTGTTTTAGTTTTTTTTTTTCATTCAGGGGGGATTACACCCTGACAAAAACTTTGTTGTAAAAATAGCAGAAAAAAAATAATTTGAAAATATTGATGAAGGTTTGAAGGAAATCCATTAAAGATAAAAAAAGTTAGAATTTCAAGTTTTTGATTTGTGATGTCATTAACGAGCATCTGCCCCATATGTTATGTAATATAAAATTCATGAATTTCATTTTTTAAAGAGAAATGCCAGTAGTTGCATTAAACGCTGATTTCATGAGAAAGTCTGTAAAACAAGGCTTAATTGTCAGTATATCATCTAGGATCTAGATCTGGTACAGTTACATAAACTGAACTTTGTGAAATCTTGAAATCTACGCTGAAAAACGTTCACACTGAAGATCACCAACACAGATAGGCACACGTGGGACAGTGTATTATTATTGCTGGAATAAAGACCCGACGGAAGTGACCGAATCCGCGCTTATTTTGCTTATTTCTCAGCAATTACACAATTTCTCCCAGAATCCTTTGGCACATGTTTTTTATTCATACAAACAGACACTTGGGTGGTCATTATATTAGATTCTGTAAAAAGTCATTTTGAGATCGTTACCAAAACTGGAATTTATCTTTAATGGTTTTTGTGACTTTTCTTTATTTTCTTTTTAGGAGTGGTGTTAAATCATTTGTGTATTGATT
Organism: Lytechinus variegatus; assembly: GCF_018143015.1. NCBI lineage: Eukaryota > Metazoa > Echinodermata > Echinoidea > Temnopleuroida > Toxopneustidae > Lytechinus > Lytechinus variegatus. The sequence continues at coordinate 8,537,997 of NC_054744.1, forward strand.
TTCTTACGGTACAATGAAACCCATTTTCAATTTTCAGTGAAAATTACATTTCATTCATTTTTTTACCATACGATATGTAGGAAAGCCTCTTGCATATGATGTCACAAATCAAATAATTAAAATTCGAATAACTTTTTTTTTATTCTTTAATGGATTTTTTCCTCAATCCGTTGCCAATATATATATATATATATATCTTTTTGTCGGCGTGAACTTCCCCTTTAAGTTATTTTTGGAAGAATGAATTTGAATTTCAAATATGAAAACAGATAAAAATCAGTTTTCTTTTGTTTGAAATAGAGCAGTATTCCTCTGACCCCTATTCCATGTTCTATTCCTTGAATATCTTTATCACAATTTGATTCACTTGTTTTTCTTCTATGATCTATGATCTATTTATTATTAATCTCATGGCAACAAATATAATCTTAAATTTTGCATGCAAATGTAATTCATACAGGTTTTAATATGAAAATTGTAGATTTCATGCCTATATGACTTTCACATATGATTGAAATTTTTGATTGAATCTAGTTATAAATTCAGCATCAAAATTTAGATTAGGGCAATTATAGCGAGATCTGGAAGTGAATTGATGATTTTTTTTTATAGTCAAGAGTCAATAACGTTGAAAAATAAATGCATAATAGTTTTTAGACATTATCTGTCTGCAGAAAATCATATGTGTGTGTGCTCGTTTAATAGCATGTAGCTTAAATAGAATACGCTTAACCTCTTTCAGCGTTACCACAATGAGATGTTTACCGTTCTCATGCTTGTATAAGCCGATAAGCATGATAGGAATATGTATAAAGTTTGTTCGGTCTATTTAAATGTTTTTTTGGGGAATCCAGTTTACAGCCTGGATAAGAGTGTGAATGAGAAAATTTTTAATTGAATTTTTTTTGTTTGCATGTCGAGATATGATGAGAGTTGAACATTTTTTATACCGTTTACTGACTTAACAATGCTGGTCAATTAGAGTCACACGAATGATACAATATGTATAAAAAGGTGCAGCAAAAATATTTGTTGGTTGATACACACATATATGTGTATAAAATTGATACTGTATGAACTATATCAGTTAGATCGATGCAGGATATTTGATGATACTTACTGGAGTTGCAGTCTTTAAAACTATTTTGATCTGCTCTTTTTGGCATCCTGGTATTGGTACTTCTTTTTTATTTGTGGGAATCAATCAACTGAAATGTGTACATTGTATAGAATGATGATAAGACATATACTAGTACACGTTTGCATATAATATGGCAGAAAATATCTATAGTCCTGTTAAAGAAGATCCTCAGATTCATGATTTCCCAAAGTTCACCAGCCTCGAAAGTCATCCTAAATGTCAGTTTTATATATGAAAAAAAAAACCTTTTGAAGTTTTGATGATAATTGCTTGTTAGAAGATTATTTTATTCAATTTGGTTCATTCTAAAGTAAAATGAAGATAATTTTTGTCTCACCTGCGAAACAGAGTGAGACTTTAGGTGCCGCTTTTCCGATAGTGGCAACGGCAACCTCTACACCAAATCTTAACCAACGGTTAAGTTTTTGAAATGACAGAATAACTTAGAAAGTATATTGTATTATAAATCATTTTAAATAATATGTGTAGCATCTGCTGTAATCTGACACAGATTTTTTTTTCTTTAAGTTTGTGAACTCCTTGAAATGCCAGTGGTGTTGAGTTATAAAAGTAACTATTCGTTTCATTTTTCTTATTCATCCTTTCCTGGAGTCAAGGTACTATAAATTAAGAACAAGTGCTTTTCACGATGGTATGCTAAAATGGTTTTATCTCTTAGCTTGGTTGCCATAGCAATCTGAAATGGAATAAACTTGGCTTAAACTGCTCACATTTGAATTTTTTATTTAGCAGAAATTTTTCAAAGTCCATGAGTGTTCTTTTTAATCTTAATAATAAAGTGGATTTGAAATATCCTGACTTGTATCTCTTTTTGATGTGATGTATCACATATAAAGCTTAATTTGTTGACTGCCTATTTCTGTGAGTCCTATATAGGCTTTATACAGGATCCCCCAATGCCACGAGTGTACCAATCATGCAAGGTGACCATTTATGTTGGTATTATTTCACTACTTCATACCACTGAGCCTTCCTAATATGCATATACTAATTGAATAAAGACACAATGTAATCACACAAAAAATAGGCTCTTGTTCGTTACGAGTCTTCATGAAAATTTTTTAAAATGTCATGTACGCAGAAAATTTGGCTGTGTAGTAGTTGTATTGCAGTTAAAACAGGTAAATTTAAGAATACTAAGTGAGCGAGTGCAGTTAATCTGTTCAGAATTCACCCATGGATACAAGAACATGACCTAAGCCTGTGATGTTGCATTTCAGGGTCTCAATATTATAAGGACTGCAACTTCATATGAAAATAAACTTTGTAATTGAAAAACTCAAAATTAATTGAGTGTGTGTGGTATTTACCAGGTAAATGAGTCATTGACTGTTTTTGTTTGTGTTTTTTCCTCGCATATTTACGCCTCATTGTGAAATCCATGCATTGTATTAAAAATATTGAAATTTAGACATTTCAATGAAAATATACACCGATGAAAACAATATTGTTTCTGTGTGTTCATTGTAAATAACGTCTAGAGTCAAAAGGAGATATTCTGAGAAAAGTGCAATGTGTGATCATTTTTTCTAAATCAAATCTATTGAGATGTGTTATTTTGCTTTTGAAGAGAAATGCCAGTAGTTGCAGAACACTGATTTCATGAGAAAGTCTGTAAAACCAGGCTTAATTGTCAGTATATCATCGAGGATCTAGATCTGGTACAGTTACATAAACTAAACTTTGTGAAATCTTAAAATCTACACTGAAAAATGTTCACATTGAAGATCACCAACACAGATAGGCACACGTGGGAAAAAAGACCCGATGGAAGGGACCACATCCACGCTTATTTTGCTTATTTCTCAGCAATTACACAATTTCTTCCAGAATCCTTTGGCACATATTTTTTATTCATACAAACAGACTCTTGGGTGGTCATTATATTAGATTCTGTAAAAAGTTAATTTTAAGATTGTTACCAGAACTGGAATCTACTTTTAAGGCAATGTAAAGTACAATTGAATGAAGGCTTTATGGCTTTCAAAATGGCTTTATTTTAATACCATAATCTCAAAATGGACAGTGTGAGTTACAACCTTTATGTCTATCACCCCTTGATAAAATTATGTTTACTTCTTTAATAGATCTTTGCAAGCATCATGGACCATGAAGGGCTGAACACAAGAAATTGGAAAATTTTTATTTATCCATTAATTTATTTATTTTGTATTTATTCAACCGGTCAACTCCATCAGTAATTACAAAATCTTGTGTACTTGGGGACCCTACATAACATGAAATACAGAGGTATGCAGTGGCCGGGGGGGGGGGGCTATATCCGGCTCATGCAACCCCCCCCCCATTGAGAGCCATAATCAAAATTTTTAATGTAAATATGCCGTTCTAATTCAAATCGGAAGGATCGAGTTGCGCTTCAGGGCAGTTGTCAAATTGGAATTGCACTGTTGTGCTGATACAGGGAGGTTCACTGTATAAAGCTTTGAGTAAATTTTAAGTGGAAGCCATCCTTTGTATCCAAATGATTTGAGTGAATAAGAAACAACAGCATTTTTGAAAGTTTGAAAGAAATTGGACCAAGAATAGCTAGGATAGGAATGGATATTTTCATAAAAATAGATCGCTAGGACTACTGGAGTACGTAAAATTCAAATTGGTAGGATATTATGAAACCCTGTAGGTATACAGAGATCATGACTTTTCACAACTTATTGACATGACTTTAATTCTTTTCACCTATTATCTCTTGTTCATTTTAGTCCCCTATGTTGAATATAAAGTAGAAAAGAACATTTTTTAAAGTTAATTGTAAAGTTTAATGAGAAAATATAAAAAATCAAATTTAATGAAATTAGGTTTATGAGAAATGATAAAAGTTAATATAAATTAGATAAAATAATCTTGTTGTTATGTTCTGTGCATGTTTTTGACAGACTCTGTTTATAGTAGATAACACAAAATTATATTGTTTGAAAATGTTTGAAGGTGAATAAAAGGTAGTCTATGGTCCATGGAATAATAATGAAATATGTAAGATAATGGCTGCCCTTCGTGATGTTAACCTGTTGTCAGTAGTCCGACCCCCCCCCCCCCCCCAGCTCAGCAGCGCAAACTCTCGATATCGATATCGAACCGGTACTACTGGCGGTCAAAGGTCAGCGCCATCCGAGTTCCACCGGCTCACACGTCGTGAAAAATTCCACCGTTTTTGTCTTGAGATTTCCATATTATTTAGAGGAAATATGTTTCGCCAAGTAGTCACAAGAGTAGCTGGAGCTGTGAGGTCGACAGTGATCCCAAGAAATTTACAGCAACCACTGGGTAAGGGTACTAAAATCAATCTTTTATGAGCCCTGACACTAGTTTAGTGCCGGTACCGGGTACCGGTATTGCGTTGTCTGACTACACACGTCTACGTTGCCATGATTGCGTGTAGTCCCACTCATGCCATTGCGTGATTTTAACTGTAAGAACCAGCAAGTGGAAAAAAGCGTTATCTGGACAAATTTCTTTCAAGGAAATTATGATTTATTTCTGTTCTTTAAATTTGAAGAAGTAGTGTATTGTCAGATAATCTTGTAGACAGCAAATCTGCTTGCGCAGCGCATGGAGCTGGAGCTGCTGTTTCGGAGGATTTAAATTAAAATTTGAACTGAAGTACTTTTTCATTTTTTTCACAATCTCTTTCTCTGACATGTACATTGTAATAATGAATGCTTTATTTAACGCAATCAATAAATTGATGGTCTTTTTCTGTATCGCCGAGTCAAGAAAATGACCAGTGTCATCTGGTTCAGTTCAATAATTAATAAGTGCTTTAATAAGCCAGGCCCAGGAGCCCCATGTCTGTGCACCTAAAACTTTAACTTAAGATTAAGCATGAATTATTCTTATTACACAAAAGCTTTCTGCTGATAATGTTCCTTATTTTCTAATGGGTAAGTGTGCCAAAATCTGAAAATTTGAAAGAAATATCAAATTTTCTTTGAAAAACACAGTCATTTTCAGACTGAACAAAAACAACAGTGGTGCCCCTTGTCTAGCCTTGAAGCCCCTTCCATATACATATAAGAGACACATGTAAGCAAATATGGATTTCCCTAGGCAAGGCTCCACATTTACTTTTTTGGTGATGGCCCGTTCGGGCCACCTAAGCCTTCATTTTATATTTTTGGGTGGCCTGATATAAAAGTTTGGTGTCCTGAAAAATATAAAGAAAAACATTAAAAATTCATAAAACAAACTTCTATAATATTAATTCTGCAGCCACGACCACTAAGTTACATGTACATTCACTTTGTGTATCTTGTTACTCTTGTATGTAAACCTTGTTTGCTGTTATTATATTTTGCAAATTGATTTGTGGTAAAATATTTATTTTATCATTGTAAATATGAAATGATAGAGAGAATAAGTCAATTATATTGTTCCCAGGTTGTGTGGTCTTTTTTTCTTTGATCTACTTGTACGCATAATATAGACACACGCTCATAATGGTAAAGTAAATAATTATGCATAACAAACTCAGATACAAAACAATAAATTTCCTCACTGAATCCCCAAACCTGCGTGTATAGTATGCAGCCCCAAAATCCAGTTTATTTTTGTTTTCTCTTGCAGCATAGTTTAGCAGGAGAAGATCATAGAAAAATATGCTGCAAATTTAGAACAATGCATAAAATTGGGACACAAACAAAAATGATTAAAAAAAGAAGTGAATTAAATAAAATTTTAAAAAAGAAATGAAGAAAGAAAAAATAATAACAGGAAAAATGAGAAAAAATGAATAAAACAAAATGAAAACAAAAATTATGAAAAAGGGGAGGAAGGGGAAAAATTAAGAAGCCATTATAAATATTTTAACAGCTGTGGCAAGTCTATTCTGACTAGCATGACTAGAATACAATTAAAAGCCAAGCAAATAATTTTCACTTGCCTTTTGGGAATGGGGCCTTTCAATTTTTATATCCTTTGTATTGTATTATCAATCATTTTTTGTCATATTCTTTAATTAGGCAAAGTTTTGGGTAATTTGGGTAACATTTCTCCATTTTGTCTCACTGTCCAGAATTCATGGGGGTGCTGCATAGGAAAAATATTACACGCAGCAACCCCGCTTTCCAGGGCCATGGTTAGAACGTCCAGTTAAGTTAATACACAAGATACAAACAAACATAAAATGAACTACAATGAATCAAACAATCATTTAACAATTATAAGCAGTAAAAAAGAAAGGAATAGCAATTACATTTTTTTATAAACAATGTTAATCATGAAATGAATAAGTAAACAAGCAGGGCAAATTGCAATGCGAAACCATGTGGTGAGTCATGAAAAAAAAAGAATGGTTTTGGAAAACTGAAAATGGCTCTGTGTTGAATGCCTCTGGCAGTCTCGCCTGCATTACGCGAATTGATATAGGAGCTGTGCAGACTTTGAAAACAACTATTGAATAATACCGTAAGTAACGGTGTATTAACCGCACCTTTTTCTCGGCGGGGCAGAAGCAAAAGTCGGGGGTGCGGTTTATACACGGTGACGGGTCTGAGCCAGCCCGCCGTAACCCCTCCCGTACATGTACGATGTCTGCCAGTTCACAACACATCGAGTGGCCGGGCGTAGCCGCCCAGGCAATGTCTTTTAGAGGGGTATGAGCCGCGGGTAATGGGAAGCGATTATTGCAATATTAATTAAATGTTGTCCATAACAAACGCACCCACCTTCATGACACTAATTTTGACTTTATTCTCGATTCAAAGTAGTGAAGTTCCCTGGCGAATTTAAAGAGACGCCAAGCATACTCGGTAATATTTTGTCACCGCTGAGCGAGAGTTGAGTGAGCTTAGAGATTGCAGTCAGTCGGCAAGCCCTGAAAAGGTAGCTTCTTTTATCCAAGTGATATTCATGACTATAGGGTTTTTGCATAGTTAATGAGCTTGGTGCGAACCAAAACACCTCTTTTTATTCTGCCATTGCTGCTCTAAATATTAACCAAATTTCATGTTTTTGGTATCTTTGTAAAGAAGAAGAATCATTCTTTCAGGTCATGTGTTTGGAATTCTTTAAAAAATGTTGTAGTATAGGGAAAACTTTTGATATAAAACATGAAACAAAATGATTTTTTTCATACAACAAATGTTGTTGTTTTCACACTTGATTTCTGTTTGAGTACAAATGATTTTCAAATCATAATAAAGCTGAAGATCTACGCTTTAATATGATATAATTTGTATAAGAAGATGTATCTTAGATGGGTCAGCAGCCAGCTTTTCATAGGCCAAGTACATTTAGCAGCTCAAAAACAAGGATACTGCACTCTGATTGGTCACAGAGACCACACACCCAGGCAAATTCCAATGTTCCCCACACTGGGCCTCTGCAAGGTCACACTCACCATGTGGTAATCTCTTCAAATAACCCGCGCCTGTTGTTGTGAAAACATTATTCAGCCAATCAGAACTCTGGATTTTATGTTACTCAGAAATTTTAGAAATCTCGTCTTGCATCTTGATGGAAAAAGCTGGCTGCTGACCCATCTAAAAGATGCCACATATCAAGAGTGACATTGTAAGAAAGTATAGAGTTTGAGCTTTCTGATGATATAAATAATGTTGGTACCTAAAACACAAAATGTTGCACAATTTGCAAGTGAAAACAGAGGAAGAAATTTCTGTTTGATGCATCTTTTCTCGTAAAAAAATCACTTATTTATCAAAATATTTTATTCAAAAGAAATAACCAATATGAAAGAGTAACATTTACTCTTCCCAATGGTACAAAAATAATCAATTTTACTCCAGGAGAAAGTGGTTAAATTCTTTGAGAAAGAAAGTCTCACAATTCACGAGATTTTGCAGGGACATGAATTCAGCCACGAGAGGACTTGGATAAATCTGGCCCATTTGCTCATTAACACAGGGGCTTGCCGACTGACTGATTGCGTTGTAATGTGGTTATAGTGCGACTTAAGCTGGCGCTATTCAAAGTCCCGTTTCGCGCCAGCTTGTTTTTTTTCCTTCCTGTTTGCTTTTCACAAGATACCATGTAAACCACGCACGAGAGAGACGGCAAGAAGCCGTAAAAAACAAATGGAAAAATGCCAATTTCTTTGTTTCTTGAACCTTCCTATAATCCTGTATCCAAAATTCATGCTAAGAGTAAGACATTAAATTTCTGAAAGTGATTGTGAGATTGTGATGCAAGAAATGTGAATGTTTCTTCCTCCTACGCTGGGCCTGGGAAAGACACAGATCATAATTTGATAAGATGTACTGGCATGACTTGTACTGTATCATAGTTTATAATGTAATGGCAGTGCTGTGTGTGTACACTGTGACTGTGAGGTGAGCGAGTGTGTAAGTTGCCAATATTGTCGGGACCGTTCTTTCTTTCTAACATTTGTAGATGAATTGATCAAGAACAGCATATATCTGCATACCGGTAATCTCTTTGGATACTTTGAAATCTTAAAAAACTTAGATTTTGTTTCTTCGTACCTCAAATATGCATGTAAATGTGAGAAGATTTTTTTTTTTTTTTTTAGTCCAAAGTTGGGGGTGCGGTTAATACACGGGTGCGGTTAATACACCGTTACTTACGATAATTCACAAAAGAAAACATTCACATGATAATAAAATACTATGTCCATTGACCCAAAATGACCTTTGACCTTGATCATGTGATTCAAGACTTTTGCTAAACAATCATTAATACTTGATTACCACCTTATGTCTATGTTTCATGAACTAGATCCATGGAATGATGCCAATTTAACAAATACCCCAGCACTGCCGAAGTTCTTTGACCTTGGTCTTGTGATCTGAAATGCGCATGGGATGGTCAGGGTTGCTCTTATGTCCAAATTTCATAAACTGCTAAGATCCATAAACTTAACAAGTTTTTTTAAGTAACTTAGGGAGTCAAGTTAAGAGTTTAGTACAAACAATAACAATGGTAATTTATTGAATATTAAATTTGCAGTGAATGAGATTTTTTTGTATTCAGATTAAGGGTTGGTATAATTTGTAGGCGGATTTTGGGCGGAATGTCTACTTGTCTAGTATCATACACAATGGGTCGATGACAAATACTGGTAGCGATTTCAAATATTTTGGTGCAGAAGCATTCCAAATTTTGTACACTAGAATACATTGTTGGTATTTAATCCTAATGTTGTAAGTTAGAGCAATAGTCAGATCGGAAATCGGATAGGAAGATATTTTTAAAAAACCTTTTACAGGAAAATTGTTATTTTGAAACTGTCTTTTAAAGGTGGAAGTCCACCTCATAAAAATGTTGATTTGAAGCAACAGAGAAAAATCAGACAAGCATTATGCTGAAAATTTCATCGAAATTGGATGTAAAATAAGAAAGTTACGACATTTTAAAGTTTTGCTTATTATTCTAAAAATAGTTATATACACAATTTAGTCACATGTAAATGAGAGAATCAATGATGTCCCTCACTATTTCTTTGGTTTTTAATTGTTTGAATTATAAAATATTTCAATTTTTTACAGATTTGACAATAAGGACCAACTTGAGTGAACCATATAATGTTAAACAATGGTAATTCCTCATGTTCAGGGAAAAATAAAACTTTGTTTCACAGGACAATGAGGAGACAATTAGAATAAATCATATTTCATATAATAAAATACAAAAGAAAAAGTGAGTGAGTGATGTCATCAGTTCCCTCATTTGCATACCGACTGGGATGTGCATATAACTATTATGTAAAATTAAGCGAGAGAACTCGGTTATAGGAATGACAAAGTTATGATTTCCTTTTTTCCCCTGTGACTGCGACCAATGACGTTCTTCTCCATTACTCTTCCAGCTGCAGCTCAAGTCAGGGGATACTCTGCCAAAGTAGAAGAAACAGATGAACAGTTTGATGCCAGGTGGGAGGCATACTTCAACCGACCTGACATCGATGACTGGGAACTCAGACGGGGACTCAATGAACTCCACGGTCACGACCTGGTGCCTGAACCCAAGATCGTGATAGCAGCACTGAAAGCGTGCCGTAGGCTCAATGACGTTGCAATGTCCATCAGAGTTCTTGAAGCAATAAAGGTTTGTCCACTTGTGGTTTTACAGAAGTTGCTAAACTTGCTAAACTTGCATGCTAAAGAAAGCATGCAACAGTATTGCTCAAAAGCGTTATCAACCAAAAATCATGAATATATGATTATTTGTGGTTTGATAGGTCTAAATGGATTTATTTGATGCTGTTTATGATCTCAAGAGTCCCCGACAAAGTTCATTGAAGGAGCAATGAAAAACAAAATGTTGAAATTACAGGATATACATGAGAAATTGCTAAAAGCGATATAATGCTTAAGAAATTGATCTGACGTCACAATGTTTTTCACTTACATTTTCTAAAAACACCACAAAGAGTTTCTAAACCAAAAATCAAGACATTATGAGCTTTAGTTAGGGAGTAAGAGGAAAAAGTATGGTTTTGCTTACTAATTATGCATAAATTACCATAATTAATAGCATTTTGCATGAAAAAGATTAATACACAATTTTGTAGATTATGTCGCAGACAACATGCATGCCAATTTTTGGCTAGATCACATGGTCAATGGCAGGGGTCTCAAGAGCTCGGAAATATATATCTCCCAAAATACCTCGGCCTAGATGGGGTTAAACATGTGGACTCTTATGCTGGTGAATGTATGAATGTCATTTTCAAGGAGATAGTCACATAGCAAAAAACAAAACAAAACATAAGCTTTTAAGAGCTTGAATCAATATTTCACATGCCAATTCCACCCACACAAGAAGTTTATTTGAATGAATAGAGAAAAATCAAATCTCTCATTTGCATATCACCCACATTGAACTTAACTTGAAATGTTTTAGCTTTCGTATTTTACATCAAATTCTGATGAAATTTCAGTGTGATGTAAATTACTGATGTTTGTTCTTTTCTCTCTTTTGATCGAAATCAATTATTTTTTGGGTGGATTTAAAATTTGAAAGGAATTTTATTTATTTTCTATTGCAAATAATGTAGGACAAGGCTGGCAGCCACAAAAACATCTATCCCTACGTCCTTCAGGAGATCAGACCAACATTAGAAGAGCTCGGCATCAGCACACCGGAAGAACTGGGATTCGATAATCCAGAGCCTGCCAAGATCTTATAAGGTAGGTCAAAACCATGGTTCAATGACGTTTGCTCCGGTGACAAATACTCTGATGAAAAATCTGCATGTTAACAGAGAAACCTAACCTCCAAACATTGATAAATCCTAATCTTTATTTTTACATTATTCTGAACCAAAATTTCTATTACAATCCTATTAAACTCTTACCCATGGCCCATGCCCTCTGAGATAGTAAGACCGGAACAAATGCCAGAGGAGCGCAAGTCGTGTAACCAAAACCATACATGTAAATGCACCATAACCAGAGTCACAGTCACTTTTATTAGCTGCTTTTAGCCTATCCTGTTTAGCTTCTTTTTTTTTTATTAAATAAGTTGTACATTAAATGTAGACATGGGTGATTCCATATGTGTCGTACGGGACATTTAGAGAACACTTACAGTTTTTTTACAAGAAAAAACTTAAAATATTCCAGTAACTGTAGGTGATCATCAAGTACTACCAGAGTGTAAGAAAAGCCAAGACTTAACATGACTTGAATTCACATCCTGTATAATACAGACTTAAAATAGTAATGTGTCGTACGGACACAGAAAAAGTGGCTTTTTTAGAAACCTCATGTTTGTACTCAAAAGTCTGTGAGTTGGGCAGATAAATTTCATAGAAACTATAAAAGAAAGCAAAATAAACATTCATGAATAAATAAAGCAAATTATAATTTTCGAGAACATTGTGGCGTACGGGACATTCAAAATGTTTCGTACGGGACATCTCTAAATTGAAGCCAAACTTTCTTACTTTATGTCTCTTTGACTTCTTCAATCACATTATTTGGCTGATGATAATGATAATCCTATCAAACTAAGACATTCATTAGGTTAGAAACCGCTATTAGCTGAATATTTCTGTCAATTTATTATAAACAAAATAATGTGTCGTACCGGACACTTGTGTGTCGTACAGGACACTTCTTTGTCTTACGGGACACTTGTGTGTCGTACGGGACACTTGTGTGTTGTACAGGCACTTGCGTGTTGTACTAGGTAGACTGAATAAAAAAAAGAACTTTTTATCAATCAGAAGGAGCATTGCCCCTAAATTCTTCCTTTTGTATGAAAAATCTTTTAATAAGTAGTCATTCAGGACAATATAATTAAATAACCTCAATATATACAATCGGGAGCAATATGTTATAATTTTTTTCATGATGGGAAATGTACAAGTGTTCACAGCATTTTTACGAGCTGAAAAACTTGAGGTTTTGTGTGAAGTTATATTTTAGTGAATTAATTGATGATTTCCAAACACTATTAAAACAATGAATGGATGAAACTTTGTGTAAATTATGGGGTTAAAATGTTATAATTGTTTTATATAAAATGTATATCTGTCACTTGTAATTCCACAAAATATTTTTTTTAAGAAATGCGGTTCTACTCTTTCAAACCCATCTGCATTTCATGAAACCATATGGTTTGTCTTATTTTCCAGATTTTTTTTTACAACTTGAAAAAATTAAGGAGTTTCAAAACTGTATTTAAAAAATAGTGATTATCAAGGGATAATTTCGCTGACTTATTTTCAAGTCTTCCGCATCTTTTGAGACCAAATCTGTGATGCCTGGGTACCGGTATATTCTTGTCTTAAATAGCCTAGTTATGCTAGGGTTAAAGCTGAAGGTTGAATTTTAGAATAAGGACAAATTTATATTAAAGAAATTTCAATAAGGCTAATGACTCTTTATCTCCCCCTTCCACTCCTTCTCACTCCCCTTCATGTCTTTGTCTCTCTCTTTCCCATCCCTCTTTTTATCTCTCTCCATTTCTCTCCCACTCTTTTCCTGTCTCTCTCGCTCTTTCCCTGTCTCTCTGATACAGGTACAGGAGGGATCCTATCAAAGCGTGCTGTACCCCTCAGGAGATTCGCAGCATATATCCAGTATGCAACAACCGAGTTTCATACCAGAAGAAAGTGAATAGATGTCTATGTGTGTTTTGAATGTAATTTAATCCCAATTGTATACGAATCTACTGAACTCAACAACCACGAATCAAGGCTTGAATGAATACCCAAGGTGGCAGTGACAAAGAACTAATGATGTGAGAAAATAGAAATGATATCTTTTTTTTAAATACAAGCGAGTGTTGACAAGAAGCTTCGTATGTGACGGCTTCTAATGCTAACACGTTAGAGCATATATTCTTCACATATCCAGGCCAGGAAAGATGAAATATACAAATCCAATAATGCTCTCTCAGTCAGACACGAAGTGAAAAGCAAAGTCTCTTTTCATCTTAAATTCATATTTTCCATATTGTACAGAAGTTTATATATTTCTTGCTTGATTGCTGTTGAATCGGTTTGTGCAAGATTTTATGTGTGCAGTTGTCTTGTTAGCACTGTCTAATGTGAAGAAAAATGAAAAATTATATGGTGTCATCTTGAATTTAGTGTCTGGACTTGTCTTTATTTTGCCTTTAATTGGTTATTTACATTCCCCCCCCTTCTATCCCCAAGTCAAATATATTGAAGATTTCATGATTCTATTTTGGTATTGCTGGTTATGAAGAATAAACAATAGCAAAGCATGCAAACATTTACATGTGATAATTCTGAGTGAGATAAGTAAAAAAAAAAGAAAAAAAGAAGCCATTTCACAAATCGGCTTCGTGAACATCAAAAGAATTATATTGATTTTCGGTTTGTTTGAAACTACGGTATCATCCTTCCACCTTTTGACCCCATAGTTGTCTGGACAAGGCATTCAGAAAATGGTCTATAAAAGCGCTTCTCAACCGGTAGGCCCCGGCCCACCAGTTGGTCGCGAAGCTCTCTCAGGCAGGCCGCGAGAAGCTCCATAGAAGAAAAACTAGGGGAAAAATTATAGTATATTTAACATGCACTATTTCATGTCCGAAAAATGTTTGATCGGTCTTTGTAGGTCAAACAAAGCCAGAGCACGCTTAGATCATGCATGTTGCAATATACTTGCACATTGTATGATGGTATCAATCTAATATTGATGTGAACCTCGTGTGCATGCATACTGTGTATGTAGTTAATTGTCGCCCATTTACTGGACCTTTAACCCTATCTACGCCGGGGGGGGCCTCAGAGGCCCCCCCCTCCACGAATCGCGCGATATTTTCGCCGTGCAAAATTTTTTGACCGCGCCGCTCGCTGACTTTTTACTTTCAAGTCTTGCGCAACTTTTGAGACCAATTTTGGGTGGCCCAGGTACGCGGTTCCAAAATTACGCAACATGTAAGTGCATGTCAGACAAAAAATGGCTTTATGTACAAATTCAATGCAAATTGTGTTTTCAACCAAAATTCATAAATGTATGATTATATTTAGTTTTGCTGGTCTAAATGAATTTATTTTATGCTTTTTATGATCTCAGCAGAGTCACCAACAAAAAACAATGAAAAACAAAAGGTCAAAAAACATGGAAATACATAAGAAATTGCAAAAAACAATATAATACATAAGAAAATGATTTGATCTCGCAATTTTTTTCATGTACACTTGCTGAGAACACCACAAAGAGTTCCTATACCAAATATGAGTAAATTTGGAGCTTTATTTTGGGAGTTAGAGGAAAAAGTATGATTTCGCATACTAATTATGCATAAATTAGCACAATCACTTAATAGCGATTCATATGAAATGAATCACTATATAATTGTGTAGATTATGTCCCAGGCAACCCGCATGCCAATTTTCGGCACGATCGCGCAGTCGACGGCCGAGATCTCAAAGGGGGCCTCGAAGGCCCCCCCCCTGGCCATATGAACTCCCAAATTACCTCGGCCTAGATAGGGTTAAGAATGCAGTTTCTTCGAATTTGCTTCAGAGCTTTATGTTCAAATTTCACGAAACATACTTTCATCAAAATGGACCGTGTTTTAAAGTTAAAGGGTGAGGGCGGAAAGAAATCTAGTGTTGTAAAGTCTTAGAAGGTAACTGTAAGAAAATATGACCCTGAATACTTAAAATTTGGATTCATCATAGTGTGTCCAATGTGCTGAACTTATTGTCAAAAAAGGCGCTTAAACCGGCAAAGCTTCAGAGAAACCTAAACACAAAACATCTGCAGACTTCAGGAAAGCCACAAGAGTATTTCAAAAGGAAACAGGCTGGATCGGATTCACAGCAGAACACTTGCGTACCGGGGGGGGGGGTTCTTGCCCTAAAAAAATTTACGACCAAGAAAAAAAAGAAAAGAAAAGGGATAAGGGTAAAGTATGATATTGTTTTCTGACTATGTCAAAATCTATCACAAACTTGGATTTTTGTAATAAAACTCCAAATTTTGTGATGTTCGCTTGCAACTTTTAAGTAATTGTACGCAATATGACATAACGAGCCCCCCTCAATTTTCGGGCTCATTCCGCCACTGCAGCAGAAGATCATAAAGTTACGTACTAATATGCTCACTATAATCATTGTGCATCTTTGAGTCGAGACAAGTAGTCTTATCTCTCAAAATTTTGGTATGTAGATGGGCCTCGAAAATTTGAAAGTCAAAGTGGTCCTCGAGTAAAAAAAGATTGAGAAGCACTGGTCTGTAAGATTGTTATTTCTTATACTGCCTGCGCTCTTCCCATAGGACCCAATGCACTTACAATGAAAGGAATTATATTTTAAAACTACGAAATGTCTTTTTGAAAATTGATCAGTGGACATATTTTGAAGCAGACACAGTAAAAGTTTATCACCGGCTAATGTATGAGTTAATGAATATGTGAGATGAAGATGATCACCTGCCAACCTAAGCAGGAGCCGCGGAAGGGGGGGGGGGGCTGAAGCCCCCCACTTTTTTCCTAAACTGTGTACAAAAACATAAAAATGAATGTGATTTTTTGCAAGGTCAGCCCCCCACTTTGAAAACCATTCTGCGGCCCCTGCTAAGTGCTTTAGTTGGTGTATACACAGTCAATTGTTTTAATAAGGTAAGACTTAACCTAACTTTGTTACCATTTGTCCAAACTTTCAGAGATTTTCTTCTCAAAATTTTGTTTAAAAACAAAAACAACTACCACCCATGTTTTTTACTCTGAATATTTGCATTATAACTCGACAAAATACACATAATTGAAATTAATTACCATTTCATAATTTCACAAATTTTATTGACGAAAATACATTCATATACACTGATTGATGTACATCTATGAAGTGAAAATATTTCCAAATTAGTTTTTGAGTATTAGGGAAAAGTGGTTTCATTCAATAATTTTTTTTCTTCAAATCTGATTTGTATTGGAAAGAACATGTACATACATAGCATACAATGTTTCATTTAATGTATGCTTACAATAATTACAGGCAACTCCGGCTACATCAATTCTCTTTGGACAACATAAATCTAATCAACTTAAGAGAAATATGACTCTGTTATTATTACATGTTTGGCATATTCTCATCTGAAATAATGCTTCAAGTTAAAGACTTTCCACACATGGAAGGTCAACTCAGACAGCGTCTACTGTAATTCATTGTTAAAAATTGAATATTCTCCTTTTTCTCTGTAAAACATTAAAAAAAATATTGAATTGAACTTAAGGAAAGCTTTTTGTCACAAAACACTGCACTAGAATTCTGTTAATTTTACTATTTGTTGAAGTAATATTGTTTAAATAGTTGTCACGAAAGAAAGACTAAAAAATGTTCTCAATAAAAAACAAGTGTCGGGTTACCCAAACACAGGCAACCTAATTACAAATATTTTCCACAAAAATACATTTGATAATACATTTCATTTGTAAGGTGCCTTTTGATATGACCGAAAATTAAACAATTTACTCAATTTTAAATAACACTAAGCTATTAAAGCTTAAGATATATTTCCATGGAAGGGTCAAAACACACATTTTGATCTTGCAAATATGCATTTTTAGACATCTTAGAGTTGTAAAATTTGACTTAATTAAATTCAGTCGACACTCCTCCAATCAGGCAAAATTATAAATATTCTTCAAGAAAGACAGGAGAAGAGGACCAACAGTCTTGATTCATAACCTTATGGAATGGATCTTTCAATTGAAATAACTTACATAGTATTCTATGTTGAATTACAAAATAAAATAGTACTGTAATGAGCAGAATATTGAAGACTTTTCTGCTACTCTAGCATTGTCTTAGTTTTTTCCTCTATATCTGACCACTGTTGCTCATGGAAAAAAAAGTGAAATCCTAAATATCATACTGCACAACATGCATGAAAAAAAAAAAAAAATACACCAAAATATTGGCTGTTCAAATCCGTTCCATGACATTTGCTACGGCATCAATTTTTCCGCTCTTAATTCCACACACTTATCGAAAGACCAACTTCATCCCTGGGTTTAATAGGGTGAAATTAAGCCCGGAGCAATTGTCGCAAGAGCAACTGACGTGTCATCCTTTAAGAATGTCATTAATGATGATGATGATTCTTGTATAGCACCGGTATCCGCCCGAGTCACCACTGCCGGGGCGCTCATGGTGCTTGCTCAAAAATAGGAAATGTCTCACAAATTTCAATGTCCTCGAACAGTGCCAAGAATCATTGTTACATGTATACAAATCACAAATCATATTCTGGACTTTTGCATTACAAACTAAGAAATTCCACAAAATAATCAACATTATTTGTATATTCTGACATCCGACCTCCAATTTTCTACTTTCTTACTTCACGAGATAAAGTGCTCAAGTAATTATATTTAAAGGTCAAGTCTACCCCAGAAAATTTTTGATTTGAATAAATAAAGAAAAATAAAACATAACACTGAAAATTTCATCAAAATCTGGTGTAAAATAAAAAAGTTATAGCATTTTGAAGTTTCGCCTATTTTTCACAAAACTGTGCACAACTCAGTGACATGCATATGATGTCCGTCACTTGCTATTTATTTTTTTTTTATTGTTTGAAATATACAATATTTTGTTTTTTACAGACCTGAAAATAAGGACCTACTTGACTGAACCATATAGTATTGAACAATGCTAATTTTACATGTTCAGGGAGGAATTAATCATTGTTTCCCTTGACAATGAGGAGAAAATTAAAATATTTCATATTTCATATTATAAAATACAAAAGAAATAGTGAGTGGATGACGTCATCAGTCTCCTCATTTGCATACCGATGTGCATATAACTTTTGTGAAATTAAGCGAAGTTTTAAAATGTCATAACTTTCTTATTTTATAGCCGATTTTGATGAAATTTTCAGTGTTATGCTTGTTGGATTTTTCTCTTTATTCAAATCAACTTTTTGTTGGGGTGGACTTGTCCTTTAAGCATTACTACAAGTTTAAAACTTTCATTGTGAAGTAGAAAACAGAGATAAATCATTGAAAGAAGGTCTCACAATCACAGGAGACAAAATATTTAATAATAGTTGTACATTTATATTGCGCAATTTCTGTATATACTCAACTGCGCATTACAATAATATTATTACCCCAGCTTTAGCCATGCTGCCTACAGGCGCTCTGGTATTTGAGGAATTTCTTCCTGCCTTGTACCCACTCACCTCACCTGGGTTGAGTGCAGCACAATGTGGGTAGATTTCTTGCTGAAGGAAAATGCGCCATGACTGGGATTTGAACCCACGTCCCTCAGATTGAAAGACAAGAGTCATAACCACTAGACCACGATGCCCCTGTTTGTGCAACAGTTCTTCCACTTTGCGATATTTATTGAAATATTCTACAGTTAAATTTTTATAATAAAACACAAAGGCAAGATTGATGTTTTAAAAGAGAGGATAAAAGAAGAAAATACTACATACCTACAATAAGTATTTAGAGGAATTAAAGCTCAATTTCAATTTGAAAATGAGCAACTTTGTATGTTATGATGAAAAAAATGTTGTGGTATTTGTAGAAATATCAGCATCTTCTAGTCAGGCATGTGGCATACATGTAATTTTGAGATGGTTAATGTAAAGTAATAGATTCCGACAGAACCATGAAACACAAAAAATATATGAAAGCAGGTTTTTAATGTTTGACATTGTGGAAAGGATAACATTCAGGGTTAAAATGCCATAAATTATATATTCTTGATAGCTCATTATAACTGAAAATATTGTTTGGAGCATGTTCGAGATCGTTGTCAAATTTCTGAGAATATGGTGATTTATTAATAAAATCAATATTACACGATTTGGGGGAACTGTTTGCATGGATGTCATGTAATGAAACTTTTTCAAATTCATTCACTTAGTAATTCTTTGATGGATTTTGCTTGAAATTTCATTTGGTACGTTTCTCTCACCTTTCTGCTTTTAAAATTCAAAATGGTAACAATTTCAAAATCAACTCAATCTCGGGTTAGACTTCCCCTTTTAACTCCAATGATAACCTTGCCTTGGATCCCCCTTATACTTTTCTTTGCTTTACCTCAGATGCAGATACTGGTATGTAAAACAAAAAAATCATAAAGTTATTAAATCATAAAGATACTCTATATATCAGTCCTATCAGTATATTAATTCTACTTGCATTTCAACATACAAAAAAAATTATGAAAAATACATGAGGAAAAATAAATAGAAATTTATAATTATAACTTTTATTCAGTGTATCACCATGATACTGTCCATGAGCGTTCTTCAACCCATAAAAATGGATTACTGATATTCTAAGACTTCTATCCGCTCATTAGTGGGAAATCTCACTTTGTTGGAGTTCAATCAAATAAGTTGTGATCACATTCCATATATATCCCACCAAGAAAATAGTCAGTAGGATGGAAGGTCAGATCGAAGCTCCTAGCCAGCAGTAAGGCAACCATACAACATAGCGCTCTGGTCTTACATAAAGATGCGTTTGATGATGATCCAATCAAACTCAACTAGGAGGAAATCCATCATTGTAATTTTTACGCCCGGATATTTGCAAAATGGTCCTTTGTTAACAAAGAGGAAGTGCGCTGAATTGGCAAGACAAGGACGAATGTGGGAGTATACATGTAGATTGCATTTGGAACGAACGTGTATTTGTATCCATAGTTGTGGATGAGCAGATCAACTGCAGCTCTTTGTAAGAAAAGGGCCAGGTGGGTGTTTCATGAAAGCTGTCATCACTGACTATTTTAGTGAAATCCTTGGTTTTGATTGGCTGAGAGACACTGTTCTCTGACTGTTACTATGGTAACTGTCGGAGAAAGACAACTTTTCACGCTGACAACTTTCATGAAATGGTCCCCTGGTTGGTGATATGAAGAGGATATAGCTATATATCGAAGGATTAGGAATGATATGTCAATTTCACTGTTTTACTGTGTGTCCCACAAAAAAAGGAAACCCGTTTACAGATATAAATTTCTCAGTTATTAGATTGAACAAGTTTTAACTATGAATTTGTTACTTATGGTAAGAGTGGAATATCATCTTCATTTTCAGACCAACAGTTTAGCAAATCATTCACGAATGGTAAGATAGAAACAATAAACACTGAGGCCTATCGGAAACGATTTGCGCAGAAACTCACATGTTAATCTGAACCCACCCTCATTTTCAGGGATCAGTGAGAGAAACTTAACAAAGAATACAAAAGAAATGCTAATGAGTCAAATAAGCGCAGTTGATGTATCACGAACCAATCTTGTTCGAATTTTCTGCGCAACCTGATTTTGACATTAAAATTTCGAATCCTTTTGCTCATAAGTGCGAGAAGTGTTCGTCACATATTAGGTAACAGAATGTAGAGGAATAATTGAATTAGATGATTATGTAAATGAAAAATATCTTAATTAATTTGCCTTTGAAGACAAAGAGATGTGGGAATCCCGGTTTCCTTTTTTCTGGGACGCACTATATAATGGCATGGGTACATCTTGTCAAAGACAACACTGGTAATTCTGCACAAAATTTATCCAATTTATTCCAACAAACCCATCATATACTAGATCCACAATTCCACAATCAAAAATGCAATTTTGATCAGAACCAGCTGCCACAGTGCTTCTACCTCGCTGAAACCACCTTCCGAAGATAATGTTAAAGAGTTTCCTGCTCAAAAGGGACACTGTTTAATACATTCATGGGATTCATGAGCTTTTTTCGTACAAGCAGTATGGTTCATTTTGAAAGCATCCAGATGCGCTTTTCTCGCGGGTATCAATCTGTACACTTCGCTACGTTCCCTGATTTTCATTTTACCACTTGCCGCTCTGATACAGTTGGGTGAAGGTCAGCCTGAGTTAACACCATCATCAAGCCACGGTTTGCTTTGGTACGCTTCAGACCGGGTCAGAAGGTGGTTCACCTTCACATGCTTCTAGCAAGGTACAATACGTTTCTACAGAACGCTTGAACACGCCTACTTGATTCAACCACCGCACTTAAACCTCCTGCAATGCTAGAGTTTCAATAGTAGCCCAAGGTCTCTTTTCAGTAATCCTCGATGCTGACACATTTTTCAACAAGTTTCCGGAGGTTGGGATTCTCCATAGCTGCTGCTATTCTTTCCTTGTCGTTGATTTGTTTGTTAACTGTTAAAAATAAGAGAAAAGGAAGTACAGAAGGGCATGAGTGTCTAGTAACAGACGTCAATAATAATAAATACACCATGAACGATCAAAGAGATTACTGATCAACATTAATACATAGCAAAGTTGAATAAAAGTAAAGTAATAATAATGTTGAAATTATGAGAGAAAAGGAAGTACCAAATGATGTGAGTTTATTAACAGATATCAGTGATAATACATACACCTTGAACGATTAAAGAGATTAATGATTAACATTAAAGAGAAATGCCAGTAGTTGCAGCAAACACTGATTTCATAAGAAAGTCTGTAAAACCAGGCTTAATTGTAAGTATATCATCGAGGATCTAGATCTGGTACAGTCACATAAACTGAACTTTATGAAATCTTGAAATCTACGCTGAAAAATATTCACACTGAAGATCACCAGCACAGATAAGTGCACGTGGGACAGTGTATTATTATTGCTTTGAATGTCGTGCCCGACGCTTGACCCGAATCCTGTGCTTATTTGCTAATCTCTCAGCAATTACACAATTTATTCCAGAATCCTTTGACACATATTCTTTATTTATACAAACAGACACTTTGGTGGTCATTTAGGGTGAATATTTTTCAGCGTAGATTTCACAAAGTTCAGTTTATGTGACTACCAGATCTAGATCCTCGATGATATACTGACAATTAAGCCTGGTTTTACAGACTTTCTCATGAAATCAGTGTTTACTGCAACTACTGGCATTTCTCTTTAAGTTTCCATGCCCTTTTAAGTATAATATTGCAACTGTCCTATTCTATGTGAAGCTGACTGGACAAAGCTCGAAAACGTAATCCAGATTTATTTATAAACATATTTTGGGAGAGGTAAAACATCTTGCGTAATAGAAACGACTGATAAAATGCAAGTTGAATCAAAACTTTTTTTTCACAGACACCATACTTACTTTCTTCCTCAGTTGCATGCGTTCCCTTTTTGACAATGATGTCAATCTGTATCATAAAAACAATGGATGAAAATATGTGTGTTTTAAACATCAATGAAATATACTGTAGAGTCATCCTTGAATATTAACCCTTTATAGCCCGGGCTATTTTGAAATTGCATAGCTCGGGGAAGGCCTATTAGGCCCCCCTCAGATCTCGGCCATTTATTGACCGATTGCGACCAAACTTGGTGTGTGGGTGTCTCATTATGTATTTTACAAGAATACGCTGTCAAATTTGTGATATTTATTATCATTCTTTATTTATCTAATTAATTGGGCAATTCCACAGGTTGGTGGACATGAGCTTAAAAATTCAAATTCAATATTTTCTTGAATTTTTTAATACTTTAAGTCCTTCATACATGATATTTTCAGGAACAAGAAATAAAAAGTTTATTTTCATATGTATACTTTGGAAAAAATGTTCAAAAGTTGTGTCTTCCATTGTGTACCAAAATACAAGAAAAATAGTGAAAAATGAAATATGCCTTATTACCATTTTGTTGTTGCAACAACATACCACTTTATATATTTCTGAAGTTTAGAAGAGTCAAATTACTTAAAATACACAACTGCTTTTCAAGTAAATTTTTAGTACTCATTCAAAAATAAATATTGCAACCTGCTCAGGTGATGTAACGTGAGTAACCAAAAAACTGACTTTGTTTTCTGAGAGAAAAATTCTTCACAGTTAATTGGTGGGATTTTAAATTCTCTTCCTTCAAACAATCTTTGACACAGTGATGACTATCAAAATCATTAAAAAGTACAATTTTTTTATAAAATTGATAAAGAAAAACTGTAACGTGAGTAACTTTGTAACGTGAGTAACCATCATGTAATGTGAGTAACCAATAAAAATTATTCATTTCGGTAACATTTTCTGTGGGATGTCAAGTTTTAAGTCTCATGGTGAGTTGTGAAGTTATTATTGATTAATTAAAAGCAAAATGAGGGTACATCTCTTTGATGCGACTCTTTGTTCATCAAAATATCAGTGGTCATACAATCGCACACAAAAAATGAATATTAGTAGAAGTATTCACAATGCGAGAGTGCATTAGTAAGACTTGGTTTTGATTAACCTAACTTTAAAGAGTGTTTGAACAACACATTGAATGCCCTTACCTGTAACCCTATCTAGGCCGGGGTATTTTGGGAGTTGATATGGCCCGGGGGGTGGGGGGAGGGGGGGGGGCTCCCAGGCCCCCCTTGAGATCTCGGCCATTGGCCGCACAATCACGTCGAAAATTTGTGTGCAGGTTGTCTTGGACATAATCTACAATACTATATAGTAATTTATTTCATGCAAATTGGTATTAAGCGATTATGCTAATTTATGCATAATTAGTAAGCGAAATCATACTTTTCCCTCCTACTCCCTAATAAAGCTCCAATTGTTCCAATTTTTGGTATAAAATCTCTTTTAGATGCTCCTAGCAATGAATTTTACACACATTATTGAATTTTTAATGACATGTGTGTTGTTAACCATACATGGACAAAATGTAACGTGAGTAACCGTAACGTGAGTAACCATATTATCTGCACCCCAAGTAAAAACCATGTGTTCTTTATTTTTTTAATTATATACAAAGTTTGTCTCCCAAATATACTTCTTTGAAATGGATATAATCAACTTTCATAAAAGCCTTGTATGAGGAGACTTTTCACTTATGTTGACTTTTCATTTTATGCATGTCCAAATCATGTAACGTGAGTAACCGACACATTCCAAAGATTTGCCAGGAGCATAATAGAATTTCCCAAGTTTTGTTTTTATCCGAAGGATAGTCAGACTGTGTACTTTGTGATAAGGAGATGTTTAGTTCCTATCAATAATAATGGAGTTACAGCTCCAAGTATGAATCAAGGTGTCTCCAAATGTAACGTGAGTAACCGTGGAATAGCCCTAATTAATTATGCAAATATTCAATTTTTTCAAGGAATTTTCATTTTTTTGTAGTTTTCCCCCCATTTTTTGAGAAAATGCAATGGAATCAAGCATATTAGTAGCCAGTCATGTAATCTAAAAGACAGCTCACTCAACTGTATTGAAATTGTATAATTATTAGATTATAATAGTAATTAATTATGCGCATATGCTAATTTTTCTCGATAATGTTGTTTCCTTCCGTGTTTCCAAATTCTTATGTATTTCTTTGTTTTGAAATCTCTATTTTTTATTGTTTTTTTTAATCTAGAATAGTTGGTGATAGCCCAAAAGGAAGTTATGTGAGGAAAAACAGAAAAAAAACATTCATCTGACAACACTTCTTGTAAACCCATACATTGTACACACAAAAGTCGATGGAAATTGCCATTTTCAGTGACATTGGTCACGAATATGTGCTATATCTCCGCAAGTGTACCCCCGATTTTCGCAAACAGGGTCTCAAAATGTGCGGGATGTGAAAGAAAGTTATGAAATATCAGCGTATTATTTCTTGCATTTAGAAATTATCGCGAAAAATGTCGGGGGGGGGGGGCCTTTTAGCGCCCCCCCGGGCTATATAGGGTTAAAGGACAAGTCCACAACAAAATGTTGATTTGAATAAAAAGAGAAAAATACCACAAGCATAACACCAAAATTTTCATCAAATTAAGCTTCGCTTAATTTCACAAAACAGTTATATGCACACCGTGGCTGGTATACAAATGAGGAGATTATGACATCACCCACTCACTATTTCTTTTGTACTTTATTATATGAAATATTCTAATTTTCTCCTCATTGTCAAGTGATACAATGATTAATTCTTTCCGGAACATGTGGAATTAGCATTGCTTAATACTATATGGTTCAGTCAAGTTGGTCCTTATTGTCAAATCTATAAAAAAAATGCAATTCTGTATAATTCAAACAATAAAAAACAAAAGAAATAGTGAATGATGGACATCATTGACTGACTTACCTATTTGTGCATATCACTGTTTTGTGAAAAATAAGCGAAACTTTAAAATGCCATAACTTTCTTATTTTGCATCCTATTTTGATGAAATTTTCAGCACTATGCTGGTTTGATTTTTCTCTGTTTATTCAAGTCAGCATTTCCCTGGGGTGGACTTGACCTTTAAGAGCTCAATTGAGAGATGTTATGCATGAATTTTATAAAAATATGTTCCTGAAAACAATGTATTACTCAGGAAATTATTCCATTTTATCTTCTGTTCAAACAATGACAGATGTCAAAAAGCTCACTAATATTTTCCCTTTTAACATTGTCTGTCTGTTAGTCTTTGTCTCTCCCTCTCTTTCTACTCTTTCTCTCCCTCTCTCTCTCCCTCTTTCTCACTCTCTCTATATACATGCAGATGTCTTTGTAGGGGTTGTTTTACCTTGTGTTTACTTGGAAGACTTCTCTCCAACCTGACTCTAAGACAAAGACCTAGTATACAAAGATTCAATTAGAAAATATCAAGCAGGGACTCAGTTTTAAGGGGAGTGAGACTTGGGAGTGATCACTCTCTACTGCTCTCCTTAACCCATTTTTGGTAGAGCGACTTATTACTCGTCTCAGCGATTGCTTAACAAGAGTATCAGTCAACCTTGAAAACCTCATTCTCCGTCAAGGTTTTGTAAATAACACACAGTTACATTGTAGGCAATAACACACTTGCAAGAATGACATTAAAGGACAAGTCCACCCAAACAAAAACTTGATTTGAATAAAAAGAGAAAAATTCAACAAGCATAACACTGAAAATTTCATCAAAATCGGTTGTAAAATAAGAAAGTTATGGCATTTTAAAGTTTCGCTTATTTTCAACAAAATAGTTTTATGAACGAGCCAGTTACATCCAAATGAGACAGTTGATGACATCACTCACTCACTATTTCTTTTGTATTTTATTATATAAAATATGAAAAAAAAATATATTTTCTCGTCATTGTCATGTGAAATGAAGTTTCATTCCTCCCTGAACATGTGGAATTCCATTATTTTAACATTTTGTGCTTCAGGCAATGAGGTCCTAATAATCAAATTCGTAAAAATTGAAATATTGTATAATTCAAACAATAAAAAAACAAAAGAAATATTGAGTGAGTGACGTCATCGACTCTCTGGTTCGTTCATATAGGTATTTTGTTGAAAATAAGCGAAACTTTGAAATGTCATAACTTTCTTTTTTTACATCCGATTTTGATGAAATTTTCAGCATTGTGCTTGTCTGATTTTTTATATTGATTTAAATCAACATTTTCTGAGGTGGACTTGACCTTTAAAGAGTTCAATGAGATAAATATTGCATAGATCTGATTGTTTGTCTCCTTTGGTTGTGGGTTGTAACTTAGTGTACATTACTCCATCCATTCTGAAATTAGACAAGAGAGCTCCCCTTGTATGTCAAAGAAGAGCTTTTTGTAGTGCTCTCCTAATGCTCCCCTTAATTTAGGAGAGCTTTTTATTGCTCCCCTCATAATTATAAAAGTGAGTCCCTGGTCAAGACAAAGTTATTAGCTTTAAGAACATTGCCACTCACAGCTTCTAATGTCCCTTCCTTTGGTGTGTTAGTTCACTGATATGATGAGTTACTCCAATTTAAACAGTCCTTATCATGTCATATATTCATTTTCACTACTTTCATACACCTTGTCCATTTGCACATCTACTACTTATTAATCACCATACTTATTTTCTATTTCCCTGACAAATTTTCTATACCCCCCCTTTAACTATCTTTCATTCTCTTCTCATTTGCTTTTGCATGCCCCACTTTGTGGAATAGCCTTCCTGAAAACATAAAAAATTGTACCTCGGTTGAAAAAAACTATTTTTTTAACTCTTAATGCGCCTTGAGCAGTCTACAGAATGGATTTGGCGATTTAAAAGCCTCATTTCAATTCTCTTTATTTCTTTCTCTCTCATTTCCCATGGTTTCTGAACCTTGAATGAACTTGAAAGGCTTCACATCGAGAAAATAATCACTGATAAGCAACCATATTTCAGTCAAGTCTTATTTTTAAAAATATAATGTGACACATCTTAGATTCAACTCTCAAATCCCACCACATCAAAAAGGCATACAACACAAGGCAAAAGCAATTTTGTGTCTCGCCCACTTATGAAAATAACAGAAATATTGTGATTTGCGAGGGCACGCAAGAGAAATATATCGAAACTTCATTGTGAAATGACTGGGATGGAATAACACTTGTCATAAGAGCCTTGCATGTAAACTTTAATGTTGACCTGAAAATGACCTTTGACCTTACCATGTAACCTCCGACTGCAGCATAACATGCCAGTCCCCCAAGTCTATCTACCATCCAAGTTTGGTTGAAATATAACTTACGGTTGCGGATTTAGGTGTCATAAGAGAGTCTTGCATGTAAACTTTAACGTTGACCTGAAAATGACCTTTGACCTTATCATGTGACCTCTGACTGCAGCATCAAATGCAGTTCCCCAAGTCCATCTACCATCCAAGTTTGGTTGAAAAGCGGTTGTGGAGTTAGGTGTCATAATAGAGTCTTGCATGTAAACTTTAACGTTGACCTGAAAATGACCTATGACCTTACCATGTGACCTCAGACTGCAGCATAACATGCAGGTCCCCCAAGTCCATCTACCATCCAAGTTTGGTTGAAAAGCGACTAACGGTTGTGGAGTTATGTGTCATTACAGGTTTGTGACGGACGGACAACATTTGGATCCCTAAGTCTCACCTTCACCTCTGGTGGGCGAGACAATAATAGAAAATATCCATCCAAATATAACGTGACACATCTTGGATGTAACCTAACTCTCAAATCACATCACATCAGAGTGGCATACAAAAAAAAATCAATGATTTAACATTATCTTCAATGCAATATGATGTGTTAAAATCAGACATTTCTCTTTGAAAATGGGGAAAGGTGATAAGCAAAGTTACCATATTTGTTAAATATTTTTCTCATTAAGATTTTGTAGAGTGGGTGGAAAAAAAATGAATAAAAAATGATTATGTCCTTCAAAGATAATTCATGAAAAGCATGTTTGACCCAAAAGGTTGAGAAGCACAGGGCCCCGTCTTACGATTGATCACAGGCTTTTGATCTAATTTAAAGGCTTCCGGGCGGGACCCGGGTACCAAGGTTTTAGTCCGAGCCTCAACTAAAACCACTTTTTTTGTGACCATTGAGTGGTCTTTATAGACAGGTTTCACTGTATTTACCAATCAGGGTTGCCAAGGAGCAGTGAGGAACGGTTGGAGTGAATTCAAGATTGATCACGTGACCCTGTTCCTCTGTCTCAAGTGCGGCTACAGTGACTCCGTCCTCGTAGACCACCTCCAACTCTTCAAGGGTGTTTGGTTTCTCGGGGTCTTGGATGTCTCGGATGATGTCTGCAAGATGAAGAAGGATCAGTGAAAATTTTAAAGCTTGTGGATAGTTTTGGTAAATCCACCAAAATGCACCTATCACTATTCCAATTCATTGCTAGCTAATATGAATGGATATGCCCTATAACAGTTATGATGTGGAGGATATGAAATGAAAATGTGTTTTACAGGATAAATTTTGCGATTTTACATGGAAATTTAACTTGATCGGGTCACCCGATCAAATTAAAATATCTGTGTGTTTTTGTCTTTCAATTAAATCCTATTCCAAATCATGGAATGGGCTGAAACTTTCAAGATATGTTCTTTGTCTGTAACTTTTGGATATCTAATCAATAAATTTATAAGATAAGTGCTTGAATGCCCATTTTTTTAATTTAAAACAAGCATCGCCGAGAGAGGGCGCTATATATCCAAGATTTGAATATTTGAAATTTTCTCAGAGAAGTGCAGTTGGAAAAATATCTAACGGTCTCTATGCTTCAGTAAGACTGTCATATTAGATTATAATCGATTATCAATCACATTATTGACCCTTTACCAAAGCTATACACAGGTTTTAAAAGATTGACGATTACCTGTCATTGTAATTGATCTCTATATCACTGTATACTGGTAGTATTACAGGCACAATTCTGAATCTTATAGCTTGTTCGAGTCATTTCCTTGCAAATTTAATATTGTTATGACACCCATCTCTGCAAGATTAAAGTTATTGGCACTTTGTCAAAGGTTTCAATGCCATGAAAATACCAACCCAAGTGTTTAACTTGGTACATGTACTGCTTCACAATTATGATGGGGGGGGGACATGATGCCCCCCCCTTGACGCTTCGCGTGATATTCCCGAAATGCAAAGAGATAGCGCCGCAAAATTTTATGACTTATACCAGAAAAAAAAACACATGTGCAGTTTGAAAAAAAAATACATGAAAGATTAAGAAACTTATTAGAACTTATGCATTATACCAACAGCTGCCCCATATGTTATGTGATAAAAAAATGCATAAATTTTAATTTTTTTATTTTTCATGGTGACTAATTTTTTTCTTGCTTCCAGGAGTGGGTGTGGAATGATTTGTCTGTTGATATACTGAAGACACAGTAACCATTTGAATTTATTAGAAAACATTTCATTGATTTTATAACTTCACGACCTATGGGGAAGCTGCTTGCACACGACTTCACAAATAAAAAAAAAATCAAGCTACCAATAAATTTCTTACTCTTTGATGGATTTTCATCAATATTTTTGATTATTTTTTCTGCTATGTTTACAATTTCATAAACTTTCCATCAGGGTGAACTTCCCCTGTAAGGGCTAAACAAATTTATGATTATTAATTTTCAATTTTAGATAAGCAACCCTCACCATAGATATCTAGGGCCATGCCATCAAGCTCTTCTTGTGTGGTCCAGCTGGGACATGGTGGAGGTTTAGACGGTTCCATCTTCTTCTCTTCCATTGTCTCGCCAGGATCACCCTGGAGAAACACCTTAAGTAGGTACACCCCGCTCAGAAATGTCATCAGCATTGGTCTGGACTGTCAGGCTCAATCGTATTTTCAGTCTTAGGGGAAATCTTGGACAAATATTGACGGGGAGCATTGATGATGCGGTTGGAAATCGAGGCAAAGATGTTTCATCAAGGGTCTGTCTATTGCAAAACAGAATGAAATGAATAACACTTGGTTGGATGAGGAAAGAAATGATTACATGATAAGGTTAAACAAGATGTTAAAGAGGAAGTTCACCCTCAAGAAAACTTTGTTGCAAGAATAGCAGAAAAAAATAGTAAAAAATATTGGTGAAGGTTTGAGGAAAATCCGTTAAAGAGTAAGAAAGTTATTAGAGTTCAAACTTTTGGATTTGTGACGTCATAAACGAGCAGCTGCCCCATGTGTTATGTAATATAAAATGCATGAATTTCAAACTTTGTATGGTTCTTGATAACTTAATTTTGTTTACTTTTTATGATCGGGTGTGAAATTATTTGTCTATTGATACACAAAAGGTACAGTGAAAACCATTTTCAATTTTCTGAGAAAATGACATTTCATTAATTTTTTACCATTCTCTATGTAGGAATATTGCTCGCATATGACATCACAAATCAAATAATTGAAATTCTAATAACTTTTTTATTATTTGATGAATTTTTCTCAAAACTTTGGCAATATTTTTAATTATTTTTTCTGGTATTTTTACGATAAACTTTTTGTCAGGGTGAATATCCCATTTAAAGAACCAAAGTTTATAATAAAATAAGTGAGAACATTATCAATAATTATCAAAATTTAATTCCAGATATAGCCTCAGAGTTGTATTTTTGTGTGTGTCTTATTACGTTATGTAGATCTACAATCATTTTTTAAAAAACTATTTATAAGTGCATAACCCATTTAGTAAGAGCAAACAGCAGGAATTCTGTCTGTGACTGTCTACGAGTTGAATAAAACTTTGGAAATTAATGCGACAAACAGAAAATTAGGTCTAACGTTAAGCTTAAGTTAAGTCAAGACAAGTTATATTACTTAAACTCAGTATAATAATATCAGTATACTAATATCAATATACTAATACTCACTCATTCTATGAACAAGGTTATGATATAACCTTGTTCTCTGTTACTCCTCCCTGCGTGGTGAAAAAAGGTTGGCAATGTTTGGCTTATTTTCTCTCTTTTTCTTTGGGACAAATGCTTGATTTTTTGACACTGTCAGGTTCCAATACAGCTATTCATCATATAACTTGACCCTTAAGTAAATTTTATTCTTTAAATTGATTTTTATTAACTGAAAAGAGATTGAAAAATGATTGTCTTGCCATATTATTACTTTCTACCAATAGAGGACGTACATAAAAATATGCCCAAAATTCATGTTTTCGAGCACTCTGGTGAATACAAAAATTACTAATGAAAAATAAATTGCAACTGTATGGAAATTAGTATTTTTGGTCACAAAAGTGATATTTTAATGAATTTTTCAATTGTATGCTGTGTACAGCATTGGCATACCATAGTCCTACCTGTAGATTCCCCACAGGCAGGATGGTAATGAACCCTTTGGTGACTAATACTAACCTCGCAATACGTGTGAGTGACTTAACCTTAACTTTAATTAGAGTCTACTATCCCTTTAGACCACAAGCTTCGGTCTCTGTTATGGTGGTTGTTCAGCTGAACTCCGTTGGCTTCACTCACCAAATACAGAGATCAAAGTTCTAGCGCGATCTGTACAGGGGACTCAATGGCCATATGTTTGTGTATTGTTGTAAATTGGATTTTCCTTGTATAATATTTCTTTAAAAAAAAGTTAAAAGGATACTATGTTTTATTATTTCATTTCAGTACATGTAGCATTTGAATATAATGTATAAAATGAATCTATATTTCACATTATATCTGCAAACTTTATCTTTAGTTCTCTTTCTCCCTCTCTGTACTTTACCAACTTTGACTTACTCTTTCCCTCTCTAAGCTCATTGGCTAATTCTTTCCCGCCTTTTTAGGAGTAGCAGTAATGCCAATTCATGTACCCCCTTTAGGGATGCTTTTGTACTTCGATGTGCACCATTGCACTGTTATTGTTAGCTAGGGAGAGTCCAGTGACTCATGACACTGGCAGTAGCAAGGGCATTCCCACTGTTTGTTGTTGAGGAGGAGACTTGTCCCTACAGAAGAAAGTTTAATTTTTAAGTATAGAAGTAAGTTGATTTATATATATATATTCTTATTTTAGTAAATTGAATGTTTATTTCATTGATATGTTATACTATTACTGTGATATATATATAAATGCATGTTATAATATTTACTCAATTTTTTTGGAATATTTGATTGGACAGAAAGCTCACTTGATAGTGATCCGTTACGTGCCTGAGTTTTGATTATTATATTATATACATATATATATATATTGCATTACCAATTGCTACAGGTATAATATTCATTTTGATGTGATTTTGATTTATTTGTGTAATTATTGCACAGCTTTAAATAAAAGAAATGAATAAAAAGTCAGTGTCAATAGACCAAATAGTAAATCTAATGTTACCATAGTTATGTATCACTTAACATGGCTGTGTATATTTGTGACATTGATCATTTTCTATGTTATAGGACTTCTGCAAGGACTTCCCTTCATGTACTTAAGATGTTGAAGTAAAATGCGGAATTAGTGCCTGACTAGTGAGTTCACGGTCTAGTGAGAGTTGTTCAACTTATATCATATGTATTTTATTGTGATTTTCTGAATACGAACATATTGTTGATATTATTTTATATCTAATGAAGGAAAGAGATATACTTCTTGATTTACTTTGTCCTTAATAGTCACTGAGAAAATGTAGTTTATTGTCTTGATAGATAATGTAAATCTGTATTTGTTATGTTTAGAACTGTACTACTTTTTCATACCGCTATTATGTAATGTGTGGTAATTATATTATATTAATCATGTGCTTGTTTATAATTATATTTCATTATACAGAGGCTGTTTTCCCTTGGTCAATAAAAGAAACCAATGAAACCACAGCTCAGCCCTTGTGAGTCGTGTCCGTGTTGTGTGGTCGTCAGCGCGAACCCTTTCAGTATTATAAATTCGGATAAAATAGGAAGTGAAGTTGCGCGACAGCCAAAGTAAGTCACTGTTTTGTTCCTTTTAAATTGATTTTTTCCCCGTTTTTTGGCAATTAATGCCAAATTAATTTGCATTTCGGTCGCGTTAGTTTTAAAAAGTTTGATTCATTAAAGACAAAAATTGAAGAGCCCCAACAGGGGGATTTTGCATTTTTAGTCCCCTAATGGTGGCTGCACGATAGCGAGCCGTCTGTGTACGAGGAGATATTTAAACATGTTAAAAAACTCCTCAAAACACCATGAACACACGGCTGCCAGCTGTCTACTAATACTAATCATTTCTACTCCGAGAACAGTATTAGGCTATATGCTTAAAAAGTTACACCAAAAATCAGCCCCAAAATATGGTCCAGATTAAAACTAGACTGAACTTCTGGAAACGAAGGCGAAGCACTGTGACACGTAAGTAACGTCACAAGTCACAACATCAAGTATAAAAAAGTCTAGCAAACGTCTTTTTCTATGAATGGGACTGAGGAAAGTACATGTAGTTATTCGTAGCGGCTATAGACTATCGATCATTCCCCAATTACGTCCAGATACATTAACGTGAGAGTCTTCATAATTACTATATATTGTAAAATACCTTACACTTTTCAATTTCTATCCTTGACTTTCTCAGTGACAGACTTAAATAAACTGATTTTGATGATCACATCCGACTCTTCAGTCTCAGTCTCAGTCCCATCAACTACCGGCCTTATCCGTCCTTGATCAAAACATTAACGCCCTCTGCGTTCGGATTGTTTGTGAATTTTTTGGAAAGAAATATATTTTGTTTGCAACAGGTATGTTTTTTACTCAGACAGATATGATCAATACATTTTTTTATTACATAGTCCTAAATGAATTTGCCTATCATGGTCGTACGCAGTGGAAAAGAATTTACAAAAGCGCCCCCATGATAAGCTTAGTTGCTTCGCCCCTCGCTTTTGAGTTTCTTCGGGGAAAGCCCCTGCCGGGTGCCCCTGCCAGGATAAATTTATGCATACAGCCATGTTGTCTTTAATTGCTTTTAGGTGATTTCAAATTAAATAAGGTATCCCTCGTGTGTGTCTTCTGTTCTATTTGCTAGTTACAAGACATTTGTAAGGCTCCAAATTTCAGGGAAATTTATGAAATGTTGGGGCCCACCCCCTCCCCCTTGAGAGGTAGAATTAAATTTTTAATGTCAAATGGCTGTTAAAACAGAAGTCCCCCCCCCCTTGAAAGTGAAGACCTTTTTTTTTGCTTGTCAAAAAGTCCCTCAGCAAAATGTCCCCCCTCCCTTTTGGAAATCCTGGATCCGCCCCTCCTGCATGGAAATGTGTAATGAATATTCTAATGTCATATCAGACAAGAAACAAAGACGTTATGACTGAAAGAAATAATGAGATTCTAATCACTCGCCATTGTAAGGAGGACACATTGCTTGTACACAGTTCAATGACACAACTGCATAAAAGGGGTTGTTTCCATAGCCGGATAATTTGCACTTAATCCGTGAAACGGGGGTCGAGGTTCAAACAGTAAAGCCGTGCAGCAAATCTTATTAATGATATAGTTCTGATATTTTTTGGTTCTTGGAGGGGGGGGGGATGGAAAAATTAATGGATGTTCAGACCTTACTTTCTGCTAAGCCCCCCCCCCCCCATACCGAATTTCAAAACCGATGCGTGGTACCTCGTATCAAAATTGAGGGAGGTAATAGTACTTTTTAATAAGGGGTTTCTTGGCAGAGTTTGTAGTAGGTGATTTTTTTTTAAATAGGCAGGTACGCCTAAGATTTGATGCCTATGATATGGCATTGCCATTCATTAATGAAGATGCTAATATTGTCAAATCTGCCCCCAAAATAATATAATAAATTACTTAATAAATAGCGAGTGAGATACATTATGACATCGTGCCCATTTGCATATCACTGTCTTTTTTTTCCTGAGTGGGGGCAAAAACTTAATAACTCTTTTTTTTTCATTTTCTAGAGTGAAATTGAAGGACTTCGTCTAAGCTTTTTATGAATTTTGTTGGAAATTTTTGTTAAAAAATGTAAGTTTTTAAGTTTTAATGGCCTGTGGAGGGATCGAAAAGGCATATTCCTCACCCCTGCTGAGTACGACCATGGATCCGCCTTGTCTGTTTTAACCTTCTATGGCGCGAGAATCAGGAGGAGGAGAAGAAGAAGAAGAAGAAGAAGAAGGAGATGATTTTTTTAAGAGGGGGTGCTATGTTTGAAAAAAAGGAAAGAAATCAAGCAAAAAAGGAAAAGTTTTCACTTCAAAATAAAGATGATTTTTTATCACATTTGTACTTGTTATCATACCGTTCTGATTCACAGGCGGTACGTGTTGCTATTATGATTGTGGATACACTTGGGATGCTTCAGCACCCCCGCTTCCCGAAGCCTTACAAAATGCTTTTTAATAAAAAAGGAAACCAACAAAGCTCATAATTTCACTCATTAGGACTACCCCCTCTTTTCGTCACCGCACTCAGACTTATAGCTCCTTAAGCATCTGATCGGATTTCATTATTTGGATTTTGCCGACTATTGAGGATTTATTTTTTTTGGGGTATGCCTATTCTTTTATTTGATTCTTTCAGTGACATCAACATTTACAAACAGCAATGAAATACTTGACTTAGGTGTCACTTTATGATAGTGTAACTTACACTATCTTAACGTGACACCTTCATATTCATCAAGGCTGCAGTATAATATGTATTCATTGATTTCCCGTTCACATTCAACAAAATGTATTGTATTGTCAAATATATTTACAAAGCATGTCAGTGATCATAATTCATATCATACTTCAAGAAAGACTGAATTTTAACTAGCTAGATAGAACCGAATCGTCAAATTAAGAAAATAAACTTAGAAACACAGAACAAAGAATAATTGATAAACAGGTACGTATAATTTTAACCGGTACATCCAAATAAATGATTAAGAAATATAATGCAGAAAAAAATACATCTATCTTATGGGGTACTCCAGGCTGAAAATAATATGATAGAATGGAGTAAATATGGCAAACAAAATTTCTGGAAACTTAAAAAAAAATTGGACGAGCAAGAACAAAGTTATGGAATTTTAAATGTTTTGCATTGTTTCGCTGAAACACTTCTATACACATCCTCATGAATGGCCCTGGGAAGCGGGCGTGCTGATCGAAGCAATAGAATGGAGTAAATTTATGGCAAACAAAATTTCTGGAAACTTAAAAAAAATGGACGAGCAAGAACAAAGTTATGGAATTTTAAATGTTTTGCATTCTTTCGCTGAAACACTTCTATACACTTCCTCATGAATGGCCCTGGGAAGCGGGCGTGCTGATCGAAGCAACCCCAAGATTGTCCTGGGGGTGCTGCTTGTATTATTCTCCATAGACAACACCCCTCGGATTTCTGGAGAAATGTAACCAAAATGGCCTTCATTTTGTAGTGAATTTTTTTCTTTGGGTGTTTTTTTTATTTTCAAATTTCTAGGAACCAAATTGATCCCCCCTTTTTTTTGGTGCTTTTCAGATTTGCATTAGCACCCCCGAGTGAAAAAAGCTCGTTCCTATGGTCTAGCTCATGAGTACGTAATGAGCAAGCTGATGTCATATCCCCACTTATAATTTCTTTGATTTTTAATGAAAGTGTGTTTATTCAACTTTTACCCTCCAAGGAAGGAGAAAAATGGGTTGACTCGATGTTCACTGCTGTGACTTATCTTAAAGGGGAAGTTCACCCTGAAGAAAACTTTGTTGCAAAAATAGCAGAAAAAAATAGTAAAAAATATTGGTGAAGGTTTGAGGAAAATCCGTTAAAGAGTAAGAAAGTTATTAGAGTTCAAAGTTTTGGATTTGTGACGTCATAAACGAGCAGCTGCCCCATGTCTTATCAATATATAAAATGTATGAATTTCAAATTTTGTATGGTTCCTGATGATTTAATTTTGTTTTCTTTTCATGATCGGGTGTGAAATGATTTGTCTATTGATATACAAAAGTTACAGTGGAAACCATTTTCAATTTTCTGAGAAAATGACATTTCATTGATTTTGTACCATTCGCTATGTAGGAATGCTGCTCGCATATGACGTCACAAATCAAATAATTGAAATTCTAATAACTTTTTAATTATTTGATGAATTTTTCTCAAACGTTCGGCAATATTTTTTATTATTTTTCTGCTATTTTTACAATAAACTTTCTGTCAGGGTGAACTTTCCCTTTAATACAAGGGAAACACGTCATATACGCACATTATGAAAATATGATTTCAATAATAAAAAGGAAAAAGTGTCAGTGGATATGAATTCCGCATAATCCCTTGTAATATTTTTAATCGGAATCCACACTTTTCAAAGAACATTCTTTTATTCTGTGAAAAATGTTTTCAACGTCAAACCAGAATAATGATAAACCAATTGATACAGGAGGGACTTCTAATTTGCAATTGTGAAAAGTTCTCTTATCGAACTACTTTATAATCTTTTTGACAGAGTTAACTTTCATGGACAATAAATTGCATAGGCCTATCCGAAAAAATAATAAAATTTCCTCCATATCTATTTCCCTTTTCATTTCTTCCGTTCAATGCACTTGCTTTTAATTTTTCCAACTGTGTCGAATTTTGTTAAATATATTTTATTTGTGACTCCATGAACGAACTTTATATGAAGGCCTATCCATCGATCCCTTTAAAAATATACATCTTTATCTTCAATATGTTTTAACCTTATCTGCATGTTGGAATTGAAAGCATGGTATTAAAAAGAATATAATTATTGCATTTATAATTGCTTCGAATTTGTCTCAAGTCTTCTGATTCCAACCATGTTTCCAATAGCTCTAAATAAAATTGCAATACTGACAGTTTTAAATCTCCAGTATATAACTTATTTACAGAAAAACGGATTTTCCTCCGATATATCGAGTATATGAAAATTCTACGATTTTCATTTCATTCCTTGATTCCCAATTGATAAACCCCCATGTACCGATGGTAAAGCAGACGGTAGACTGGCCTAATTCTGTTCCCCCCACTTCCCCCTCCCGGCATGGTATGTGCACGAGTACACCACTGCCAACTCGGTCTTTGCTCCCTAGCAATACCACCCCACCCCCATTCACAATTTCGCGAAAGTTTTTTTTTGTCAAGTAACAATATAATATCGCATCACCAAACACCAACACGGCCACCACTCCACCATGCACGGTCAACACCACCACCACCACCACCACCACCACCACCACCACCACCACCATCATGCTAGTGAATATGCTGCTGCTGATAAAGATGATGATGGTGATGATGAGTGATGAAGATTGATGGTGTAGATGAAACTATGATTATCAGTGATGATTATGATGATAATGACGAGTCGACGACGATTGGTGATATTGCTTGATGATGATGACGATAATCATGGCGAAATGAGTATGACAATGATTAATGATGATGAACATCACCACGGATTTGACTCGGCGGCGTCATCTACGAAATCCTATCCGACGCACAAGTCCCGCGACATCAGTGGTGACAAGCTGTCATTTTACGCCTTTTGTTCGCCCCAGGGCCAACAAGACGCGCGACCTCCTGACCCCCTCCATCAACTCCACATTTTTTCTCCCAAAACAAATGGGACCCTGGATGGAATTACCTTTAATCTCTAAAAAGGTCAATGATTGTTTAATGTTTTGGGGGGTAATGACCATTAAACGGTGATGATGAGAACGATCTACCTCATGCCAGTATGATTGTAAAGCAAGATTCACTTCCTAGAGCAAGATTATAAAAATGACATGAATATTCACGACAAATGACATTTTCATGGGGATGTGGATGAATTGAATGAAGAGGTTCCACCAAGAACTTTCCCTCGTTTTTCGGAGTAGTTCTCTTTTTTCGATGCGCGACTTGGATGTGAAAAGAAAAGACCGTTCCGTTTCATTCACTTTCGACACATCAATACTTCAAGGCATACCTCATTATAATGGAAAATGGCCAAACGATAGTACACTTCTCAATAGCGGGTGTTTCCGCTCCGAGTTTCACTATTCTAATGTGCTTTCCATATATGGGTCATCCGACGTCACCGCCGTAACTAATGACGTCAATCGGTTGCTAGCCTGACAGATTTTCTTCGAGAACCCCGTGAAGCCCCGTTTTGCCTTGCTATGAAGCTAGCATCCCCAGTGATTGAGCCATCGCGAACTCTTTTTCTTCAGTTTGCCCAAATTCGACATTTTAAAAGATCTCAGAACTTTCCTATGCTCTCAGCATACTGAATTTGGATTTTGGATGATAAACAAATACACGTGTGGCATTGCGTATATGTTTATGTACGCGCAGATCAGCGGAGAAGAGCGACGGGGAAACCACCTCCTCAAAATAGCACCAGTTTGTGTGGGACTAATTACTGCACAATACTCTTGCGCCATTACAACGGAAGGTAAATAGTTTCGGTGTTATTTTTATAGGTTTGCTATAATTCCAAAATTATATCAATATTAGCCTCATATCTTGAAAATATCAACTATTATCTACCCTTTTAGTGATGAAAAATATGATTTAAGACCTATTCTTTTAACGGAGCGATTTTGTGCGCATGAATATAATGACGTATGATAGCTGTTATACGGCTACTGGATGGGCATTCCAAAGGAAAGCTCGATTCTTCCTAAAAATAGCTCGACCACTCGGGGAAAACATCTCGCCAAAGCCGTGCTTCTGAATTTGGTCGGTGAGTAAAAATAGAAGTGTGCCGTTGACTGTCTGGCGGTATGTCTAATAATTATAGAAGGATATGCGGGTTTTCATGGCCTCAACAATTGCTGTCAACTCCACGCAGTGTTTTTCCGTCACTGCGTTGCGATTATTTCGTTATGTCGGGGTTATAGTTCCAGGCCCATTTAGAACGTGTGTAAACGTTATGATGTGTATTGTGGGCATGGCAGAGCAGACTTGGTGGTTCTCGTTAACATGTTTACAAATATATTGGCTATTGCACGAAGAGAGAGATGGTGTTTTGCATTGCTGTGCATTGCCAGTGTCGTTGAGTGAGCGAGACCAACTGAGCCGAACATAGATCCTACATGTAGATCTATATGTATTAATTTGTATGTATGTGCATGATTGCTGTGTCGAGAGTGATTGAGCCTGCTTGCTTCAGTTGGGAATTGGGCATGTTATTGTTGTGATGTGATGATTCTAAAAATAATGTAATTATTCCGTCACATGTGTCAGTGTCAGTCCAGAATTTCCAGGGTAAACTTTGGAGTTTGGTTTGAACTAAATCTGATCTGTCTATTTTAGTATTAATGGTGAGGCAAAGGGGTCCCAAGCTTTAGAAGCCTAAGCCAACCAAAGGCTAATTTTTGTGGGTGCTAAAAGGGCCAAACTTTAAAGTGGTTCCTGGATCTAATCCTCGGTTTTAAGTTAGGGGACTAACTTCTTTGCACGCAAAAGTGGTTGCTACCTTCACCACCCAAGTCATCCCAGCATATTATTTTAGAACGAAATAATTGATAAATAGCCATCCTCCATTCCTGCAGGGGACAGAATTTTAACCCCTCTCCCCAGCTCTGGGTAGGGAGGTTCAAGTTGTGGTCAGGGAGGGGCTATCAAGAATAAATGGCAGTGTGATATGCTTGGATAAGTTTGGTGAAGTTAGCAGTCACTTTAGCTTATACTAGGTGCAAATAATTGAGTCCCCTGGCTTACCCGAATACCAGTCTGAAGTTATGCACCACTTAATATGCATTCAATTTTCAATGGCAAAATACTCTCGAGGATGGAACCGTGATTTCAGTGTAACGAACAAATTATATTTAGTTTTTTTTTTTTTACAGAGTCAGAGGCTGCAATAATTCACGAAAATGCAGAGAAACCTCAAATCGTTTGCAGTTTTGGATTTAATTCTGTTTTTTTTTATTTTACTACATTAATTGAACATATTTTTAGAAAATGTGGTAATACAAAGTCCACCCCAACAAAAAGTCGTTTTGAAAAAGGAAAACCAATCCAACAAGCAAAACACTGAAAATTTCATCAAAATTTTAAAGTTTCGCTTAATTTCACAAAACAGTTATATGCACATCCTGGTCGGTATGCAAATTGGCAGACTGATGACATCACCCACTCACTATTTCTTTTGTATTTGAAATATTCTAATTTTCTCCTTGTCAAATGAAACAAAGTTTTATTTCCCCCTGAACATGTGGAATTACCATAATTTTAACAGTTTATGGTTACGTTAAGTTGATCCTTATTGTCAAATTTGTAAAAATTGAAATATTGTTTTATTCAAACAATAATAAACAAAAGAAATAGTGATGGACATTATCAACTTTCTCATTTGCATATCGCTGAGTTGTGCATTTAACTGTTTTGCGAAAAATAAGCGAAAATTAGAAATGTCATAACTTTCTTATTTTAATGAAATTTAATGAAATTTGCAGCATTATGTTTATTTGATTTTTCTCAATCGATTCAAATCAACAATTTTCTGGGGTGGACTTGACCTTTAAGCTTCCGTAATCAATTAGAATGCGAGAGCCCTTTCAACAAGTTGCTTGTCTCTGCGCATACTCCAGTGCATCAACATATTATAATAATAATAATAATAGACAGTTCTTGTATAGCGCATAACACATTATAAATAACGTCTCTATGCGCTTCCAAAGGACTTGGATATTATTACCCTGGCTTTAGCCTCGCAGCCTTTTACAGCGCGCTGGCATTATAACTTGTATGTCTTCCACATGGCATGATCATACTATATTAAAATGATCCCAAACGAAGCCTTAAAGGCCAATTCCATACCAGAAAAATATTTATTTGAATAAATAGAGAAAAATCAGCATAATGCTGAAAATTTAATCAAAATCAGATATGAAATAAGAAAGTTATGACATTTTAAAGTTTCACCTATTTTTCACAAAACAGTGATATGCACAACTCAGTGACATGCAAATGAGTCAGTCGATGATGTGCATCACTCACTATTTCTTTTATTTTTTATTGTTTGAATTATACATATATTTATTTTTTACAAATTTGACATTAAGGACCAACTTGACTGAATCATATAGTATTAAACAATGCTAATTTCACGTGTTCAGGGAGGAATAAATCGTCATTTTGACAATGAGAAAATTAGAATATTTTAATATTTTATATAATAAAATACAAAAGAAATAGTGGATGACGTCATCAGTCGCCTCGTTTGCATACCGACCAGGATGGGCAAATAACTGTTTTGTGAAATTAAGCGAAGCTTTAAAATGTCATAACTTTCTTATTTTACATCCGATTTTGATGAAGTTTTCAGTGTATGCTTGTTTGATTTTTCTCTTTTTATTCAAATCAACTTTCTGTTGGAGTGGACTTGTCCTTTAAAAAGTATCTTAAACATCATCAAGGAAAACATACCTGCTAGCCTGTTAGCTTTTTAAACAATTTTCTCTAGGTGAGCATCAAAAGAATGCCATCTATGGTTATGTCCGATTTCTTCCTCGAGTCAACATGCTTTAGATTTTATAGAATATTACCTTTGTTAAATAACGTGCCCTTGGAGGGCAACTTGACACCTTGCTCGTAGGACCTACAGTCGGAACTTTACACTTCTCATGATGGATGTTCAAGTGCATTTTATCAGACCAAGACCATGATACATGAAGATTAAACTGAGAAGAATCATGATTACAAGTAATCTCACCAAGAATCTGTACTATCGTCTAAAAAAGGTACATACAGGTATAACTCGAAACATGTAAATTGCTCACAGATAGTACAAAGAGATTGGGACCCAAAACACTCCTTTGAGGATTCCCACAAGTTACTGGTGCCAATTATGATGCACGAATTTAACAGTTGCCTGATGAGAACAACTTGCTAAGAAAATTTGCACCCATCTTTACACATCCACTGATGACATGAATCAAACTTGGCTTGTTTCTTGTTTATCAATCAATTGTGTGGAACTTTGTCAAAAGCTTTCATAAGGATGTATTATTTCCAAGCACCTAATGTCGCCCTTGCCACTGAAATTAAGAGATGGTGGTTCAAAGAGTACCAATTCGAAGAGATTTTAAGGGTATTTTAATGGAGATGAAATATTGTGTTTTACCTTAATGGATCCCAGAATACCACCCCTGGTAATCTTGATCAATGGTAAGGGACGGAGAACGGTTTTGAAGAAAAAAAACATTACAATCAGGTGGTAATTTTTACACATTTATTTGAAAAAGGGGGAGCGTGAAGCCACCACCCATCCCCCATGCCTCCCCCATGCCAGAAACTTGCCAGAACAGGTATTAAAGTGATGGTCTGGGCTGAAAATATTAATATCTTAATACATAGAGTAGAATTCCCTAGCAAAATG
Source organism: Lytechinus variegatus (assembly GCF_018143015.1). Classification (NCBI taxonomy): domain Eukaryota; kingdom Metazoa; phylum Echinodermata; class Echinoidea; order Temnopleuroida; family Toxopneustidae; genus Lytechinus; species Lytechinus variegatus. The sequence goes on from NC_054744.1 coordinate 8,582,049, forward strand.
CTGAAAATTTCATCAAAATCGGATATCAAATGATAAAGTTATTGAAGTTTAAAAATTTGAATAAACCTGATTTCATATAATGAAATACGAAAGAACAAGTGGGAATGTGACATCATCAGCCCACCTAATGAATATTCATATTCACTTTAAAATTCAATAACTTTGTTATTTGTTATCCGATTTAGATGAAATTTTCGGCATTTTGCTCAGTGAATTCTACTTTTTTGTTAAGCTATAAATATTTCCTGCCCGGATCCCTTTAAACATCACATACATGTAGCATCTATTATAATGAGGTTTTAACTTCTCTGTCAGTTATCAACCAGTTCTCATGAAATTTGGCTCACACATTGGTCTTGGGTAAAGAAGGGTACTACATATTTTTTCCAGGTTATGGAAACTGTGTACCATGGTAGTGGCATATTAAGAGAGTTGATTTTAACCATCTTGTAGAATAAACTACTTCTTCAGTTATGACCTTTGCTCATGAAATTTGGCACACACATACATGTAGGTCTTAAAGGGGTACTACAGGCTGAAAATAATATGATTTAAACAGAATAAGAAAAATCAGACAAACAAAATTGGAAATTTGATGAAAGTTGGACAAGGAATAAGAAAAATGATTCCGGTGAAACAGTTCTTGGCATGTCTTCATGAATATTCAATGAGCAAATTGATGATGTCATATCAGATATATCCCCACTTTTTATTTTGTATTTTTACTTTGAAATTAGTTTTTTTTTTACTTCAAGAACCCAAAATATTTGAACAACTAAAAGTGCATTAGATATTAATTTCTGCAACTTATTTCATTACAAGGGAGACATATATATTCACACATATATAAAAAAATGAAACAATGACAATTTTATGTAATAACATAAGAACAAGGAAAGTGGGGACATGACTTCATCAGCCCATCTAGTGAGTATTCATGACGATGTGCATAACTGTTTACAATATGTTGCTTATTAAAGTTTAAAATTCGATAACTTCGCTATTTGTTATCAGATTTTGATGAAATTTTCTGCATTTTCCTCTTTTTATTGTTTTTAATATAAAATATTTGCAGCCCGGAGCATCTCTTTAAGGTACAGATTTGGAAGATTCATTTACTCTGTGTTGGAAACTGCATCAGCATGTTATCGACATAGGGCTGGGGTATAAATCACCTCCAGTGATATCTCTATTTTTCTTCAGTCTTTAGGTTATTTGGTGCTATTAATGAGCTTTAGGAAATCACAAATTTCTCAAATACACTACAAGAAGCACGCAAGTTTGTCTTGTATACTTTATTCACATAATTCTAGCCCTCAAATGACATGAAAGTTCAAAGTAGATTTGTGTAAAAACTGAAATTTGAAGCTGCACATTTCTATCTTCCGTTTGAATATTTCTGTATATTTTCAAAAGGTAGAATCAATGATTTGTTCCTTCAACCATTGTGTACAGTGAAGGGTCTGCAGCTGATGTTGCGAAACCAAAAGTAATGAAATGCTGTTATGAAGTCACAGACTTGTAGTTAGTGCGGGGAGTGCTAAAGGGAAAAATGGGGGAAGTAGGCGTTTGCTTCCCGCTATCTGCTATTTCGAATTCATTGAGGTAACATTAATTACCCATATATATATCCTTGATGAGTATCATGGGTGGTCATTCTTCAAAGGGATTTGGTTCTAGCAGGTAGGAAAAGTAATCAAAGATTATTATGTCGCAATTATGTCTTTTCAATCAGGATACGTACAGTGTACTAATAGGTAATAAGGATGCATTTATATAAATTATCTTCAAAAATCTGAACTGTTACTTTAGACATGCATGGATATCAATATCATATCCATCCAATAAATAGTTTTTATGTCATTTGGTTTCTAGGTCACATGTAGACGAAAGTTCCCAGATGATGGTTTGTGTAAAGTACACCACACAAACTAAAAAAAACATTCAATGGACGATTAATTTGTGAAAAAATGAGTAAAATTATGCATAAAATGAGTTTACCATATCAGGCGTCTATAAGATGTACTTGAAGAGCAAGCAACTTATTCACTCGTGATCCAAGGTTCTATCATGCATTGTAATATCATTGCCAATTCCATATAGTCATATTGAGATGATTATTTCCCCTTTGATCTGGGGGGCGTTTCATGAAAGGACTTGTCGGACATCTTATCCGACAAGTACCAGTTTATCCAACAGTTACCATAGGAACAGTGCCTCTCAGCCAATCAGAATAAAGGAAAGATGTCAGGTCTGACAACTTGTTGGATGAAAATATTGATGAAACGCTACCCTGTAGATGTTACATGTACATGTAAGTTATTTTACCTCTCAGTTTTCCAACTTTTTTTTTTTTTGGGGGGGGGGCTTGTTTCATGGGTACCAACCTGTTATGTGAAATTGTTAAAATTCACCCAGTTTACAGAGAGCGACCCACAGTTTGCTCTGTCCCTGTTTATTAGGTGAGGCTTGTGATATGGTTGATAGTCCAGAATATGATGGCGAGAAGTGCATGAACAGTACACATGAGGATTCTTATACTAGTATTAAGTTTTGCTTTGATGTGCAAATTTTCCCTGCAGTCAAAAGTCATTGCAGCAAATTCCATGGAATTTCAGTAGAATTTTGAGGCATATACCACATACAATTGTATATGCTAGCATGTATAAATATGTTGACTTGTTCATCAAGATGAAGAATTAGACTTGATCGGTACATGTCACTTGACTTTATACAGGGTATCGTATGGTGCAAAGTGTTTTTGGTGGATTATGGTGGATGTTGTTGCATTGGGTATGAATGTACGTTTGGAGTTTCTTGCTTAAGGTCACTTCACGCTGCGGGTTCATTTCCCGTTAGTCCTCGTACAAGTTCTCATTATGGATCTGCAACTTCCTGGTTTGTCACACACACATGCCGTCCTCCCTTGAAGCATATGATATTAGAGGGATTATTTCTTTTCCTAGGCTGTGTTTGGACCTTCCTAGCTGTGTGAAATCAAACTGGACTCTTGTGTCTAAGTAGAAGATTAGCCAGGGTAAGAGTTTGGAACTGATTGACCTCAGAAAGGAGTGAATTGGTCTACATGTATAACATGAAGATTGGAATAAATGCCTTGATTGGGTATCACTCTGCCATCGTTATCCAGATAGAAGTCCCCTTTGAAAAGTATATTTCATTGAAACTTTGAATACACCGTGGGGGGGGGGTGGTAGTTGGGCTGCTTGGTCAGTTTGGTCTCCTTGTTAAATCGTTCTCTTTGAAAAGAACAATTATCTAGTTTGGTAGGCTAGGTGCTCTTCCAATGATCTTTATTTTTAGTACTGGTATTTAAATATTTCAAGATTTATTGAGAAAAAATAATTTGCAACCATGATCTCAACTTCTTTGATTATAGTAGCACTGCCAGCATTGATATCTTTCCGAACAAGAAAATGCATATTATCATCTACTTAATCTTGGATACTGTTTTCATTAGGCCCATACTTTCTAAAACTAGTTTAATGGAAACCGGTTCAGAAAACCAGTTTGGAAGATCGCTTTGCCAGCGTTCCCATTTGATCACCCGAAAGTGGTTTCAAATCACTTCAAGTAAAGCGATCTTGTTGCTAAGGGAACGCTCACAGTGGGGTGACACGTTTCGTGCGAAATTTTAAACCGCAGCGTAGGCATTCTGCACACAGTGTGTGGAGTAGAGGGCTAAAAATGTGCAAAGATCCCTTCCCGAAGAACGGTTGTGTCCTCACTTATGCTTTAAATCTACATCGCAGGGTGGTTTTAAGAAATGGTTCAGAAGATTGCCTTGAAGATTGCTTCGACCGTTCTCATTTTACGTTAAACTAGTTTCCAATAAACCAGTTTTAGGAAGGTAGTGAGAATGGTGTCTAATTCTTTTTGAGTTTTGACCAAGATCAATCAGGATATATATAATATAGGCCCTATATTAATACATGTATGTCACAATGGAACTTTTTTTCATTTTGATTGAAAATCTTGATATACCTGTACATATATCTACCATACACCTGTACATATAAAAAAAACCCCACTGCCCTAAAAATTCTTTCCATTTCATACATGTACATTTGTAGGACAGGTAGATTGTGTCTGTTGCTGTCTGTATCTAATTAATAACAGGTCTTTTTGGTTGGATTGCATACAGAGTAGGGGGTACATGTGTAACAGAGCTGACAACCAGTAAGTTTTTGCAAGCAAAATATGACAATATATTTTTTTCTTTAAAAAATATGATTTTATAAATTGTAATTTATTGAGAAAAATCATCTCTTAATAAATGTGTCTCTATTTCATAAAACTTCCACAAATATAGTTATTGGATGAATGTGATTTCAGGTAACTTTTTTTTTCAATCATTTTGTTAAAACCAGGGTGAGATATATGTACACATGTTTCAGTGTTTTTTTTTTTCATCTGCAAGAGCAGTGCGCATTTTAGCTCGCATGCAGCTTGAGTGAATTTTTCATTCCCAGAGGTTGGCAGGTCTGGTATTATCAATGTTTCATTCAAGAAAAATCATTACAGATTATCCCCAATTTGAAATCAACTCAGAAACAATTCCATATCTTACATAATGATATGTATGTATGAAAAAGTAAACAAAGTCAGATGTTGATACTTTTTCCTAATTGTCTTGGGATTTGGCTGTAAGAAGACGTGTCCCCATAAAATGACCTTGCTGCATTAGAAGTGCATCTTCTATCATCATCAACTGTTGTTTTGAATTAGCGTTGATGTGTACATCGATGTTTGATTGACATCTATTATCTCCTCTGGCTATATGTACCTGTCATGAGTCCTGTATCAATACTGAGATCTCTATAGCTTCCTGTCATCACATCCTTTCATTTGGCGATTGGATCGTTAAGCACTGTCTTGAGCCAGAGGTGTTGACTTTGTTGTAATGTTATCCTTTGTTACTTTACAAACTATTGTCTCAAACATTAAGTTTTTTAGAACTGTTGATGTCTTTAAGGTTTGAAAATAGAAGTCAGGGATGTTATTTTTAGGGGTGTCTGTGGAATTACGATTCTATAAATAGTACCCAGCCAGTAGCCTTGCTATATTTGGTCGCATCCTTGGTTGGGCAGGAACAGCCTGATTATGTACAGACGTCATAATGGTGGTGCTTGCCTGGCAACAGGAAGTAGAGCGGAGCAGCGAGAGTGAGAGAATGGAGGATTGAGGAAGAGAATGAGAGAGAGAACGTGGAGAGCTGATGCGAGTGTGTGTGCGCACATACCATTCTGCCTGCCGTCTCGTGGTGAGCATGTAAAAACCTGTGTGTGTAGTGTACATGCTCGTGCGTCATGTGCTGGCATCGGGTTCGTCGTTCCTGCTTTTGCGTGGCTGGTCATAGACTCCAGGTCCTTGTTAGATGGACCCAACCTCTAGTCTATAACTGCAGTCATGAAATCCAGACACAAGAGCTCCTTTGATGATTAGTTTTCCTGATAAAATTGTGCTCTGTCATTTAGAAGATGGCAACTTCTCTATTCTTTGTGAATCAAAGATTGCAAAAAAACTCTTGAAGTCAGTGTGCAAAACTATGATTAAATTATTCTGCTGCCTTTCAATATGAATATTTAGTATTGCTTTTGGCCTTAAGGAAAATTTGAAGATAACTCGACATGTATATTCATAAGATTAAAAATGACAATCATATCACTGTAATGAAGAAAAGAATTGCTAAGATTAATTCATTAGAATTTGTGAACTTGAAATTTTGTTCATGCATACTGTACATGAAAGGAAAAGTGAACTATTTCCGCAGGAAGTGAAACTATATCCCTTTGTTTTAATTGTATGAATTTAGTTCCTTTTATTTTCGGTATGCCTACGCATGATTAGATTCTTAAGTATAGTTAGTGCTAAATTTATTCCACTCGACCTGTAACTCTGAAAGTTGTAATGAATGGAGCTCTTAAGAAGACGAGTGTATGATAATAAAAATGGCCATTGATTGCTTTGTTTAGATGAGGAAAAGTGATCACAAGGAAATATCAAAAGAGCTTACCTCATATTCACATGAATGCCATGTGATTGAGTTCTAATTTATGATCAGTACTTAATATACTAATCTTCATTTAGAGGAAGTGAAAAGTCTGGTTGTGATTTTAATTCTGTAGGGACATGAATTATCCAAGTATTAGAAATTATAATTACACATCATTCTGTTCTTCCATGTGTTGTGATCAAATGAATGTGTCCTCAAAATCCATTCTTGATTTAGGTATGACAATCTGGAAAAATGTGAGGTATATTATCTGGTTATTGTCCCGCTTTTAAAATTGATTTACATTGAATATAGATACAGCATAGTATAGGACTGACTAAAATTATTTAACCAACATTTAAAGGACAGTGCCCAAAGAAAAAAAGGGATAGCATTTTGTAATACCATTTTGACAGAAGTAAAACAAAACAAAACCCAAAACAAATATTGCCCAATCATTCACCATATTCAGATTTTATGCCTCTTGAATGTTCTTCAGACCAATCGAATAATGCAGTTCATCAATTTGAACTGCGAAGCATTTTCTTTAACTATTAATATGTTAATAACTAATATAAGCTTACCTATCCACAGTAGTGATCAGTCAGTTCTATTGAGATAATTCTTTTATCTGATAAGCAAAGGGAATATCAACATATATTTAATCATATATGCAAACAGTTAAAGGTAAAAACTGCTAAAAAATAAATAGTTTGGTGGTTTTCTGTGTTGGTGAATGGGTACTTGTGTTTACCGACCTCAAGAAGTATGCAATAGTATGGTTGATTTCTGCATCTCTCCTGAGGAGCAATTGATTTTCTTATGTACATGTACACTCTACATTTGAAGTTTCATTTTGGTACGTACTATAAAATGATAGTGTTTCATTAAGCTGTTCATAAGTTCTAAACAAATTTATGCTTGTCTCGTGACTTGTCCTTGTTCTATAATGTGATGTACATGTACTGTTACATTTATATCCCAAGTTTTTCTTGAACATTTTTAACAAAATAGCAGTGAATTTCCCATTTTGGCCTTGAGGATGTTCCACAATTATGTTTGTGCTCATAATGATCTGTGCATATTTTACGCTCTGCGCGCTGACGTCACAATAGATGAACAGGTGATTAATCAGCTGTAGGTACATGTATGAGCTGATTTTTCTCATTATCTGCACTCTAACTGCTGATCCGATGAGTTATTTTATGAAACTAACAAACTGGAATTATTCCATGGACCATTTTTATAAATACCTCTACAATTTCAAAATACTTCACTCGGCATTGCTGTAAAGAATGACGAATATGACCCAGAGTTTGAATAAATGGTAGAGTGGTTTGTAATTTTTCCTCACATAGATAAACAAAGCATTTGGCATGTTTTTGATATTTTAAAAAACACATTTACTGTAATAAAAGTGCTGATAGTTTGAAAACAAGCACATAAATCCTTTTTTTTTCAATGTTTGCACCTCTTGCTGTAGGTATACCTTCCTCTACAACTTTGCAAAGTTTGGTGAAATATACATGTGTTTTAAAGAAAGTGCAGCATTTATTGTACTTCTCAATTTTGTTCATTGAAATTTCACATATTTTAGATAGGGTTTTTGTTATCTTTCACACAATTTTTAAGAACTGACAGTGCTGTTAGATTTAAAGAGCAAACAAATAGCAATATGAATAGATTCTTCGTAAGGATATAATTTTTAACTATATTTCGAAATTTGATGGAATTGTCATAAATTTCTACTGAGAAAAAGTGGTTTAAACTCATTGTAGTGATATTGTGAGGTCTAAAAGTGCCAAATTCTTTTGAATGCGCAATGTTTAAGAACATCGATTTCTGTGAACTTTGAAGCTCTATATAGCAAAAAATCAAGCATATGGAACCATTTTGATTTTTGCATGTTTCGAATTTTCAGGTGCTAAAGTATCTATGTGCAATGTTTGGTGAAAATGACTTGGATGTCACTTTAACTGTGGAACGTCCTTAAACTTTGCATTCTGATGCCTGTTAAAAACAAGTATCTTTATAAACATGCAAAGATGTGATATAATTTCAGCTATGGGAATCAAAATGATTTTGCAGACAAGATTACATGTAGGTCATCAGTCTTATGAGAAACAAAATGAAATGAAATAATTGATAAAATAGAAGATGTGATCCAATATTAAACATTTCTGACCCAAAATTATAATAATGAAAAAAAGTTAGGTCTCCACATGTACATTTTGAAGTATTTATTTTTTCTCTTTGCCCTTATAAAACCACTTTACTTGCTGCTGCTTGAGCACGCTGTTTATTTCAAATGAAAAATTCTGTCCAATGTAAACTTATAATCACAACTGAAATCGCCTATTACCAGCACTCGAGTCTACCTATATTGTAGAATTCGGTTTGGTACGGTAAATTGGAATTCAGTCAACTCTATGTAGGGTAATGGGTACATGTAGCTAGTTTGGTACTTAATCACTTATGTAAATAGTAGTTGTGTACATGTTCATGAAGGTTGAATTTCCAAAGCATCTGCTGAACAATTAAACAAGCTTGCCGATGCACCCTGAACAAGATCACCAACAAACTCATGTAATAATGGTTCCTGTGCTTCCTGAAACAATATTCCTTGATGGCTGCTCTGTTTTTTTTTGTTTTTTTTGTGTCACAGATTGAAAATGATTGTAGACGGATGCAGTACATTGGCCTTCGCTGTAAACTATTAGGACATTATCAATGCAAGGTTCAAATTATGATAGAAATAATTAAAAAATTAATTATAAAAGTACGGGTGTAGACATAAATGACCGAAGGAGCCAAAACAATGCATTCAACATGCTGGTATTTATGCTTCTGCACTGTCATTAAGCGCTATAAACCCGAATTAGTTTATCTCCTAATCCTGTGTTTGGTTTATAACTGTTAGCAGTTAAATCCTTTGATATTTACATTTACTGTGGACAGGAATATTTACAGGTGTTGCTATAGGGTTACAGTCAGTTACTGTTTGCATTTTGGATGAGTTGCTCTGTATTACACAGTCAGGTCATTTTCCCTGTAGAATATCCCATATTTCCCATGTTTGTTTTCCACATTCTAAATTTTGGTTCTTTGATATTGTTTTTTATAGCTCTCTGTTTGTCCATACAGTCCCTATTCTTAACATGACTTGGTGGGAAATGGTTCTGTTCTTTCTAGTAGCACTGTTTGAGGGATACAGTGGGTGATTTCAAGTTCAGTGTTGACCTTTAGGTGTTGGTGTTAGGTCAATTTTTACACGATTATAACACCAAAAATAAAATGAAGATAGTCCTGAAAAGTCACGATTTGTTGAGGTGTTAATAATATGATCTGGATCAGTTTTACAAACTATGAATAGGTTTTGGAGCCAGGGGAAGCAATCCAAATTTTAACACTGACACTAAGGCCAACACCGGACTTGAAATCACCCAGTGTATATCATATGATTTGTACTTCATGGGTCTTTTTCCATTCAAAACCCTGTCTCAAAACATTACTCAGAAATAAGGACCCGAGTCCAGCAGATATTCAAATTTGATGGAAAACAGAACACTACCCAGATTATTCAGCCTCTTGTTTCAAAGACAGGGAGAGAGAGAGGGAGAGAGGGAAAGCAACCTGTAGATTAGATTTTCCCCTGCCGCAAGCAGGAAAACCTGTCTTGCTAATTCATGTCCATGGAGTATTGAGGAGCTGGGCATGTCTTGCCTTTACAGGAAGACAGACTGGCATTGGATTTCCTGCACGCCCCCTGCTCTCTCTCCTGCAACACCCTCATCCCCCTGTATTAGGATTGAAGGCATAACTGTCTTTAGAACGTGTATGTTGCAGTCTCATTTTGTAGAATCGATCCTATAGTAAGGTTCTCCAAATGTACAAAAAAAATTGAGATGAATGTACATTTAAAGTATACAAAATATTAAGACCAACATGTTTAGCCACAATCTATTGAAAGTAGTTCAAAATCAACGCCATGCTTCTCATTTTACAGTGTAATGGAATAATAGGTTTCTCTTGCATACAATGCTATATAAAACTATGCATAGTCAATCTTTTACATGCTTTATGTTTTGGTTAAAACCTCAAAATACATTTGACATTTTCTTTATGGCATAAATATAATGAGCTTGTTATATTATTCACTCCCTTACTGGTCATCCCTGAATACTACAGTATTCTCTATCCAACTTTGATGACATTTTCTGCTTTATACTTGTTGGTTTTTCTTCAGCATTAAAATATATGTATATTTTTTTTAGAAGAATTTGGCCTTTTGTGAATATTAGTAGAATTGAACCCCAATCTGTATAAAGTATCCGACGATGGGTGAAAAAATACGAACTTTCGAGATGGGAGGTATGTGGGATGCACTGTATCAGTACAGCTTGAATGCAATCCCTTGGTATGTTTGGGTATCAAGTTAATTTGTTATTATTATCAATCCACACATTTGAGATGAACTTGATTCCATGCATTCAAATGTGGATGTCCTCCTTTCTCTCCCGTGTAGACAGGGCTGAGAGGCTAGTAAGTGTGTTATGGTCAATTAAAAATCAGATGACCTCCCGCAACTCGTATTTCCCCCCTCTTGTCTCCTGTGGCTTTCAGGCTCCAAAGTCAAAGAGATACAGCGGAGCAAAGCGAAGTCGAGCACTTCCAAGTGATTGGGCTCGAGTAGAGCTGGAAGCTTAAAGTTACGTTTCTTATACAAATCATAGTGAGTGGGGAGTATAGGCCTACTTCACGGATAGTGGCCGTGCAAAGAATAATTGATCATGCCGCAGCCTTTCCTAGTGTATTTTTCTTGCTCGTCTTCCGACTTTTGGGGTTTGATCAAGGTAGTCTGTGTACTTGTGTGAAGGCTGGTATGTTTTTGCTTTGAAATCGTTGACGGAATCGGCAAAAACAACATGAAAGTGAATGTTAGCGGCCGGTCAATTTTTGCACACTGCGTACTGTACAAGGCATCCGTCCATCTTTCATTTGAGGTTTGTTTTGATTTGCTTTATCTACCACAGGGGTTAAAAACAAAATGTTTGATTAATACTGTTGTGTCCAATCAATATCTCTTGCCATTTTATAGTCTATAATCGATGCATTCATTTATACCTGATGCAAGCATCTGTTGATTATCCACATCAGGGGCCCGTTTCATAAAGAGTTACAACTGTTGTAACTTTGTCGTTATTGTATCTACCATGGTAACCTCGATTGTGATTGGCTGCTGAGCCCTGTTACCATGGTACAGTAGTTGCCATAATGGCAAAGTTAAAACAGTTGTAACTCTTTATGAAACGAGCATCTGATTTTCAGGAAGGATGATTTTTCCGCATGATTATCAGTCACTGTCAAATGCATTGCGCATTATGCGGAGGCAGGTGCAATTCTGTCATTTTACTCCTCAGTGAATTTCAGAACATAGAATTGATAACCACAGGATTTTAATCTCGATCCTCCAGAGATTTAACACAAAAATGGGCAGTAAATCCCAATTATCCAATAATGTCCTTTTTGTTCTTAAAGATATCGTCTGCATTCAGGGGATTTATTTCTACCACTCTACTTTAGGCAGACAGGTGAGTGCTGCCTATAATAATTACTTGCGAATATGGAAGTACCAGGTACATGTATATCCCATTTCAGCTTTACATGTTCACCATGTGGTCTTGCTTTATAAGCTAGCAAACTTAACTTGTAATAGGAAATTAACTTTGTTTCCATTCTTGATTCTCGTCTTTTTCCTATGGATATATTATACCGAAGTGTGCATGAAATAGACATGGCATGTGATATATCATTGTAAATATTAAAAAAATCGGCATAAATGCGGTTTTTAAAGTCGCCCTGGAGCAAGGTTGATGAGTCACCATAGAAACAAGCAAATTGATAGGACAGGATGAAACGGCTCAGGAAGATGGCTTGTGTGTGGTTGACCGGATGAGACTGTGAGGAAGGGGGAAATTTCCTGCCCCCACCATGAAACAATGCTAATGCAATAAAAAGGGTTTGGCAGATCGTGGACTCTGACAGGCTGCTGTCTCACTCTGCTGTTCTGTTGATTTCAGTTTATTGGAGTAGTTTGGAATCGCAGGTGATGCCGTGCAGGCAGTGCTTGCCTCGTTGCCTTAACTAACTTTTTTTGTCCAGAGCCCATTTCAGGGGAGGGGGGGATACATTGGGGCTCTGGCATGGGCAATTTCGCCCCCTCCATAAAAACACAACTGAAAAATCAAGCACATGCCTCTGATATGTGCATTTCATTGGTTGAAAATCAGATTGTGTTTGAACTTGGGAGTTGCATTTGATCGCATATCTTTCTGGAGCAGGCCCCAGAATTCTCTAATTTTCTTTCATGATTAAAATATGTGCATATTATGATGTTTGTTGGATGAAAACTCAAAACCCAACCTAATGTACGTTAGTGGCACTAGCCAACATTCTTCAAAATTATGATTTTTATTATGATATTGTATCATCGCTCATCATGCTTTGTACACACATGCACGCTGTTGCATTTGCCTTGATTTCAGGGGTCAAAGTCTCTTTGCCTGTTTTCAATTTCCTCATGGGCCAAGGGCAATTGATACTATAGAAGTTAAACAATAATTTGACTGTCACACGGTGTAATCACTATGACGATCATGGAATATTTCTGCATGTACATGTACATATTAAACCAGTTAATCAGTGTTCTTGCGTGGTGTAATTCAGCTTACAACATTGATTGAGTAGGTCCCCGCCCCCCCTCCCCCCGATTTTCACTTTTGTAATGCCTTTATTCAGAGAGGATCTTCGAATGCTATGAAGAGAATTAATTGAAGAGAGGGTGAGCCCGTGCAGCATAAATGATCTTCACCTACTGTCTATCTACATTTTATTCAGATAATTTAGATTTATGAATTTTTGTCTCACCTGCGAAGCAAAGTGAGACTATAGGCGCCGCTTTTCCGACGGCGACGGCGGCGGCGGCGTCAACATCAAATCTTAACCTGAGGTTAAGTTTTTGAAATGACGTCATAACTTTGAAAGTATATGGACCTAGTTCATGAAACTGGGCCATAAGGTTAATCAAGTATTACTGAACATCCTATTAGAGTTTCGTGTCACATGACCAAGGTCAAAGGTCATTTAGGGTCAATGAACTTAGACCATGTTGGAGGAATCAACATCAAAATCTTAACCTGAGGTTAAGTTATATGGACCTAGTCTTCCATTATACATCACAAACTATACAAAGTTGTTTAAAACAGATTTGTGTATTTGATATGTTATGAACTCTGTGAAATTCCTTAAAAACAGTTTGGCAAAAACCCTTTTTTTTTGGGGGGGGGTCAATATATTTGGTACCATTTCTGAGCTGTAGCACCTGAAAAAGAGCTACATTTTCATTTTATTGGCCAGGCACATCTTTGTGCATGAAAAACATGTACCGGTATACATGCATAGTACTTTCACAGCTAAATTTGCAAGCACTATTTCACTTGTGACGCCTCTCCGGTAGTTTGCAAGCACAGACCTTTTCTTCTCGCAATTTGCATATTGCAATAAAGGGGAAGTTCACCCTGAAGAAAACTTTGTTGTAAAAATAGCAGAAAAAATAGTAAAAAATATTGGTGAAGGTTTGAGGAAAATCCGTTAAAGAGTAAGAGAGCTATTAGAGTTCAAAGTTTTGGATTTGTGACGTCATAAACGAGCAGCTGCCCCATGTGTTATGTAATATAAAATGCATGAATTTAAAATTTTGTATGGTTCCTGATGACTTAATTTTGTTTTCTATTCATGATCAGGTGTGAAATGATTGATCTATTGATATACAAAAGTTACAGTGAAAACCATTTTCAATTTTCTGAGAAAATGACATTTCATTGATTTTTTACCATTCGCTATGTAGGAATGCTGCTCGCATATGACGTCACAAATCAAATAATTGAAATTCGAATAACTTTTTAATTAGTTGATGAATTTTTCTCAAACCTTCGGCAATATTTTTAATTATTTTTTCTGCTATTTTTACAATAAACTTTTTGTCAGGGTGAACTTCCCCTTTAATGCAGAGTCTGAAGTAGTGATACTACATGTAGACTCAATCAAGTAAATGTAGCTGCCTTTACCAAAGACACAGACAGAGAGTTTGGAGTATAGTCTTGTCTCTTAGTCACGGTATAATTGGTTAAAGCGTCAAGTTTGAGTCTGTGCTTGTAGACTAACTCTCTTGGGTGTAGCCGTGAGAAAAAGCATATAATATGATTACTTGCACCACTTTCTTATCACTACTATTGATAATATTAAAGTTTATTTTACAGGTATCTGTTGGAAATCTGCATTATTGGTAAACATTATGCACATTTATAGTGGAAATTGATATAAATTGTATTGGATTAAGAGGTCTGTAAACTCTGTATTCTTTGAAATAATATTGTGTTTCAGTGAGAGAAAGTCGTTTAGCGCAATGAATGAAAATCTAATAGAATACAAACTGAAGCTCTGGGGCTCGTTTCATAAAGGATTGCAACTGTTTTAACTTTGCCATAATGGCAACTACCATGGTAACAGGGCTCAGCAGCCAATCAGAATCAAGGATTCCATGGTAGTTGCCATAATGGCAAAGTTACAACAGTTGCAAGTCCTTTATGAAACGAGCCTCTGGTTGCATACACAATCTGCACAAATCTGCATACATGTATCAATGTTTACAGATATATACAGTGTATGTGTATACTGTACATGTATATAAAGGGGTTGAAGGGGACCCCATGTCTGCAGTTGAAATTTTTTACATCTATGTAGATTAAACATGAATTTCTATTATTTTAAATTCCACAAAAAAAAATTCAGTTGATATTGTTTCTTATATTTTTATGACTTAATGCAAAAAATCTAAAAAAAAGTGTGAGAGAAATATACAATTTGCTTGGGGAAAAACTCCTTAAGTCGGTCACTTTCAGATTAAACGGAAAAAAAATGTGCCTCATGTCTGCACACCCATTCATTTTGTGATCATTCATGGTTATATGGAAACCCTTCTATAGATCAGTAGTGTAAACTCACACTTGCCATGAAGTGTGCACACTCTTGACTGACACCTTTTAGAATCAGGATGTGCACACCCCTGTCATTTGCCTTTGCCCAACAACTTGAATTCTGGTGGGTGGGTCTATTCTTAGCTCCATAAAAAAGTAAACATAGCAACAAAGGTATCAATACTATAGGAAATGTGTTTATTCTGAAGTTCCTGGAAAATACCCTTTTTATGATTGTATAACCAGGTGGATAAATAGCTCAGAAAGCAAAAAAAAAAAAATCATTACATTTATATGTTTCATAAAACTAGTGTGTTGAAATTTTGAGTAATGTATGAGATGTCAGTATAGTGTAGGATTTTTTAAAACTATGTTTGTACTTGATGATATGAATTACTTTTTCAGTTTGCTGATCCCTGTATTCCACATGACACCGAAAGAGTGGTTTTATACTTTAAATACTTTAAACTTTAAATTTAAGCCACCTTTTTTCCACAGTTTGTAATTATTTTTACAGGGACATGTTTTAAAATTTAAAGTACAATTTAGCTTGTGCTGACTGACAGTTGACAACTTTTTGAAGAGTTTATTATTGCTGTTTGCACCTTAGATAAAAATTAAACATGGATGCAGTTCTTGGTATCAATTCACCATCGCTGTAAATTACACAATCAAGTGTTTGCAGAGTTTATTTTTAGAAGCATTATTATCTCTAGCATTAAATATTTTATTTGGTTTCCCCTAATCTCCATTTGTATTGTTTATTCACTCTATAAATAGATCAAGACAAGAGGTAAAAATTGATTCCTTATTAACCATTAATATTCCTGATAGGATGACGTTTCAAGTACCGGTACTTTTAGATCAGGTAAAATTTTCTGCGCATATCGTTTCTGATATGCCTCAGTATTAATATTGTTTGTAATCTGCCATGCATGAACGATTTGCTTAGCTGTTGGTTTCAAATTCGAGATGAGATTCCACTCTTGCCTGAAGTATCAAATGTATAGTGAAAAAAAAACACATCTAATAATCGGGAAATCTATCTCTGAAAATAGGTTTCCTTTTTTATGGGATGCACTGTATACATGTATATACTACCTGCTTTATCCCCCCCCCCTTGTCGTAACTTACGCAATATTGGCTCAAGCAATGAGCTCGATCATAACTATAGAGACTTCCAAACTAAAGGAAGACATTGCAGGTTCTTTAATCATTGACAATATGTTATGTGCGTCAGGATCACTTTCAGACGGGCGGATCCAGGATTTTCCAAAAGGGGGGGGGGACATATTTTTTCAAGAAAAAAATTTGATGAGCAAAAAAAAATAAGAAAGGAAGGTTCTAACAAAAAAAGATATTGTGTCCCAAAAAAAATTATCAATGGCATTTTTACATTACAAATTTTAATTTTGCTTCTCAAAGGGGGGGGGCACAGGCCAGCTGGGTCCGCCAGTGCCTTCAGATGTCAGTACACTATGACAGCCAAGGCTTGGGCTATGTAAAAGTTCACTTGCTCACTGGAATTTAGAAACTGATAAGAAAAATGTAAGTGATGTGAGTGCAAAAGATATTTTAAAAATTATGAAAAAAATATATTCTGTGTATGGTGTTGACTATATTTCTTGTATTTTGACATACCATTCTTATACTGAATTCATGAATGAAAAAAAATGCCTTTTGCAGTATAATTGCTTTTGGTTTTCTGCTTTATACATGTAGGCAGTTCTTAAAGGGGAAGTTCACCCTGAAGAAAACTTTGTTGTAAAAATAGCAGAAAAAATAGTAAAAAATATTGGTGAAGGTTTGAGGAAAATCTGTTAAAGAGTAAGAAAGTTATTAGAGTTCAAAATTTGGGATTTGTGACGTCATAAACGAGCAGCTGCCCCATGTGTTATGTAATATAAAATGTATGAATTTCAAATTTTGTATGGTTCCTGATGACTCAATTTTGTTTTCTTTTCATGATCGGGTGTGAAATGATTTGTCTATTGATATACGAAAGTTACAGTGAAAACTATTTTCAATTTTCTGAGAAAATGACATTTCATTGATTTTTTACCATTCGCTATGTAGGAATGCTGCTCGCATATGACGTCACAAATCAAATAATTGAAATTCTAATAACTTTTTAATCATTTGATGAATTTTTCCCAAACCTTCGGCAATATTTTTTATTATTTTTTCTGCTTTTTTTACAATAAACTTTTTTTCAGGGTGAACTTCCCCTTTAAAGTTTCAATTGATATGTTGGGGGTCATGCCAGCTTCTTCATGTACAGTATATTATTGGCAGCCAGCTTTAGGTAGTAAGATTGTAATTATGTGCTTGATGTACGATTCAGTCACTAGAGCTGTACATTTTGGTTGGGCAGCCATGCAGTCTGTGACGTAGAAACCCCTGCTCTCATTTGAGTTCACACTGTATTCTAAATGTATGGTCAGCATGCATCTCAAATAGAAATGTTTCTTCTATTTTAAAGGGTTATTGTTTTTTTAGTAGATGAAGGGTAAATTGTTCACTTGGTGATTTTCTGCCGAGTACATGTATTTATCCTAGGTTCTTCTTACTTCTTCACTACTATACACACTGCTGCATACATGTAGACATTGGTAGAAAACTAAAATAATTCTTATTGAATGCATTCTCTCCTAATCTACAACATTGTGGATGGCATATAATTTTGCTTTGAAAAATAGGCCTACACATAAACCATGAATAGCTTGCTGATCTATTCGTGAGTGATGAGATTTTTGTGGAGATTAAATTAAAAAATATTGGTTTAAGAGAACCTTAAATACTTATCCTTTCTTAATAGCTTTGCTTGAAGGTGCTACAGTACATGTTCTTCCCCATCTAGACTTTGGGAAAGACTTCAATATCCCATTAACCCTCATTCTTGATACATACTATACATCATCTAATTGTATGACAAATAATGTGAATGGTCATTCATGGCTCTCAGATTTCAGGAACTGTCATGAAACCTTACACTCAGGATCAGGTTGGATGAGTGGGAGATGACGATGATAATGAGAATGATGGAAATAGAAGTAATGCCTTTTGGCCGGGCTGTATTTTACAATAGCAAAGAGGAAGTAAATCGAGACTTCTTCTCAAGTTTAGTGTCATCACAAGATCTTTGTGTTGCAAAAGCCTTTTCTCTCCTGCTTTTTCTCCATGGCAACGTGACTTCACCGGCTACGTTCTTTAAATGTCGGATGCTCAAGTTGAATCTCCAATGGTTTAAGTGGTTGGGAGGGTATGGGAGTTAACTTTTATCTCAGAGACTCCAGCAAGGAAAAGAAAGAAGAAAAAGAGGAGCTATTTATGGCAACAAATAGCTGATTTTAGCTCTCTCTGAAATGCTAAATGTTACTATAATTCCTCCTCAGGAAATGTTGTTATAATTTTAGCTCCTTTTCAATCCATCCATATTCAATCATTGTTATTTGAACTTGTGTTTTTCTGCTCATGTTACATCATATCGCATGAGTGTAAATTTGCATTTATTGATGTCATTCACAAAGGGCTATTACCTTTGTTATATAAATTTCAGAAGTAATTATCTTGAGAAGGAATTTTTAAAAGCTTTTGCATATTATGACCCAATATTTATTGATAATCGATGGAAGTCTGATAATTTTAAAATACATGTATCTGTCTACAGACTGTGAGATACGTAATCTACTTTGGAGAACTGAAGGAATGTTGCACAAATGAAATAACGTAGAGGAAAAATCTTTTAATGAAATGAAATAGTTGTTTCATTAGTTTTCTTTTCCCACTATTTGATAACATGGCATGTAAGCCAAGATTTAATGTGCCCATACGTGTACATGTATACAAGTTGAGGGGGGGGGCTCCATAAGAATAGAGAAATATGATCTTGATACTTCGTCAAACTCATAAATGGTTACTTGAGCGATTCCATTTGACTCCGGGGTTCAGGGTTGATCTTCAAAACTTCTTGAACTGTTGTTGCCTGCTTCGTAAAGCATAGAACTGTTTTTTTGTTTCTCCAAGTCTTGGACTCGTAGGTGCTGGTGAAATTGTAAACCATGCTGCAGCAGTTTAATCTGAGAGTTTGATGGGATATCTTGATGAATCTAAACATATTTGACTGAAATGGGGAGGCTCGCCTTCACCTTGGGTGCATAAGTGGCATTCTCTGCATTGCTGTACCCCACAGGCAGACAGGGGTCAAACGGGAGGAGGACTGGTGGAACAGTGTAGCTGGCAGTCGGTCCGCGATCCAGTCAGCCACTGTTTTAAAACGGGAGTGTGACATCCGTGTCGTGATTTGCATGCTCAGACAATGAACATGAATTCAAATATCCATCACCATGCATCCTCTGTGAAGCATACATTCAGACCTGGGGACTGTTTCATAAAGCTGTTCGTAGTTAAGAGCGACTTTACGAACGACTGGTCATCCTTTCTTGTGGTAAATGGTATTGAATTGGTGATTGTTAGTATAAGAATGGTTCACCAGTCATTCTTAATGTCGCTCTTAACTTAAAAACAGCTTTATGAAATGGCCCCCTGGAGTTGTGTTAGATCATGTAGGAGAAGAAACTCATGATATAGTTATTTTGGACTCAAGATTTTTTTTTTGTGGGGGGGGGGTTCTATGCAGCAAAAATGGAATTGAAAGGTTTTGGACCACAGCCACACACTTAAAGGACAAGTCCACCCCAACAAAAATTGATTGGAATAAAAAGAGAAAAGTCCAACAAGCACAACACTGAAAATTTTTATAAAAATCGGATGTATACATTATTGTTTGTTTGAAAGTTTATTTTGTTGTAATCTCAAAAGAGAAGTGTCTTTATTGTTGGAAGTTTCACGACAGAACATCCTAGCGATATTGTGTAAATGAGTGATATGCTCCGACTGTGCAAGATGTTGATTTTTTTCTGAGAGCATCGATCAACATCCATCTTGATTGGGGGGTACGTATAGAGCAGGCCTAGTTGTTTTCCCATACATCCTCAAGATATTGGGTCTGCCTATTCAATTTTCATGTTTGATTGAAGTGTTCATTGCCCTTACCTGGCTTGGCACGTCTCCCTCAAGTCTCCTTGGGGGAGAGTTTCGGCATGAAAAATTGATTGTTCGCTGCTCCCTTCACTTCAGAAACATACATCATCCCTGCAATCTCTGATATCTCTGGTGTAAGCAGCGAACGTTCTTGTCTCATGGGTGAGAACTGTTGTGTATATTGCTACTGGTGTGTATTGGGACTGTCATATCTCTAATACCTATAATGGATGCAAGATTATTGCATGTGGCTCGATTTTATCCCTTTCCTCTAAACATTACTAAAATACATTCCCCTGTTTCATTTATTCTTTATATTGCCCACGTTTGATACTACACAGAAAGCCCTTTTGCTTCGGTGGGAATCAATTTGGAGCTCCGCTTTTGATTAGGTTAGTCAGATGGGTGAAAGGTGATGGTTAATGTGAACTTGAGTGATCCTTGTTGGCCCCCTAGAAGTGTGCTGCTCAAGTCTTGTTTGTTTGCAGTGATGTCAAAATACAGACACCTTGAAGTGGGCCAGGCCTCGCTAAAACCCACACAGATCCTATCAAAAATTCTGAGCCCTCTATCAGTGCGGTCTTGTAAAGCTTTACAAATATTTAGGAGCTTCTTTGGTCTTTCTATATGTATAGTGGCATGCAAAATTGCAAATACACCCAACTTATAATCAGAATGAGAAAGTACAGATTGTCCCTTTTTTATCACGTTACTAAAGGCCAAGTCCATCCCAACAACAACTTGACTTGATAAAATAGACAGAAATAAAACTTACTATGATTAAATTTTCACCAAAATCGGATTGAAAATAAAATAAGAAATAATTGATATTTTGAACTTTCTTTTGATTTCACAAAACAGTCATGCACAAGCCAGGCAGTATGCAAAATGGTAGTGCGACTCTCTATTTCTTTTTGTATTTTTTTAAAAAATATAAGTATGTAATATTTGAATTTGTCTCGTATTGTAAAACAGGATTTAATTCCTCTATGAACATGTGGAATTGCTATTGCCACATCACGTATTTTGATTCAATCATTCACTTTCCATTTATTATCATATCTTGAAAATGAAAATGCAATAGAAATAGTGTGTGTCATCATCAACCATCATTTGCATGTCACCCATTAATATGTGCATATAATGGTTTTGTGAAAATGAAATAACCTTGAAATATCACAACTTTCTTTTTTTTATCAAGATTTCTCTCGATTTATTCAAAACATCTCGGTGCTAGGGTCAGTGAGGGTGAACTTGACCCTTAATACATGTACCGCCATGTCGCAAGGCTATTGGTACAATGTGCTTATTTATTCTCTTCCTTGATTTCTTTTTTGTTTAATCAAGATTTGGTAGCCGTGGGCTGGCATGGTTAGAAAATGTTACCACAGGAGCTTGACAAAGATCAATGCAAACTTTGTTTACAACGCAAGGAACATTTTGTTCTTGATGTGAAATTGTTGCAATCAATAATGGCTTGCGGTACGTTCACTGTGGACTTGTTTCTTTCCAGACAAATAATCACTTCATATACCTGAAGAGATACAGGGCCAATATGGACCATTAGATTTTATTTTTTTTAAATAATTGTATCCTTTTAGGAAACAAAAGAGGAATCTTCAAGATGATTGACAGGAGTTGCAGTAAACACTAATTTGAAGAGAAAGTCTGTTGAACCAAATTAATTGTCACTCTGTTATTGTGGATCAACTTAACTTTGTGAAATCCTGAAATCTGAGCTTAAAAACTACATGTATCATACTGTGGATCGCAAACAAAGAGATGTATAGGGCCTACATGTACATGTATGCGGTGCAGTGTATTGTTTTCGCTTGGAAATATACCTGACTTTTATCCCATACCTTTGCTAATTTCTCAGCAATTAAACAATTTCTTCCCGAATCCTTTGGCACATACACGTAATTTTGCAAACAGACACTTGGATGGTTCTTTTCTTGTATGAACTCATTTTGAAATCATTACTACAAACAACATTACTGTTTAAAAGTATACAGATTTGGTTATTTTACTTTTTTGTTAATAAAGTGCTTGTGTGTATTTTAAAGGCCTACACAAAAATGAATATTAATGATAACTGTTTGCATTTACACATGGTCATGGGTAAGAGACGTAAAGTCATTGACATTCTGGCTCTTGAGCAAACTGGCAAAATGCGTACCTGCGCAATCAAAGAAACTACCATGAGAGAGAGAGAGAGTAAGAGCGAGTGTGTATCTTGCTGTGTAAATAGAGGAAAAGAAAATATTAGGTCACCATGATTTGTACATGTGGAGCTTAGCAGCCCTTTGTAAATGGATTACTGTATAACACTAATATTTACCTTCTTCATAAACCCTTTAAGCTGCTTATTCCACTTTCACATTTGCAGCTTCTAGCAGTGATTGTGGCCGGGAATCTACCGACGTAGCGTAATATCTTGCACCTCCAGTTTAATAATAGTGTAGTCTGCAGCTTTAATAATTTTCATCTTGCGTGTTCAGAGTTTTCGTTCTGCCTTTGACTGTGTGATTTCAAATATACACAATAGTGCATGTAGGTTTTATTTTTTAAATAGGCAGTGAGAATTGAACAAAATGAAGTTGGAACTGTGGAAGGACACGACATTTGGATATTGACATTTATGCCTACATTTTGTACATGGATGTATGAACCTTTCCTCTGTGCTGCGTGTACATTGAGGTTGCCTACATTGTATGCTCAGTGATTCACACTCCTGTCAGTGCCCTCGCGTAGAACCCTTGCGTAGAACAGCAGCAGCATCTATTGACGGTGTTCTCGCATTGGTTTGTGTACATCTTTAGCTGGGATGGGAGCCTAGAAAGGGATGCGTGATTGATTGCATTGGATTGGATTTGTGAGAATCTCATTGATCCTGACAGGATTAATGGGAACTGCAAACAATACAAGTTACCAATTCAAATCATAGGCCTTGCACTACTATTCTTCTATTTTCGGGGAACAATCGATCGGGTATCATTGCTGGAATCGATTCCCTGCTGCTTTAGTGGCAACAACACCACCCCCGCCACGCTGGCCTGGCCACAACAGTCTCATGAATGGAGTCAGTGACAGTTGAACAAACAGGCATTGTTTACAGGGCAAGTCTCTTTGTAAAGAGGGGACAATGGTGATCACTTGAGAGGATTACGTCTAAACAGTTGGACAGAAGAGGTATACAATGGAGCTACCTGGCCATCCAAGCATGCACGACTCAAAGGGATATTAAAAATAGAGGAAAGGGATATTAAAAATAGAGGAATTAAGCATGGAGTTGTTACTGATTGAAGGATGACTTCTCTGTTTTCTTTTGATAATCACTCTACTTAAAATTCTTGGACTACATACACAGTGGGATTGTTGTTGTTGACACGGTCTTGACTTGTGTTCTGAGGCCCTGAAGAGAAGGAGTTATTTGTGTACATTTATTTGGCTTATGGGTAGATAAGATTTATTCATTCTAAAAAATAAGTTTATTGAGGCATTTGAAAATAATCAATTGTGAATTCATGATTATATTTATAGATGTATGTCATTATGTTTATTTTGAAAAAAAAAAAAATTAAGTGCGCCATTTTGGCTTAACCGGGCCAGCGGGGGTGAAAACAAAACAAAAAAACCTTCACTAAAAGCTGTTTGAGATTTCACGTTTTTCATCTCTACATCCATAAAATGACCATCTAGATTTGGAATTGCTTTTATTTAGTTGGAAATATCAAGAAAAGGAAGAATGTTCACTTCTTTCCTGGCACAGATACTAAATTATTCTCAAGGAGGGATTGACAAGAGATGAATAGCCAACACACATCAAACATAGCAAATTTTCATCCCATTTTATTTCATGCCATACGCTTTTGACACATGAAGGAATAGCATGCTGTACGTTATTGATGGTATTACCCTATTTGTAAAAGTTCAGTGTGAAGGTTCAGTGTTGAGCAGGTGGAGTTAGAATGGTAAGAACAGCTACAACAGCCTGGTTTCCTGTGTGTAGTCTCAGCTGCGCAACAATTATTTCTTGTTTCTTCTACATGTACATGTAGCTCTGTCATATCAAGCCAATATTTTGATATATATTTATTTGTGGAGCGTTTTGGCCTAGTAGATTAGTCTCCAGACTTTGAAACAGGAGGCCGTGGGTTCAAATCCCAGCCATGGCGTAGTTTCCTTCAGCAAGAAATTCATCCACATTGTGCTGCAATCAACCCAGGTGAGGTGAATGGTTACCTGGCAGGAATTTATTCCTTGAAATGCAGAGTGCTAGAAAGGCTGCTTGAGCTACATGTACATGTACAGCAGAGGTAATACTATCCAAGTTCTTTGGAAGCACATAGAGATGTTATTCCTAATGTGATATGCGCTATACAAGAACTGACTATTATTATTATTAATTCAACAAAACAGAATGGAAGTCTGTTAAAGTATTAAATTCTATCAGTTTATAGAATTAAAAAAATATGACATCATTTGATGAGAAGCTAACTGAAAGACAGTTTTGTTTGAGGGATTGAGTTTTAATATGAAAGGAACTCTTGACTTGCGATTGGAGCGTGATTAATTTCATCTGTCTAGAAAGGCAAACAATGGTAAAATCACAGGAAAGTGGCAATATTGGAGTAATCTTTTCCTAATTGATACAGCATGTGCTTGGTTATCGGCCCACTCTTCACAAAGTTTCCATTGGTGAGAGCGGTAGACCCTCCTGAAGTGTAATTGATGTATCAATCAAGCTTGGATCTCTTGTAGAAAGAGAGAGAGAGAGAGAGAGAAGGGGGGGGGGCAGAA
This sequence comes from Lytechinus variegatus, assembly GCF_018143015.1. NCBI lineage: Eukaryota > Metazoa > Echinodermata > Echinoidea > Temnopleuroida > Toxopneustidae > Lytechinus > Lytechinus variegatus. The sequence goes on from NC_054744.1 coordinate 8,606,943, forward strand.
AGCTTCTTGTCTGACACTGTTGACTGCGCAGATATGAAAACAGTTGCAAGACTGTGACATGATCACACAGATTCCACTTCTCTGCATGCCCATGTCCTGTCCGCACATGAAGGAGTTACAGTATCGGTGGCAAGACATCTCATGCAGAGGGGAATGATGCACAGTAACTTTGATATGTAGGGCTGTAAATGTACATGTAGTTTATACTACTGTAAGTATATAGGGACTACAAGTAGTATTAACTTGTAGCATTTTGACATTCTGAAACAAGTCATGAATTATCACATCAAATATCTCGAAGGTGTTTCACAAAGAGTTACATATGACTTTAATAGAGTCATGAATGTTGGTGTGCACAGAATATGTAATGCACAATCTTTTCAATTAATCCGCAGTAGCGTGCGTCCTCTTGGCATGATTTGACCAATGCGGTGAAACCTTTTACACGCCATGCAACTGGGAATTCAAGTGCGACTTTAATCTTTGTGAAACACCCCCTAGTCCGGTAATTGTGCAGCAGAGCATGTTAGAGATGGGCTACTGTGATGCAGTTGGATTGTCGGGCAGTTTCGCTGAGATTTGAGTGACTTTTATTCATTTTGAAGATAAATGTATTGTTGTACATGTTCATGAATGATACATGCAGTATACATTTTGTGTGGTGCATAAACCTCATCAATTAGGGTCTACAACTTTTTATATTTTCTTATATATTCTATATTTTGATTATTTTTTCTTTCTCATTGTCCACTTGCAGGAAAGACTAACAAGCATGGTGAAGACATAATCAAGAAATCAATTTCTGCAGCCTTTGTGCCTATTTTTCTGTGAACCCAGGATACATTTACCTGCGAGCGGCTTTCCTTCGACCAGGAGGTTCCAGCTAATACAGTCTTTAATGATTACACCAGTGTTGAGGAATTTACGAGGTAAAGAAAACTCACGCCCTGCCAGTTGCAGCAGACTGGAATAAAGGATTTAGCCAAGCCAGAACTCGACGGACCGACCCCCGGCTACCACCACTAGCGCTGGCTGGACTTCTGCAAGAAACCAGCATGGGTCGCAAGAAGATTCAGATTTCAAGAATCAACGATGAGAGGAATAGACAGGTGGGTGTCATCCTGCACCGACGAGGCTAGTCTCGACACGGAGACCTTGGCCTCTCGTGTGGGGAAAACTGGGTCATACTTGCGATGGGTCCACGGTTTTAGCTTATTAAATCCGTACTGAAACTTGAATGCAAATATGTCACAACAAAGAAAGGCAGAGATCTATCACAGATGTAGGCTGCAATGGGTGCAGCTGGTTTTCAACTGAAAGCTAGAATTTTGGCAATAATTAAAAAGGAGAAAATGATAATGGAGGATTTTTGTGTACAACTCTACAGAGCAAAGAGAGAGTGAGAGAAATGGGGACATGCTTTTTTAAAGTGAAAAATTTTGTTCCAGAATCAGGTTAACAAGAGATTTTTGCTAGTGGGTACTTGGGAAAGAACTGTCATGGTTTCAAGAGATGTCTAGGTTAGAACTTACATGTATAACTTGTTTATAATTATTCATTTATTCTTGACTGACACAACGCTGATCCAAAGTGTTGCTGAAGATATAGTTTGAATTATAATAATGCCCGAAGCACCGTTTCTAGAATTGATTCAATGCAAGTGAGATCGCGATGAGCTTTTCAAGGTTATTGCATTGTCCAGCAGTTGTAGTCTTTTGTCAAAAGGTGGTTTCAAACCGCCTCGATCACAAGAATCCCCGTTAAATTACGAGAACATTTTTAGGCTGAAAAATACCCGTTAATTATTCCTGCATTCACACCGCCCTGAAACATACCCTTCGGGATAAGTTCCTGAAGTTACGAGCATGCGCAGTATGGTCTGATAAGCAGGCAAGGCGCGAGATTCAAAATCACTAGCCCAGCAGCCACCCACAGCTCCCGCGCCCAACGACACGCTGGGCTAAAAGTTCCCGTAATTTGCTTTCACATCGCCAAAATACCTGTGACCTTGGAAAAATCCCTGCGAAAGTTCTCGTAATTTCGCCAAGTACCTACTATTTAGCGGGTATTTTCTTTCGGGGAAATTACGCGTAGTTTGCTTTCACATTACCAAAATACCTGGTATTTTCTGATCGGGGTAAATTTCCCGATCAGAGAATACCTGGAACTGGCGAACTTCGAGGCGGTCTGAAACCACCTAAAGAGTGTCCAAAGCATATGCTGCTCAAGTTGACCTATATTACTGATAGGAAACTGATGTATTCTGTGTGCAAAAGGAAAGCAAAATGCAAATTCATGAACATTGTTGGCATGAATGTTTTCCCAATGAACTGATTGTACAAAACATTATTTTGTATCATTCATATTTCATTAAAATTGTATAAAAACCGTAAGATTTTTGCACAGACACAAGAGTATATCCTAATTTTTACAAAATACGGATCAAGGCACAATTAATCCTGAATAAATATCTAAATGGAAGAATGAAATTTGCCCATTTAATTTTGCAATTACTGAACTCATCCATGCATAATTATTAGACAAAATGATACCCATTTTTCAAATACTGCAATGTACATGGTTATGCATTTTGTAATGGGTGACGACATTTGCTCCGGCGACAATTGCCCCTGGCTTTACTTCATCTAAGATATAGAATTATGGACGAAATAGGCTTTTTTGGTGGCGACTTAGGTCCTCTCCGAAGTACCAGGTAATAAGGATAAATGCCTTTATACCAAAGGTTGAAATTGGTAATTCCATTAATTTGTGGAATTTGCAGCGGAGCAGTTGTCGCCGGAACAAGTGTCATGGAACCTTCGTAATGTACCCATTCTGGTGAACCGTATCGGTATTGATGGGGTACATTTTTATTGTGATGATTGTTTATTTTTAATTGTTGGATTACATAGGCCTATACATGAAGCAAGTTGAGCAGCGTATGAAATACATGAGGCCGGTGGCGATTTTCGCCCTCATGAAATCACAAATCGCTTTGCTTTGCTCTTTAAAGGCGACCATTCTTTCTGTTGCCCCAATATCTGTCACAAACAATATTCAAGATTAAGATTATTTTGAAGATTAATATTCTAACTATGGCAGAAAATGTTTTTTTGCTTTTACTGCATAATTGCTTGTTACCACTTAAAAGTAGCCCTTAGCATAAAAGAAATGGCCCCCAACATTCTGCAATCACCTCAACGAGGGGAAAAATAGATTTCCCCCAAAAATGAAAATGATTTTCTACTCCGATGTTAAGAGGACATTATTAAAAGAAAACCACTTGGTAATTTGCATTGTGCAAATAAAAGTCAGAATTGCCCAGATGCATGGAACAGGGAAGCTTGGGGTCGCCGCCTCAAAGACTGTGCCTGTTGTTTTGATAAATTTATTCCACTATTGATGTACAATTAACATCTCCGGCGCATTGAAACGCCCTATTCTCCATGCCGGTTAAGTGAAATTGATGTCTTGTGCCCCCAAGTATTATCAGCTCCCTTGTGACGTCACTGGAAACTCGATAGCCTGTTTACCAGCGCACATCTGAGTTTTGGGGGTAGATTTCTACCTTTTGGACCCAAGTATCCTAGAGAGGACATGTAGAGAATGGCGCTATCAAAGATGTGTTTTCCCCCTTCTTTAGTTTCATCTCCCCACACTATTCATTACCTGGTATTGAACCTGGACTCTTGTGTTGATGGGCTTGGGTCACCAAGGATCTGGGGATTCTGTTAAAAGGAAAGATGTTAAGAGAATGGGGTGGGAGGATGACTGTTGCATCGAGTATCATAGCAGCTGCGTGAATGATATGCATTCTATTTTTGTAATTATAGCGATATAGATACTTTTTTAAATGTCAGCTTTTGGAGGAGATGGGGAGCTTTAGTTCATGTGAGATCAATCATTAGGACAACCCAGTCGAGATCACGGAGGGTGATAGTTAAGGAGCTTGGGCAGATTGTGCAGATCCTCAACCCCGTCTTACAAAGAGTTGCAATTGATCCGATCAATCACACTACATGTATATGCATGGCCATTAAAGGGGTGGTCCAGGCTGAAAGAATTTAAGCTTAATAAATAGAGTAGAATTCACTGAGCAAAATGCCGAAAATTTCGTCAAAATCGGACAACAAATAGCAAAGTTATTGAATTTTAAAGTTTAGTAATATTTTGTAAAAACAGTCATCATGAATATTCATTAGGTGGGCTGATGATGTCACGTCTACACTTTTTCTTTTGTATATTATTATATGAAATTAGGTTTATTCAAATTTTTTCCTCCAAGAACTAGAAAAATTGGATTGGCAACTGATTTAGTGCATTAGATATATATTGCTGCAACTTAATATCATTATAAGGGAGATATTTTATTCACACAAGTATGAAATAATGAAAAAAAATATGATTTTATGTAATAACATAAGAAAACGGAAAGTGGAGATGTGACATCATCAGCTCGCCTAATGAATATTCATGACGACTGTTTTCACAAAATATTGCTAAACTTTAAACTTCAATAACTTTATTATTTGTTATCCGATTTTGATGAAATTTTCAGCGTTTTGCTCAGTGAGTTCTACTCTGTGTATTAAGCTACAAATATTTTCAGCCTGGAGCACCCCTTTAACATCAACATCTAAAATGCACATTTGTTTAAAATATTTTCTTGATATATTCATACATTCATCATTCTCTTGAAGATTCAGTGTGATTCTCTTTGTTTACGATCAATCGTAACTCTTTGTAAGATGGGGGCCCTGGTCATCAAGAGTTAACTGTCGAAATCCAAATGTTTCATGATACACATTTTCCATCACTATACTTTTATCACTCTTCCTTCATATTGGGTATTTACAATGCCAAGTCTGAATGTTTGAAATTTCAACAGGACTGATTTTCTTGGCAACTCATGTGCACTCTCCGATTGAGACTATCAATTACCCAAGATGCTTTGTTCTGTCATTTTCTTGTCTTCCCTAATTCTTATATTTCAAATGTAATGCCAACAATGGAAAAAGAGGACAAGAGAAAAACCACTGCATGTGTAGCAGCCCCTTTAACTTTGTACTAGTACACTGTATGTTACTGAATTAGGGTGATAGAATTTGTTTTTCATTTTGTCTCTTTAAACCCCCCTTCCATTTTATAGAAATGAAAAACCTTGCATCATTTTACAGTGTTAATCAGTTCACCTTTTCCTCTCGTCATCATCCGCTATTCTTTTCTTTTACAATGATCATTTCCAATCTGCAGGTAACATTCACGAAACGCAAATTTGGTCTGATGAAGAAGGCCTATGAACTGAGCGTCCTGTGCGATTGTGAAATAGCCCTGATTATATTTAACAGTGGGAACAAGCTCTTCCAGTATGCCAGTACAGACATGGATAAGGTGCTACTCAAATACACAGAGTACAGTGAGCCTCATGAAAGCAGGACCAACTCAGATATCATTGAGGTAAGTGATAAATAAAATCTTGGAAAAACAAACAAACAAATATGTTTACTCCTGGCAGTGCCAGAGCTGCCAACCAGTACGTTTTAGGCATACGTTTTTGCAACCATTTTTTAAAATAAAAAATATGATTTTGTGAAAAAAAAAATGGGTATTTATTGAGAAAAATCGTCTCTATATATTTCTTTTTCATAAAACTGTCACAAATGTAGTTATTAGATTAATGTAATTTCAGGTTAAAACCAGGATGAGATATGCACATGTTTTGATGTTTTTTTTTTCATCTGCAAGAGCAGTGCATATTTTAGTTGGCATGGAGCTTGAGTGCTGCGATGAGCTCGCGCGCCACGATATGAAATATAGTGTTTTGGGGAAAATACTTTTTTTTAATCACAGAATACAATTTTTTATTCCACAGAGGTTGGCAGGTCTGCAGTGCAAGCATCTGAAAAATTTCCATTTTAAGCAATATGACATTCTTTGCATGACATTTTGAGATTTGTATTTAGATTACAGTGAGTAAAGCTCCTTTAGTTATTATTCGAGGATAGACCGATAATTTGGCGTGTTAGGACAAATTTGCATCTTGTGTGAAAGTGGTATGATAAAGGATTATAATATTAGGGTTTACATGTATATGGATTGAATTTATGAGAAAAAATGTATTCAAAGTCTTGGTATAATCCAGAAGTTTCAACTTAGTGAGGCATGTGGGTCATAAAGACTTGTTATAATAACAAGTGCTCAATTTCTATGACAAGTTCACCATCGGCCCATCAAATCAGATGATTTCAGTAGTTGGAACGTATTAAACTGAAAATTTGTCATTATTACAAGTGTTATGAAACGGGCCCCAGATCTGTTTTTTAGTTGAGCCAAGATTTTGTGATCCATGCAGTATACCAGCACTGTCTTGGCAATGCCATATTATCATCACACTGTTCCCTGCACGTTGCTATACACGAGGTCTTTTCCAGTTGCTTCAGTTCACCATTATGCAAATCCATGAGGAAAACAATGTCTTCTATGATATGGTATCGCAACATGTTATTGGTTTTGTGCATGATTAGAAGAATTCACCTCGTTCTTCTCCAGATAAACACCTGCTAAGTACGTGGGGATGGTTTGCGTCACCCCCCCCCCGCCCCGATTGGAGATAAGACTTTGTACCGTCCACATGGCAGCTCGTCTACATGTATATGCAAACAGTATTTGCTACGGTAGCTTGCATACTACTGTCTGATGTGGACACAAGATGAACGATGGCTCATTCTGATATGGGAATCGGAGAAGATTAGGTGTTACACGTGTTGGCATTCCTGGGTTCTGCTCTTTAGAGTTATACCCTTTTCATAAACCTATCCTCCAATTAGCCGCCTAAGAGTATTGCGGATAATTCAATAAAAATTGCATTCACAAACTCCGAAAATAAGCCGCATTATTTTACGAGTGCTCGTCCTGAAAAAGGCGGATAATCGTCATGACAACTGCGATTGTGTTGGAAAAGGGTGACCTTGTGACCGCACCATGGCAATTATCCGCATTATTTGAAAATGCGTTCATAAACTCAAAATCTTGTCCCGATGCTGCTATTATGCGGATACTAGCAGCATCAAAATAATGCGGATTACTCTTGTCCTCCTCCAATTTTACGACCAAATTATGCTGCTATTAGCCGCATAATTGGGTTTATGAAAGGGGTATTACTTTAGATTTGGTTTCTTGTAGAAAAGACCCTAAAGATTACAAACATTTCTAGAATGCAATGCGTTGAAGCAGATTACAAAATGTATTTACCTGTACATTGGCTTTGCATTATAAAAATGAGCTACTTCTGACCCATAACCAATATCTATAAAATCCAATGAATAATCTTAGATTTTGACTTGACTGCAATCTTTTTTTGGTAATTAGACCCATCATAATCTGATTTTCAAGCAGCAGAAAGAACTTTTGTTTTTAAGACTTTATCCTTGTTTTTTTAATAAAATGCATGTATATAAGTAAGAATACAGGCCACTACAAAGAGCATCTGTTTACACTTTAATACTCAACCATCTCTTTAAAAATGGAGGCCTATCAAGTCATTTATCTATTGAGACGTGTGCATAGATGATGTGGACAAGTGCAGTGGCAAAGGTGCTCATTAGATTGCTGTGGTAACCACACGGCTTGATCATTAGACGGCATCATTAGGCATCCAAACCACACTCCGACCTCACGTCAGCAGTCGCCCTGTTTACGGGCACCGCTCTCAGATGAGCGGGAGATTAAATCCGATGGGAATGGAGCCGTGGACCTGTTCTTCAACACTCCGTTGGTGTTTGAAGAATGGTTGGAATACCAAATCTCCATACCAATCTGCCAGGAATGATGATGGGTCCATGCTATGCATATATTCACAAGTTGCTCTGACGTAATGTTCTCACCTACAAGGCAGCGATGGGCTTTTTCTTTCTTCAACTATTTCACCCACCTAAACCCACACCCACATATTTAATACAAACATGTTCAACATGAACCCCAGAGAGTAATTTGTCTGTTGGCCACAACTTAAATAATTGCCTTTCAAAAGGATGACCTTTTATTGTTGTTAATTGCATATGTATGTCATGAGAAATGATTTCATTATATCTCTGGATATGCTGTTTTATTGTAGAGTCTTGAAATTACCTTAAAGAGAAAAAGAAAAGGTCTTTTTCTGACTTTTTTTCACTGATTTTTATAACACATACATGTACCTTCTGTGTTGAATCTACCCGAATAAACATTATTTACTCAGCAATGTTATTTTTGGTTTTGTAATAGAGCAATACTTCCTTGAAATATGGATATTCTAAAAACGGTCAAATCATGGTGATAATGGACATTTGATGATTTATATTTTCAATTATATAATTAGTTAGAGACTAGATTGGTCAACCCCAGAAATTACAAGCAGATGTTGAAACAAACCACAATTGTTCAATTGTCTGAAATAAAAGGATAATCCCCTTGTAAAATGGTAGACAAACAAAATAATAGAGAGTGGTCAAGAAGATTACCAAGTCAAACATATCTTCCCCCTATAAGGGGGGGGGGGGGGCAGGCCATATACACAAGAGTTGAATGTTACCCCCACCCTGCTTTACATCTTTCTATAATGTAGAACAATGAAAAGACAGTGTATGTCGGTGATTGCGTAGCTTGTGTCAATGTTTGAAGAGGGGTCATGTGACACCGGGGCGCAAATCTAGATGAGCCCCCTCCTTTGTAACCATGCAGTGAGAGTGAGTCAGAGTGGTACAGTCTCTCTGCACAGGAAGCGTGTGATCGGCCTGCCAGTAGCTGGCAAAAGCTCTCAGGAGGCAACCCCACTAGGGGGAAAACATCGCCAGATCATACCCTACACCGTGTACCCATAGATGCATACAGGCCTCTGTCATACAATTTCAGGGCCTTCGATTGCCTGCTTGATCATCGACGCCAATTTTCACTTCTACCCCCTCCTTATCCGTTCCTCTCGTGGTATCTCTCAAAAAGCTTGTATAAAAGAATTGTTATGTTTTCCCTAGCTCTATTGAATTATGATGATGGTATTAAATTATAATCAATACAAAATGTTAATGTAAGTACTGATTGCTACCTGCAAAAATCTACACACTTAATATCGTTCTGTGCTTGCATTGAAGTATGCATTTCATTTCCTGTTGGCTCATAGCAATTCGTCGTTGATGAACTTCACCATTCCCCCATTGGGCTACAAATTTTGTCATGCAGTGCATAGATGGCAATGATGGCAAAGACTAGTTAAAGTTAAGTTACCGGGAGGCATTTATCATTAACAGGATCTTGTCCAACATTGAATGTAAATTCTGCTTGTACAAGTGCACAAATCGTATATATCTGTAAAAAAAATATATTAATGAATGCAACTAAAAAAAGATATCATCATATCGTAGTTGTCAAAAGAAGAAAGTCTTTGGTTAGAAGCTTTATTGATATCAGATCAACTCTAAATTTATGAGCACAATTTCACCCTAGTTCTGCAGCTTGTTTTCTTTTCTTTCACTTTTCAGTAGAGTGTGTGAAATATGGCTACAAATGGTTCTTCCAGGCCATGTATGTTAGCCCATCAATTTCTTGTGAGAAACAAAAGATTTTTGGCAGCATGAGACCACAATGTAACAGTATAATATTCACGTGAGTTTGAGCGGTTGAAGTAGGAAGGAAGGAAGGCTTCCCACACCTCTATTCTTTTGTTGACATTTGTCTGTGACCTAGTGTGAACACTCCTGAAATCATCAAGCATCCCCATTCAGACACATACAGTTGAGAAGATTCCCCGATTGATATTATTCTCTCTCATACATCGCAAGACAATTTTGTGCTTCTTGATACATATACATATAGGCCTACTTCTGATACATTTCTCTGAACTTCAAGAAAACTAGTCGAAATTCTTCATCAATAATTGCATTTACAGTGTAAAATTCTTATACAGGTATAGACTTTTGGGAGCTTTGACAAGACATTACGTTTGCTTGAACTTGAACTATCTGAATTATCTTTGTCAAAGGATCTATACATGGATAATGGGTACCTTCTCAACAATGATCAGATACATGTGCATCGCCCTCACCCCTCCCCCACACAAAGTCTGCGATGTTCCTTCCCAACTCGGCCCCACCCCACTTGACACAAGATAGTGTGTAAAGCTCCCCTTTGATGTTGTTACTGGCAGCTGGAAGGTGTAACATGGATCATCAGGATGCCGTGAAATTAGCAGGAAATAGTGCGCTGGCCTGCCCCTTATCGCACTGCCTTCACCCCTCCTTCACCCTTCTCCACCCTGTCTCCACCCCTCCCCTCCTCCACCTCACCTCCACCCCTACCATCTTGCTTTACACACATCTACCCAAGTTCCGCACCACCCATCCATTGAATCTATCCTCCTATAATATTGTTAAGTCTTTTCATTTTTTTCTCTATTCCAATTAAACTTTCAGGACGTGATTTTATTCATAAATGCTGATACATGTACCTTTTATAATAGAATTTGATATACATGTGACTTAAAATGAACTGTAGTTCTAGCCACCCGAGTGCTGAGTGCTCAATGCTTAAAAAAATATAACCTGTTGAATTAGGGTCTTGTTTCCTTGTAATTACCATGGAAACCTAGAATGTGATTGGCCCCTGAGCCATCTTACCATGGTAATAGTTGCCATAAATTATGACAAAATTACCATTTTACTTGTCACTCTTTGTGAAACAGACCCCAGATACTACCTTTGTTCAAGTACTCGAATGTCTCAAAGTGTTAATCGGGAATAAAATTCTGTACCTTGAAGTTCATGGTTTGCACTTTGCAGATTCTTGGCTCATGGAAAGATCATTGGTCCAAACTCCAAAGTCCTTTGCAGCTACTTGCCTTCAAACCAGGAGCTCAGCCAAAATATCAGGGCCAGCTAGTAGAGCAGTTTCATAACTGGAGTGGCTACCTTTGAGTGGCTTCATTTGAGTGAAAGATAAATGCCAGTTGTGGTAACGATTTCAAAATGAGTTCGTACAGAATCCAATGAAATGACCACCAAAGTGTCTGTTTATATAGAATAAAAATACGTGCCAAAGGATTCTGGAAGAAATTGTGTCATGGCTGAGAAATTAGCAAATAAGCACGGGATTCGGGTCAAGTGTCGGGCCGACATTCAAAGCAATAATAATACACTGTCCGTCTTGTCCTACGTGCACTTATCTGTGTTGGTGATCCTCAGTGTGAACATTTTCAGCGTAGATTTCAAGATTTCACAAAGTTCAGTTTATGTAACTGTTCCATATCTAGATCCTTGATGATATACATGTAATGACAATTAAGCCTGGTTTTACAGACTTTCTCGTGAAATCAGTGTTTACTGCAATTGCTTTCATTTACATGTATCTTTAATATTATTTTCAAATGTTGATTTTCCTCTTCTCTAAAATGTACCCACTATTAACACTTCTTGCAAAACTCTGTTCTCTTATTATTTTTCCTAAAATTAATAAGCTCATTATAACATTACATCTTCTAGAGCCCTCAGCTAGACTGCACCCACAAACATAGGGCATTTTTAGACAGGCTAAAATTTCCTTAACCCCGTACTATTGGTGGGGCTAAATGGCAATTTAGCCCCACCTATAGTACGGGGTTAAGCTTAGCCCACTTTCGTTTTACACAGCGTTTTTGCAAAGTGGGCTAACCCCACCTATAGTACGGGATTATTTGGCCCTGCAAAAAAGCAGGGTTATCCCACCAATTGCGGTGCTAAGAGCAATAGTACGGGGTTAAGATCGCTTGTGTAAAACGAAAGTGGGCTAAGCTTAACCCCGTACTATAGGTGGGGCTAAATGGCAATTTGGCCCTACTTATAGTACGGGGTTAAGGAAATTGTAGCGTGTGTAAAAAGTGTACGAGTGAAGCACTTGTACTACGAATGATCGACAAAAACCACTAGTCCGGGGTCAGCGAGTTTCTTGTGTAAAAAGCAAGCATTCCTTATCCGGGGTTAGCAATAACAATTTGGCATGTGTGAAAAGGAAAAAAAATAGTACGGGGTTAAGGATAGTACGGGGCAATACAGTATTTAACCTTCACACATGTAAAATATCAGTGCAATTATGTCATTCATATCAAAGGTGCGGAATAGGTGGAGGTACAGGTGTATACAAGGGAGTAGCATTTCATAAAATAGCCCTTCTCGAATTTCATTTGGTATTACATTCTACATACCAGATATATCACAATGAGGTTTCGATACAATTCTTTTGCTTGGCAAACAAGATCGCAATATTTCTAGTTATTTTCACCAGCGGATGATACACAATATCGTTAATACCTTGTTTGAATGCAAGTTGGTAATACTTAATAAGTTCTGTTTCAACAACATGTGGAAGAGTTGTGAATGGTACAAAAGATAAGAATGAAAATGAGAGAATTGAGGGAGTGAAATGAAGATTTGAATTTTTTTAAATGTCTTGTTCAGAGAAGAGAAAGAGTAGCATTATTTGATAATCTACTTGTTATAGAGGAAATTTGCAAATTGGGTTGCCTGGCAACCAGTGATCATGTTTGTCAAGGGCAGGCAGGTGATGGGGGTAGCTAAGACCCTCCCACCCTCAAGACTTGTGAATCACGAGCCCCTCTTCCCCGGTTTCTTGCCTGCCTGCCCCCTGCCCCCCTGCCTTGCCTGACAGAAACAGGGCTCATGATATGTGTGTGTCACTCCCAGATAACGTGCACAGGCAGACAGTGCTAGATGCCTGGATATACCTACCCTTCAGTGCCCTATATCATGCTACATGAATATGACCATAATTAAACACTACCTTTGTCCTTCTGTCTTAGTGTACCCTATGTGCTTGTCTTATCTTTTTCTTTGTCTTATCAAAAATAAGAGAATAAAAATACAATAAAGAAGGCAAAGTACATTTTTGTGATTTCTTAAAACAATCTGTTGGTTTGATCATTCCGACCTGTGAATGATACAATGTGAGAATATTTCTTGGGAGAAGGGTTCAGAGAAAAGGCATGGTCACACTGGCCGAGCGTTGTTGGAGTGGTTGTTGAGCGGTAGGGAAAGAGGGTCGAATTTCGCTCTCAAAATTGGGGAAAAATCGAAAACAAAAAAAAACAACAATCAAAATCGAAAATGGTAAACGGTAGTGAGCGGTGATGATTTTTTTTCTCTCCACTCCACGTCCGCTCCAACAACGCTTGGCTGGTGTGACCATGCCTTAAGCTCTGGATTCATTGAGCTTGATTCCCCAAACTCAACTGGTCAGAATTATGAACAGAGTTATGCAATAATTTTTTAATAATTATCAAAGGGAAGCTGTTGTGGGAGAGATGAAACTAACGGTTTGGTTTTCAAGTCATTTGTGCAAAGGATTCCTTCTCACTTTCAGATAGACATTCGAGATATGAAATATTCTCTTTGGACATTTCTGTGCAGTCCCATTCATGCATTTTTGTGTCTGGTTTATGCGATTATCAGCAGTCTCTATTTAGTTTCTTATTCAAAGATTCCGCCTTCTCTTATACAGCATATATGTACACTTATTCTTGGATGCAGAAATCAACATCCAATCAACTTTGAGACAGTTTCTTCAACAATGCGATCTTATGATTTTATGAATTATATTTTAGGACCTGCAGTTTTTTTTCATTCTAATTCTTCATGTTGGATATTTTGTTCTTGTTTCTTGTCCGTAGACTTTTATAAATCATGAAAAAAAAACCTGATGGAAAGAGTTACCTTCCCAAATTGACTTCAGCTTGCTTGGAAATGGTAACATATGCATGTGATCCTTATTTGTATATACTTGGGGCTTACATGACTGTATGAATAGGCAGTTCATAATATATTGACAGTGAACAGAAGTGCGGGAGAAAAAGAATAGGTGTCACATGTTCCTCGCAATCTGATATTAAAGCTTGTACTTTGATCCCTCACTTTGTTCCAGTTACAGTTGGTGTTTACTACAACTGCTTGAACATAATGGAATCCCAACTGCAAGCATGCATTCATTCATTTAAAATCCTATGCGCTGAGCTGTGATGTTGCATTTTTATACAGCAACGTTTAATACCGAGACTGGTACTGGCCTAAAAATGGAATGAAGAAAGATTCCATTACCTCCAGAAAGTTTAAAGGACAAGTCCACCACAAGAAAAAGTTGATTTGAATAAAAGGAGAAATATCAAACAAGCGTAACACTGAAAATTTCATCAAAATTGGATGTAAAATAAGAAAGTTATGACATTTTTATAAGTTTTGCTTAATTTCACAATATAGTTTTATGCACATCCCAGTTGGTATGCAAATGAGGGAACTGATGACATCACTCACTATTTTTTTGTATTATAAGAAATATGATATATTCAAATCTTCTCCTCATTGTCCTGTGAATAAAGTTTTATTTCTCCCTGAACATTATCATTGTTTTACATTTTATGGTTCAGTCAAGTTGGTCCTTTTGCCAAATCTGTAATAACTGAATACTGTATATAATTCAAACATTAAAAAAACAAAAGAAATAGTGAGGCACATTATCGATTCTCTCATTTGCATGTGACTTAATTGTGCATATAACTATATAGTGAAAAATAAGTGATACTTTAAAATGTCATAACTTTATTATTTTACATCTGATTTTGATGAAATTTTCCGCATTATGCTTGTTTGATTATTCTTTATTTATCCAAATTAACACTTTTCTGAGGTGGAATTGACCTTTAACTTAAGAATTGTTTGTTATTGGTCAGTTGCTGAAGTGTTAGAAAAGGATGGCATATTAAAGAAGCCATTCATTTACCTCTTTGTTTTGGAACTTGCCCGCAATAGTATACACCTTGTGTTGGGACTGAAATTAAATGAATATAAAAAAGTGCTACATGTCCACATGTGCTTGATTTGAATCAAAGATACATGTACATGTAGTCAGTATCATAAAAAACAAGTATGCTTGTATGGTATCAGAAATAAAGCACAAAGGCATTGCCAATTTGTAGGATATTGAGTTTAGCGATGCTATCAGTCGTAGCATCGGGTATCGTTTGATCTGCAGCAGTGATAATCAGTATTCGCTGCATTGTCTCAGACATTTTGCAATCAACACCATCAAGTTGTGAAACTCGATCACGACCATACCTCATTTCACATATCCTGAATTTCAAGAATACATTACCATGGGTATACTACATGTTCATATGATAAACCACCAGTAGGACAATATCAAATGAATCAATACATTATGTGTGATTTGATATGATATAATTCTGCATTCAGCTTTGAATCACTTTCTTGCAATGGTCGATGAATCAAATGCATCCTAACTGAGGAATAATTTCCATGTGTAATAATTTGCCCATCTTCTGTTCTGCTACTTTGTCTTTATTTGGTACATTCCCATTGAAACAGAATCATATCAAATCATTTTGAATTGAAGAACGTTAAAATATTGGGAATAGATATCATTGGTCATACTGTACGTGTAGAATATGGAAGCCAAGGCTTTGCTATTTCGAACTTTTACTACAAGATCTATTGGAACTATGGTGCTAAACTTTTGGAGAAGCTAATTGATTATTGTATAATTAAGAAGAGGTATATTCATATGAAGGGAATGATTTTATGCTGGTTAAACAATAAGTACATTGTATATACATGTATGTACATACAGATGTGCATCTACAAGTTCTTTGTCAGGATTACTAGATACTTGTACCTATTTCTACCTAATCCCAGCTCAGGTACACTGAACCCTGTTTCCCAATATTAGCTTGGGAGTGTGCTCTTAACCAAATTCATTTTCAAGACATCCCCAAGAAGCTATCCCAGGCTGCCAACACTCAAGAAGTACGTTCAACTGCCGAGCTATGACGTTCAACCTGATCTTACCACAAAACCACGGCCCCTGTCTTCAGTGCCTTGCACATCAGGGGCTGCATGTGTCGATATCTAAAAGCATGTATGAAGTGTTGGTTGGTTCACCCCTTCTCCTTACCCTCAGCCCCTTCACCAGCATAAAGTAGAAGCCCCTCCCCCACCCAACCAAGAAATTCTTGATAAAGTGTCTTCCTTGAGAGACACAGTACCAGGGAAAATTCAAATTGGGGCTAAATGAGTTACCCTTGTGCCAAAAAAGTCCTTTAAAATTCTGATTCGCTGCCATGTTAATAGTTGGAGATACAGCTAGTGCTAGTACTTGTACATGTAGGTTGGGTAGCCACCAAAAATTGCCCACACAGTACATTTTTAGAACCTTCAGGTTTTTATACAGAAAATAACTTTGCCTGGTACGTATAGTTATGGCTGAATTGCTTCATGGGACTAGCCTTAAGAATGTTGTATTTTTATTGTTTCTGTGATTTGACACTAAAATAAAATAGGAGCGGTATTAAGATGAATATAATGTTGTTTTGGTTCAAAAGGGAAGAATGTGGTTGAGGTGCTCTTTCCTGAGGAAGTCATGGAGTAAAAACAAACTGGAGTACTCCCCAAATGCATCCTGTACTAGGAGAAATGCCCTTATCACCCTGAAGTATATTTACATTGCGTTCTTGTATACAACAAGGCCTACGCTCTCATTCATTACATAGTTTGCATTATACGTGTATGTGTGCATAAATGTATCAACAACTTGTAACTTCTGCCTTCAGAATAAAAGTTTCATACAAGATTTTACAACATATAAAGTGGTACAGAACCAGAAGGATCTACTTAAAGAAATGTTAAACATGTAAAAATTACCATTTTAGTGTATTGGTTCATGTACATGTACTCGTTGCAGATTTGTGTTGCAGATTTGAGTCCCCTACTTGAGTGGAAAAAAAAACCTTGGACCATACACCTTTTACCTTAGAAATTCCCACTTATGCCAAAATATTACATGTACAGTGTATATCAAAATATCAGGCAGAAAGGTTCTGTGATCAAGCCCCTTTAACAGCGGGATCCCAACACTGTAATACGTTTTTATATACACCATGTTAATTTTTTTTTATTGATTTTGGAGTGTGATTTCAATTGAACAACCAGTACTTTTTTCAAAATGTTGTTCGATATCTATGTTTTGATGAAAAATGGCCTTCATAGTTGATTCATCACTGCTCAAGTACAGTTACGATATTTTAAACACCACCTCTTGTATCAATAAGTATTAAAGGGAAGTTCACCCTGAAGAAAACTTTGTTGTAAAAATAGCAGAAAAAATAGTAAAAAATATTGGTGAAGGTTTGAGGAAAATCTGTTAAAGAGTAAGAAAGTTATTAGAGTTCAAAATTTGGGATTTGTGACGTCATAAACGAGCAGCTGCCCCATGTGTTATGTAATATAAAATGTATGAATTTCAAATTTTGTATGGTTCCTGATGACTTAATTTTGTTTTCTTTTCATGATCGGGTGTGAAATGATTTGTCTATTGATATACAAAAGTTACAGTGAAAACCATTTTCAATTTTCTGAGAAAATTACATTTCATTGATTTTTTACCATTCGCTATGTAGGAATGCTGCTCGCATATGACGTCACAAATCAAATAATTGAAATTCTAATAACTTTTTAATTGTTTGATGAATTTTTCTCAAACCTTCGGCAACATTTTTTATTATTTTTTCTGCTATTTTTACAATAAACGTTTTGTCAGGGTGGACTTCCCCTTTAAGGTGTGCAAGGGGGAAAATGGGGGGGGGGGATGATTATTGGATTAAAGTATTCGTTAAAATCAATGAACATGCGTTCATGTACTTTTTGCATAAATCTTTGAACAAGTATTTGTGAAGGCATTGCTGAACATGTTATACCTGCACAAAGTTTGAGAATCAGATCACTGTAGGACTTCAAATGGTATCCTCACACCCATGTATGTTGTTGAGTTATGAATGTTGTTGAGTTGAGTGTCCTGGATATGTAAATTGATATCATAATTAATTTGGGTCAATATACCAGGAACATATTTGTAGAAGATTGTGTTGCTATATTTATGATTTTTTTATATATATAAAGATTTGACCTTGTTTGTTACGCTTTTTATAATGGCATGATATACATGTATTTTATTTACGGGTTTTACCATCAGTTTTTGTGTGGATATTTTGCCATTTTTAAATGAGAAAGGAGACAAAATATAGGATATATAAAGACCTAGTTTCGATTGGAATTCCAAATCCCTCCTTAGAAATAAGCATTTATCCAAGTGGGAAAATTATTATTTGAATCCTAGTAAACATCTAATAATTTTCAAGAATATTGAGCTTGTAATATTTGCAGTACTGGTCTTTTCTCTAATTTTACTAGTTCAACATTAATATCCACTCCTTTTTCAAGCTGGCCTTGGTGCATGTGATTGAAATTCATATGTGGAGTATTATGTTTCTGAAATGAGTATAACTATTAAAAAGGATATTTTATGTATGTTATGTAAACAGGCCTGCATACAGTACAATGGTCATTGCTAGGGTTCGTTTATGCCTCTTCTTTCTACTGGATTCATGATTTGAAACATGTGTAGAAACTTGTTTCTGCAGAATCACGGTTGTGTTTAGTCAAAAGTAAAAGTAAACGTGTTTCAACACGGAAAACACAGAAAAAGGGGCAATTGAAAAGATGTTTCTGCAAAATCATGTTTGAAAAAGGGCAAATAAATGTTAGTGATTTGACTCGTGACTCTATGATATCATTGTGTCCGCTTACTTCCATATTCATGCCAACTGTGCACTGGCAGTTGTATTCTTCACATTTGCTTCACATGTAGTAGCCATATTGAAACTCAACATTGTGCATCTTCTGTAAAATAACAAAAAACCCGCGTGGAAATTGACCTTAATACTTTCTAGGTCAAACTACGATCTATGATGCGCACAGGCTAGGCTGGAAGTGAGTGAGAAACAACATTTCACAGAGGGTCAATATTCAAATAAACCCTGAATCTGTAGTTTCCATTATTTGTGTTTTTGTTAATATGGTTCCTATGAATCATGATTCAAATTTGTGATTCTAGCTAATATGAAGTCGCATAAACACAGCCAAAGTCAAAGAGAAATTCTTTCAATATCCCTCTTACACATCTTTATAAGTACAAATAGATATATACATGTATATATATTCATTAATATTTTTTGACATATTGCTATCACTATTCATTTATTTCTTTTTTTGAAAAAATAATAAAACTCTGCAGTAATATAACTTTTGGTTAAAAAAAAATTGGCCAGAGAGAAGTTGCAATGTAGCATGGGGAAAACGTCTTGAGAAAGTATATCAAGGTAAGGCTGAGCCAATCGCCTTCTGACCGACCACGTACGACGTACATGTATATCACTGTTGTACGCAGGCTGCCAAAGTGCTCCTGGGAGAGGAACTGGTGTTTGAATAATTCACTGACGTCAGCTATGTGGTTTGGGGTTCACTGCATTTTTTCGATGCGTTATGCCACTAGCGTAATGTGCAAAAACATCTCTCTTTTAAAGAAAATATCATCTCTGAAATGCCGAAGATGCCTTGAAGAATTCCTTCTGATATAGTGTAATATTTTATTTTCAATGGAAATTCATATGCCTATCTGCAGTGCTCTTCATTGAAAATTGGGCGGATTGTCGCTTCTGTTTCTGTTGATGAATATTACCTTTTTAAGTTCTATACCTTGTTTTTCAAGAGTTTTTTTAAAGCATTTTAAAGCAAATTTAGTTTCGGGTTTACTTTTTCTTTGCCTGAACGATTTAATTTTTTCTAAATGTACGTTTTAGTAATAGGTCTTTCACTATGGGTGAAAGACTATGAAAATATCTTCAAGTCGTAGGTTCAACATTTGATATATGTACAGTACATGTATACTGTGATTCTGAGATGCATGAAATTATAATAATGGATTCAACAACTCATTTTGCATGAATTTTACTACTCCTATTCAAAACTGTATTGACCAGGGGCCTCTGCTAGGGCAGAATTTGCTTGCAAGTAGCACCGTTATTTGCTTGAGTGAGTTACCCATTTTGTAGCAAATGGAGTGTGAGGTAATGTTCAAGTTGTTTATGAGACAAGGCGCATCTATGGGGTTTTACACATCGTTTGAGCTTCAGCTCAGCGAATACTTTAGCCGTGGGATGTTGTCAGAAATCGGATTTAAGGAATTAAATTTATGCAGATTTGACAAAATAAAACTCTTCATGGAAGTCACGCTGACAATCCCCTTTGGTCCTGATGGAATCAAACTTTGTTTTATATTATAATGAGGAAATGTAAAAAATAGAATATGTATAGAAATAGTGAGTGTGTGATGTCTTTGATTGCATGATACCATTTCCAACCAGAATGTAGGCATCATTTTCTTCTTGAAATAAGGAAAACTTTAAGATACATATTTGATATTAAAGGACAAGTCCACCCCAACAAAAACTTGATTTGAATAAAAAGATAAAAATTCAACAAGCATAACACTGAAAATTTCATCAAAATCGGATGTAAAATAAGAAAGTTACAGCATTTTAAAGTTTCGCTTATTTTCAACAAAATAGTTATATGAACGAGCCAGTTACATCTGAATGAGAGAGTTGATAACATCACTCACTCACTATTTCTTTTGTATTTTATTATATGAAATATGAAATATTTTGATTTTCTCGTCATTGTCATGTGAAATGAAGTTTCATTCCTCCCTGAACACGTTGAATTCCATCATTTTAACATTTTGTGCTTCAGGCAAGGAGGTCCTAATCGTGAAATTTGTAAAAATTGAAATATTGTATAATTCAAACAATAAAAAACAAAAGAAATAGTGAGTGAGTGACATCATCGACTCTCTCATTTGGATGTAACTGGCTCGTTCATATAACTATTTTGTTGAAAATAAGCGAAACTTTGAAATGTCATAACTTTCTTATTTTACATCCGATTTTTATGAAATTTTGAGCATTTTGCTTGTCTGATTTTTCTCTATTGAATCAAATCAACATTTTTCATTATACTTGTTTGATTTTTGAACTTTTTCATTCAAATGTACATGTACTTTTTGTTAAGGTGGACTTGCCCTTTAAGCTTGTATTTGTATAATATAACAACAAGAAAAAGACTGCACAGTTAGGAAAATTTTACAACGTGCACTTATTTAACAGCTGAATAAATATTATATTGAAGTTTTGTGACTGTTGCGAAGAAAGCAAGACTGTGATTAGCAGTCAATATTTATTGAACTCTGGAGTCTCAAATGTACGTATGGGTTGAATATGATACCAAGACTGAAATGTATTATGGATTTTCCTTTTGTTTCAGAGAAATGTAGATTTGTACTTTTACTGTGCTGTCCTTTTAAAGGAGGGGGAGGGGCAGTATAAGGTCTATAGCATCTCTCAAAGTATTATTGTATAGTGAATTTGCTACTGATAATGTTTCACTGTCATCTAATATACATTTACCGGTAGGAATTAAACTTTACTGTCCTATTATTTGGTTGCATTTGGTATTCTTAATACTATATATAGTAGGCCTCGATCATGGATATTGTGATACCATTCATTTTGTTGTTTTTGTTACTTTGGTTGTTCCCAATGGGTGTGAATACCCTGTGCGGTTCATACTGTAGGCCTACCCTGTGCGGATTCTAATGCATGATGGGAGGAAGCCTTTACCTAAACAGAAAATATATACTACAAAGCCTGCATAACATGCATGAAGTACAAGGTTAGCTTCAATTTAATGCATATGAATGGAGAATCAAACCTTTTTTTTCCATTCATAGAACTTCCATATTAAATGGAATACTTGCTAGTTTCAGTTTCCCTTTACCACTTGCCCTGCAATGTACTTATTTGACATTTTCCTTCCTTAAAAAAAAGTTGCGCACTCGACGGTTTCCTTCCTTCCGTGTACACACTCGCATTGTTACAAAAATAAACCACGATACTCTCAGTGTTCAATGCTGTTTTGTTGGCAAAGCGTCATAATAAATTAGATAAAATTACAGAACTTTTTTACATGAGGTTCTTCGGTAATGTTGTATATCATTGTGACTATCTCTAAGGACCGTCTGGTTATTCATTATTCATGACATGAAGTAAATGAAATTACTCTGTACAATAGAATTTATTTATCAGTGTAAAAGATATTTCAATTTATAACCCCCCCCCCTCCCTTGACTTGCATATGTACAGAACACATTGTCATCATGAGTATACTACATGTAGTTTGTGTAATGCAAGTAGATACTGAATTATTGTACATTTCTATGAGCTACAGTGTACTGTTCTTTTTGGACATATACATATTTATGAAGTATATCATTGTTTTGTTGAATGATATCAGAATAGTTTGCTTTAATGCTGTAATTCATAATTTTTAAGTCCAAAAGCACTGGTATTCATGCAATAGTGGGCCATTTTGCCAAGAAAATTCATTTACTGTGATTTTGAATAGAGATACATGTACTGTGATGTTGAATAAGGTCTTTTTTTTTATGCTCTGATTCTCTTGTTATAGAGACATGTTTTAGTTTAGTTCAGCTTTTTTTCTGCATGGCCAACTCACAATAGCGTAGGAATTCACATGGGTCCATGCATTATGTGACGTGGAGCTAAAAAGAGACAACGGTCAGGCGCTCTTGCTGATTTTCGTTAGAAATGGCAAAGCTGAGGTGAAGCCGTTCTACATTAAATGGAAACGAGGATGAAGTTCCCACCCATCTGAGAATGGTCCATTGTTTGACATCACCCAGGGGGGTCCCTTCATGGGGGGGGGGCACTATTGGGTTTAGTGACCCAGACAGGTTCCGCATAGTGCTCCTGTGGTGCCTAGCCGGTAAAGGCAAATTGGGCAGGCATGTTGCCTGGTTAAATATAATATCATCCATTCTATTTTTGGGATGGTATTGAACTTGAAGGTTACCAAGGTCTGACTGTGTTTTGGGTGGGTGTGCTGCCACCGGGTGATTGTGCGTTGCCAGGATGGATTCATACTACCCGTCCATTATGATTAATCAAGCGAGAGAGCATTTTCTTTTCAAATTACCATCCCCTGTGGCCTGCCTCTCTTTTTTCCCCCTTTCATGTTCTCGTCTTTTTGTTATCCAATGTTATTTATAGATTTTTTAGAGCATACATGTACTATCTTTCATCGTTTCCAGTCTTTTTTTTTTACAACTCCTGCCTGGGCAAAAAAAATACTTTTTTTTAATTTTCGGTGCCTGCTTTTCACAACTTACTAGTACTACCTAAATCTGCAACATTTGATGAGATTTAACATTGCAATGAATGGGGATTTTCCAGGGCTTTTAAAGAATAAAATTATTATTTTGTTGTTATTTTTGTTATTTTATTATTTTTTTCAGGGCTCCCTTTTTAATACCGTAAGTAACGGTGTATTAACCGCACCTTTTTCTCGGCAGATAGAAGCAAAAGTCGGGGGTGCGGTTTATACACGGTGACGGGTTTGAGCCGGCCCGCCGTAACCCCTCCCGTACATGTTGTACGATGTCTGCCAGTTCACAACACATCGAGTGGCCGGGCGTAGCCGCCCAGGTAATGTCGTTTACAGGGGTATGAGCCGCGGGTAATGGGAAGTAATTATTACGATCTTAATTAGATATTGTCAAAAACAAACGCACCCACCTTCATGACACTAATTTTGACTTTATTCTCAATTCAAAGTAGTGAAGTTCCCTGGCTAAATAAAAGGGACGCCAAGCATACTCGGTAAAATTTTGTCACCGCTGAGCGGGAGTTGAGTGAGCTTAGAGATTGCGTTGTAATTTGGTTAGTGCGACTTAAGCTGGCGCTATTAAAAGTTCCGTTTCGCGCCAGCTCGTTTTTTTCCTTCCTGTTTGCTCTTCATAAGATACCATGTAAACCACGCACGAGAGAGACGGCACGAAGCCGTAAAAAACAACTGCAAAAAAATGTCAATTTCTTTGTTTCTTGAACTTTCCTGTAATCCCGTATCCAAAATTCATGCTAAAACATCAAATTTCTGAAAGTGATTGTGAGGTTGTGATGCAAGAAATGTGAATGTTTCTTCCTCCTACGCTGGGAAAGACACAGATCATAATTTGATAAGATGTATTGGCATGACTGCTACTGTATGTAGTTTGCAATGAAATGGCAGTTCTGTGTGTGTGTACACTGTGACTGTGAGTGAGTGTGTAAGTGGCCAATATTGGCGGGACCGTTCTTTCTTTCTAACATTTGTAGATGAATTGATCAAGAACAGCAGATTTCCGCATACCGGTAATCTCTTTGGATACTTAACTTTGAAATCTTAAACTTAGTTTTTGTTTCTTCGTACCTCAAATATGCATGTAAATGTGAGAAGTATTTTTTTTTTTTTTTTAGTCCAAAGTTGGTGCGGTTAATACACGGGTGCGGTTAATACACCGTTACTTACGGTAGTTTCCAGGGGTCTTTTGAACATGTCAAGGGCTAATTCCCCCCTTTTAAAACTTTATGCACCATAATGCGTAATATTGGATTGAACCAGTGTTGCGATAAATTATGGATTACTTATAAACTATTCCATATTTACATTCATCTGTCTACATGTACATGTTCAAAACACATATTTTTTTTAAATGTATGTAATTTATGAGCGCACTGTATATTGAATGAATAACTCTGAAATACATGTACAGCAGGGGTCATTTAATACAAAACAAAGGAATTTAATACAAGTTGATACAAAAGTACTGAGGTCCTTGTCTATAATACAATTATTTCAATTGAAATGTTAAGAATCATCATCAGGAAAATCTGTGCCACACCCAACAGAATACAAGATTTAAACATGATGAAATCCCTACAGTAATGATGACATTTTTGAAAATTTAATTTCAGTTTGTTGTGAATTAATGGAAAGCAAACATTTACATGTGTAGCATAGATTTTCTTGACCAGAATAATACATGCATCACTTTCGTGAGGCCGTGTTGTCAGATTCTGACGAATGAAACTCTCCATGAAATGAGTGAGGCCTCAATGTGCAGTTACTTCGACGTGTGTTGCGGTGATTGACTGCTTGTGACTGTGTTGGGTGTGCATATACGGTAGTGTACATGTGTGCTGCGGTGATGTGATTGACTGTTCTGGCGCGAATTGTGAATTTGTGAAATGAATGATTTTGAGCGAGTTTTCTGACATTAGCTATCCAGCAGCAATGCATTAAATATTCAAAAAAATAATTTCAAGTGAGTTATTGATTATCAAGAAATTGAAAATCATTAATAGGATTCCAGTAAGTGCCAATTCTGTTCGAATTTGATAAACTTCATCCTTCCTTGAGCTATTAAATTTGATGGACAATTGTAAAAATGTAAGTTAGTAAATACTACATAGATCTAACAGTTACAGATATTGAAATGATAAACATTTTAAAGTAAACAATTCACAATTATTTCAATAATCCGTTAACAATTGATATCAATAAAAAAAATGAGTAGCAATTGAATAAACAGTATTAAACATTATGTAAATGAATATACAAGCAGCTAGACAAACTGCAATGCGAAATCATGCCCAAAGCTGAAAAAGAGATTGGCTCTGGAAAACTGAACATGGCTCCATGGCATGCCATGGTAATAAAAATGACTCCCCCAAGTATTTACCCTTTAATACGTAATGTAGAATAATGTTTAAGTCATTCACTTGACATGAACATTTTGTTTTACAATAATACAGACACAGTACCAGATATCAGTTCTACATAATAGATATTGATTGCATATGTTTCTACTCATTTATTATTAATATTGAGCATGCATCGATCACATAAATCAAGTCTGACATGGCCTGACAATCATTTGATTAAAAAATAGGAAAAAGAAAAAGTATATAAGGACCTCCCTCATCATTGCTCTCAAAAAACCTAGACGATCAACTACTATCTTTTTTTACTTGGCCTAATAATCATGTAGGATAAAAATAAATGAGGTAAATATTTTTTATTTTTGTTTTTAATTCTCTTTAGGCCTAAATGTTGTGGAATAAATGTATTTGTCACCAATTATTACATGAAGGCCTATAAGTTCCAGAGAAAACAAAAATAATTGCAACCATTATATACACGTAGGCCTTTCAAGTATGACTTCTGCTGCAAAGACATACATGTACATGCATTTCTCACTATTAAAGCGTCTTCTTGTAATGAGATGTTGCTATGCTGTTACACAGAGCATATGTCTGTGATTCATAACATAACATCCTGTCTCTATAGACATTGTATGGACCGTAGGCAAATCTTGCCTTGTTCATTATTTTGAATAGACCCCTTAAAGGGATGGATCAAGAGTTCTTGTTCTATCATCACAATGTAATTACATCCAGAAGATGAGCTTGATTGATCATGCATACATAATATGATATCTTTGTGCCTAACCGTTGAAATCTACAATCACTCATGATGTTTCCTTGTCTCTTATACATTGCTTTGATTTGGCATAGAGTTTACCCAGTTGCATCTGAGTTGAAATTGAATCAGATGGTTCATAATGAAGGAATTATTCAAATTGCGAGTTTACTGCGTAAAAGTTATCACCAAAAGAAGTGATTTGATTTTCTCATTGTCCTTGTGCATGCAGTATATTGTATACTTTTGCACTATATGAAAGATAATCTCTTCAGAAGATACTTTGATATGATAATGCAGAATAAACAATGAAATAAATGCATAAACCAAACAATGAAATGTAGAATAAAAAATAAATAGCTAATATTGCAGAGGGTAGTTGTTAGCTTTGAAATAATAAAACAAAGATTTATTTTATAGTTTTGAGAATAAAGCATGTCATCAGTTTCATGATAGATAACAACTCTTTTAATATTAATAATTCATTTATCTTTTTGTATTTATATCTAATAATTCAAATTTTATTTGATCTATATTTCTATCTATAGTTCAATATTTGTATAAAAGCTAAATATACTAGATAGTTTGCTAAAAATAGAAATCCCTTCCTTTCTTTGATATTGCATATCATTATGTACATAGAAATGCTGATAAAATGTTGAGGCTGAAAACAACAACATTGGCAGGGTATTTGCATTTCGGCCTTCTTTTGTATCATGTCCCTTCGGTTGCCTTGTAAAATTGTTTTCACGTGATGATAAGACCTGTCTGTCAAAGGGCAAGGTACCTCTACGCAGGCCTACATGTACAGTGCGCACACTAATCAAACAGTTGTGTGTGAACGGGCAAGAGGCTCATTTACGCGAAAGATAATCTCAACTGTGTGCTTGTGATATCTTGTGACAACTGCTAAAGCGGTTAAGTGTCGAATGGAAGCCCAGCGTTTTCATTACAAATGTGACTTCCGTTACATTGTGGCGGATAGAGTTCCCGAGTTGTTGCTGAATCACTCGTTTGCGCAGCCAAACGTGACACAGTCAATTAATGAGTTAGTGGTGTGGTGTACCGGCCCAGGAAATGCCATTACTCTGAAGCGCCCCCGATGCCAGGTTTGCCAGCATGGCAGGAAAGTAGTCTTGACCCTAGATTTCACTTGTCGCAAATATTCGGAATAAAGAATTTCACGGCCTTGATCACAATTCTGAGGGGGAGCGCTCTTGAGGTGCTGTGAAGGGGATGAACTTTTAGTAATGACGCTCTGCAGCAAAACAAACAAAAAAGCATGAAAACTATATTAAATCACCATCATTTTATGTGCGGGCATGAGCAAACAAGTTGATTTTTTTCTTGTATTCCTTTTTATCGTAGAAGTCATAGCAGTTCATATTTTGCTTGCAAACAAATTTGATATGAATAAAAAAATTATCACATACAGTATTTGCTTCCCTCAAATGATCATGATTGTAATATGGGAAATATTTTCCATATTGAAATTTGTCCCGTATCTAAATTTGTCATACAATACTTGTACATCATACTCCTGTGTTTGATTCTTCTCCTATCATCTATCAATAGATAGTTGTTTGATTACAAAGCTAATATTGCAATAAATCAACAAATAAACATCTATTAGAGTAGCAGTAAAGTCCTCTTTTTGAGGTACTGATAAGATGTCATTTGGCATTTTGTTGGCTCACCGCCTAATTTGACCGATAGGTGTCACGACTGAGTACTAGAAAATCAAATGAATGTCAGAAAAGAAAGTCAATCTCTGCTGGGATAAATGAATGTACTGTACGCTGTGACAACAGACTAAAGCCATGCAGTCATTCCTATGTGACTCAAGTTACGGCAGAACTGTCTGGCTTGGTGGTTGCACAGCTGCCGCAGAGAGTTGCCCGCATTTGTTCCCTATCTTGCCGGTGTGATGGTGATCCAACATATCTCCATCTAAAAAGCCGAAGTTCCACCAGTTAATTTCTGCTTTTGATACCCAATGATGTATTTATTTTCTGATCTTGGAGAAATTTGGAAAGTTGGAATGAGGATATCTCTCCCCCTTAATATTTATATTTGTACATTTTAATGTAAGATAATTAGTTATTGATAATGATAATAATTATTATTGGAAATTTAATCAAAGAGAATAAGAATTTGATGTCAATAGTAATAGTAATATAGGGTATTTATATTGCGCACATATCCACCTTGTTAGGTGCTCAAGGCGCTCCTATATTACCCGGCTAAGCTAGGCGTTCATAGCGCACATAGCTTTTTAAGGAAATACTTCCTACCGGTACCCATTTACCTCACCTGGGTTGAGTGCAGCACATTGTGGATCAGTTTCTTGCTCAAGGAAATTATGCCATGGCTGGGATTCGAACCCACGACCTTCTGTTTCAAAGTCCGAAGACCAATCCACTGGGCCACAACGCTCCACAATGTCAAGCAATATTAACAAATTTATGTGCATTGTTACAATACAAACGGCAGATTGGATGCTAATTTTTTTTCCTTTCTTGGAACACACCTGGGTCACGTTACACAAAGGTTAGCGATTAAGTGTACGCTTGATTTAAAGCATTGTAGTCAATGCAATCAATTGTGAAAAAATATTCTACGATAATTGCTAAGCTTTGTGTTTAACTGGACCCTGGTGTGTATAAAGAGATATGCCTAATATTTACAGTTGACTGTAACCTTTTGTTCATGGATTGCCATAGATTTTGATACATAGAGTTACACTTTAATAAAGGGGACGTTCACCCTGACAAAAAGTTAATTGTAAAAAAAAGCTGCAGTATATTGTAAGACATTGCCGAACGTTCGAGTAAAATCTATCAAAGAATTAACAAGTTATTAGAATTTTAATCATTTGATTTGTGAGCAACATTCCTACATACTGAATGGAAAACAAATCAATGAAATATCAGCTTCTCAGAAAATTGAAAATGGTTTTAACTGTACCATTTGTATATCAATAGACAACTCATTTCACATCATGAAAAGGAAACAAAAATAAGTCATCAGGAACCATGAAAAAATGAAATTCAAGCATTTCATATTGCATAACATACAGGGCAGCTGCTCGTTTATGACATTACAATTATCCAAAACTTAAAATTCTAATAACTTTCTTATTCTTTATTAAACAGATTTTCCTCAAATCATTTACTAATATTTTAAAAAAAATAAATTCTGCTATTTTCACAACTAACCTTTCTTCAGGTTGAACTTCCGCTTTGATTATAAAATTGGTCTTATTTTTTATGTTACAGGGCCTTGTTATGCAGGAGAATGTTGTGTTGCAATTAATGTACACTGAAAAGGCACCTTTGAAATGAACTGGGGAAATCAAAATCCATTTATCGTTGTATGGAAGACACATGTTTAACAAATCAGTGAACTGAACAATGGATTCAGAAGTGGTTAATGGAACATCGGAAGATGACATGAAAGGACATGGCCTTGCTCACTGATTAGTTTTTATCAAAATGGGAAAATTCAGGATTCTAAGATTGGTTGTGTATTCTGTTGTAATTACTCAAAAGAAATCATGTGATTAGATGTCTAATAAGGTGATAGCATTAGGGCCTCTTTTATATTCTTGGGAAAGTGACGGTCTGTTGAGGCGTAGAAATAAAAAAGCGAAGTGGTACTTAAAACCTTCCAGAATGTCTTCATGAATACTGGTAAACTTCACTTTTATTTTTTAATTAGAATGTGTGTACACTTTTCAAGCATTGAAGTAGTGTGCTGTACTTCTAACGGCAACCGCACACCTTACAACTGCTTTGCGACCTGATTTTGGAATAAAATGTAGCAGACTTTGATGCTAATATTGAGACATAGTGTATTTTAATACTGTGCAATATTCTAAATGTTCAAATCTATGACTATGCTTCCATCCTTATCAGAATAAAAGCAAATTTAATATTTAGGCATAATGACATAATTGCAATCATACAATTGGCTCCGATTTGAAACTAGTTTGGCCGTTACTCCAAAATAGAGGCTTGCAATCATCCAAAATTGTTTTTCTTCCAGTTAATTTGAACCTCAAATAAAAAGAAACTTTTTATTCACATTTTCAGAAAATGAGCAAAATGCGATTTGTTCCAAAATCGGATCGTGGACCAGTCGTAAGGTGCCCGGTAGCCTGAAGAACGATCCATGAATTTCAATGTGAAGGCGATGATTTCGTTTCCACCAGTTTATGAGGTCATGAGTGTCTACTTTAATATTCCTTTCTCTTCCATTATTCTATCCTCCAGATTCTGAACAAGAAGGAGAACAAGGGGTGCGAGAGTCCAGACCCCGACTCGGAGTCCTACATCTTAACACCACGCACTGAAGCCAAATACCAGAAGATCAATGAGGAATTTGACAGGATGATGAATGGTGGAAGTGGAGCACCCATGAACAGGGTAAAAATGTCTTTTTGAAGATGAGCATTCCACAATGGCTTGTGGGTTTATACCTCTTAATCAGAGCTGCCAAGTAGTACTGATTTTCAGTATTTAGTACTGAAAAGTGAGAAGAATACTGATAGTTTCATGTAAAATACTGATTTCTAAAGTTTCAGTTGTATGTGTGGTCCCATGGTATTTTTTGAAAATACTGATTTCCTCACCGAAATACTGATTTTCAGCTTCAGAAATATTTACTGAAATGTTCCTTTTCAGTTTGGCAGCTCTGCTCTTTATTCAGAGCCCTATGCGTATACTAGAATGCAATCTTAAGCTAGAATCACAAGCATGAATCCCAGGGGCCCGTCTTACAAAGAGTCGCGATCGATCCGTTCAATCGCAACTATGGAAAGCCAGCAAAGTCAACATTTAAAATGCATGTTTGTTAAAAAAAAATTTCTAGATATGAATGTATATCCATAAATTAATTGATTTCTTGACTATTTGGTGTGTTCCCCTTTGTTTCCAAAGTTTATGACACGGATGGATTTCCATAGAGTTACGATTGATTGGATCAGTGGTTACTCTTTGTAAGACGGGGCCCCAGATCTCTATGGGGGTGTTCAGAGTCGATTTTCCAATTTTAACAGCAACATGCATCATGATTCAAAGCGTAATGAAACAACACAAATGCGATCAGGGGTGCACCAGCCAGGGTTGAATATTTGAAGCTGGTTAATTGTTGATCATCTTCAAATTCCCTGCTCTAGCGCAGCTTGCACTGCAAAAGCACATTTAGAGACGTTTCAAAACTTAATCATGTTCAGTCGGGCATTTTGTTGCTTTCGCAGTGGTGAAGGTCATAAAGTCAAAGCTGATAATGTTTCCTCTAAATCAAGACCAGAAAGATGTTTACTTTTACAACCGGGAATCGGGGACATTGAACACACACTTCATTTCTCATTATATCTGCGTTTTGTAATTGTGTTTTGAATCATGATTCATGTTGCTGTCAAAGTTTGAAAATCAAAATTGAACTCGCCTCAAGATTTGTCCTGTCAAGGAGCCTGTTGCAAAGGACTCCTTAAAGTATTCCATTGATGGTAATATCAATGGAAACTGGTTGTGGAGTGGTAGTGCAGTGGAAGTTCATATTCACAATACAACTTGTGATCAATGGTAAGGTTTATCTATTGAGGGGGCCTTCAGAGGGTCGATAGGAATTCTCCAGGATTATAGGATGCTACATTATTTCCTCTGCTGAGCTTTCTGCATCCATTCAGGTGCCCCTTCTGTGGGATTAGATGTAGCGGACTGTGTGTTGTTTTACTGTCAAAACCTGGTATGTTATGTGGCAGGTGGAGATAGAATGGAAAGGAACCAACTCTTCTCTTTGAGACGGCTCAAGGCAAGATGTTTACACGTCATGTTTGTGCATTCTTGTAGTCATGTGCAAGCATGTCCTGCATTGAGTAAAAATGTTGATGAAAGCAGAAGCAACAATGCCTCTTGCACCAAACAGTGTAAATATGTAACTCGCAAATTCAAAAGAAAATCCAGAATGATTGAAGGAGACCTAGATTATATAAAGAAACACGAGGCATTCCATTTTTGTGTCGTTTTGGTTATGTGTAAAATCATTTTTGGTCCCGCTGATCTCAGAAAATGATGATTGACTCATTTTGAATAATCATAATCATAATGGCCCATTATGATCAATTTTCATATATGTGCATGCTTAGATGTATGTATATGCTTCTGAATTCTGGCTTTAACTTCAGCATCTACGTATTCTTTAGGAGGTAGCAGGTTGGTATTGAAACTACGTGGAGTTTCTTTACATTGAACTATGAAGTTCATGCTATTTAGAATTATGGAAAAGTAAACATGACTTTTACTATCGTCCTTGAAAGTTTTTTTTTATATCCCAAGTAATGAAATGCTGTGTCAAAAGAAATGGATCTTAATAAAGGGTTGGTTTTATATTTGTTGCTACAGGTACAGATCCCTCCAGACTACCCGGCCTCCATGCCAGTGTCCGTCCCACAAACCTCCACCAGCTTGGGGGCATACAACGGAGGCGGCCACCACCACCATCACCATCATCCCCACGGCCAGCCAAGTCCTAACAGCAACCACAGCCAGCAGCAACCGCAACAGCAACCGCCACAGCAACAACAACAGACACACGTAACCAGCTCCAGCCTAATGCAGCCACCAGTCGCCCGGAACAGTCTCAGCCCGCAGCCTCACATGCTGAGTAGGACGAGCCTGAGTCCAGGTCCCGGTCCTATGAGGAACAGTCTTAGTCCCCAGCCACAGCTCTCGCGAAGTACACTCAGTCCACAACCGCCCAGACCAGCCAGTACAGGTGAGAATCGTGAAGAGCAGGGCCATGTAGCATAAAGATATGCGATCGATCATCGGGCTGATTTTTATGACTGATCGTGCAAAATGACGAATGCAATCAATCGTAGAAGTTACCCTCCTAATCAAATGCTAAGGTTTATTTTACAGGGCCCTGGTTACCATTGTTGTCCCAAGCTTTACCAGGTTTTTCTGATGTGGTGGCTCTAAAAGAAAGATTTGTTTTCCTCTTACTTTTGGGGCAAAATTGATCAATATGAAATATATATGACCCTTGTTCAATTCATGGGTCAATTATCATCAAAGCACGAGTTTCATTTGTGTGTAATAAGACCTATATTTTCATCCCACACATGCTCATCAGCATGCCATTCTTTTGTTTAGTGAATCACTTGGTATGTTTAATAGCTGAGTGCAAAATAGGAGTTTGAAGAAATAGGATAGATTATGGAAAGGCATAAGGGAAATAAGACCTTTTTACGATGTTCTCTGTTCCAATATTTTCCATGATGCCTCAGTTCTACTTCTGCCAAGTAGCTGATTTCATTGGAATGATATCAACTAGATGTTTATTGAAGCATCCAAAGGCCCAATCATGCGCAGTCATGTCTAACCTACGCCCACGCCGAGATGAATCCTCCCCGCTTTTCTCATGAATCAGGCGGCGACGTCAAAAAATAGACGGTTTTGCCACGCCATTTGGTTTCCAGGTCCTGCGGAGCGTTGTCCCCGGTGCTTGGTTTTCTTATGTTTGAGAAGTACCGCCGTGGCTAAAAATAAAGCCGGGTCGTCCTCCCCCTTCCTTCCTGCCCTTCACGCTGCGCTCATAGAGCCAGATCTGGCATCACTCCTCACCTTCTCCAGTTTCTCTCTGGCACATCTCAACGGTTTCCAGCATTATTTGCAAGGACTTCTCGGTAGCATTCGCCTTGTAATAATGGCCAGTGTCCCTGATTCATAGAAAGTCCCCCTTTTTTTGTCGTTGCTTGTTATTATCGTTGACTAAACGGAAAGGAATTTATCTTCTTGCGAACATTCGTACTCGTCACAAACCTTCAGTACATAGTCCCAGATGAGGTGTTTGAGTAAATGGAGGACATTTGTTTTTGATAATGCCTTTTTGCTCTTTGAGGAGGAGGGCTTTTCAGGTTTTAAGAGTAATTGTGAAAAAACACATTTCAAATTAATTATGGATACCTTTTAAATGCCAGATGCCTCTTTTTATATTAGGGCATAGAATACAAGGTGAAGTGGTTTTTATAGTGGTCTTAACTTCATTACTAAGTCTCCTGATATGTCAATTTGCTTGTTGATGAATATACATGTACCTATATTTGTCTTTCACGTGAAGAATATATCTTCTAATCAGTACCATCAACAGTTCGGGATTATTAGTACCGTTTGTCACCATTTTCACCTTGCATTGTCGTTTCATTCACATAATTTGTTATTGGCACAAACTTGATTTTGTTAAATGTGTATGGATATATGTTTTTGCATTAATGTTCCTGCCAACATTTTTATTTTGCTTGCCAAAGTGTTGCATACGCTATTAATATTAAAGTAAACACTGAAAGCAAATGTCGATCTGGGTGAAGGTTTGGCATACTTGGGATTAAAAAAAGACATCAATCATCATTTGCTCTTTCTGTTTGTTTTATTTTAATGCTCCCCCCACTCCGTCTCTCTCTCTCTCTCTGACTCTCACACTTCTGGTAACACATCAACTCACCCCTGCATGACTCATCCCTGCTTCTTCCCGCCCCTTCCCCCCCCCATGTCATCCCCCTCTCTGTTTTCCCTGCATCCTCATTGCATGTCTTATATATAAGCAGAGCCTCATGTGACACCCGTGACTGTTCCCAGAGACAAGGGCAAATCCCCTGGAAGTTCGGGGCATGAAAAAGATGCAGGTACCATCAACAAATTTTCATGAAATTCCTCAAGAAACTAACTGAACTGAAATTTTAAAACCCTTCCTCAAAGAGACCATGGACTACAATAAATTCAATTGTTTATGAGGTTTTTGTTAATAACCAAAATTGCTTTTCCTTTCCATTTAAAAGTATAGTAGCATAACAATGCTTTTTGGTGATGGGTTTATACTACTCATAATGGGACCATGTCTAAATTGTGTGTGACTACAATTGAAGATCCCATTCTCTTAGTATTATATTTTGCTCTTACTTTGACGTCCCCTTTGCATAAGAGGAGAATAAAAACCTGTGAACAAGTTGGCTTGTATAACAGAAAAATCAATGTAAGATTGAGAAAAATTGAACACACAATTAGAAAGTGATGAACATTTGATTGTGGAAGTTTATCCAGAGATCAGGTGTTTGTCTTTTTTTCATGGGAGGACAAGTATTAGAGGCGTCGTGAAATATATTATTAGGTGGTTTCAAACTGCCTCGATCATAAGAACCCGTTAAATTACGAGAACTTTTTTAGGCTAAAAAATACCCATTAATTATTCCTGCATTCACACCGCCCCGAAACATACCCTTCGGGATAAATTCCTGAAGTTAGGAGCATGCGCAGTATGGTCTGATATTAGCAGGCAAGGCGCGAGATTCAAAACCACTAGCTCAGCAGTCACCAACAGGGCCCGCGCCCAACTACACGTTTGGCTAAAAGTTCCTGTAAATTGCTTTCACATTGCCAAAATACCTGCGACCTTGGAAAAAAAACCCGCGAAAGTTCTCGTAATTTTGCCAAGTACCTTCAAATTGAGTAGGGATTTTCTTTTGGGGATATTACGTGTAATATGCTTTCACATTGCCAATATTACCTGGTATTTTCTGATCGGGTAAATTTCCCGATCAGAAAATACCTGGAACTGACGAACTTCGAGGCGGTCTGAAACTACCTATTGACAAAGAGTTTGAACCATTATTGGAATTGCTGTGGGGTATATTGTACCTAAGGGGAGAGTTATAATACTTCTGTGACATTACAAATCTTGGTGGCGTTGCCTATATGGGAATCTCCATATCATTAGTGATCTCAGCATTCGAATGCTCATAACTTTAATACTATCTGTTCAATTTTTCTCAAACTTTCATTGCTTTATTTCTTTGATTTTCCCGTTTTCATACATTTAATTGTTCAGTTTTTCATTCTTCTTTGATATATAACTGCTATTGTCTGGGAATGATGTGAGAGTTGACTCTTTTTTTGGATAGATTTCCATTCCCACTTTCAGAACAGTTTTTGCATGCTCACTATCATAACACTTTCACTTTTCACGTAAAGGCTATTACTAAAGCGTAAAAGCAAAACCGAGACCATAAGTATAGCATGCCAGGGAAATACATGTGATTTAATTGATTCTTGAACGCATTTCAAAAAGGAAATATTGCAAAATATACAAGTACAGCTCATCTTTCATCAAATACCAATTAATTGGAATGCAGTCTTTGTCTTCATGTAATTGCCAGCCATTAACAATTCTAGAATATACCTCTGCATGTAGTCTCTTTCATATGACATGTACATCTATGCTCTTCTCCATGTGTGTATTTATCAGGCCATTTTAGTTTGAAGTTGATACATAATTTTTCATTGTTTATTCAAGAATTGATAATACCTCACTGCTCCTCATTGATTGTGTATTCCTTTTTCTTCTCACATTGATTATTCTAATGTTTTAAGGAAGAACCAACCTTTTCAGAAAATTCCTCTCCACGAAAGCAATAAAATAAGAGAAAAGAGTAGATGAATATCACAATCCACAGATAAATTGTTAATTCAAGATTTACATGGATTTCAGACAATAAGAACTAAGTGACTTGGAGGTTTTCCACTTAATTATTATTTTTTTAGAAGTGTTTTTGGCTCTTTGCTTGTATTTTTCATCAATCAAAATATCTATTGTGTAGTCAACATTGATTATACAAGTAGCTTCAAACTTAAAAATTCATACAAATCTTGTTTCAAATTTGTAACACAATTTTTTTTGTTTTTATGAAATTAAAAGACTTTGATATTCTCTCAAGGTTATTTGAAGGAATTGATTCACACTTTATTGGTAAAAGTGATATCTTTATAGTTCAAAACAGAAGCTTCTTGAACTCGGTTTAATGCAATATCAGAATGAATGGAAAGGTATTCATCTGTCTCAAGTACTTTCATGTCGTCATGATAAAGCATAATTAATAACTACTTCCTCTCCTGCGGTTAACCTTTAATACCAATCACCGCACAAAGCCTAGTTGCTGCTTTGTTTAATCACCTGTCATCTTTCTCTCCCCTTGGCCGTTGTCAACCCTACAGGAAATACTACTTACTTTCATGTGCCCACTTCGAACATGAACCCGGTGTCGCCCAGCGGGGCCGGCGGCGGTGGTGGTGGAGGAGGAGGGGGCAACAACAACCATCTCCCTCTGAAGCCGATGGGCAAGCCGCCCAGTAGACCGAACCTCAAAGTGGTCATACCGAGCTCGAGAGGAAACATACCGAACGTGAGTGTCCCATCTTCCAGCTCTCTAATGCATTGTATGAAGCATCTAGCAGCGATGTGGAGGTGCCGTGGCCGAGTGGTCTAAGGCACCTCATCAGACTCGTGAATGTCTGGGGTTCCCCGGGCAGGGCACTTGTTCCCAGCAATGAGAAAGGAATTTAATTAACATTGCTCTTTTATCATTCATTCAAATAAATGAAAATGTTATATATACATTCTTCGTAGAGGAAATATATGTACAATTAAAAAAGAAATCTAGCAGAGATGCCAAGTGTTTCCTTTTTTTGCAGAATTTTGTCCTTTTATAAATAAAAATATGGCAGGTTTTATGATTTTTTTCAATCAAAATTTTATTATACAGATGTAGGAGAAAGTTTAAACTATTTTGTTTTCACCCCAAATCAATTTTTATCCCTCAAAATACTGCAATTCTTTTACATTTTTTTTACTGGGTTTGCAGGGGGGTGGGGGGAGAGTCCATGGCTAGTAGATCAAAAAGTAATCCAGGGCCCGGTCTTACAGAGTTGCGTTTGATCTGATCAATAACAACTATGGACGGCCAGCTACGTCAACATCTATTATGCATGTTCAAAATATTCATGCATTCATTGATTTCTTGAAAATTCACTGTGCTTCTCTTTGTTTACAAAGGACATTGTGCAAATTTCCCGTCGAAAAAATGATGACACTGATGGATGTCCATAGAGTTACGATTGATTGGATCAATCATAACTTTGTAAGATGGGGCCCTGGAAAAAACAATCTTCCTGGAATGATATGTCCATAACATTAACGCTTATGTGTATAATGTTTTCTCCTTGATTTGAATAGTACAAGGAAACTCAAAAGTTGATCAATCTTCATAGTCATACATATTGTACGGCTGAGCATGGCTTGAAGGAAATATTGAATGCTGGAGACTTGATGAATGATATGTATATTGATTTTTGGTTGGAGAGTATGGTTGAAAGAAAACCATACAAAATAATTGTATGGTATCTGTTCATACTATTATGCGAGTCATTATGTCTGATTTTTGTATCTTTGAGAATAAACAATTTCCTCCAAAACAGCTCTAAGAATTTCATTTCCTGAAAAAAAACCCCTGTTAATTCTTGAGCTTGTTAGGGATGGGGTTGGATATATTGTTACATGCTGGAGTTTGCAATCTTATCCGTCAAATATGATACCCCTTTCATACTGCCCTCTTAATTTTTCACCGGCGAACTTCTCCGCCTCGCATTCCTCACTTTCCCGGCGAAGTAAAAAATGTACCTTTCGCACTGACATTTCTTCCCCGGCGAAAGGCGACGGGCGATTGCAGAACAAAACGAAAGAAAATTGTAAACATTTCTTCTTCTTACCTATTACAAAAAGGTATAAGAAAAAAATAATTACGACATATTTTGGAAGTATTACGAGAAAAAGAGACAATATCACCTTGTTTTTATATTTTAGCGCATTTTATACATGTAAAAGGTGTTTTTTAATAAATATAGTAAAAAAAGAATTATGTTCAAGGGTATCTACTTGGCTATAGCATTCAGCTGATCTTGCAACTTATCGCGCACAGAATCTCAGTACGGGGGACTTCGGGAGAGAAAAAAATTGACCTCTGACGTCATTAAAGAGGAGAAGTTCTCCGGTTTGCTTTCATACTGGCCTTTTTACCGGCGAACTTCACTGGTGAAACAGTTTCGCTGTCGAAGTTCTCCACCTCTAGAGGTGGAGAAGTTCGCCGGCGAACTTCACCGGTGAAGTTCTCCTGTGTACCTTTCATACTGGACACTTTCCCTTTCACTGGCGAACTTCTCCGGTGAAAAGCGCAATATGAAAGGGGTATGAGTCTCTTGAATCAAGAAGTAATAATAACTCCATGATGGAACCCTGTGAACTCAGAAATTGTCTTTACTGATGAAATGTTGGAGGCCTTTCGGTTTGGTGGTTCTGACTCTCGTCTTTCAAACAGGGTCGTAGGTTTGAATCTTTGTTCTCCTTCAGCAAGAAACTTATCCACACTGCATGCACTTGACCCAGGTGACGTGAATGGGTACACGGCAGGATTAATTCCTTGCATGCACTGAGTGCCGGTGATGGTAGCTCGAGCTAAAGCCGGGATAACAATAGCAAGTGCTTTGTATCCTCAGGCAAAGAGCTGTCATTATTATTGTACATGTATTATCCCATGGTTTTGAAATCACATTATTATAAAATGTGATGTCTCGCCTTCTTACCTCCCTCTAGCATGCTGCAGCAGCTCAGTTAGCAAATCAACCGTTAGCGACGCCAGCGGTGTCCTTGGCCACGCCTAGCAACCCACAGGGTCTTACCAACTATCCGTCAGCGTTACCTACGGCGTATCAAGCAGGTAGGTTGCATCTTCAATCTGATAAAAGAAGCTTGGTAAAGGCAAAGTACATGGAAAGGATGTGTTAGTTGAATAAATGGAGGAAAAAAAAAAAAACTCCGAAAATTATTTAAGTAGCAAGATCTACATGTATTTCTATGTTGATATTTTTGACAATTGACCTCCATATAATGACTTCTATATTAAATAATTTATGTGGCTTTGACTTGAGTTGAGCTTTAACCCTAATTTAACTGGGCTATTTCAAACCCGGATATATCGGGGGGGGGGGGGGGGGATCATATTGACCCCTCCCTTCAGATTTTGGCTGCTGATCTTGAGATCGCCACAGATTTTCGCATGTAAAGGCAGATGTAAACTACATGGCTGAATGGTAGACGTTTCTGCTAATTAAATTCTTATGTTTTTTTTAATTCATTAAGTATGGAAATAATGGTATGAAATTTGTATGTTTTTGCTTTTAAGTGAAAAATGCCAAAACATTTAATTTTCTACATATTTTGTGTGAATTTCTCATGTATTTATTTGATTTTTTTCAGACTTTTGTTCATTTTTGTTCTCGATAAACTTTATCAGGAACCATTTTGTGATCATAATTAACCAAAAATAAATCCATTTAAACTAGCAGAAGTAAGAATAATCATACATTTCTAATTTTTGGTGGAAAACACAAGTTGCTTTGACTTTGTTCAGGAAATCACGTTTTGGAGCAATTTTGGTCTGACACGTGCTTACAAAATGTGAAGTTTCAGAACCGCATACCTGGGTGTTGAAAATTTGCTATCAAAAAGATGCACAAGACATGAAAGTACAAAATTTTCATGCAGTGGGGTAGTTATTTCGCCAAGTACATTTAAAGTTGCAGAAATATAAATCGTAATAACTTTAATTGAGGAAACTACTAAAAATGAAGTCACTTTCATGAGTTCAGCATTTGAGTGATGAGGTTTGACAAACTTTTAGGATTATAGTTTGAAGCCTGGTACAGTGTGTATATAAAACACTAAAGGTAATTCAAATGTTGCAGGTTCAATTTCAAAGATACTAGATTCCTGCATTGAAAATATTCCAGAATAGGAAAAAAGTAACTCATCTGTTTATTGATATCTGGTTACAGTCGAGAAAACCCACCAGCTTTTTCAGTCTGCATTCATCGATATAGTCTACTAAGGGCTATTCCATGTGTGACCATGTTTAGTGCCAAAGAAATCTCTTCCTTGATACAATATGAATATAGACTTCTATGCTTGGAATAGCTTTTTTTTTTTACACACTGTATAGCCCAATAATTCTCCATTTTTTTATGAGACAATTAATCAGACATACTGGTATCTGCCATAGTATTGTGCAATTCCCGAACATTTTTTTTTGTTAGATAATGCACTTTTTTTTAACCCCTCGCCCTCTTCCCATCATCAAACAGAATGATTTTTTATGTAATAGTTCCACGCATGATAGGGCACCCCCCCCCACCACCGACAAAGACTGATCGAATCCAATGACTGGGGTCGTTACATATCTGTTGAATAAGCGCTTAGCAGGGTAGAAAATAATGTTATTTTCTAGGGGCTATTTTTTTTCTCCCACATTGGGGCAATTGCAGAATTTGGGGGGCCATTTCTTGCTTTTTAAGGGCTACTTTTTAGGGGG
Organism: Lytechinus variegatus; assembly: GCF_018143015.1. NCBI lineage: Eukaryota > Metazoa > Echinodermata > Echinoidea > Temnopleuroida > Toxopneustidae > Lytechinus > Lytechinus variegatus. Next base: position 8,648,496 of record NC_054744.1, read on the forward strand.
TAACAAGCAATTATGCTGTAAAAGCAAATATTATTCTGCCATGTAGTTAGAACATTGATTTTAAATAATCTTGAATATTTTTTTACGACAGATCTTGGGGCGACTCTAGAATGAATGATAGGGGCGATTTGGGCTGTCATGAGAGAAAAATCAAGCCTCGCCTTGGTGTATTTCCTACTCTGGCGCATATATAGTAAAGTGTATGTCTTATTAAAGTGCATTGTAAATAACCAAATTATTACTATTATGTCATAATAGCAAGTGATGTACGTTTATTCACTCTCATAAAAATGTATCACACTGTACACTGTGCTGGAATACTATGTACCACATATACATGTACCTTGAAGGGAACAATGGCCACCCCCCCTCCCAGATCCCAATACCTGACATGTTATTGTAAGGATAGCGACGTTGCCGTTATTCCCTGCTTCCCCTCTCATAATGGGGTTATCCTTCCTATTGGAACCCACGCTCGGAACCAGGACGCCCCAGCCTCGTCTGAGTCACGGTCCTGCCATGCGGGGGCTGTTTTTTCACTGTGCCACTGCCAAGAATTAAAGGATGTCATCAAGAGAAGTTTCTCAGAAAAGACATTATTCGATGTTAATCAGGGGATAGGTTTATAAATTCACTTTACCTCTAAAATCATGCTATGGCCCCCTATTTATGTCTATTTATCGTGCAATGCAATACTTGGATCAGATAATGTTTTAGTACCAATAACAGAAAATAAACTGAGCTAGAATACCATTAAAAAAAAAACACATTAAGGTCTAGATCAGAGTCTTCAATTTTCCATGATATGGAAAACCGAGAACCCCAAAATTCATGGAATTCAGGAGGAACACAGAAATTCACAGAAAACGCATTTTTTTCAGGCCCTTAAGCATAGCACTCAATCCAGGCGTTTTTCCAAGCAATGATGATAATTCACTCCTTTACATGTGCTTAGCTGTGTTAGAGGTCTTCATTGTGATAATTTTCAGCATAGATTTCATGGTTTTACATGGATTTGTCGGTGAACAATTTTTGTCTCACCTGCATAGCAGAGAGACTATAGGCAACGCTTTTCAGACGGCTGTGGCGTCAACACCAAATCTTAACCAAAGGTTAAGTTTTTGAAATGACAGCATAACTTAGAATGTATATGGACCTAGTTCATGAAACTTGGCCATAAGGTTAATCAAGTATTACTGAACATCCTGCCTGAGTTTCATCTCACATGACCAAGGTCAAAGGTCATTTAGGGTCAATGAACTTAGACCATGTAACGGGAATCGACATCAAAATCTTAACCTAAGGTTAATTTTTTGAAATGTTATCATAACTTAAAAAATATATGGACCTAGTTCATAAGGTTAATCAAGTATCACTGAACATCCTGCATGAGTTTCACATCACACCAGAGGCATTCCACTTGTTCTTGTATCACATCGCAATTTGCTCCACATTTTTGAAAGACTGCTCTGCATAATAACTCTTGTATAGCATATGTTTACATAAGACTGTATAGTAATAAGTTGAGAGCTTTTCTGTTATAACCAAAAATGCTATTAATTTTGTCAAGCAAAATTATTCCCTGTATGTTTATTTGAATGAACCAGGTCTGGATCTATCATATGTTGACTGTTAAACCCTGATGTTAATGACTTTTTTTTCATAAAATTGTTTGGGGCAACTAGATGAACTTCAGCTTTAAAAAAAAAAACCAATAGGTCCTTGTTGTATGTGATATTCATTGATAAACAATTTGTTTCACCACTTTATCATAATATTGATGAGATCAATTTAATTATCAAATTAAGAAATTGTCAAATCTTTTGTTTTGTTATTTCAGGTGGGGAATTTCCCTTATCCAGTGCAGACCTAAGCCAGCTGACCAACTACAACTCCCCGCTGGTGTCGGGCTGGAGTAATATTCAGCAAGGCCCTCTAACGGCTGCTATACAAGCTGCTGGTATAGGCAGTCATAATCTGTGAGTATTTATCCATCCGACCTCCCTCCCTCCTGTCCTTCAATTTCTCTGTTTCTTCCCGTCTCCTCCGAGTCTCTTTCCCGTTTCCTCTCTGTCATTCTGACCACCATCTTCCTCAATCCTTGCCCTATTTCCACACATTTTTATTCCCTTGGCCTAAATAATCATTCTTACAAGACTTTTTGAGATCGTTATCATGAATTAAATATTTTGATTGGCTTTTGTTATTAAGCTACCGAAATCAGTGCTCATGATTGGCTGAGAGAAAATTGTAACTGAGAAATCAGTCTTTGTTTCATGAAACACCCCTTTGATGAATCTTTGTGTCAGCAATTGAGATTTTCTAAAAGGTTTCCACATGTTTTTACCAGCTTTAGCAAAGATTCACTTTTTGGTCATTTTTTAAAGTAGTTTCTCCAACATGCAACAATGATAGATATTGGTTTTGTATTCCCTTTGATGTTAAATGGCTGACTATTTCATATATAGATTTATTACATTTATAGAGCACAGAAACTTTTTCACCAAAGTTTATATTCTATGTCAGACTCCAAAATGCTTGTCATTGATGAAATAGATGTGTTTTGAGTTTTTTTAATTGTTTATGGATGGTGTTTTTCTGACTTCCAGGGGTAAGCCATTCCAGAGTTTTGGGGCTACACAGGCAAATGATTTATCCCTGTAAAAACAGGGATTTCCTCGAACTGCGCAAATTGCGATCATGTTGACTGGTTTTATAACTTAACAATTCTGTGGTTTAGCCGGGAGCTTGACCATGAAGTGCTTTGTATACAATTAGTAAGAAATTGAATGCTATTTTCCTGCCCAAGATAGCAGATATTTGTTTTATTTCTTCTTGAGAAAGTGAGAGAACAGGCAATGTGAGGCCATTTTGACACTACCATATTATTGTTCTTGGATGCAGGACGCCCTCCACGTCGATGACGCAACACCAACACGAGAGTGGAATGGACATGGACCAGTCTATTAACCCCAACATCAAGTGTGAGCCGGTCTCACCGCCCAAAGAGAGAAAGCTGATGCATCCACAGGGTCACCAACAGCAGCCTCCGCAGCAGCATCCGGGTAGCTCCCCTTCACACTATCCAAACCCTGAGGACATCCGCAAAGACCTTCCGCCCAGCAAAAGACCTCGCATCGGTGAAGCCTGGGTTTCGTAAGGCCGGCCTACCCAGGTTTTCAGCACCATCTCATCGGAAGTCGGGGGACAAACACGCAACGAGAGAGAGAGAGGTGGAGGGGACGACCCCGCTTCCGAGCTGAGCCGCTGAAACTCGCTGAAATAACAGAAAAAGGGACTTGTCCATCAGATTTTATTAGCCTAGTTTGGGGAGAGATGAATGAGGATTTTTGCGAAAGAAGACTTCTCTGCACTATTTTCCACCGCACCATGTATTCCAGCTGGGTATTTTCTTCACAGCACGCATGCATGATTGCCCATTGTCTTGTTTATTTTATATTTGTGTGAAACCTTACAGATGTTGGATGTGCCAGCCAGAAAAAAAACCCATCCGTGGCTTCACTTTGCAGCTGCTACATCAAAGTCCGTAGCAGTTCTAGAGGGAAAAGATTGTCTTTCCTTGAGAGTATTGTAAGGATGTAGATGAAGTTTTAATTTGCAGTCATTTTCATGAAATTCCACTTATATGAAAATCCCATTTTATCAATACAAAATTTTTAATATATTTTACATCAGATGCAAAGAAGAAATTAAATCTTTAAATCATTATCTTGTGTTTGTGAGCATATGATACATTGGGGTTGTTACATCATACCCCATGTATCTTACACCTAATGTTTATAGATTTTCAGTACTTGATGGAGTAATCCCTTTGGCAGCTCATACAGAAAGCTATACTGGGATGATCTTACATCAATTACTCTCGGGTAAACTTAATAAAAAAAAACAACAAGTCTTGATTGGGACGTATTGTTTAACAGCTCACTTTAACGAGGCGAATGACCATGACATACATCAGAATACCAATGGATAAATCTTTTCGAGAGATAATGATCCTTACATCATTAAGTAGGCCTCCATTATTAAGGGTGGTAACACTGATTTACTCCCACACTTTAATTTTGAAGCAAGTTTTCTTGTTTCCCACTGGAGAGTGTGACGGGTTTCTAGACTAGAAATCAAAAGATTAAGAGGGATGAAAAGTCTTGCCTGCAGTAGAAGCAGGCGATAAAAAATATCCAACTCAGAAAGCAAGATGGCCGCCCCATGTGGCCGAGAGAAAGAATTCATCGACAGCTAAGAAGTGAAAGGTGATTGGGTACCAGCAAGAAGTAATTGCTTGAAAAGCTGAAATTGGTTACCCAGCTTAGCCGGGGTGATAGTAAGGTGGATATGCTCACTATACAAGTACCCTATTACTAATATTGTCATTTGCATCATACCATGCTGCAACCAACTTCCCTCTCCCCCCCCCCTTACTTACTCCACCCAGCACACTTTGATTTGTATGGAAAGAAGACGAGACTTCTATTCTTTAGTATTTTCTTTTTATATTTCATTATATTTCAGAGTACTGTTTGGTGTACATAAGCAGCACAGTTTTTGAATGCCCACTCACTGCTCAGTGCTTGTGATCAATGTATTTTGTTTTTTCTATACTATAAATGATTTGGCGGTGGAAAATGGAGTGGGACTTAGTCAGAGAAGGAAGTTGTGGGATAAATGCTTTATATTATATATTTTGATATTGAAGATATATATTGTATCTTGTGATGTGCTCGTCCTCATGTAGAAAAAACTGCACTTTGTATGTCATTGGAGGTATTTGCGTCAACAATTTGATATCGTGTATTAGAATCATGAATGTTAAAATTTCACAATGAATATCAATGCAAGACTGTACATTTGCCATATGAGTAAGAAAGAGATAGAGTCATTCCTTGGAAGAAAAGATATTCATGAAAGCCGCATTTCTTGAGAATTACGGGAACAGATTATGAAAATATGTAGTGCAGTTTTATCTACACTTTATTGAGTGTGTGCGTGTGTGTTTTGTGTAATCTCAGTGATTTGATCTATTGTAGAATAGCTGGAAATTGTGAAAATAAAAATAAATGGCATCTGCACGAACAAGTCTACTGTTGAGCAGTGTGTAAGTGTTCGTCTTGTACAAAGCAACCAAAAAAAAGAGAAAAATGATAAGTTACTATCTATAAGTAATGCAAGGACTACATTGATTACATTCATATGTCGAGCTTCTTGTACTGCAAGATTTTTTATGAAAATCATTCTTTTTCAAATGTCTGCTCCCTCAGTTCTGTTGTATTATTGATTTTGTTACATTGATAGAAAATGTACATAAATCACCATTTTTGTTGACTTACTGTCTTCACTTTAAATTGATTGCAAATTTTGCAAGTTTTTCATGATTGATTTGTATTGGGTTTTTCACCGCTCAAATGGTATGAATTTTTGTAGAAGCAGCTGGATGATTATAGTATTATTCACTGATCAATCACTCAAACTATTAATATGCACTGGCAAGTTATGCTGGCATTTAGGCTGGCTTCTAAATAAAAAAAAAATAGGATGGATTTTGCTTATTTTGATTTGCAAAAGAGGACTGAAATATGCCGCTGTGTATACATTAATTATCTTGTTTTACGTACAATATTCATAGAGTGAATTGATGGAATTTGTTGTAAAAATATGTTTTGAAACCAAGTGGTATCAGATTAACTACCTTTTTTTGTAGAGTAATGAAATTACCAAAGTGGATATTATGTAAAGAATAAAGAACGAGTGTGATGAAATACATTGGCACAGCTTTGTTAATAGCAGATCATAACTATATTTAGTAAAAAAAGTAATAGGGGTTTTATCGCTTGTATCATATCTTTTCAAAGAATCAATTCTAGACTTCTATATTTTCCACATTTTTTTTGTGTGAATCTGTCTCTAAAACGCCAGAGATCTATTTATGTACATATATATTGTGTCAAATGAAGAAATGAATTTTTTAAAAGAGAAAGAGAGAATATCGTTTTTGAAAGATTTTATAAGATTGAAAGTCTTATGTACAGTATGTACAGAAATCTCTTTACAACTGTGTTTAGGAAAAAAAAATAGAATGCTTATCAATATCTATTGTGTACATGTGAGATATGAGTTGAATACATTGTAACTCTGACACTGTCTGCTTTTTGGTTGATTGGTTTCTATTATCTTGTAGATAACTTGTTTCATTTAAATGCTTTTGCATTCTCTATCATGACTTTGTGAGTGTGACTTATCCTTTTTGTTGTATTCCAATCCCCCTTTTTTTTTACCGTTTGGTTTTTACCCCATTGTAGAGCTTTTTTTGTAATCTTATTCAGGTGCAACTGCAAGCTACGTCTGTCTGATACTTTTCTTAAATTGTCTGTTTATTGTTCACTTTCTAAATCGCGGCCTGGTTATTGAATCACCCCTTTTAATTTCTTCCTATTTCTTTTTTTTTTTTACTATTTAACTTCTTTAATGTTATCATGTTGCTACCTCAATTGTTGAAACTAACAGATTTTCATTCTCTTATAGATAAGTGAAAAAATCTTCAAACTTCACGTTGTGTCTGTTCATTTCTGAAATTCAATCAATGAAATCAAATATTTATGAAAGATTAATCATATCTTCAATTTTTTAAATCTTTATATTGTATCGGAGGATAAAGATTGTGCTCTAAACGGTGTTCTGTAAAATACACATCACTTGTTCCTGTGAAAAGAATTTGTTAGGGAACTGGTTAAATAGTAAAAACTAAAAACTCGCTATTTCACGAGTTGGCCAAAGATTATTTACCACTGCACTGGATGTACAATAATAGACTATCATGAGGTTGCATTAAAATTGAAAAATGGCATTTTGTATCTGCACATTCAATAAACAGGTAGTTTAGTATAAAAAAATAAAGAAATACAAAGCAGATTATATAACTGTCCTGTTTATTTTCCTTCTTGTTCCCTAAAAACCAAGCCTCTTTTCCTGCCTCTTAACACCTTTTCGCTTGAAACAAGAAAACATGGTCACAGATCACAAGGTTTAGTATAAAGAGAAATGAAAGAGCACAATATTTTCTGGTCTGTCTTCCATTTATATTTCCCACAATATGAGATAACATTCGGGGGGATTTCTCTTCCACAACCTAGAATCGTATTGGCTTTTTAGGCAAGCTACAAGTATATCACTGTGTAAATTCTCAACTTGGATCCAATTTAATTTGGTTTGTTAATGATGGTCTACACTTCTTTAAATTCTTTACTTCGGATGCTCATTACACCATGAGATCGGACGGCAACATGTGTCCAAATATATATATTTTTAAGATAAGACAAGAAAATTGAAATAGTTACCCACGGTTAATGAACAATGGCTGATCATCAGAACACGCATCCTTCCATGGAAACACACTACACTAATTTGCAATTGTAAAACAAAAAAAAAAGAAAAAAAGGACAAAATCAGACCATCCTAACACTGGTACATTGAATCCCGATTGTGTTGATTTTTGACTCAAGAGAGTGAAATTCAGTTTGTTCTTAATGGCTCAGACAATGGTCCTCCTGAAGTTTCTCTTCTGACAAAGTCATAATTGAAGGATGGAGGTGCTACTGCTGGAATGCAAGATTTCTTTTGTTTTGCCATTGTCAGAAAGTCAAGTACGAACACGTCTGTGCCTTACCTGTTGTAACTGTGTCTCCGTGTTTGATGTGAAGCATGTAGGTAGCATCATCTTGTGGAATTCAGTGGTTGCTGGAACCTTTTGGAGGATCTCTGTTGAGGAATCCTTCGGATGAGTCCTTTTGATGGATCCTCAAGAGGAGTCCTTTGGAAGAATCTTTGAGAAATGTCTGTATGCGAATTCTTTAGAGATATCCTATTGAGGAAATGTTTAGGATCTCTTTCGAGGAATCCTTGAGATAAATCCTTTTTATGGATCCTCCAGAGGAGCCCTTTTGAAAAATCTTTGAGAAATGTCTGTATGTGAATCATTTCGAGATATCTGTTTGAGGAATTCTTCTGGGATATCTTTAGAGGAATCCTGTTGATGAGACGCTCTTTAGATGAAACCTTTAGAGACATTCTTTTAATTATCCTGTTGATGATACACTCTTTAGATGAAACCTTTAGAGATATTCTTTTAATTATCCTGTTGATGAGACACTCTTTAGATGAAACCTTTCGAGATAGTCTTTTTAAGTATTATGTTGATGAGATATCCTTAAGATGAAACCATATGATATCCTTTGCAATCCTTCCAAGGACTCGTGACCCTTGTGGGTGTTCTACAACTGTAACAGGGTAATATCATTGTCACCCAATGAACGTGATAGGCTCTCAAAGACCAAGCTCGAGAGTATAATGGTCTTAATTCATATACACCCCCCAGGGCTCTTGGGTTAGTCAGTGACCCTCTCCGTCTCACTTATTCACTTTCTCGCACATGGGCCAGTGACTGAAAGTTGTCCTTGTGAGCTTCAACATACTGGAATCATTTTCCCCATGTAATAAGATAAGTAGACTCTAATTCTTGATTGGTTGGTGTGTAGAAATGCACATTTTTGTCTCCTTTTTCTTTAAAAAAAATTAAATCATGTAGTAAAGATATCTAGTATTTTTATTAAAATGTGAAAACAGTCCTTGCATAGTGTCCTAGTGTAAAACCAAGTGGTCAGTCAGATTGTGTGTTGTTGTCTTTAGGGGGATAACTATGTCGTGAATTTCTGTCAAAACTCACCTATTGCACACTTAAAGTATCGTCTCTGTCACCTTTCAACTAATTCTTCACTGCTGTTTCCATCCTTTTCTCCACATTTTGCGTCAGACTCCTGTTTCTTATAGAATACTATGAGTTGGATATTGCAAAGAACTACAGCATTTCTTCTCTGTCAGCAAACATGGTATATTTTTATTTTATGTTGTTAATTTCTTCCATTATTCCTTCGTGTAGCATCCATGTAGAGATAGGGTTATATCCACATTGCGAGTTTAAAAAGGATACAAAGGACCAATTCTATCTATATATTATAACAAGTTTCATGTTTATAATCCCCGTTGTAGGTAAAGCCTCTATGGCTCCCAATATGCTGCTTCGATGGGAGTTAAACCTCCAATTAATATTCACTTATAAGTTGTGCTGAAATGAAAGAAAAGAATATGAGCAGAGTTCTGACATAATTTTTATATATAATTTTGATACAGATGTTTTAACACCGAGTTTAACTAATCTTATACGATTCCTTTTTATTCATCCGGTTCAGAATGAACTGATTTTTCTATCGCGTTTTCATGTTTTATTATAATGCATTTTTTAATGAAGTAGAACATCTCTGGATAATCAATCAGAAATACTGAGAGTTATACCTTGGTCACATTTGCTCTACGGCGGCCGTACGGCGAGACGAAAACAGCCGTTTTATTCAATTTTATTCAAACCACCTATAGTTAGCTGGTACAAAAATGTTAAAACGGCTGTTTTCGACTCGCCGTACGGCAGCCGTAGAACAAATGTGACCATGGTATTAAGCAGCATCATGGAACTTTCGTTCTGTTGCTGTGTACCCGTGATGATGAGCTCACATGACAAAAAAAAATTAATAGAGGTATGATAATGTAAATCCAGATACCATGTTTTTGAAATAATGGCTACTTTTTATCATCGACATGCAAAGCTTTGTACATTTTTGTGCAGTTGGGGGTGTACTGTATCTTGTCTGTGTTTTTGATGAATAAATGCAAGAAATATATGACAATGTGGAATTATGTGCATGTGAATTTCATTGCACCACGAACGAAAAAAATGTATGCTGGCCTGGCTGTTTGTTAATTATTGGAAGTCGCTCTTTTATATCCAGTATAGGTAGACTTGTTTAAATATTTGTCGAAGCGTTTACTGCATAGATGTTTCCGTAGGGGTACCTAGCGATCCAGTATTACAGCCAGTGTGTAGTACTAATTCGATGGAAAAAAAATATATTTTTGTTGAATATACAAATGAAATTTTAAAGAGATGATATAGAATAACCATGTTATTCTGTATCACTAACCTCACAGATTTTAAAGAAAAGATATGAAAAATATTGAGTGCAGATAGTTTTATGTATGTTTCACAGCCTTTGTATATGTACAGTATAATTAATCAGTTGTGGAATTACTATTAAAAAAATGATTTATCTTGAATCTCAGTCTTGATTTTTGTTTTTGTTTTTTGCATGTGTGTATTCATTCGTAAAATAAGTACCCCCCAAGATGATATAAAGCTTAATGCCTTTTTTTCAGAAAGATTATCTGTAGATAGTAATAGCATATTGAGGCAAAATTTTGAGCTGTTCGGAGTATTGAACACAATGCGCTCTTATGGAAAATATTTTAAGAAAGCAAGCAAGCAATTTAAAATGACTTATTGTTAATTCTTTTGGAGTTAATGTATAATTGACCACTGCATATCTTCATGAATTTTTCTTATCATAAAGCAGAAACATTCACCCAGTTGACTACCGAATTCATAAATCCCATATTTGTTATGTTCAGGGAAAACCCGGGCGAGATGGCAACAAGCTAAAATCTTTGAAACTTAAACTTTCACCCTTCTGTTTATCTGCTTCATTGTCAGAGGTGTTATGGCTCAGTGGTTAACAATCCCCGGACTTTGAACCAATGTTTGGGGTTCGAGGCCCACCACAACACCTGCAATCTTTGGCAAGGCGTTTATCTACATTTGCCACACTCTACCCTGGGGCCTGTTTCATAAAGTACTTGTAACTTTGCCATAATGGCAACTACATTTGTAACAGGGCTCAGCAGCCAATCAGAATCAAGGTTACCATGGTAGTTGCCATAATGTCAAATTTACAATAGTTGTAAGTCCTTTAAGAAACGGGCTCCAGGTGTAGTAAATGGGCACCTGGTAGGAAGAAATTCTTGAATGCTTGAGCATCCGATCAGAGTAGCCATTCTAAAGCCGGGGTAACAGTATGCAGCACTTAGAAACATTGTAAATGTTGCATATTATTATAGTTATAGTGGATTTTACTGAACAGTCTTCATTATTGTCCCGTGATAAAATGACACCACTTTCTTTCAAATACGATCATTATTGAAATGAATAAAACCACTTTTACCACTTGGATGCTAAGGCAGTTTACGTCCTGGGCCTTGTCTTAAAAAGAGTTATGATTGATCCAATCAACCTCAATTCTATGGAAAGCCATCATTGTTATATTTCCTACAAGAAATTTGAACAATATCCTTTGGAAACAAAGAGAAGCACAGTGAATTTTCAAGAAAACATTGAATGTACATCAAAGATTGAAAATATTTAGTGAACAAACATGCATAATTGATGTTGACGTTGTTGGCTTTCCATAGTTGTGGTTGATTGGATCAATCGCAACTCTTTGTAAAGAGGGGATGACCTACTAGACCCTTTAGTTTCAGATTCCTTGAAATTCGAGTCGAGATCTAGGAGTGGGAATCATGTAGTGATCTGTTTATTTGATAAATATATATAAGGGGAAAATATACAGGGCTCGGGTGAATCCCCCCCCCCCCCCCTTTTCCAAATGTAAAAAAAAAGAGCCTTGGAAGAATCCCTGTTCACCACAATGCTAAAGGAAAAGTCCACCCAAACAGAAAGTTGACTTGACTGAAAAGAAAAAATCCAACAAGTATAGCGCTGGAAATTTCATCACAGTCGGATGTAAAATAAAGTTATATTTCAAAGTTTTGCTTAATTTCACAAACATTTATATGCACATACTGGTCAGTATGCAAATGAGGGAACTGATGACATCTCTCACTATTTCTTTTGTATTTTATTATATGAAATATTCTAATTTTCTCCCTATTTTCTGTTGAAACACAGTTTTATTTCTCCCTGAACGTGGAATTACCATTGTTAAACATTTTATGGTTTGGTCAAGTTTGTTCCTATTGCCAAATCTGTAAAAATTTAAATATTGTATAATTCGAAAAATAAATGAATAGATAGTGAGTGAGGGACATCATTGATTCTCTCAGTTGCATGTGACTAAATTGTGCACATTAATATTTTGTGAAAAATAAGCGAAACTTTGAAATATCATAAGTGACCTTATTTAACATCCGATTTTGATGAAATTTCAGCCTGATGCTTGTCTGATTTTTCTCCATTGATTCAAATCAACATTTTTCTGAGGTGGACTTGACCTTTAGTCTTATCCAAGAAGTAGGTTGTGAAAAGTTGGCCCCCCCCCAAAAAAAAATATATAGGCCTATATCTGCTTGAAACATACCACAAACTGACTTTGAAAAGAGAGAGTCGTGGGTATGAGAGTATGATTTTAGAATAAAATTAAAATGTAAAAGCCTATAAATCAGCAATTGGTTGGAATATGACTAATGAGTTTTAAAAAACAAACAGAATGACGAATATAAAAAATAACATGAAGGAAATCGAAGTCTCATAATATGTGATTGATATGTGTTTCCCCCTGAAAACTGTTACACTGGCAAGTTTCAATTATTATAATTATAACATAAGTATTTACCATTGTAACAATCAAACCTTAATGTTTCTCAACTCATCAAAACTGAGGATGTCTACTGTGAACAAGCTTAATTTAGTCAGACGACAGTTTCTGTTTTTAAGTACTATGTTACGTCCAGACCGAGTCTAGGAATCCAGACTAACCGTTGTGGATTTCTTCGTCGTGAAAACTCAAGATGGCGACGCCCACTGCTTTGCTAGTTTCCTGCTCTTCAAGCGTAGATGCCCATGGAATAATGAAAAGTAAGAAAAAGATTTCGGATTATATTAGATACATATAGCCATGCAGTTCCGTGTAATAAGATGATTCAGATATAAAGTAATGACCATTTATGAGTAGTGATCTAAATTTCTTTTTTTATGTGTGGTCCCACATACTGAGTTATATGTTTGTAAAACCATGGACCTAGATGATAGATCACAAACACTCACACAACATGCGAGGTTAGTAATACTAACCTCGCACAACGCATGTGGTATCATAGTGGACTTTGACGTTTTCATTCATCACACGAATGTGAGGGAATGAAAAACGCCAAACATTTCAGTATTTCTCCACTTTGGAATTTTGTTTTAATGATTTAAGTTTGTTTTAAAAATGAATTGGAAATTATTTATAAAAGTGTTTTTATCGCTTACCTCCAAGTCTCAACCAGGATAATCCGTTCGATCCGTCCTTAATACTGCGGTGGAAAGTACGCAAACAACAATCGAAAAGCAATTTTTCGTATCGAACATTCTCAATTCAAGTCGTCAGCGCATAATAGGAAATTGTACCAAAAATCAACAGGTTGCATCTCATGTATATACTTATTGGTAAAGTACGCCATCTTTTGACAAGATGATGATGAAAGTGGATTGAACGAGCAAGAAAATAATGCTGATCGCCTAGAATGCAGCTAGCTTGCAACACCGTAAACAAAGGTATGGTAGGCACTTAAGAACCAAGTTTGAAAGGACACTCGTAAAATTACGTCACTCTCGCGATGAATATTCATTAGATCGTGGTCGTGCGTGTTCAATACAAACTCTGCATGCATGCACTCAGTGTGTATTGAACACGCATCGGCGAGAGTGACATAATTTTACGAGTATCCTTTCAAACTTGGTTCTTAAGTGCCTGCCGGCTTTGAAATAATATCGCGCGCCCTCTTTAGGCAAAAGTTGATATCAACGCTGATCAAGAGGCATCTACGTGAAGATCACGAAAAATGCTCTTATTTTTAAAAAAAAAACAGCAAAGAGAATTCAACAAACGATCCATATGGTTCGGTAAGTGTCATAGCATAAATATAATGCTTAGCTACGATGTAAAGTCATAGTTATTTTAGTAAAAAGGGTGTGAAAGATTCGCGTGCACCAGGTGCATATGAATCCTTCACAGACGAGACGATTTGAAACCATGAGTGGATCACAAATGGACATTCAACGAATCCCCTCCTTTCGGCCAAAGACCGTCACCGCTAATCCTTTTATAAACAGAGCGCTGGCAGCTGACGCCCATCAAGCTGGTCGTAAAACACAATGTGGACAGCAGAAATCAATCGTGTGCTGCTGCTACCCATTGCGATGTTCGTTCACTTAGAAAGGACAAGTCCACCCCAACAAAAATTTGATTTGAATAAAAAGAGAAAAATTCAACAAGCATAATATGGTCAGTTCCCCTATGTCTGCGCGGTCTCCCAAGTCTGCGCACCCGTGTATCTGCACGATTCTAGTAAGAGAAGATACGCAACGAGTACGAACTTTACACATGCAATACATAGACAGGTATTCAAATCTGACTCAAAATGATGGGAAAATAACAAATTTCGGGCATTTCATGTGACGGCCTCAAAATGCAGCCTTTCTCAACAAAATCCCTGAATCGTGTGCAAAGTGAATGAGTGCGCAGACATGGGGTACCTTTTTTTTCAATCTGAAAATGACAGCCCAAGGTTTTTTCAAGAAAATCTTATATTTTCTTTCATTTTTTCATGAGAAATTTGGTACACTTACTCATAATAATATAAGGAACATTATTAATTGAAAGATTTGTGAAATAAGAAGGACTTCATATTAAATCTTAATTCAAATTGTTAGGTGCGCACACCTGGGGCCCACCATCATACTGAAAATTTCATCAAAATCGGATGTGAAATAAGAAAGTTATGATATTTCAAAGTTTCGCTTATTTTTAACAAAATAGTTATATGAACGAGCCAGTTACATCCAAATGAGAGAGTCGATGACATGATTTGACATCACTCACTCACTATTTCTTTTGTATTTTATTATATGAAATATTTTTATTTTCTCGTCATTGTCATGTGAGATGAAGTTTCATTCCTCCCTGAACACGTGGAATTCCATTATTTTAACATTTTGTGCTTCAGGCAAGGAGGTCCTAATCGTCAAATTCGTAAAAATTGAAATATTGTATAATTCAAACAATAGAAAACAAAAGAAATAGTGAGTGAATGACATCATCGACTCTCTCATTTGGATGTAACTGGCTCGTTCATATAACTAGTTTTTGAAAATAAGCGAAACTTTGAAATGTCATAACTTTCTTATTTTACATCCGATTTTAATGAAATTTTCAGCATTGTGCTTGTCTGATTTTTCTCTATTGATTCAAATCAACATTTTTCTGAAGTGGACTTCACCTTTAATAAAAAGCAATGCACAGCAGCGAACGTCAGCGCTATGAAAATGATACTAGCAGAAATGAGAAACAGCATTCGAGCTTACATGACCGCATCTGGTCGAAAGAGGGCCAGAGATCGAGCGGTGACTGTCAATCTCTGAGAAGGGATTAAGTAAACAACCGCCTGGGCGCTCGTCGTAAAAAATCGCAAAGAGAAAGTTAACTGTGAGACAGCAATTTTAACAGCTGGAAATAGGTGGTGGCCTTAAAATGCTCTCGTTGAATGTCCATTCGTAATAGGTCCATGGCAGAACTAAGTAAGACTAAGATAAGATAAGATCAGAAATATTCTAAGAGCTTGGTAAAATATTCCACGAATTAGTGGAATATTTTCCCAAAATTTTAGAATATTTTTTTGTATTTTCTGAGCCATCCAATATAATATGAATATTTATGCTGTTTGACCTGCGACCGATCGCATGCGATGTTTTGAAATTGGCCGTGAATACATGTATACATGTGAGAAATTAGAGACTGGCCCAAAATCACCAATTTTGAGGATAACAGAAGGATGGACACGGAGTGAAATACGGGTGTAAAATTAAGCTATTTTTCTTTCTCGTTATATTTTTTTCTTTAATTTTTACAATAAAGAACATTTTGATCCCACCTTTGTCACTCGGAATATCCGATCGAGTGCACCGTCTCGAAGTTCGGGTAGGTGGAGTGTAGTGTAGCGGTAGTGAAGTGGAGTGGAGCCTGCACAAACTTCGCTCGAGGTATCCGTCTACCTAACGTTAAGTGATGTTCATGTAGCTACCCGAACATCAAAGTCCAAAACTCGCTCTGATAATCCGAGTGACAAATGTGGGATTTTATTGGGGGAAAATATAAAATTCATGCAGCAAAATATTCACAATCGGAAGGAGTGATTGCTGCTTATACGTTGTGGTATAACTTTTCAATCAATGGCTCACTGCATTCATCATCCCAGTAATGATTCGTGTATAAGCTGTCAAAGGGATTATCAATTGGTAGGAGGAGCCAAACTAGTTCAGCAGAACAACCAGTCGCACAAGGACTGAAGCTTTTGGTCTACTCCCTACTTAGACCAAAAGCTTCAGCCTCTGTATTTTGGTTGTTCCGCTGAACTTCGTTGGCTCCACTCACCAATACATAGACTGAAGAGTTGTTGGCCCGTACATACAGCCAACCTATTAGCAGTAACGTTAGATCTAACATTCGGCGGAAACCTGACTTTCAGATCTGTTTTTTTTTACATAAAATGTCACATTATGAAAAAAATAAAATACATCAAATTTACGAAAAAATATATAAAATTCAGAAATATTGTACCTAAGATCAGAGTTACCGCTAATTCCTTTCAAATGATGATGAAAACATAGTCATCTTCGATCCTTTCGTTGGTCAACATAAGTTGCAACCATGGATGATGTCATCATCCTTACAGAAGTATTTACCAGTCGCGATTTGCCGCTGCTTTGCGCTTGTAGATGTGCATGCGTTTGGAACTTGTCGCTCGCATTGATTGGCCAGGATATCGAAAATTCTAATTGGAAAGCCTTGATGAAAGCACAACTCATTGAACGTAGAGGGCAGCAACACACGGCTGCCATTTTTTCCTCTCCGGCAGAAATTTTTTTTTTTTTTTTTCAATATTTTCTTGCAATACATGTATATCAAAAGAAAGATTAGAGTCAAACGAAAATAGTGGGCCTTCGTTCAAGATAATATAACGTCATTTAGAATAAAAAAAGAATGAAAATCTAGACACAACCCAGTCACCCGAATTGGTGGTCCTGATTCACTAACACACTACCATCGGTGAATGGGGATGATAGTAAAATGTCAGAATTGTTAAATAAATCCCCAGAAACGATGGTTATTCCTGTCTACTCCCTACTATGTCTAAAAGGTCAAAATGTTAATTTGTTTTATCATTCACCTCCTCAATTTAAAACCTGTGATTTGATAAGAAGCAAAAACGCATCTGGTCTTGATAATTTTTATCTCAACCCTCCAACAGAAATCACAGAAAATGATTCTGGAACCCCGTTCACCCCCATTGCGGAAGAGGTGGAGGGTTACCCTTGGCAGCTCAGCAACAAGTACTACACAGCGGACATCTTGGTGTGCATCGCTAAACCCTGCATCATGGGATCACTCTCTCTAGGAGAATCCATGGAGGGCATTATAATCGCCATGGATGATAAGGTAAGAGGATCGGCCCTGGGGATGTTTTACGAAGATTTAGATTCCAGTTGCGTGTGGTATAACATCCCACATTGGTCAAATCATGCAGACAGGACACGGGCTATTGCATATTAAAGGTCAAGTCCACCCGAGAAAAATGCTGATTTGAATAAATAGAGAAAAGTAAAACTAGCATAGTGCTGAAAATTTCATCAAAATCGAATGTAAAATGAGAAAGTTATGACATTTTAAAGTTTCACTTATTTTTCACAAAAAAGTGATATGCACAACTAGGTGAGTCGGTCGATGATGTCCATCACTCACTATTTCTTTTGTTTTTTATTGTTTAAATTATACAATATTTCATTTTTAAAGATTTGAAAATAAGGACCTACTTGACTGAACCATGTAGTATTAATTCCACATGTTCAGGGAGGAATTAATCGTTATATCACTTGACAATGAGGAGAAAATTAGAATATTTTATATAATATAATATAAAAGAAATAGTGAGTGGATGAGGTCACAGTCTCCTCATTTGCATACCAGCCAGGATGTGCATATGACTGTTTTGTGAAATTAAGCAAAACTTTAAAATGTCATAACTTTCTTATTTCATATCCAATTTTGATGAAATTTTCAGTGTTATGCTTGTTGGATTTTTCTCTTCTCATTCAAATCAATAAATTTGTACATTACAAATCATGTGTGTGTCAGCATTAAAGGGGAAGTTCACCCTGAAGAAAAGTTTGTTGTAAAAATAGCAGAAAAAATAATAAAAATATTGGTGAAGGTTTGAGGAAAATCTGTTAAAGATTAAGAAAGTTATTAGAATTCAAAGTTTTGGATTTGTGACGTCATATGCGAGCAGCATTCCTACATAGTGAATGGTAAAAAAATCAATGAATTTCAAATTTTGTATGGTTCCTAATGACTTTATTTTGTTTTCTATTTATGATTGGGTGTGAAATGATTTGTCTATTGATATACAAAAGGCACAGTAAAAACCATTTTCTATTTTCTGAGAAAATGACATTTCATTGATTTTTTACCATTTGCTATGTAGGAATGCTGCTTGTATATGACGTCACAAATCCAAAACTTGAATTCTAATAACTTTCTTAATCTCTGAAAGATTTTCCTCTAACCTTCACCAATATTTTTTATTATTTTTTCTGTTATTTTTACAACAAACTTTTCTTCAGGTTGAACTTCCCCTTTAAAGCATGACTCTAAGTCACACTTCATTCTCTGTGAACCCCTCTTTCATGAAAATTATTATCAAAATTACTGCCAATTTGCTGATCAAATACAACAATTACAGTGATTATAGTTTGGATATTACAAGTTTTGAGTAATGAGATGCGGGTCTATCTGGGGTCTGTTTCATAAAACTTGTTATAATTTTTTTTTATATTCATTGCATTCATTTTATGCAGTATATTTCCATTATATATTATTCTCAGAAGTATTAGGAGTGTCAGTTTGATATGTCATATGAAGTTATAAATATCTTGTTCATACACTCATACACTGTTTCAATTTTATTCATCTCTCAAACAGGCAGATAGCTTCAAGACTGCCAAGTCCCAGTGGGCCATAGTCAAAGAGATCAGCCCGGAAATCAGAATTCTTGCTTGTAAACAATTTACCAAAGCACCAGGTAATGGAGTAACAAAAGTGGAAATTGATGTTTCTTTAAAAAAAGATCTGTTAGTCTGCAGGTGGAAACCAAAGTCAGCAAATAGAATACATACACAGAAATTTATACTTGGTGTGTCAAAATCTATAATTTGACCCCTGTTATTGCATGGTTTCACAAACCGTGGCCCAGAAGCTTTTTTTAATCATCATGTCAGTGCAAGAATGCCCTTACCACCACACTTTCTCGTATTGCATACGCGCAAAAACATCCTTAGCAGCATGCATATTTGCATTTTGTAAGGGCGTTTCTGCACCAATGCAGTGTGTGAAATATTTTGCTACTTAAGGCGTTCTTGCACCGACAAGCCAAAATATAAACTATAAATCTGTATTGATGGAACTTAAAGTGTTTTTCCGTGATGTTGTGCAGCATAACCATAAATTTGCAGGGCTAGCTAACAGAGCTTTATTAAGGTGCAGACCAGCCAAGCACAAAATCTAATGTTCATGAAAAGAAAAATTAAATGGAACCTATTTATGATAATCATGATATGCTTTATAAAAATTTTGTAATTATTGCAAAAAAAAAGAAGAAGAGATAATTGAATGCATTTTATGATAATGTTACTTGAAGTGCAGGTAAGGCATTGAAACAATTACTAGTAGATTACAGAACATTCTTGGAAATCTTATAATTATGTAGGCATGTATGTCACAGGCCTTAAATAATAAAATGATTACACAAAAATACATGTCAATACATTTGTAAAATCTTGCTTTGATATTCTGTCTTCCTGTGGTATCTTCCTAGGAGTATCTAAGCAAGAAATCTTAGAGTGGTGTCTTGACAATAGTTTTGAGCTGGTAGAGTTAGAAAGGCCAGAGAATGAAGAGGATGAAGAAGAAGATGGATTCGGTAAGTGCCTGCATTTCACTATATTTGTTATATGACATTGATTTATTAATTGATCTATTATCATTATTATCATCTTTATTGTTATTGTTATTATTATTATTATTATTAGTAGTAGTAGTAGTAGTAGTAGTAGTAGTAGTAGTAGCAGCAGTAGTAGTAGTAGTAGTAGTTGTAGTAGTTGAAGCAGTAGTAAAGGCAATAGTAGTAGTTGTAATAGAAGAAGTATTAGCAGTAGCAGTAGTAGTAGTAGTAGTAGTAGTAGTAGTAGTAGTAGTAGTAGTATTGTTGTTTTTGTTATTTTTCATTGTTATTTTGGAGGGGGTGTTTTCCTTATTTTATTGTATTTTGTATATGAATATGAAGCATTTTATTCACTCATACTTCATCTACTCTGCTCTATTTTACTTCATTTTCAATTTAATTAATTTCTCTTAGACTTCATTATTTCTTCATCTTTTGATTTTGCTTATTAGTAATTATATCTATATATTCTATCTCTTCATGGTTTATTCAGAAGATAGTGTGATGACAATGTAGAAGTACGGTAGTCAATTTGGAACCACAATGCATAATTTACTTTTTACCTAATGTTGAAAACAGAGGTTTGTCTCAAAGGAATGTTTTCACAAATATTTCATTGACAATTATTAGCATCCAACACGAAAAGCAATTAAGAAAATCAGTTCTTCATCACATTCATACTTGTTTCCTCTGTTAGCTACACCAGGAAAAAGAAAGTGGTAATTGAGTGGAAATATTTACAGCAGGCCTGAATTATTTTAATTTTATTAAACTTTGTTGTTCAAGATAAACTAAAGCATTCTGAATCGCTGATGTGGTTAACGGTACACCATGTGGAGTGTTATAGAAACAGTGGATAGAAGAGAAGAAATGGATAGGCGAGAAAGTGGAGATTTGAGAGTAGAGTATTCTTTCTTGAAAGTAGTCCTGAAAAGGACTGTAAACCAGAAGAGATTGATGAGTTGAGAACAGCTTGAGTAGTAGAGCTGATGAGGAGATGCTGGCTTGCGTCGGCGAGTGGAGATGATGAGTAGTAGAGAGACTCTGTTGTATGATTTAAACACTTTGAATCTTGAATTTATTCCACACACACACACAAAATCAGCTGTCCAGTATATGTTACCAGCCACCCCAAAACCAACAATAAGTCGCCCAACATGAATTTTGAGATTTTTATTGAGTTTGAAAAAGCACATCCCGAATTTTAAGATAATATATGAATTGTCAAATTTGACAACAATAACTCATTCAAATACTTGATTGAATGCAGAGAAAGAGAAAAAAGTGAGAGCTACAGAATACAAGGAGAAAACAACATTTGAAGTTTTTGTTCACTCAGGCATGAGATGTGCATACTGGGTAGTATAATGAAACTTCCAAGCACTCCGCAAAAACTTGTGTCAAAGAAACTCTTGTATCTTGTTTTCTATTCAACTTAACAACTCAACATTTTTACAGTATAAAGATGATGAAGAATTACTCCTTCAGACAAGCTAAGTTTTGAATTTTGGCTTTTTGAAGACAAGTATACTATTTTGGCTATTAACAGAGAAACCTTCCCTGATGACTTATTGGTGGTTTGGGGGTGATGCCATACATTTGTGAAGGTGTTTGCTTCCAACCATGTCCTATCGAAATGAGATTCCCAGACCAGAACTCAAACTTAACTTTAAGCTACTGAAATCCTTCATACTTTGGGCAATAACAATGTTTGTGTTTTATATTTTTAGGTACAGTGCCATATGGTGTGGAAAGGATAGTCTCGGCTTTGCATGCCCACACATGGTCAAATCTAGAGATGAAAGGTAGCTATCATTTTATACTTATCTTCAAACCATCTTCATTTTGAATATTGAAGATTGAATCCAATTTGTAGCAGTTTCATGAATGTTAGCCTGATTTGTGATGTGCTTCATGACAAGTATAAAGGCATTATAATATAGAGTACCAAAGTATGACATAAAAAACAAACAAACTCAGATTTTGCATTTCATTTATTTTTTAATTGCCTAGTTCTATTATGTTTAGACCCAGGCCAGTAGTGCATTGACTCCCATGGGGCTATTAAAAGAGATATTCACGTGGTCATGTCTGGGGCCCTTTTGGACTGATTCCTACCAGATTTGTTTCTGTTTCTGTTTGTGGTAACTCCCGTAGGAACTCGGCAGGACAGCATTTTGCTTGTAAACGCCAAGCTGGTATACATGTATAACCAATTACCTTTGAAACATTTTACGTCTAGGTTAATCAGTCATAGTGGCTGACGTTATAGACGACAGATATCACTCTCGGGCCTTTTTTAATAAAGTGGAGACAATGGCAGAGTGGGGATTCAAACTCACAACCTTACGATTATGAGTCCAATGCTCTAACCACTGGACCACACGACCCGTGTGGTCCAGATTGGAGCTGTGGATGATATAAAAACAACGAAAAGCAAAAAACAAATTGTGACATCATCACTTTGGTACTCTGAAATTTTCACTATTACTCCAAGATGAAATGGGATTGACTTGCGAGTTTGCACAGTGTTCTCAAGTAGATATGCTGAATCATCATATATAGGGTGCGTCGTGGTCTAGTGGTTCTGACTCTCGCCTTCCAAACAGAGGGTCGTGGGTTCGAATCCTAGCCATGGCGTGTTTTCCTTCAGCAAGAAATCTATCCACACTGTGCTGCACTCGAGGTGAGGTGAATTCCTTGCATGCACTGAGCGCCGGTGATAGTAGCTGGAGCTAAAGCCGGGGTAATAATAGCAGCGCTTGTATCCTCTGGCAAAAAGCGCTTTATAAATCCAGATATTATTATTATTATTAGAGTGTTTTAGCGATACATTAAAAATGCATATTTTGGTCTGCATCAATTGCCCATGCAGTATCTCATGGGCTCCTGTACGAAATTCGCTGTTGAGTATGATACCATATTTAACAGTCTATTGCGCATGCATGAAATATACAACGTGTCCAACAATGAAAGCAATGAGATGCGCAGCTTAGATCACAATTACGCTCAATGACGTCATAATGAACTAAATGAAAGTCGCATGTCAACTACCTAAATGGATCCTATGAAGAGATGATGCCATAATGGGGGGGGGGTGGGATAGATGATAATCATGATATTGGATGGCTGTATTTCATGAAATACCAATACCAGAAATATTCCACTGGTTAGGGCTAATATTCCACTCATCTGCGATACATGGTATATTTCCCCAAACTCTTGGAACATTTGTGGTATTCAATTCTGAGCCATCCAATATAATATAAATATCTCCACAAATATTCCTTCCTGCTGGATGGTCGTTGGACTGAAGTTTCGCTATGCAAAGGCTATTATTGCATGGAAGCTGAACCGGCAGATAAGTTGCCCAAAGCAGCTTAGGAAATGAATGAAGGCGAAGGGCTCACAACTTCCCAAATCGCTCCTAAAATCCCCACCAAAATTGTTTCCTACCCTGGTTTAAAGTATTATCTAGTCCGGATGTTGTATAGCGGGTAGCACAGATTGGTTAGGGATCAGCCTTGTCTGTACATGAGGATGTGAAGTTGATGGGTCCACTAGAAGGTTTCATGGACTTGTAGTGGTCAAGTGAAATAGATATACTGACCAACCATTTTCAAAATATGGCATGCTTGTAATACTTTGTGCTCCGAAGGCTTCAAATCCTACACCTCTATGTATTCAGAAGTTTTTCCCTATGCAGTTCTTTTTAAGATTGTCGTCTCCACTCCATTTATGAGTCACAACTCTTAACACTATAGTGCATTTAATGCAGAGAGACAGGAAATGTTATAATGGTCATGCTCCCCTTCTTTTGTAGAAGACAATCGATCAAACTTGCTGAGACTTCAAGAGAGGTTTGGGGAGAATGACAACAGGACGGAGTCCGAAAACCACACGTCTTCCAACGATGCTTCCACGCAAGGATACATTTCCCTCTGTGGGGTCGACGAACTTCCCTCCGAAGATCCTGATAATCAAATAGACCAAGAACATTGCCACACAACCACGGAAACAACAGAATCTTCCCCCAGGGACAGTAATGTGAGGACTATGGCTGCAGGTGATGAGAGGAGGGGGGATAATGGGGGAGGGGCTCAGGATGGGGGTTGCCGTGGAAGCAGCAGCAGCAGCGGTGCTGAATCAACAAGTGCACTTCCAGATGGAGCCAATGCAGCAGCAAGCGGTGTAACGCCGGAGAAGACCAAAGAGAAAGCTGCGGCCGATCTCGATAAAATAGGTAAATATACTTACAGGTGAATCTACCTATGGCAAATTTCTTGGGACCATAGAAATTAATTTGCATAAGAAGATTTAGATAAGACATTTCTGCATATTCTAGGCTGAGAAAATTCTCTGAATTTGGCAGTGATTCAACTTATGGTAGGTCGACTTTCGAAGACTTTTATATGTAATCCAAATGTATTTTTTCTTGGCTAAGAGTAAGAGATTGAATATAGCCAAATGTGCGCAGTTATCAATTCAATTCATTTATTTCATTCACAATGAAAAAAAATACACTAATAAAGTCTAATATATATACATATATATATATATATATATATAAACCTATTAACTTTACAGTATACATTAAATTAATAACAAAATACATACAAATTTATTGTAGATAGGCAGGTACAGCTATAGGCACCGCTTTTCCGACGGCGGCGGCGTCAGCACCAAATCTTAACCAAAGGTTAAGTTTTTGAAATGACAGCATAACTTAGAAAGTATGTGAACCTAGTTCATGAAACTTGGCCATAAGGTTAATCAAGTATTACTGAACATCCTTTTTTGAGTTTCATGTCACATGACTAAGGTCAAGGGTCATTTAGGTAAATGAACTTAGACCATGTTAGGGGATCAACATCAAAATCTTAACCTAAGGTTAATAAGTTTTTGAAATGTCATTATAACTTAGAAAATATATGGACGTAGTTCATGAAACTTGGAAATAAGTTTAATCAAGTATTACTGTACACCCTGCATGAGTTTCATGTCACATGACCAAGGTCAAAGGTCATTTAGGGTCAATGAACTTTGGCCAAAGTGGGGGTATCTGTTTCATTGCCATCATAACTTTGAAAGTTTATGGATCTGATTCATGAAACTTGGACATAAGAGTAATCAAGTATCACTGAACATCCTGTGCATGTTCCAGGTCACATGAGTAAGGTTAAAGGTCATTCAAGGTCAATGAACTTTGGCCAAGTTGGGGCATTTGTTGAATTACCATCATACCTTTGAATGTTTATTGGTCTAGTTCATAGAACTTGGATATAAGAGTAATCAAGTGTCACTGAACATCCTGTGCGCATTTCAGGTCACATGACCAAGGTCAAAGGTCAATGAACTTTGGTTATAATGGGGTATCTGTTTAATTACCATCATAATTTGAAAGTTAATTGATCTGATTCATGAAACATGGACATAAGAGTAATCAAGTATCACTGAACATTCTGTGTGAGTTTCATGTTACATGATGAAGGTCAAAGGTCATGTAAGGTCAATGAACTTTGACCAATTTGTTGAATTAACATTATAAATTTGAAAGTTTATTTATGTAGTTCATAAAATGTGGACATTTAAGAGTAATCAAGTATCACTGAACAACCTGTGCAAATTTCAGGTCACATGACCAAGGTCAAAGGCCAATGAACTTTGGCCATGGGGGGGTATGTGTTGAATTACCTTCATAAATTTGGAAGATTATGGATCTAATTTATGAAACTTGGACATAAGAGTAATCAAGTATCACTGAAGATTCTGTGTGAGTTTCAGGTCACATGATCAAGGTCAAAGGTCATTTAAGGTCATTGAACTTGGGCCATTTTAGAGGTAATTATTAGATTGCTGTCATAACTTTCAAAGTTTATAGATATATTGTATAAAATGTGGATATAGGGGTAATCAAGTTTCACTGACAAGTTTTAGGTCACATGATCAAGGTCAGCTGGTCAAATGTCAATGAATGAAGTATTGTATCATTATATGTGTGGTGTTTTTTGTGAATAATTATTTTTATAGTAGTTTCAAAGTCAGCACTGCTGCTATATTGAATCGTGTGATGCAGGTGAGACTGCCAGAGGCATTCCACTTGTTTTGGTTAGCCGTCCGTGAGAAATAAAACTGAGATAAAAGGTGAACATTAAAAAGAATGATGTATAAGCATACTTGTCCAAATAAACATGCCACCTGAAGGAATTAACCGAATGCTGATAGCTGTGTATGAGAAATGAAACTGGGATAAAGGCTGAACATTAAAAAAAAATGATGTAGAAACCCCAGGGGGGGGAGGCAGTCAAATGTATTGCTGGACACACGCGTGACAAAAAACGCCTTTAAAGAGGTGTTTTTTAGATTTTGGACGCGGTCCGTGTGTGGACTCATTAAGGGTATCAAAAACACAGATTTTTAAAGAAAAAAAGGCTGGTCAATGGTTAATCGCGGGGTCAGAAGTATGTAGGGTTTTTTTTGGTTTTTTTTTTCCCATGCTTTTTCGCCGAGGTCATATTTTGGTGACAACTTGTTTAGGGGCCAAAATGTGTAAATAAAGCCCGCGAAAAACTTGTTTAAGGGGTTATCTTACACACAAAGAAAAACTCGTTTAGGGGGTGTTTTGAAATTACTTGGTCACGCGTGTGTACAACAAAATATTTGACTACCCCCCCTGTATTGTTAGCACCCAGTGACATGGGACCTTGAGGCTACTTGAAACTGTTTACGAGCAGTTGTCATGGTAATGAATGGCTCTGATAAATGCTACCACCTTTATCTCAAGATCTCCTCCTACGTAGACAATATCGATGATTGAAAAGTAGAAGGCTGTAACTCAAAATTGTGAGAAAAATAAATATTTACTCATTTTGATTGTAATTTTTATTTTGCTTTATTGGCATTAGTAAACAATTTTTTTGAGTTGAGGTGTTGGGATTTTTCAATATTTGTTGGTGTTACTGAGTATTTTGTGAACATATAGACGACAGCTAGTACTCTCAGGCCTTTTTATCAAAGAGGAGACAATATCCCAGAGTGGGGATTCGAACTCACAACCTTGTGATTACGAGTCCAATGCTCTAACCACTGGACCACACGACCCGTATATTGTTTTTTAAATTGGTGTTGAGCTGCGAGAAACCTGCCCATGAAGTCCACCTATCTTGGAAGCAAACATTTCTAGTCACTCTCAAGACTGGTTGTTATATGCAGGTTTCATTGTATGTTCATGGTCATGTTCCGTCTTTCTAAATCTAAAGATGCTTTGCTCGATGAGGATAGGCAGGTCTTTGAAGCTCTTGGAAACGAGGATCCAGAAATGGAATCCTTTGAACTACTCTTTTCCAGAATGGCCCACATGAAAGGTAAGTGGAATTCAAGATCATAACAAAACGAGGGGGGCATGCTTTTAGTAATATTTAGAAAAAAAGTATTTTGAAAGATATTTTGCTTGATGATGATATTGAAAATATATTTGATTGAAGCTTTTGGAATGGGGATCATGAAGAATGGACTCATTTGAACAGCCCTTTTCTAGAATGGCTCACATTAAAGGTATGATGTGGACTTCAGTAAAAACTCAGGTGGTGGGCAGTAGCTTTATCGATAAAGAAATTATTTTTGAATATATTTGCTTGATGATAATGGAAGGTATTTAAAGGTCTTTCAAATGAGGATCTTCGATGAACTTTTAAGAATACCGGTAAGCCTTCTCTGGGATGGCCTTCATGGAAAGTAGGACAAAATATCCGCTATTATGAGTGAAGAAGCAAAATTTGTAATACCACTATTTTTTTTTTTTTGGGGGGGGGGGGGGTTACGAGCAAATAATGTAGAAGAATGTGCATTATCATTTTTAATACAATTGTTATTATCATCATCATCACCATAATCGTCATTATCATCATCATCGTTGTCATTGTAACCATTATCCACATTTTCATCTTTTTCATCACCACCATTAATATCTTAATTTTCGTTGTCACCATCATCATCACCACCACCATCATCACCATCACCACCATCAACACCATCATCACCATCATCATCATCATCATCATTATCATCATCATCATCATCATCATCATCATCATCCTCATCATCATCTGCTTTAAAGCTGCCATGGGGGAATTGACATATTGGAGAACCCTTTGGAGAAAAGTGGCATGTTAGGGGAAATTTCAAAGAATGGAAGAGGACAACAGAATTCCCCCTAAACTTTGATGTAAAGTAATAGTTGTTGTTGAACATGATTTTTTATCATTGCATTTCAGAGAAAGCAAGTAACTTGGAGGGTGAGGAGAGGAGACAGTATGCCGAGAAGGTGGCTGTTGCGTTCTGGAGAGCGATAGGAGGGGACGAAGGAGAGATAGGCGGACTGGATGATGATTCAGATGAATGATGACGGAGGAGCGTGGGAAGAAGGCATTGTAAGCGATAGAAGGACCGATCATGAAATAGCCTGATGATGATAGGAGGAGACAATGCAGGAATTGAAGGAGGAATGAAAGGAAAAGAAGATGATGCTAAACTGATGGTGCAGGAGGAGTAGGAGGACTGATAGATAGAACTGATGACGTCTCAGACCAACAGAGGAAATACAAGGGGAGGACAGGTGATTTCACCCTCAGGACACCCCCAATCACCCCTAAAATCCCCCCCAAAAGAATGCTTTGGGGCGATCTTATTTTCTAAAGTGGCTGCAAGATCTCCCACAGACAATAAAAATCAGAAAATCAATATTCTACATACAGCAGAATTTTGAAAAATGCTTTTAAAGCATAATTGCTTGTTGCCAAAAACAGTAGCCCTAGAAATGAAAGAATTGGCTCAAAATTTTGGGAAGATGCCCCAATTTGTTTAAAAAAGAGCCCCTGAAATTATAGCTTATTTCCTTCCCTTTATCTCAAATGAGAGAATGGAGGAACACAGAAGTGATGGATGAGAAAATAAAGGAATTGAAGGAAAACTGAATGGACAAGAAAAAGATTAGGACATTGATTTTCCTGTGACTGATACCTGATGAAAATATGAATCTGACCCCTAAATCAGGTGTAGCGCCCTCTCGTGGTAATATATTTCATAGTAGAGAACTGAGCATGTATTTCATAGATATAACGGATGTGTAATATGAAGATTTTTTTCCCCCTGAAATTGTTTTCCTAGTCAGTGAAATGGCATAATTTTTGAAGGTTTCCATGGCGCAGAAGATAAGATGTAGTGTTTCACGGTACACCTTTAACAGAAATGATAAGATAACTTATGGTGGAATAAAAGGTTTTTCAAATATGTAATTGCAAACTATCCATTTGATTTTTTGATTTAATTTTATCTTCAATTTATTCTGTTCATCATTATATTTAGATTTTGGAAGATATTTAAAACATAAGTAACAAGATTTATTTTGAATACTTAAATGAAGACACAAAAATTAGATTAATTGATATACAGCAATGGTATGTCATTATCATAAAACATAGTAAAGATGATATTTGGTTCCTTATTAATCATATTATATCATATTCATCCCTCCTGCATGTACACCCTAGAAAGAAAGTGAGAGTGAGTGAGGAGAGAGAAAGAGAGACATAGAAGGAGGGGGCGAGGGGGGGGGTAAGGCAAAAGCTCATTCACATT
This sequence comes from Lytechinus variegatus, assembly GCF_018143015.1. NCBI lineage: Eukaryota > Metazoa > Echinodermata > Echinoidea > Temnopleuroida > Toxopneustidae > Lytechinus > Lytechinus variegatus. Next base: position 8,678,079 of record NC_054744.1, read on the forward strand.
ACATAGATAATACATGTAGATGTTGCATATTTAGACAAACGTTGAAGAGGAAAAAGAGGGAAATGTAAAAAACAAAAATAATCAGTATTAGAAAAGGTCTGAGCTGTGTAAGTTAACTTTCAGGCTGTCCCCGCCCCCCATCATGATATCCTGATACCACTCTTATAGACCAGTTCATAGTTACTTCATGGACAATTTTGGTCAATGAAGGTATTTGTTGCATTCCTACTTTGAATGCATATCATTAGTAGACGTGTTAACTGCCAAAAAAGGGGTGAACGCTGCATTTTTGTCTCACCTGCGAAGCAAAGTGAGACTATAGGCGCCGTTTTTCTGACTGCGGCGGCGACGGCGGCGGCGGCGTCAACATCAAATCTTAACCTGATGTTAAGTTTTTGAAATGACGTCATTAGAAAGTATATGGACCTAGTTAATAAAACTTGGCCATAAGGTTAATCAAATATTACTGAACATCCTATTAGAGTTTCATGTCACATGACCAAGGTCAAAGGTCATTTAGGGTCAATGAACTTAGACCATGTTGGAGGAATCAACATCGAAATCTTAACCTGAGGTTAAGTTTTTGAAATGTCATCATAACTTAGAAAATATATGGACCTAGTTCATGAAACTTGGACATAAGGTTAATCAAGTATCACTGAACATCCTGCATGAGTTTCACGTCACATGACCAAGGTCAAAGGTCATTTAGGGTCAATGAACTTTGGCCGAATTGGGGATATCTGTTGAATTTCCATCATAACTTTAAAAGTTTATGGATCTGATTCATGAAACTTGGACATAATAGTAATAAAGCATCACTGAAAATTTTGTGCAAGTTTCAGGTCTCATGATTAAGGTCAAAGGTCATTTAGGGTCAATGAACTTTGGCCGAATCGGGAGTATCTGTTGAATTACCATCATAACTTTGAAAGTTTATTGGTCTAGTTCATTAAACTTGGACATTAGAGTAATCAAGTATCACTGAACATCCTGTGCGCGTTTCAGGTCACATGACCAAGGTCAAAGGTCAATGAACTTTGGCCGAATCGGGTGTATCTGATGAATTACCATCATAACTTTGAAACTTTATGGATCTGATTCATGAAACTTGTACATAAGAGTAATCAAGTATCACTGAACATCCTGAACATCCTTAAATAAACAAAAAAAAAAATCTTTCTTCAGGAATCATGTTAACTGATGTCTCATACATGTGTCTTTTCCAAGTCCATAATACAAGTCAAACTGGTTTTGTAAAGTAGCGGGAATGCCGGGGTAATGCAGTTTTGCCACTTTGGGGTCTCCAAAAGTTATATATCTTAATAAAGTTGAAATATGGATTGAGGTAGGGTACAGTCGTCATGATTCAAGTGCCAGAGCTTCATTAAAGTAGTAACCTGCAAAGCAATTTCTCCTGTAAATTTTCCAAGAGAAACAAATTAGAACAAATAAAACAAATAGTGTTTTATCGATACCGAAATGCATTTTGCCCGTATATATCATAAATTACGGTGTGGCAGACACACCAACAAAAGCAATACGAGAAGCCGATGGAATCTATTGGCCCGAATTCACAAAGGTGGTTTTGAAAACCCACGGTTGAGTCCATGGTTTATGCAAATTTCATGTATAAATTACGCTAAATTTAGCGCGTATCGGGCGTGTGTATGAAAAATGTCCACTCCTGATGCGCGCTTTTGTCACAGTGCGCCAAATTGACGCCTGTTGCCGTGGTTATCAACGCTATTTTATTCATGAGTCCACTGTTTTTATTCATGAGTCCACTGTTTGAAGAGTTGATAACCACGACAACAGGCGTCAATTTGGCGCACTGTGACAAAAGCGCGCATCAGCATTGGACATGTTTTATACACGCGCCCGATACGCGCTAAATTAAGCATAATTTATACAGGAAATCTGCATAAACCATGGACTCAACCGTGGGTTTTTAAAACCACCTTTGTGAATTCGGGCCATTGTGTTGGGATTGTTCTATCTCGAATGACATACCATTGGTCGCTTTATTGTCCGATTCGTGAGTGTGACTGTGACATAGAGGTTGTTTTGGTCTCGTTTTAGCGCAATATCACCTCTTACATTTTGATATATTTGCCCTCTGATCTTTCTGAGCAAATTAAGACACTAATACTGTCATGAAGCATATCGATGTTTTCGCTAATATATTCTCTTTCATGTAGAATGTTGACATTGTGTATTAATTGCCGTTATTTATAAAACAGTTTAGGATTCATGAATAAGAATACTCTGTTTTAAATTATAATTTGCATAATTTATGTAAATTAGGTAATAATAAACAAGAATATCCCAATCATTTTATGACAATTTTCTTCCCTTTCTTACCCAAAGTCTTTATTTCCAATTTTAGGGCAGTTCTGGTTAAATATATATTATTAAATACTTGTTTTCGCTATATCGACATAATATGCAAATTTATGCAAATTACTTGCTTATTTGCATAGATACAGCTTGTCTCTTTGGATGATTCTTTGGACTCAAGGAAAATTTGTGCCAAGTGGGATATTTGTACTCAAAAATGCAGCGTTCAACCTCTTAACAAGTCTACTACATAGCATGTTCCACAATGTACTTTGGCAAACTGAAATACCATTCGTTAGTGGAGGCATTGTTGTTTTTTGTGGATGTAAATGAAAACCGCAATTCAAAAGAATATATCAATAATCAAGACATCAAATTTGGTGCTTATCTCATTAGATTTTAAACCACCATGTCATTTTAGTACAAATGACCTTCCTCTGATCATGCACAGAATCTTTTGATCATGCGCAGAAAGGAACTACGAACTGGCTTTTTGAGGTGATGACCCCTTTTGTGTCTTGCTAGAATGAAGTTCGGCAGAGACCTAGAGAGCACTTTTCTGGTTGGTCTGTTAGTCTGTTCCAAAATGTTATAGTTTTTGCTCAACTTGCTCTTATATCGTTATTTCTGCATCAATTAAGTTCACATACTTGGTGCATATGATCCTTGGGTAATACTACATGTATGTTCATGAGGATGATGGGGTCAAAAGGTCGAATAATATGAGGTCATGTCTGTTACAAAAATGTCAAGGTTTTTGTTCAACTTGCTCTCATTTATGTTGGTGCTTGGTACATATGATCCTAGGGTAATACCACATGTATGTCCATGAAGGTGATGGGGTCAAAGGTCAAGTTTTTGTTCAAATTGCTCTCATTTCTTTAGTTCTTCATCAATTATGTTGACACTTGGTACAATATCCTTGGGTAATACCATATGTGTGTCAATAATGGGAATTTGGGTCAAAGGTCATCTAGGGGTCCAAAGGTCAAGTTTTTGTTCAACTTGCTCTTATATCTTTATTTCTGCATCAATTAAGGTCACATACTTGGTACAGATGATACTTTGGTAATACTACATGTGTGTTCATGAGGATGATGGGGTCAAAGGTCATCTAGTGGTCCAAAGGTCAAGTTTTTTTACAACTTGCTCTATTTTAAAAATTTCTGCTTCAGGTGTTTTACACTTGATAGAAATAACCATTGAGTAATATCACACATGTGTTCATGAGGTTGATATTATATTGCAGATTTCATCTATCACGATTTCAGGCAAGACCCGTGGTTCATGAACCACCTTGTTTCATAATTCTAGTCGAATAATGCAAGTAAAAACTATTTGTAGTATTTCATTCCATATTCATCCAATACAACAAAGTTTCATTTTTGATTGTCAGAAATTGAATAGGAAATAGCCATGTAACCTGTCTCCATAAGGATGAATTTGATGATGATTAAATATGTGCAATTTTTTTAATGACTTAGTTGTTGTAGTTTTAAAGGAGTTGTTATGTTTATCCATGATTCAGTGTTGTAAAGTGTAAAGCACCAGAGAGAGAGAGAATGTGATATGCTTTTCACACTGCATTTCCTTAACCCCATACTGTCCTTAACCCCGGACTATCCTTAACCCCATATTATCTTCTTTTTTTTCGATTCACACTGTCTTTCTTAACCCCATACTATTTGCTTAGCCTGGGTTAATGCCTTACCACAGACTACTAGTATCACACAACTCATGAATATTGATGATTTTACCAGACAGAGAGCGATTAATGAATAATGTGCCATTTCTACTACTGTGATTGGCTAATGCTTAGCCCCACTTTTCCTGAGCTTTTTTCATTTCACACTGCATCTCTTAACACCGCAATTGTGGTGCTAGCACCACAATAAGCCGGCTAACCCTGCTTTTTTGCAGGGCCAGATCGTACCGTACTATTTACCGTGTTAGCCCACTTTGCTAAAACATAGTGTGAAAACAAAGTGGGCTAAGCTTAATCCCGGGAAATTGGTGGGGCTAAGAACCCCCTTAGCCCCACCAAAATCCCGGGGTTAAGGACAAAAAGTGCAGTGTGAAAAGCACATGAGAGTATGTGGGGGGGGGGGGAGGGGTGATTGGGAGGGAAAGATGTGAATATGGAAGCATTGTGGTGTAGCGGTTCGGACCTCGGACCATCACCTAATCAGAGGGTCGTGTGTCGGTCCATCAAATTTCTAGTGGACCGACACCATTTTCATTGGTGTTGATTTAGGTCCCAAGAAAGGGTAATCAGTCACTCATAACTTAGAGACAGCTTTATGAAACACCAACCTGGGGTAGGATTTGAACTCGTGACCCACTGATTATGAGATGCGAGTCATAACCACTAGATCATGATTCATTGGGAGGATGAGGGTATGCATCTGCATTGATTTTGTGGCATTTGCTCCGGCGACGATTGCTACGATTCAATGGTCAAAGGTCAAGTCCATCTCGGAAATATGTTGATTTGAATAAATAGAGAAAAATCAAACTAGCAAAAGGCAGAAAATTTCATCAAAATCGGATGTAAGATAAGAAAGTTATGACATTTTAAAGTTTTGCTTATTTTTCACAAAACAGTGAAATGTACAACTCAAATGAGACAGTCGATGTCCCTCACTCACTAGTTCTTTTGTTTCTTATTGTTTTAATTACTAGTATATAATATTTCATTTTTTATAGATTTGACAATAAGGACCAACTTGACTGAACCATATAGTATTAATCAATGCCCATTCCACGTGTTCAGGGAGGAATTAATTGTTGTTCCAATCGACAATGAGGAGAAAAATATAATATTCCATATTTCATATAGTAAAATACAAAAGAAATAGTGAGTGGATGACATCATAGTCTCATTTGCATACTGACCAGGATGTGCATATAACTGTTATGTGAAATTAATCAAAGGTTTAAAATGTCATAACTTTATTATTTTACATCCGATTTTGATGAAATTTTCAGTGTTATGCTTGTTAGATTTTACTTTTTTTCTATTCAAATCAACGTTTTGTTGGGATGGACTTCTCTTTAAGTCAAACATAATACCAATTCACCTCCATAACTAATTAAACCCCTAATCCTAATCTGTACATTATTCTGAACCCCCAAAAAACTCAGGTAATAATTTTCATGCAACAGGCCCCAGGTGGGTGTTTCATAAACTGTTCGTAATTTAAGAGCGACTTAAAAACGACTGGTGAACCTTTCTTACGCGCTAAATAATAGCCAATAAACATTTAATGGTGAATATCGTGTACCACAAGGAAGGATCACCAGTCGTTCTTCAAGTCACTCCTAACTTACGAACAACTTTATGAGACGGTCCCAGAGTAAATGTCACCTGTGCATAGTGTGTTTGAGACGAGGTATCCATTTACATGGTTAAACTAAATGAAAATGCTTCATTTCTTACAAATTCAATTGCGCCAACAGGCCTAAGCTTCCGGGGGGGGGGGGGGGTTAAAGAGAAGAATCACACACACACACACAAAAAAAAAAAAAACAACATTTGAATGGTGTGATAAGAGGGATATAATTCTATAATTGTCATGAAATTGAACAAACTGAAAACAAATATAAGAATAAACTATGGAATATGGAAATCGTAGGGAATATTGGTGCCACTCTGGATGTGGAACCCGGCTCTGGACTTGATAAAACAATGATTTATAACATGGTTATAAAGTCCGCCTTTTTAGTGCAAATACTGTTCCAACTCCCAAGAGTTTGTGCAACCATCACACCACCTCTGTCATAAAAATTTTGATAAAGTTTAATAAATCCAACAATATTTTCATGATTAAGCCTTTATAAGATTTTCTCTGAGTACAGGGCACAGGTTAAAGTAACTATTTATCGGAATTAAGTAACCATTTACCACAAAGTCGTAAATTTTGCTTTGGCCGGGTGCCCCCCTTATAGCAAGGCCCAAAGGTCGCTCGTTTGAGTGTGTGATGTCCCGTTGATTTTGAGAAGGCGGTGTTATAATAATCAAGGTACTAGTATCTAATCGTACCATGACGGCGATACAATCAGAAAATTCCTTTTTTTCTGATGTCGAAACGGAAAAGGAAAACAAGAAGACGCGTTTGATTTTCCGAGCCAAAACCAGAAACAGAAATGAGAATTTCAATTCGGGTGGGGGGGAGGGAGGCATGCTGTGAAAAATTATAATTAACACACACAAAAAAGACTAAAAATATTAGTACGGCTCTCAGAAGGGGGGGGGGGGGGTGGGCATGGGCCCGCCTCTGTGGTATGCTTAAATGATAGTTCACCTTGACAAAAAGTTGATTGTAAAAATATATAGCAGTGCAAAATGATAAAACACATTGCTGAATGCTTGAGAAAAGTCCATAAAAGAATAAAAAAAGTTATTAGAATATTAATCATTTGATTTGTGACGTCATATACGAACAGCTTTCCTACATATCGTACTAAAAATCAATGAAATGTCAACTGAAAATGGTCATTACTGTATACCTTCAGTACTAGTATATCAATAGACAAATCATTTCACACCCGTTCCTAAAAAGAACACAAAAAGAAGTCATCACAAACCGCATTAAAGATAAATATCTATGCATTTTATATTACATAACATCTGGGGGGGGGGGCTTTAATTGACGAGTGGATACCATGCGGGACCAAAAAAAAAACACATAAAAAGGATGTCTTTTTCAAGATAGGACACGTTACGTACATTACGTAATTTTTTTTTCATTTATTTATTTAATCACGGCATACCCACTTCAGCCTACTGGCTGTTCTTCTGTGAGTCCGTGCAAAGGTAAAAATCATATGAAACAACATATATAAACAAATTATTTGATGATAAACAAAAGTAGAGAAAATGCATAAAAATAAAACAATAAAAAACAACAATAACAATGAAGATTCATTTACAATATGAATAGGACAAAAATAAGGCAAATGACTTATAAAATCAAAGAAGTACGATAAACGAAATTTTGCAATGAAAATAAATCACATAGAGGTGAAGTAATAACGAAATTATATATATGAAAAAAAATAATAATAACCGGGGTTACGAACCTACGGAACCCCCCCCCCCCCCGAGATCCAGGATACTTAAAAAGAAAAGGGATGTGCAGGTGATCTGAAATGTGCAATTATGCTTTTCTTAAATATATTTATGTTATCTATATTTTTTATATTTTCTGGAAGTGAGTTCCATAGTTTTTATCCCCTAAAGGTAAGGCTCCTTAATTTATAATTTGTATGACTTTTGGGAATTGAAAAATTGTGAGAAGAATATCTGGTTCCATATCGTGGAATATATCTTTCAAACATACACAACAAATAATTTGGGGCATCATTATAATAAATTGTGTGCATCATTGTTAATTCTCTCTTGCTTCTTCTGACTGCAAGATTATCTAGTTTTAAACTGGATAACAATTGATCTGAAGAAAATCTTGGTTCTTTCCTAAGTACTGTTCTAAGAGCTTTGTTTTGTAATATCTGTAATTTCCGTAAGTTCGTAACTCCTGTGTTAGAGTAAATTATGTCGCAGTAATCAAAGTGGCATTGAATCATCGATTTAAAGAATATTTCTGCTTGATGTTGTGTAATTATTGGACGAATTCGCTTCAGTAAGAATAATTTATACATAACCTTTCTTCTTACTTCGTTAACATGCAAATTCCAACTTAAATTTTCGTCAATTATCATGCCAAGGTATTTACATGATGAAGTCCTACGGATAGGTTTGCCTTCTACTAATAAATATGCGTTTTGATCACTTTTACTAAGCTTGTTCCTGGTACCTATCAAAAGAAATTCACATTTTCCGACATTTAGTTTCAGTTTGTTGCAGTTCAAATACTCATAAACTTTGAAGATCTTTGTTCAATGTTGATATGATATCCAGTATATTATCGTTACTAAAATACATACAGGTGTCATCAGCATACATTAACACCTTACTTTCCTTGACTGAATTTGATAGGTCATTCACATATATCGAAAAGAGCATAGGCCCCAATATGGAGCCCTGTGGAATTCCACAGGTGAGTTCTTTTGTATCTGAACTTATACCATTCATTGTAACAAACTGTTTCCTTCCTGTAAGGTAATCTTTAAACCATTTTATAACTCTGGAGGACATACCTATGAAACTTAATTTCTTTAGTAGAATTCCATAATCTATGCAATCAAATGCTCTTTTGTAAATCAAGCATGACAATTCCAGTGATGCAACCGTTATCTATATTATGCAGTATATCTTCAGTAAGGTTTAATAAAGTAGTAGTCGTGGAATATTTTGGTCGGAAACCTGATTGATTATTGCACAGTAAATTGTTAGTGTTCAAAAACTCATACATTTGTTTAAAGACAATCTTTTCGATCACTTTTGCAAGTATGGGCATCACTGATATCGGTCTGTAATTATTTTTTTCTTGTTTATCTCCCTTTTTCTTAAAAATTGGGGTTACACGAGAAATTTTCCATTGATGGGGTACAATTCCTTGAATCAATGACATGTTAATGATTTGACTCAGAGGTTTTGCAATGAGTGGTGCTATCGTTCGGATAATCACAGCCGGTATCTCATCTGGACCTGTTGCTTTTTTATCAGAGATGCATTTTAACTCCTTTAAAACAGTGCTTTCAGAGACCTGAGTAAAATTAAATTCGTCGTCATATGTATTAGGCCAATATTTTTCATATGTCATATCCTGAGTTTGTTCGTTTATTTCAGCCTGTATCTTTTTACCGACTGAAATGAAATAATCATTAAATTCATTTGTGACTTGCTTATGGTCATGAACTACGTCGTCATTTAAACGAATTCGTGGAATACTATTACATGTCTTCTTCTTGTCTGGTAGAGATTGCTGCATAGATGACCAAATAGCATTTTTGTCAGATTTGTTTGATATGCAATTATCTATGAATGAGTGCTTTGCTCTTCTGATAGCACTAGTGACTTTATTTCTTAACTGTTTGTAATTTCACCAGTCAGTTTCATTTTTAGATCTCTTGGCTGTTTCTTTGGCATTATTTTTCTCATTAATCAGATCTAAAATATGTTGAGTAATCCAATTTGATGTCTTATTTTTCTTTCGCATTCGTTTAATAGGTGCTATAGAATCCAATATTGTATTCAATTTGTTCTCAAATAATCCATATACTACTTCAGGACAATCAAATTCTCCCAATGATTCAAAATCTACCAATGATTCAAAATCTACACTTCGCATTATCTCAAGAACCGTATCAGGGTTTAAATTTCTTACATTCCTCATGACTCTATATTTACGCATCTGTTTCACATTACGAAGTTTCCCTTTCACACAGTATACCATATAATGATCACTCAGTGTGCTCAGTGTGTTCAATACTCCACTTGCCTGTATTTGATGAGGGCTATTAGTTACAATAAGATCAATCAGTGAACTTGAATTACTCGTTACACGAGTTGGTTCTACTATTACTTGTTTACATCTAAAATTATGAAAAATTTCTAAAAGTTGTTTTGATTGCCATTGGCAGTTTGTTTTATTCATATCACAATTCATATCACCTAAGATTATAAAGTCTCTGCCAGTCCCATCGATCATTTCAAGGTTGTCTTCGAATTTTGAAAATAAGTCAGATTTAGACGATGGTGGCCTATACCAGGTGATAATATTATATGGTTTTTGTTTGTATTTATGTATTTCTATAACAATTATTTCGAGTTCTGCTGGCATAAATTCAGGTTTAAGAATATAATCCAATCCTTCGCGAACATACACGACGATACCTCCACCTGATCGGTTTCGATCACGACGTTCACATGTGTATCCATTTATTGCAATCTCTTCATCACTGATATATTCGTCTAGATGGGTTTCACTTAGCGTGATCACATCAAAACAACATTTACCAATTGTTATTTTCAATTCATCAAAGTAATAAGGGTGTCAAAAACACTAAAATAATGGAAAAAAGGGTATCTATTTCGCTAGGAGAGCTACGTGTTAGGGTCAAATTTGCGAGGGTATAAAAAAGACTAAAATGTTTTACAAATAATGTACCTTTGCCCCAACAGATAATGCAACAAATAACAAGTAGATTTTAAATTTAATTTTCCCTTTTTTTATTACAGGAAATTGATCATGTACTTAAACAAAATAAAACCAAATAATCTTACATTAATCTCTTGAAGTGTCTGATGTACAATCCAGGGTTATAGTTCACTGTTATAGTCCAATATATATATTCCAGGTAGGCTGGGAAGATTCCTTATTGATGATGGCGATGATGAAACTGATGTTGAAGTCCGATGAATAATAAAAGGCACTGTAACGAGTTGAAATGTCCGTGAAGACGATGTTGATGATGATTAACAGTCAAATTCAGCAATCCATGGGTTGAAGCGTGTTCATTGAACAGGTTGATGATGTTGATGATCTCGATGAGAACTGATAATTTCTCTCTCAAAATAACTGCAAACAGTTCATTGATGGTGGGCAAATAATTCCACACAATATAGATATTCCAGGGAGAAATAAACTGCTCTGATCTGGTGAAGTGATCTCATATGATGTGATGTGATCTCCTGCTCTCATATGATGTGATGTGATCTCCTGCTCTCATATGATGTGATGATCCTTGGAAAATCTGCCAGCCTTAAATACTAATTACAAGTATTCTAGATCATTCTCAAATTTCAACTAATCTACAAGCTTCTAGAATTCACTCTTCTGGAAGCTTCTTTATTTCTAAAACATTCTTGAATGACCTCATTGAAATCAACATGTGTAAACAAAATACCTAAGCCTATTCATTTCCACTACCAATACAATTCTATTGTTTGGCTTTTCCCTATTCAACAATAAAACTCCTTGGCCTATAAATAGGCAAGGCCTGCATAATAAAAAGACATTCTGGAAAGTTCTTTACAATTCTTGGCTATCCTTAAAGGGAAATAACTAAGAGATGAATGTAATTGCTTTTAATATTCTTTTACAATTATTCTTATATGTAACAGTGTCAAAAACACTAAAATAATGGAAAAAAGGGTATCTATTTCGCTAGGAGAGCTACGTGTTAGGGTCAAATTTGCGAGGGTATAAAAAAGACTAAAATGTTTTACAAATAATGTACTTTTGCCCCAACAGTGTTTATAGTCCGATTTGCGCTAGGTGTGGGAGGTGGCTTGGGGCCGTACTAAACCCAATGATATAGGTAATGGTAAAACGGACGTCTGTGACATATAACAATTAAAATATCTATGTCCTTGTTTAGGGGTTCAATTCTGGCAATACTTGCCAAGGGTACCGTTTTGTTTAAAATACTTGTTAAGGGTATAGGGTTTCACACGCCAATACTTGTTAAGGGGTGCATTTTCAGAATATGGAAAATACTTGTTTAGGGTGTTTTTTGAGACCCCATGGTCGCGCATGGTATCCACTCGTCAATGGAAGTGCCCCCACCCCGGGTATAACATTATGGAGCAGCTGCTCGTTTATGACGTCACAAATCCTAAATTTAAAAATTCTAATAACTTTCTCGATATTTAATGGGCTTTCCGTAATCATCCAATATTTTTTAAATTATTTTTTGTTTTACAACAAAATTTTCTTCATCCAAGGTAAACTTCCCCTTTAAATGCATTTCGTTGGCTTAGACCAAACCAAACAGTTGCGTCCCATAACAGACGTACAAGATGAGGGTTTGGGGCTTGATATCATACCCCAAACAATCATTTCACCTAAATATCTGCTTTTAATTATATCGATTAATTGTATCTTTATATTTTTACTGATAACAAATAAATTGAGATAAACCCAAGTTTCTCTCGTTTTCAACCTATCTTTAATAGTGCACCTTTTCAAAACTACGTCCCCCTTCAAACCCTTGTCCAAACCCAGCCCCCTTCAAAGATGCAGCGTCATCGCGCCGCTGGGTCCAATCTCAATAACATCTCCCTCTCACGTCCCTGATCGAACTGATGGTCCGTTAAAGGAGTACCAGACTGGCCTAAAGAATATAGAATTACAAAGGAATTAGATGAGTGCCCATTGACCATGACCATAACGTACTCGGGACTAAAGCAAAAACGCAATCCTCATCATCACAAGAGCTCACAAGAACTCCGGTGATGTTTCTCCTGCCCGCGCGCCCATATGCAGGAGTGTTTGTTTCGTTTTCCTCATTTCATTCCAGTCGTCTTTAATAATTATCCTTTAAACTACCCGCTCTCCGTATCAACAATATTTATTGCATTCCTTCGATTTTATAATGTTTGTTCGCAAGGTGATATAATTCCGATTCACACTACGGGCAGATTGTCATTATTTATTGAGTGGCAAGGTTACATGTTTGTTGAGCAGTTAGTACCTGCTTGCTTATCACTGAACTTTGTTGCTTCTGTCTGCTCTAAAATGTAAAGTTTAAAGGCTTCACTTAATTAGATTCCTTTAGCGAGGAAGGGGAAGGACAATCTGATTATTTTGTTATTCTACTTCCGGTCAGTGTACTACGCTGGCACAAGTGTATACAGATGGGGGGGGGGCTTATAGGATCATCGATCCCCCAAAACGATCAAGAAAAAAAGGGAGAAAAATTAGAAAAGGGCAGGAAAAAGGATCAAATGTCAAATGCGATATTATTTTCTGAATATTATGTCAATTTTTATCACAAAATTTCTGTTTGCTCGATCGCCTCGCTCGCTCGCAGCTTTTAAAGATTGGTTTGATCACGTTTCTACTGTTAATATTTAAACTGATACATCATTGTTGTTATTTTTTCTAAATCAAAGAACGCGAAGCCTTAATTTTTCATTGAAGTATAATAATATATTGATTTCAATGTCTATTCTTTTCCAGATTACCATTTTATTTACTATGCGTGTTTGTTTTGGGGGTTCTTTACATTATATATTTTGTGTCTTCGTGTAGAATGGTGTTTTTTAAACCACTAGAGCGCCTTTTTTGAGTGTTTTCATGAAGCTGGGGCACAAATTGTGACATTTCTGCATAACTCAATACTAATTATGCTACATATTTGTTTGTAGGTTTTACATTAATTAAGACCATACAGTTTTCTAAAAGTTTGGGGCCATTTAGCATAATTTTTAATTACCTTATTTCTGATCTCGGCCGTCGTTCCCATCGAAATTTGGCAAGCACATTCTTTACCGTATAAACTACAAGCCAGTATAACAGATTTTTCAAGATAATTATCTCTTATTTATTATGAATAAAATATTATCATGACCTTATGACCTTAAATTTGGGTGGATAACCGCTTTTTATTCTATTTTTGTTTTGCTAGCCAATTTTTTCAGCCCCTGGTCCCCCTACCTTTGGGAAGAGATTTCCACCCTTGCATGCACACGGATGATGTGTGGTCGACGTCAACGTCAGTATAGTCCTAACCCCGGGGGGGGGGGGCCACTTCCATTCACGAGTGGATACCATGCGCGACCATGGGGTCTCGAAAAGCACCCTAAACACGTAATTTCCATATTCTGAAAATGTACCCCTTAACAAGTACTGGCGTGTGAAACCCTACCCTTAACAAGTATTGGAAACAAAACGATACTCTTGGCAAATGTTCCCTGAAATGAACCCCTAAACAAGTAAAGGAATGTTTTATTGTTACGGGTCCTTCGGTCGTCGGCTTTACCTTATTTGGTTTAGTACGACCCCACCTTCTACACCTCGCGCAAATCGGACCCTAAACACGAAGTGTTGGGGCAAAAAAGACATCCTTTATAAAACATTCTGTCTTTGTTTTATCATCCCCGCAAATTCGACCCTAAACACGTAATTTTCCTAGCGAAATAGATACCCTTTTTTCATTATTTTTGTGTTTTTGACACCCTTATCACGTTACGTACGTAACGTGCCCTATCGTGAAAAAGACATACTTTTTACGTGTTTTTTTGGTCGCGCATGGTATCCACTCGTCAATGTAAGTGGCCCCCCGGGGTCCTAACCGAAGTTAACTCGGGTCAGACTCAAGCTAGGGTTACATCGGAACCGTATCAGCTGCGAATCAATCTGAATACACGTAATCGGGTGGTTTTGGGAGTATTCTGTCGAGAAAATTCACTCGCAGGAAGGATTTGGGAAAATTTGAATCCACCGAAGCCATCCGAATTCGGCAAGAATCGTTCCGAATTTATTCGGGCGAATTCGGTGTTGGTGCGCTGCAAAAACTCTGGTGTTGATTTAACACCAGCCCGGAATCTATATCATGTCCACACCGGAGAAGTATTGAAACAACACCAGTTTGGAATCAAACCGATGCTGTTTTAAAACTAATTGGTGTTGTATAAACACCTATCTGGTGTTATACCAAAATGAAACTGGTGTTGTTTAACACTTCTCCGGTGTGGACATATATAGATTCCGGACTGGTGTTAAACCAACACCAGAGTTTTTGCAGTGTGTAACCCTGGCTTAAACCAACCGACACGGGTGTCATTATGTCAGCATACCACCAACTACTGAGTTTTACAGACGACTCGCATAAAATAACTTTAGTTCATTCACCGATACAGTGTACGTTGTAAATATGAATATTTTTAGATTGTTTACCTGGACGACACTCTAGCAGATCACAATCAAGAACCAATATCAAAGAATCAAAAGGTTTTAAAGGAATGGTCTAGGCTGGAGACATTTTTATCTCAATAAATGTAATAAAATTCATACAGCAAAATGCTGAAAAATTGATCAAAATCGGATAACAAATAACAAAGTTATTGAATTTCAAAGATTTGCATTATTCCGGTGAAACAGTTCTAGGCATGTTTTGATGAATAGTCATTAGGTGGGCTGATGATGTCATATCCCCTCTTGTTCTTTTGTATTTTACTATAAATTAGGATTATTCAAAATTTTTCTACCAAGGACCTAAACAATTGGATTGACAACCGATTAAATGCATTCGTTATTTATTGCCACAATGGAGACACATCATTTATACATGTATGACAAAATGAAACATTTATGATTTCATGTAAAATTAACATAAGAAAAACAGGAAAGTAGGGATGTGACATCATCAGCCCACCTGATGAATATTCATGACGATGTGCACTGCTTTCACAAGACTTTAAAATTCAATATTTTAAATTCAATAACTTCGCTATTTGTTATCCGATTTTGATGAAATTTTCACTATTTTGCTCTGTGAATTTCACTCTATTTATTTAGATATAAATATTTTTAGCCCTGACTATCTCTTTAACTCACCATTAAAGTTTAATATTTTCCATCCTAATGTGTTGATTCAATTCCATTACCCAAACGAACTTCTCTCTCTCTCGAATGTAAATGTTATTGAACTCATCTTGAGCATAATACAAACACAATAACCTTTAGACAAAAGGAAGAAGGTCGTGAATTTTTGAGATATTACACTGCAAAAACTCTGGTGTTGATTTAACACCAGCCCGGAATCTATACATATATGTCCACAGCAGAGAAGTGTTAAACAACACCGGTTTTGGTATTAGTCTAACACCAGATAGGTGCTTATACAACACCAATTAGTATTAAAACAGCATCGGTTTGATTCCAAACTGGTGTTGTTTCGCTACTTCTCTGTGTGGACATATATAGATTCCGAGCTGGTGTTAAGTCAACACCGGAGTTTTTGCAGTGTATGGAATATTCTCTGATCGGGTGTAATCGGCGTGGTTTCCTAAATTTTAATGATAATTGAGTTTTTACCACATTCTATCCTGATTTGCATATTAATTTCAAAATGCATTTGCATACCGTGTATGATTTATATGCCTTTTTTCACTTTCCATTACACCCCTCTTCTATATACTTCCGGCATTCAGAGTACACTCTAAAAAAAGATTGAGCAAAAATTCACCCAATATTTGGTAAAAAGGGAACAAGGATATTTGCTGCGAAATTGTTTCCCCTTTGGGTAAAATGCAAGTTTAAAGGGTGAATTTCAACGCAACGTTACGTAAAGTTTACAAAGTATTTGGTATCATTTTACCCAACAAGAATACTTTTTTCCCATTTTACCCAATATTGGGTCAACTTCTTCACCTGTCTATACTTAATTTTATCTTAATTTCTTTCCTTTTCTTTCCAATGTTACCTTTGTTATTAATTAATCTTTGGTCATGATTTAAAGATGTTATAATTTGTAAACAAATTGTTGGCATTACTCCCACGTATTTAAGATCGCATGCTCAATCTGTAATGAAAATCGTAAGTCAGGTAAAGTGGTACTAGTGGGATTCGAACCTGCCATCTCCTGCTTGCCGGGCAGCGACTTAACCACCAGGCTATCCTGGTTTACGGCCAAGTCACGATGAACTGGAATTCAAATACCCTCGATCCTCTTAATTCTTTCTGACTCATAAATATGCAAATCGCCGTGGACAATAGATAGTAATAAGAGGCTTTAATTGGAGAAATTATAATTTGTGAAGAAATTTTCGATGATGATGATGATGATTTTATGATCTAAATATTCTGAATATTTTCAAACAATACCAATATTTGATAGGAGTATTTATGCACGATTTAATTAATAATCGGTTGCCGCATAGTTTTATTGATTATTTTTCATTTATAGACCATCCTTAAAATACAAGAAATAGAGAAAAGCGAAATGTTGATCTTGACAAAATTAATACAAATTTGGGAAAACAATCAATTTTATTTTCTGGTCCTACTTTATGGAATCATCTGCCAAGTAATATTAGAAACACCCCCAGTCGTAAGACATTTAGCAAATCGTTAAAATTAATACTACTGGAAGATTATGATTAATTTGGTATGGTAAAATACTGCCTGAAATAAAATAATTCTATATAAAGATTTTGTGAATAATTATAATAATTCAATGGTGTAAATATGTTTTCTAAAAATGATCGAAATTTTCTGCAACAGTAATAAGGAGAATTAGTACTGAATTTGATGTACAATATTGAGATTTAGTAAAATTTATTGTTTAAACTACCGTATGATAATGATATTATTCGGGGCTAACCTCGATTAGCATCTTGCTATTATGTCAGCTCCAATTACCAAATGTTTTGTTTATATGTGATGCACCATTCCTTGTAATTGTACCTGGCAGTGATATTTGGTAATAAATAAATTCAATTCAATAAAATTCAATTCAATGATAATAATAATAGTTTTGTATTTGTATATCTGTATCATCATGGGGCGATCACGACAGTAATTTGGACTGTTATTGACTCACGCCAATAATGTAGGCCCTAAATCATTGTACTTTTATTCTCAACACAATTTGAACTGCACTTGATTGTCATTTTTAGGGGTAAACATCCAAAGTACCCCATTATACACCTGTCACTAAACTGTCTAAACTTCATTGCACGTGACATGGGGAATAATGATTGAAAAACATATTGCATCGAGACAGTAGGGAGTTTCCGCGCCACGGCGCGGCGACGGATTCATGAACACGCACAGTATTTTGGCATCCAATTCGCAGACGCTTTTTGCAACGTTGAGAATCTATTGAAAATGCCCGTCAAATCACAATGGACAGATTTGAGGTCATTGTCGAAAGTTGGTGGACCGGGACAGCCTATCGTCTTAACTTAAGATTCGGACTGGACCAAAAAAAAATTGGCAAATATCATGTCGTTTGTCCAGATCCCATGACGACACTTTGGTGCACCGTTCTTCGACAAAGGCTGTTTTTTTTCATTGAAGGGCTTTTGACAAAAGATTCTCTGTGCTATAGAATTCGTCTGCGAAGTGATTGCTAAAATGCACTATCGTATTTAGCAAGTGGAGCGCCTCTGGCCGTCTCACCTGCATTACGCGATTCAATAAAGCAGCAGTGCTGACTTTGAAAACTCCTATAAAATAATCATTCACAAAAAACATCATTCATATTATGATACAATTAATGCTACGTACACTGACCCTAAATGATATTTGAACTTGATCATGTGACCTAAAATTTGTCAGTGATACTTGATTACCCCTATGTCCACATTTCATAAACTATATCCCTAAACTTTGAAAGTTGTGACATCAATTTAATTTGACCTCCAAAATGACCAAAGTTTATTGACCTTAAATGACCTTTGACTTTGGTCATGTGACCTGAGATGTTCAGTGATACTTGATTACTCTTATGTCTATGTTATATGAATCAGATCCATAAACATGTTATGAAGGTAATTCAACAAATACCCCCAACTTGGTCAAAATTCATTGACCCTTTGGACCGTTGACCTTGGTCATGTGACTTGAAACTCAGGCAGGGTGTTCAGTAATACTTGATTAACCTTATGTCCAAGTTTCATGAACTAGATACCATACTTTCTAAGTTATGATGTTGTTTCAAAAACTTAACCTTTTGTAAAGATTTGATATTGCAATATCAAATCTTTACAAAAGGTTAAATGACGCCGCCGCCGTCGGAAAAGCGGCGCCTATAGTCTCACTCTGCTATGCAGTTGAGACAAAAATGCCTGTCAAACAAATGAGAAAGAACACGCTAAGAAATAAAGGTTCAAAATTGAACCCCAACAGGTTGATGCAAAATCAGCACCCGGCAGCACCCTATGGGTTCAAAAATTGAACCCTGAGTTTAGGGTTCATTTTTGCACCCTGCGGGTTTAAAACTGCACCCCTAAATTTTAAGTTGAACCCCTAGGGGTGCAGTTTTGAACCCGCAGGGTGCAAAAATGAACCCAACCGCAGGGGTCAATTTTTGAACCCCACCCAATTCAGGGGTTCAATTTTTGAACCCATAGGGTGCTGATTTTGCATCAACCTTTCGGGGTTCAATTTTGAACCTTTATTTCTTAGTGTGAACAGCAAGGTCTTTGTTGAAAATTTTTGATAAGAAGAGCAGTTTCGTCCTGAGTTTCGGAGTTGATAAACATTTTTAGAATTTCAAATTTCTTGTGTACAGAGAAACTGCTGGTTTGATTCACCAATTTTTGACAAAGACCTCTTGGTTGTCTATTGTCATGCAGGACATTGGACAAAATTTTTTTTTGTTCTTGAATTCGTCGTGTATTGTGGAGCAAACACTTTGAATCTTTAATTTTCCAGATGATCGTAAAGTTATTTTATTTATTTATATTTATTTATTTATTCATATATTTATTCATTTATATAAAAAACATACAATTTACACAAATGAATGATACATACAGTGCACTTACCGTAGTTGATAAAATTTAGGAATATTGAACTAAGACATAAATAACCAAACTCTGATCTTGATTCAATGAATATTGGTAACAGAATTTTAAAAAATGAATTTATTATGGTTGCTTTGGGATGTATATGTCAATAAATATGCCATCTTTCATTATAATTCATGTACACCATGCAAGGCAATTACCTCTGCTGCACTGAATGGTACTATTATATGATCACAGAAGAGGCACCCAACTTGCATAAATTACGGCATTTTTTCGGTGCAAGTATAGGATTAAGGATACAAAATTTAAGGACATATAATTCATACAAAATGAATGGAAATGCAAATATTTTTGGTATCGACAAAACACTGATAGATTGCATTGGCTTATCTAATACGAGTTATGCTACCGACTAATTATACCAGGCTATATACATGTAATGACTTTGCATTATGTTCTCTGTTAGAAATAAATCAATACGAAAATGAATTTGACTGTCAATTTGTGTAACGCACAGATTTATAAAACACCCCGGGTAGCAAAGGCCTATTGAAATAAATATATCGGAAGACACATATTGATACCGCCATCCTCGGATTGTTTATTTTGAGGTCGAGTTAGCAATCTTTGCTATTTTATAGGTTCTTAAATCTCAATAAATCCCATACACGTGATACAATTTTATTGTTTAATGCCACCGTAGACCATTCTTTCTTCTTTCATTGCTATCTATCTATCTTTTAAATCAAATACTATCAAACGTGCCTTATTTTCGCCCTCGATTTTTATGCTTCAAACGAAAAAAAGAGTCATTTTTCTTTAAGCGAGACCCGATATTGAACGGCCAAGATGATTTGGGACCGATTAATAAGGAATCGTGTTCTCCTCTTAGTATGTCTGACGCCATGTTTATGTAAGTACTATTCATCACCTGTATTACGTAATCATAGATGTAGTTTTAAATAATAAACCATACGTATAATTATATTCATGGTAATAGACTTGAAATGAAATTAATGGCAAAGGCAGGGGCCGCGAAACGGTTTTAAAAGAAAGTCGGAGGGGAGGGGGGCGACAATGTAGAAAGTCATAATCAGATGGTCATTTTTTACACGTTTATTGAAAAAAGCCCCCGCCGCCCCCTACCCCCGAAAGGGTCCATTTCATTGACAAGGTTAAAAGTATTGCAATGGTAAGTCATTAATTTCGGTCGTCCTGATTCCCGTTGATATCTCGATAATTGCTTAGAATTTTTTACAATTATTATGACGTGGTCGTGATATAAAGCAGTTAGCACATGTTTTTTCCCCCTGTTAAATTTAAATTTACTTACGTGCAGTATAAATCTCATTTCTACAATAAGATATACTGATCATTTTACTATGCCAAAGGAATATAAAACATTTCGCACAATACATTTTATTCCAAATCACAATCCACAAATGGAGAAAAAAGGCATGTCCTTTGTAAGCATACTATGGATTCATTCAATCTATAGGAACATTGACGTCTAAATTGTAAATCTCGTAGCTCATATCTATACACGAAAGAAAAATCCTATGCATTTGCTATTCTTTGCGTATATGTAATGTAATGTTTTTGGAATGTCGCTTTTAGTCGAAAGCTTCCATTGAAAAAGGTTTGAAAATTTCTGGAAACATTTATGCATTGACTATGCTGACGATGTTGGCGAAACGGAAATATAGCACATAACAGGTATTTGGTTCTCTCTATTTTGGGAGGAAAAAAAACACAACAAAAGAAAAATATGTGTCGGTGAAAACCTCGGGGTGCTGCGTATATTATTCTCTGGTAGCTGTTAGAAATGGAGAAATGTAACCAAAATGACCTATATTTTGTAGTGAAACCTTTTTCTTTTTTTCAATTTGCTTGTCCAATTTCTCTGGACCAAAATAACCGTCATTTTGTAGTGAAACCCTTTTTTTTCCTTGTCAAATTTGCATCAGCAACCCCGTAAAAAATTGTTTCTAGGGCCCCGGTAAAACAACTTTTGCAATTAAAAAAAAAAATCCCGTTTAAAATAGAGCGTTCTTTTCCTTCCATGATTACTTGAACAATTTAATGTCAAGAAATCAAATATAATCAGGCCGTGTTCTTTGAATTAAAACGTCAAAACGCCTTACTTCCATAAAAAAATATAGAATTTGCAATTAGACGACTTCCATCGAGAGGGCAAGTCATGGGTCAAATTTTGAATACATAAATCTAATTTTGTGACAGATTCTTAGAAAAATGCCACATTTCACCCCTATTCATCTCCTTTCCCGTCTTTTTGTCGTTTTTTCTTGATTGTGAATCTGTTTTTCCTATTTTTATTACATTTTATTTATTTATTTATTTATTTATTTATTGACCATATGGTCCCAAGCCCCCCCCCCAATTAATACGCCGGTGCACCTATTAGTTATAAACTGACAAGGCACAAAAATGTGAGCTTAAAATGATAAAGGCTTCTGTATTTTTCTTTTGCAATAGACCGTGTTGCGCAGTCGACGACGGCGCCGCCAATGCTTCTCACCGGTTTCCAATGCGACTTCGAGATCAGCATCGTCGATGGATGGTGCGGTATCAGACAGGAGGTCGACGATGACTACGATTGGATCAGGAAGACGAGTGATGACCCAAGTTTCACGGACCCCCATCCTTCCGGAGATCATACTTACAATGTACCACACGGTATGTGTCGCTCAGAGTCGTATCTACGGGGAAGGAGGGGGGGGGGGGGGGGGTAAAATGGGCAAAAACGTAAAAGAAAAGAGGGAGACACAAGTCATTAAAGAAGAGGATAATTTTCAATGTAGTATATGTAGATTATGTTGCGCCGCCCCATGAAGGAGAAGTGTTAGATCTCTTAATCTATACAATTCTCATCTATTTCCTTAGATTGTTATATATTTTTTTTCAATTTTCATCTTGTATCCAATAAGACATACATATATTATACAATTGCACGAACACTTAACTGAATTAAACTTGAGCAATGAGAGATTAAAATATGATATAAAAATATGACATACAATATTTGAAAAAATGAACAAGTCACTATTTGAATAGGGTGGTCATAAAAAAATGGAATTGTCTAGATAACCACCATTTTCTAGATAATCACGTTCACACTTTAAAATTTGTATAGGCCTATCTATTTGAATTGTGTATATTTGTTTTCAAAATGATGTTTTATCTTTGAACATTTCTTTATAAATATGTTAATATTCATTTATACCATGGAATGTAATGATAGATGTATGTTCCCTACTGAAAGAACACAGTGTTTTCCACAGTTTGGAACACAATGTGAAATCACCTTCACACTGCTAAATTCCAGCATTTTAACAGCGTACATCACATACTCACATAGTCGGCCATGTGAACACGCTGTGAACAGTCACTCTGTCGAGGTGTCCACAGTATGAAAATATATTCACACTGTCGAATTTGAGCATTTTAACAGTGTGAATGATATCTTCCCAGTGTGAACAGACTGTGATCACACAGTGTGACACTGTGTTCTTTCTAGAAGGATTAGTATATTATATCATATTTTTCTGTTGCAAATAAAATAAAGTTTGAATTTGATTGGAGAATGTAAACTTGAACTTTGAAGTTCCTTTATGCACTAAACAAGTGGATGAAAGTCTATTTAATGTGCATTCTGCAAAATGATCTTACATTATTATGAATTTGCCGTTTTCTTTCTTCTAAACCAGGATAAAATATGAAAAGCATTATAACCATTTACATTATTAGTTTTATCAGATATTTTATATCATTGGTATTGTCGTTATCGCTGTTACTATCAGAACTGTTAACTTTCACTATCGGCATAGTACTGCTATTATTATCATTATTATTACCATTATTTCATTGCCAATAATCATTAAAGTTATTTTTATTATCATCATTATTACTATTATAATTATTGTCATAATTATCATGATGATTATGGTTGTACCATCATTAAATCAAAATGATTGTATTATTAGTATCATCATAACCATTATTTTCAACTATCACTTTATTTTCAATTTTCTTGCAGCACACTACCTTTACGCATCCTCCAGCAACGGACTAGAGGGCCAACTGAACATGCCCGATTTTGCCCAGAACACGGGACCGCAATGCTTGGAGTTCTTCTACCAGTTCGGCGGGGACAACTCGGGGCAGCTCAACGTCTACCAGTGGCTGTCGGCGACGAGTATGCCATCATCTACGCCTGCGTTGCAACTGATGGGCAATACCGACGATGTTTGGTTCCGTGGTCTTCTAACAATCATGCCACAGACGGACATCTATACGGTCAGTTGTTCATTTAGGCAATTGGGTTTTTGTCCCAAATATTTGAAAAGAAGAAGAAAAAAAAAGAGGATCATCTCTCCTTAACAAAGGCATTTAGGTTTCGTCTCTGTTACTTAGCTGCGACGTATATCCTGCGTCCTTACCCCCTACACTTTTTCCTTTTCCCTTTATTAAGGGCACCTGAGTGCGTGGGTTAACCCCGCTAACTACTCCCCTTTCTTGACCAGGCCAGCAGTAGTAAGGTTTTAAAATCCGAAATAAATTCTATTGTTTCCCCGCCGGTGCATATATTCAACCTTTCCTTAGAAAATGGTACAGTTCCAAATCAAATGAAGATAGCCAAGGTAATTCATTTATCAAAAAAAGTGATAAGTTGGATGTCTGTAATTACCGACCTATCTCTCTTTTGTCCACATTTTCCAAGATCCTTGAAAGAATAGTTTACGTTAGAACCGAAAATTTTTTGTCAATGCATAATATTTTATCTGATGTTCAATTTGGGTTTCGCGAAAAGCACAACACCACTCATGCCCTGATGAATTTTGTCAACAAAGTAGTCAATGCTCTAGACAAATCTAGTCACCTTGTGGGTATTTTCCTGGACTACTCCAAGGCCTTCGATACCATCAATCATGAAATCCTACTAAAAAAATATCTCACAATGGTGTGCGAGGGAATGCCTTGGAGTGGTTAAGGAGCTACTTATTCAACAGACATCAATACGTATTTGTTAAAGATCACAACTCCAATTTGAAATATGTTAACTGTGGTGTCCCCCAGGGTAGCTTGTTGGGCCCACTTCTTTTCACAATTATTATAAATTATTTCTGTAGATCATCCAAAATATTGTCCCTTATATTGTTTGCAGATGATTCGACCTTATTTTTTCTCATCAGAATCCACAAACTTAAGTTGATGTTATCAATTCTGAACTTATTAATGTTAGTGAATGGATAAGAGCCAATCGATTATCTTTGAACCTTAACAAAACAAAATACATGTTATTTAGTAATTCCATAGACAAGTTACCGATGAATATCATGTTTGATAATACCCCATTAGAAATGATACCTTACACCAAATTTCTTGGAATAACAGTTGACAGTAAACTTTCTTGGAAAAATCATATTGAAAATATATCGAAAATAATTTCACGAAATAGAAGAAATAGAAATTAAAGTAGATAAAAGGTAATTGCACAACAACCAGCATCAAAGAAAATGACTGGAGAATAAGATGAAAATTTGAATGCGTCATTTTATCGAGCAATTTATCCAGGTGACCGTTTCATAAAGCTGTTCGTAAGTTAAGAGCGACTATAAGAACGACTGGTGATCCCTTCTTGTGGGGAATGGTGTACACCAAAATGTTCATTGGCAATGGTTCAACTCAGGGGCCGCGGAACGGATTTCCAAGTGGAGGGGGGGGGGGGGGGCTGACCATGCAAAAAATCACAATCATATGGTCAGTTGTACGTTTTTGTACACGGTTTTGGAAAGAAGTGGGGGGGGTTTCAGCCCCCCCCCCCGCTCCCGCAGCCCCTGCAACTCGTAAGAAAGGTTCACCAGTCGTTCTTAACGTCGAACTTAACTTTCGAACAGCTTTATGAAACGACCCCCTGGATGGATGCGTCTATTAATTCTAACAACAATCGTTCTCCTCAGTCACAGCTCTGCATATCTTTACATGCTATGAATTATGAACCTATTCTGATCTGAGATTTATAGACTGTTGGTTCCTGATTTATTTTTTAGAGTATATAGGTCGAATTACCAACAAAATGGCGAATTATATATACATTTTAACATTCATAAGAATACCCCAGAAATAACCATTTTCAGACAAGCCTTGGTGTCTTTTATCCGAGGGTCGGTTCTTCAGGTAAACTTAAAACTTGAACGTCGCAAATTTGAATTGTATGATTATTGGGTCTCATGACATTTACTCCGGCGACCATTGGTCCGATGGAAAATCTGCATGTTAAGCTAGATATAAAATCTAACCCTCAAAACTTAAATAAACCCTAATCCTTATCTTTGCATTATTCTGAACCCAAAACTTTATTACAATCCTTACTCTAGCCTCATGCCTCTGAGATATTAAGGCCGGAGCAAACGTCGCAGGAGAAAATGTCGTGTCACCGATTATTGACTACCAAGCTTATTCAAGAAACGAAAAAAAAAACAACTTAAAATCATATCCTTTTCTGATACTAAGAAGCTATCTACGTAGATCCATTCTTGTGTCGAAGTTCACTCGATTTTATTATCTTACCTTAAATAGCTCTCTTTTACGACAAGCATGGAACCGGGTGTTAATGAGTGGTCTACAATTTATGACATGCTTATCTTGATGTAGTTGAGAGCACAGATTGTAGTTTAAATAGCTACCGTTTGGTATATTTCAGGGACGTATTAGTAAATGATAAGTGTTTCTGTGTTGGTTTGTGTCTGTCTGTGGGGGGAGGGGCTCTACCCCGAATCTGACCCCCCCCCAAAAAAAAATACACAAAATTTTCTCCCAACACTTTTTTTTACCTGCCCCCGTCACAAACTTGGCCCTCCATTTATTTTACACCGGACATGATTATGACTCTGTGGTAGAGCGCCCGCCTCATGAACGGGAGGTCGTGGGTTCGATCTCCGGCCGAGTCATACCAAAAACTTTCAGATTCGGACCTTCTGCCTTCTTGCTAGGTGCTCAACATCTAGATTGGAGAAGGGCAGGGTCCGATGGAAGAACAGCTAACAGCTGAGAGTGGCTATTCTGGGTAAATAAGAGTTATTATTATTATTATTATAATTAAATCCAGTACCGGCATTGTTATGTCTTCGATTTTACAGGTGTCCTTTGTTGGTGTTGCAGGATCGAACCAGAAAAGTTTCATCACAATCGATGATGTCAAAATAAGCGATGGTCTTTGCCCGATGGGTATGTAGATTTCAGAACCCCCTCCCGTCACCAAAAACCACACATCATTCACAATGGCGTCTTGTCTTAATATGTATAGCATAATATTTCTTAAGCTTTTTTTTAATAAAAACTTATGTATTATATTGTTCAGGATCGTTCTTCATTATTCATTTGCTGTTTTTTTTTTTTTTGGGGGGGGGCTGACGCATAAGAAAGCTGGAGTTTTGAAAGGGGCCTATTGTCAAAAATGAAGGAAAAATAAAGGGTAAAGGAAAAAAGAAAACTTAAGGAAGAAATAAAGAGGAAAGGATATTGTTTGAACTCTGCAATTGATATATTTCTTAACATAGGCAGCGGAAGCGGGGGGGGGGGGGGGGGGGGGGTGACCTGCCCCCCTTAAATTTGAGGTGGACCCCCCTAAATTTTTTGTGGTTCCCCCTAAACGTTTGGTTGATAACCTATGTGTTTTTTTGGTCGATTTTTTTTTACCTGTGTCCATTCCAAAATTCCAGATGGACCCCCTAATTTTTTTGGATTCCGCCGCCAATGTTTCTTAAGACTAAAGATGTTTTATTCTTATCAAATGTCCAGACAAACGACCTCCTCTTTAAAATGGTGGCTTAATGGTAGAGCGCCGCGGCCCCATGAACAGGACGTCATGGGTTGGATTCCTACACAAGTCAGAATCGAAGACTTTTAAAATGGGACCTTTTGTCTTCTCACGAGCTCTTCTGGTAATGCGCTCGACGTATTAGAAAGGAGAACTTGAGAAGGGTCATAATCACATTATGTCATGCAAGGCCTGCTTCGAGAACAGTTCATAAGAGGCTACCCTGAGGAAATAAGAATTATTACTATGATAATGATTAATTTTGTGATTTACATCCACTGTTGAATATCACCCAGTTAATTTTAGCTGCACGTTTGAAAGCGTCGGGTCGGGAGATGAAAACATGTGCTACTTCGTACAGGACCCAACGGATGATGAAGACTGGATAAGGAGTAAAGGGTCTACTGGTAGTACATACACAGGCCCATCAATCGACCATACACTCCAAACGGCAGAAGGTATGGAGGGTGATTAAAAAAAAGGGATGATGGCGATGACGACGGTGGTGGTGAGAGTTATGATGACGATGACGGTGATGATGATGGTGATGATGATGATGGCGATAATAATGGAGATAATGATGATGATTGTGATGATTGTTACGACGACGATGATGATGACGATAATGATGTTGGTGATGATGATTACGATGGTGATGATGACGGTGATTTTTATGACGATGATTATGATGATGCGTGACGATGATGATTATAATAATAACGATAATCTTAATGATAATGAAAGTAATAACAACTCTGTACTACTAATAAAAATTGTAATAATGGTGATGCAAATGATAATGATAATAACAGACAAAAATGATACAAATGACGACGCTGCCCATGTTAATATCAACAAATAAAGAAGGGTAGTAAAGCATTGAGGCACACATTAATTTTGTCAGTCATCTTATTTTACTTGAATTTGACAATTTTATCAAAAGTTGAAGTTATAATTATATTTGATAATTTTGATTAATACCGTTTTTTTTAAATCCCATCCTCTTCAGGTTACTACCTCTACGTCGAGGCATCCTACATGTCCATTGGACATAAGACCCGGGTAATAACACCGACTCTCCGTGGAGTGGCCGACGGGAGCCCGGACGCTTGCCTTACGTTCTTCTATCACATGTTCGGCGCGGATGTGGGCGAGCTCAAAGTGTACGTCTTGCCTCTCGGTACGAGCTTGGGCGACGATACCGTTCCGGATTGGGTCCTCTCCGGAAACAGGGGCGACAAGTGGCGAGGGGCCGAGGTGGATATCACCTTGGCTGACGATTTTGTGGTGAGTATTCATGGTAGGCCTATACCGCGTGACCTGACTCTTAAAAAAATAACAAAGTGGTCATAATCATACACGAACAAGACACTAAAAGGAGTAGTAGGATAGTAGTAATAATGGTAATGTGCAATAATGGTGATACTACACTACTACTACTACTACTACTACTACTACTACTACTCCTACTATATACTTATTCTTTTTCTTCTACTACTACTACTACTCCTACTACTACTACTATTACTACTACTTTATACTTCTTCTACTACAACTACTACTATTGCCTTTACTACTACTACTTGTACTACTACTACTAATATTTCTACTACTACTATTACTACTACTATTAATAATAATAATATATTTTATTACTACTAGTAGTAGTAGTAGTAGTATTACTACTACTACTATATACTTCTTCTTCTACTACAACTACTACTATTGCCTTTACTACTACTACTACTACTTGTACTACTACTACTACAGATATAAGTAACAGTGATAACAATTATAACAGTAATAATACCGATGATGATAATAATTACAATAATGATGGGGATGATAATAACAATAGTCATAATGATAGGAAAATAATAATAATGATAATGTTGGTGATAATGATAATACATTACGAGCAAACCAAACAAATCTACTTCTATAACCATAAGAATAAAAACGAAAGTATAATTCCCAAGAAATACCACCGAATATGTTCATATCTACCACTGATTAAGATATTCCACCATTGAACGGACTCGGTAAACTAATCCACCTTCTTCGCATCATTTTTTAAGGTCATGTATTTTTCATTTTTTTTAGTGTGATCACAGCGTGCTCACATAGTAGACTATGTGAAATTATTATTCACACTGTTAAAATACTCGATTTCAACAGTGTGAATATATTTTCACACTGTGGACACCTCGACAGTCTGACTGTTCACAGCGTGTTCACTGTTGTAGACTATCGATCTGATTATGGTTCACACTACAATTGTGGTTCATGCTACAATCTAACAGTGTGAAGGTAATTTCACACCGTGTTCCACACTGTGGCACACACTGTGAGACACTGTGTTCGTTCCACAAGGGCAACGAAAAAAAACATAAAATGTATACCCTCTATATTCCATCTCTTATCAGATTATTTTTGAAGGTGTACGAGGCGAATCATACGAGGGCGATATGGCGATAGACGATCTTGATTTTAGGAGAGGAGATCAATGCCCAGGACAACGTAAGTATACCCAGTTGTTGTGTGTCCGGACGATCAATTTTAGAAAGTAATTTGGAAAAATTTACAAGCGAAGTTTCATAAATTTTTAGAACAAACTGTTAGGAAATATTATAAAGAACAAAATAGAAGATGATTACAAGTATTGAATTAATATTTTTAGTGTAATCCAAAGACAAAAAAGACGGCTTCAAAAATATAAAGTGTCCGGTCACCCGAACCCCCAACCTACTGTGAATTTTATTGGTTTAAGTGGCGTATCTTGAGTAGAGCAAGGGGTATGTCCCCCGGGTTCCACGTAAAATGTTGGGCCGCGGAAGGGGGGCGGGGGACAAAAGTAAAGATCTAGAACTAGACTTATTGCACTAAAATTGCCCTCGTAGTTGTAGCTGTTCGAACTTTGCACCTTTGGTTTATCTTGAATTGGTCTCATATGCCAATTCATACAATTACCAGCTTGTCTAACTGTTAGGCCCCTACTACCATTTTGTCTTACCATCAGTTCATATACTCACTTTTGTTATAATGTATTTTATTGAAATATTTATACTTCTTGATTTGTATGATTTTTTATGAAGATTGTGGTAAATAAAGTTTCAGTTTCAATTTCAATTCAAGTTCATCCAGTGTTCACAAAGTTTGATTGCCATTTCGTCCACTCAACATTTCGTCTAAATGGACTATACCGGCTAACTGACCAGTTGATAAAATAGCCATTTAGTCCATATACCAGTTAGTCTAATTGGACTAGAGCTAGGCCTTGGGTGAAATGAATGAAAAGAAAATAGGTATTAGACCAACTGGTTATGAGCCGAAAGGGGCCGAAAGGGTCAAAGACGAACTGGTGATAAGACGAAGTGATTATTTCACCAAATGCTTATTGGACCAAATGGTTTTTCAGACGAAATGTTAATGAAGGGAATGGCATTTGACTAAATGAAGGTCGACCATGTGATGATTGGATGAGTTGGCAACAGAGGCATTTACCGCACCTTCGATCCTGTCTTTGTCCCGTACAGACAAGCCCCCGCCAGGTGACCAGCAAGGGACGTGCGATTTCGAGGAAGTGGAACTTTGCCTCTACACACAGAACCAGGATGATGACGTCGACTGGATCTGGCAGAACAGGGCCAGTCCGTATGTAAATGCTGGACCTCTCTATGACCATACCACTAATGATGAGTTTGGTGAGTTCAAAACTCCATTAATACATAACATAGTCCTCCGCCCAGTTTACGACTGGACCACCTTCCGATATTGAAACAGATCGTAGACCCTTATCTTATTTTCTAAAAACGTTAATGAAAACTTGAAAAGTATCTTTTTATTTGGGCTTCAAATCAATTATACAGATACTAAAAGAAAGTAAACAGTTTTGGATGATTTTTAGGTGTTGATCTACATCTACCACACTCCGACCAGGTGTGGTTAATTAGGTTTCCTCGAAATGCCAAAATTTAAAAAAGCGCCTTATTGCCAGCTATGCTAAATACCGGGCTAACATTAAATGCAAGCCTTAACGACATTGAAGGCGTTAAAATTATGAATGTTGCATTGTTGTCTCTTGCTTTCTTTCTCGTTAGGCTTCTATCTCTTCCTGTACGGTTTCGTTGGACACCGGGTCACCGCAAGGATAACATCTCCTTTCGTACCAATCCAGTCCTCACACACCTGTCTTCAGTTCTGGTGGTATCTCTATGGGTTAGACGACGAGTCACTCAGCGTTTATTGTGTCCAAGACGGAGGGCAAATGGGTGATCCTCTGCTCAGCATGTCTGGTGATTACGGTCCTTACTGGAGGAGGAGTCGCCATGAGATCCCGCCAGAACTTACTCCATGTCGGGTAAGGATTTTCAGATAGCTCTCTATCCGGTTAAAATTACACCATTGCGTACCGCAACTGGGCGGTTCCTGTACAAAGCCTAAAGGCCATCGCACACCTTACGACTGGTCCAAGATCCGATTGCGGAACAAATTGCATTTAGCTCATTTTCTGAAAATGTGAATGAAAAAACAATGTTTTTATTCGAGGTTCAAATTTACCGTAAGGATACTAACATAACGATTTTGGATGATACACGACTATATTTTGGATTGTCAATTGGTTTCAAATCGTAGCTAATCTTACGATTGATATGACGTCTTTACGACTAGATATTAAATTCGCTTTTATTATAATAAGGATGATAGCAGAGTCATTTATTTGAACATAATATATTCGTATGATGCTTTTAAATATTACACAGTAAGACATTCCATGTCTCAATATTAACATCAAATTCTACTACGTTTTATTTAAAAAAATCGGGTCGCAGACCAATCGTAAGGTGTGCGGTGGCCTTAAGGGGGATCAGAGGGAAAGAAAAAGTTAATGCATATCTTAGAATTACAGATGACTGAAAAACAATTTTCACATTGCGGTGGTACGTGTAGGCCTATATATATTTCATCTGTCAAGGAATGACACGTTCCATTCAACGACAATCACGCCATCATCAATGTTAGTGTGAAACCCAGCCTTGTTTTTATTTCTAACAACTATTCTCATTGAACAATGTGCACTTTGTCATAATCAAAGTTCAGCCTAGAGCCGTTTTTGATGTAATATACGTTTGAATCAAGAAAGTTGGGAGTGGTGTTAAAAGAAGAATAGCTAACTCTCGCCTTGAATAATTAGACTATTTCTTGGTTGCAGAAAAATGTTTCGTAGGTTCAAATCATGTGCAATACTGGGAAATGTAAAACGCTGATGTGACATGATTTTCCTGTGTTCATCGCAACCGGATCGCATATTCACGCACTTTTAGATAGAGTTGCTCTTAAACGGAACTCAAAGCAGAGCTGGCGGAACGTCAGGCTCATGCAATGTAAGTGGAGGGGCACCTATCGTTTGGCAGACAAAGGTGCCCCTCCACTTTCTTTGTCCGAGCCTGATGTTCTGACACCTCTGACTCAAAGAATGAAACGAAAACTATATTGCGACATTACTGATCAGTTGAAAATCATGCTAGGTTTGATTTGGGAGATTTGTTTGATTTCAACTGTTCATGCAACGGGTCTCTGTTATATCTTTTAGTTAGTCTTTGAAGGAACGACTGGCATTCACAATCGAGACGAGATTGCAATCGATGATGTTGATGTTTATCAAAGCCAACAGTGCCCACAAGGTAAGATCAACCAGTTCTTGTTTTTAGACATGTAGTAGGTTTTAGTTACAACAAAGAGAAAAGTGAGGAGTGTGTGAGAGAGAAGATTGTTTGCTGGGTGTGTGCGTGTGTGTGTGGGAAAGAGAGAGAGAGAGAGAGACAAAGAAAACTGATGATCCCTAAAAGAAAAAGGTTCTTCGAAATCATTAAATGATATTGACACACACACACACACCACAACCCACACTCGCACACCAAGACTCATTGACACCCTCATATACTCGCTCACATGCCCGCACAATCAAACAAAGTGAGCGAGATACATGGACCATAAAAACATGAAAGATTGTAAGATTTTATTGACTCCATTGGCCCCCTCTCGGGGTATGAGAGTACGAACATATTTACAATACATGAAAATAAAAAATAAGTGAATATTTACACAACCTGTACATGTAAAAGATGTCATTACTAGTCTAGAATGCATTAGATTCGAACAGATTCGTATTGTGATTACGAAGGAGATGATGATAACGATTATGTTTCGTCACCAGATTGTCCAGTAAGTACGCCCAAGGTATCAAATACCATGATAATTATTTTGGATATTGTTTAAGAAATGTTAAGAAAAGTGTGAAATAGATGAATGAATCAGAGGAATGTTAGTAAGTAAGAGGGTCTAAGAAAACAACCTTCCTTTTGAGGAGGAGCCGTGGTGTAGTGGTTCTGACTCTCGCCTTATAAACAGAGGGTCGTGTGTTCGAATCCCACCGCGGTCTGGCGTCCTCTGGCAAGGCGTTAATCCACACTTTGCCACTCTCGACCCAGGTGCTAAATGGGTACCCGGTAGGATGTGAAAGTCATTGTAGCTTGTCCAGTACTGTGTGCGCCTCACAGGCGACTGACTGGAATACTCCCCAGGGAGTGGAGGATGTGCACACATTGTGTGCGGGAATGACTGATTGAATCCGATGACCGGGGTAATAATATATCTGTAAATCGCTTAGACACGTCGTTCCGATGGATTAAGCGCTATATAAAAGCGGATTATTATTATTTGCTAATTTCCCATTGCACTCAGATCCGTATCCTGTTGACCCAACAACTACTCCGCCTACTACCAACAGTGTTAACTGTGATTTCGAGAACACCAATGACGCCTTGTGTTCCTGGACCCAGGGGATACAAGATGGGTTCGATTGGGTCCTCAACAGCGGTCCTACCGAGGATTACAATAGTGGCCCGGATGTAGACCACACTCTGCAAACCGATCAAGGTAATCCCTTTCTTCTTTTTCCTAACGCTTTGAGACCTTTGTAAGGTGCATTGCACTATACAAAAACTGTTTTATTATTATTATCCCTCTACAACAAAATGCCATCTTTAAAAGCATTCAAAAGTTTCTTAAATTGGTCGAACAAGATCTTCCCATTGACCTTCATGAGATTTGTATCGTCGGTTAAATCAATCTGAATGAATGAATGAATGAACTCTATATTCGGCACGCAGGTTCATTGTAATGAATATAGAGTACACAACTTTTCCTGCGCGCGCGCTGCATCTCCCTACCAACGCACTATCCCAAGATCGTCGCGCAATTTGGCGTCCATTTCCTCTCATGAGCCTGCGGGCAAGACATGTTGTCACACAAGGCGAGGGGTAGGAGGGAGGGTTCAAATGGGTATATCCAGTTATCTCGTAAATAAGAAAATCATGGTAAGTATTTTCATAATTTACATCAATAACTGGGATATACCCATTTGATTTGCTAGACCAACACGGATTCAACGTGAAGGGAGGCATGTCTAGACTAAGAAGTGCGTAAAAATAGGGAGATGAAGACACGAAGGCCGTTGCCTTAAGGACAGGGGAGGCGATAAAGCCTCATGTGAAGAAGTCCTTAAGAGCAAGGAGTGAAGGAAAGAGGAGCGTCAAAAGGCGGACCTCGAGAAGTCGTGAACGACGATTCCAAGAAAGAGCCCAAGAAGAAAGATACTAAGTATCATGGGCCCTCGGCCTAGTGTCAGGAGAACAACATCAACGGCTGACTAGAGCGTAAAATTCGGAATTTGTTGAAAATTTCAACAAGAATTGTGATCGGAAAACTGAAGCTTTTAAGGCTTAGTAAGTGATCAATCGAACAATCTGAGAAGGCGAGATATCTCAGAAGCCTCCGCGTGGGAGAAAGCGCCCAGAATTCGATATCTGTCTCAAATGCGTGAGGGCAGAACATGTGCAGAATTCTGATAGAGAGCTGTGGTAGAACGTTACTAGCGGTCCGAAGGGGACCAGGAACGACGGAGAGTAGGAATTTAAGAAGAAAACCACTCGTAAGGCAGTCAAGGGTCGAGAAAGCGACTGAGTGCCATCCTGTTAATAAGAAATGCCGCGGACCTGCTGCCTATGTAGAATAAAGCAGTCTGGTCAAAACAGCTCAACCGGGCGTGTCAGAGAAACAGGGCGGTACACATCACAACAAAAGTGTGATAGACCGAGTGATCGAGAGAGAACTCAGGATCCCCTTTCTCCCGTACTTGATCTTACGTGAAAGCGACAATCAAGAGATGTTCTAACGAACAGACATCGCCAGATATGATACCTCAACAGTTACGTTCCCAACGGAATCGAATGAGGTAGCAACGGCCCTGTCCTATCAAGTTAGGGACGGAAACTGGCTAAGAGTGTCGATGTCCTCGCTTGAAGAAACAAGCGAAGGAAGAAGGAGACTTGAGGAAAGTAATCACAAAAATTTCCATCAATCTGCGGTGAGAACCAGTTGTTTATGAAAACAGCCACAAGGCCTGGTCTCTCAGGTGATCGTAAGAGCAAGCACCGCCGGCGCCGGTTGCGGCAGCGTGGAACAGTCCGATATCGGAGAATAAGGAGTTCCAAAAAGCTGCGGGGGGCGGCAAAAATGACGCCCTAAGCAGCGGGGGATGAGCATCTAAGTTTCTAAGAGAAGAACTCCAGTGAAGTAAATCACTTACATGGAGAGACTCATCCACAGTCGGCCCGAGAAAAAGCGGGTCGTGGTTAGGTAGGCATAAGCATACATACATCCACGGTTACATCATCCTCGGTCGTGCGGTGACCATGGCCACATGCATTGCATGGAGGGAGGATGAAAGCAGCATGCGAGGCGACTCGAGAGTGCCGAGTGAAAAAGCTTCTAAATGAGAAGACGGTTCGACAAACGGGCACGGTAAGACATCCACCGTAGACCACTCCACACAAGGAGGAAACGGCGGAGACGCCCGCAAGCTTGACCCACATAGAGGGCAGTCTATAAGATAGACTGTTAGAGCTCGACCGATGGTCTGGCGGCGTACAGTTTGGTGTAAACTCGCCGACCCGGTACGGTGGGTGTGCCCAGAAGGTAGGCATAGAATGCCGACAGAGAAGTCTGGGGCTTTAAACAAGCTTGAACGCACGTACATAGCCAACAATCTCATGAGATGTACGGCGGTTTCTTTCCTCCGAGATGATGCTTACCCGACCGGGAAGGGCTCGGGGAACAGCTGTGAATGTCAACAGGAGGGATATCTAGCATATGAAAAGCTGATTCCCTCCAGGTATTCGGTGCGGGTGCTGCCGGCGGTGTCCGGGGGGACGACCGGTGATGGCAGCTCGGGCATGGCTCGAACGAGCCGCCCGAATACGAGACAAATAGGTTAACATAACCATAATGCACCGGGTGGTGAAGGCGTAGCGATTACTAAGCACAGGAGAACTTTTAATCGCCGTGACATTCAGATCCGATATACATACTCATAAGTCCGGAGAGCTATGAGATAGTGAGACATACCGCTGAGCGGTGATGGTGCTCATATCGGAGTCGCCCTCTCTTCAGCGGCGATCGCTGGAGGACGGGTGTCTGTACTAGCCCTGACTCTGGCCTTGCAAGGGTAGGAGCTAAGTAAGACAGGGCACCCTTACTTTCGAATAGAAAGTGAGGTTCAGGCCAGAAACCGACGGTCCCGTCGCCTGGGCGGACGGTCCGCGGACGTGATAGGTTGCCCTCTCAAAGCAGCCAAACATTCTCACGAGAGAAGTGCGGCATGCGGTATGTAAGAGATTCTTACCTCCAATCTACGGGCCCGCTTAGGGGGTAGAATGGAGAGAGTTACCGCTGAAGGAGTCGTCGCCGTACGTGAGCTTGACGTAGAGGGCGAATTCGGGAGTACCTGCATAATAAGAGGGAATACCCATGCAGGTAACTCGCCGATGGCTCCCCGGAGTGCGGGTTGGCGAGAGAAGTCTCAATCCGCTCAATACCCGACACCGGCAATAAGACCGCGGCGGTCTTATAATGACGGAGAACACGAGGGTAAGAACCCGTAATGCTCGGGGACGCATAGATGCAGCCTGAACGGATGCAACGTCCAGCCGTCGGTCACCGAGAGCTTGCCGACATATTGATGCTTGAAAGCCGTATGTCGGAAGCACCTGCATAGAAACGGGGGTCACCGTGTAGGTGAACAGCGTTTCAATAAATGCCCGGTGTGAGAGGACAGGTGATTGCTTGAGCCGCACAGTGCTTAGCAAGGCGGCTGAAGCTGATATGAAGCGTGGGTGAATTACCCGCACTGCTCATGGGGCCTGACCCACAATTATCGGGAATCTGGTGACATATTGGAGGGCGATGCCCGTATGTCGATAACACCTGTGTATTAGCGGGGATTTCCCTTGCAGGTGCGTGAGCCGGCGAATCATGAAATCGCCGGTGACTCTCCGAGGTGCAAGATGGCGAATGTCTGCTTAACCTGCCCGGTGCTCGACACGGCGGTTTTAGCTGACAGGGAGCATGAGGATAAAGATCCGTGATGCTCGAGGGCGTTCTGTTGTAACATGAAGTTACGACGCCTGGCCATCGGCACAAGAATCAGAAAGAAAGGTCTGCCCGCAAAGCGGGATTAGCGACCTAGACTTTCTTCTTGTTCTTCCTCTTCTGTGCGGCCCCCGCCGGGGGGCAGAAGAGGGTACAATCATCGGGAGTCTGGCGACATAGTGGCGGGCGACGCCCGTATGTCGATAGCACCTGTGTATTAGCGGGAATTTCCCTTGCAGGCGCGTGGGCCGGCGAATCATATTGCCGGTGACTCTCCGAGGTGCGAGACGGCGATTGTCTGCTTGACCTGCCTGGTGCTCGACACGGCGGTTTTAGCTGACAGAGAGCATTAGGATGAAGATCCGTGGTGCTCGAGGGCGTTCTGTTGTAACATGAAGTTACGACGCCTGGCCGTCGGCACAAGAATCAGAAGGAAAGGTCTGCCCGCACAGCGGGGTTAGCGACCTAGAATTTCTTCTTTTTCTTCCTCTTCTATGCGGCCCCCGCCGGGGGGCAGAAGAGGGTATAATGATCGGGAGTCTGGTGACATAATGGCGGGCGACGCCCGTATGTCGATAGCACCTGTGTATGAGCAAAGACTAGGCTCGATGCCGTGTAAGACCCCTCTAGGGAGCGTCGGCAAAGGGCTACCAGCCCCTAGTCGGAAGAGGCACCTGAGTCCGACCGTGTCGGACTCTCAATTCAATCTGACGCCGTCAGATTCGGCCGACGCCTCCTCTCGCTCGGCTAGCTCTCCCCGTGGGAGAGCTAAGGAGAGGAAGACAGGCGCAGTCCAGTCTCTGGTCCAGCCTCTGGTCCAGCGTCTGGTCCTCGGCTAGCTCTCCCCGTGGGAGAGCTAAGGAGAGGAAGACAGGCGCAGCCCAGCCTCTTGTCCCTTCTTCCGCTCCGGCGCCGGAGCAACCGAAGAAGAAGAAAAGAAGAAGAGGAGAACCACAGACGTAAGCCCCGCTCCGTCGGGCGGTCTGTCCTCTGATTCTTTTGATGGCCAGGCCTCTCAGCTTCTCAAGCTAATCTAGAGTGCCCTCCAGCACTGCGGGTTTTTACCCCCAGGCTTGCCTGCTTCAGCCGACGGTACTACTAACCGAGCGGATCAAGCAGACACCGGCCATCCAACACAACGAGGTGCCTCTAGCGATTCTCACGAACCACCGGCCCTCAAATAAATGGCCAGGCGTCGTAACCTCCTGTTACAATTAAACGCCCTCGAGTATCACGGATCTTATCCTCATACTCCCTGTCAGCTAAAACCGCCGTGTCCAGCATCGGGCAGGTCAAGCAGACAGTCACCATCTCACCCCTCGGAGAGTCACCGGCAATATCATGATTCGCCGGCTCACGCACCTGCAAGGGAAATTCCCGCTAATACACAGGTGCTATCGACATACGGGCGTCGCCCGCCACTATGTCGCCAGACTCCCGATGATTGTTCCCTCTTCTGCCCCCCAGCGGGGGCCGCACAGAAGAGGAAGAACAAGAAGAATTTAGGTCGCTAATCCCGCTTTGCGGGCAGACCTTTCTTTCTGATTCTTGTGCCGATGGCCAGGCGTCATAACTTCATGTTACAACAGAACGCCCTCGAGCATCACGGATCTTTATCCTCATGCTCCCTGTCAGCTAAAACCGCCGTGTCGAGCACCAGGCAGGTTAAGCAGACATTCGCCACCTTGCACCTCGGAGAGTCACCGGCGATTTCATGATTCGCCGGCTCACGCACCTGCAAGGAAAATCCTCACCTACACGGTGACCCCAGTTTCTATGCAGGTGCTTCCGACATACGGCTTTCAAGCATCAATATGTCGGCAAGCTCTCGGTGACCGACGGCTGGACGTTGCATCCGTTCAGGCTGCATCTATGCGTCCCCGAGCATTACGGGTTCTTACCCTCGTGTTCTCCGTCATTATAAGACCGCCGCGGTCTTATTGCCGGTGTCGGGTATTGAGCGGATTGAGACTTCTCTCGCCAACCCGCACTCCGGGGAGCCATCGGCGAGTTACCTGCATGGGTATTCCCCCTTATTATGCAGGTACTCCCGAATTCGCCCTCTACGTCAAGCTCACGTACGGCGACGACTCCTTCAGCGGTAACTCTCTCCATTCTACTCCCTAAGCGGGCCCGTAGATTGGAGGTAAGAATCTCTTACATACCGCATGCCGCACTTCTCTCGTGAGAATGTTTTGCTACTTTGAGAGGGCAACCTATCACGTCCGCGGACCGTCCGCCCAGGCGACGGGACCGTCGGTTTCTGGCCTGAACCTCACTTTCTATTCGAAAGTAAGGGTGCCCTGTCTTACTTAGCTCCTACCCTTGCAAGGCCAGAGTCAGGGCTAGTACAGACACCCGTCCTCCAGCGATCGCCGCTGAAGAGAGGGCGACTCCGATATGAGCACCATCACCGCTCAGCGGTATGTCTCACTACCTCATAGCTCTCCGAACTTATGAGTATGTATATCGGATCTGAATGTCACGGCGATTAAAAGTTCTCATGTGCTTAGTAATCGCTACGCCTTCACCACCCGGTGCATTATGGTTATGTTAACCTATTTGTCTCGTATTCGGGCGGCTCGTTCGAGCCCTGCCCGAGCTGCCATCACCGGTCGTCCCCCCGGACACCGCCGGCAGCACCCGCACCGAATACCTGGAGGGAATCAGCTTTTTCATATGCTAGATATCCCTCCTGTTGACATTCACAGCTGTTCCCCGAGTCCTTCCCGGTCGGGTAAGCATCATCTCGGAGGAAAGAAACCGCCGTACATCTCATGAGATTGTTGGCTATGTACGTGAGTTCAAGCTTGTTTAAAGCCCCAGACTTCTCTGTCGGCATTCTATGCCTACTTTCTGGGCACACCCACCGTACCGGGTCGGCGAGTTTACACCAAACTGTACCCCGCCAGACCATCGGTCGAGCTCTAACAGTCTATCTTATAGACTGCCCTCTATGTGGGTCAAGCTTGCGGGCGTCTCCGCCGTTTCCTCCTTGTGTGGAGTGGTCTACGGTGGATGTCTTACAGTGCCCGTTTGTCGAACCTTCTTCTTATTTAGAAGCTTTTCACTCGGCACACTCGAGTCGCCTCGCATGCTGCTTTCATCCTCCCTCCATGCAATGCATGTGGCCATGGTCACCGCACGACCGAGGATGATATAACCGTGGATGTATGTATGCTTATGCCTACCTAACCACGATCACTACGACCCGCTTTTTCTCGGGCCGACTGTGGATGAGTCTCTCCATGTAAGTGATTTACTTCACTGGAGTTCTTCTTTTAGAAACTTAGATGCTCATCCCCCGCTGCTTAGGGCGTCATTTTTGCCGCCCCCCGCAGCTTTTTGGAACTCCTTATTCTCCGATATCGGACTGTTCCACGCTGCCGCAACCGGCGCCGGCGGTGCTTGCTCTTACGATCACCTGAGAGACCAGGCCTTGTGGCTGTTTTCATAAACAACTGGTTCTCACCGCAGACTGATGGAAATTTTTGTGATTACTTTCCTCAAGTCTCCTTCCTCCTTCGCTTGTTTCTTCAAGCGAGGACATCGACACTCTTAGCCAGTTTCCGTCCCTAACTTGATAGGACAGGGCCGTTGCTACCTCATTCGATTCCGTTGGGAACGTAACTGTTGAGGTATCATATCTGGCGATGCCTGTTCGTTAGAACATCTCTCGATTGTCGCTTTCACGTAAGATCATGACAGAGACTTTTCGCCAGCTCCCTCTGGCGTACACTTGCTGCTGCTAGGGATTCCCCCGCCCAGCGGACATCCATCGCAGCCTAGCCTCACGGTGCTTCAATCAGTACGGGAGAAAGGGGATCCTGAGTTCTCTCTCGATCACTCGGTCTATCACACTTTTGTCGTGATGTGTACCGCGCTGTTTCTCTGACACGCCCGGTTGAGCTGTTTTGACCAGACTGCTTTATTCTACATAGGCAGCAGGTCCGCGGCATTTCTTATTAACAGGATGGCACTCAGTCGCTTTCTCGACCCTTGACTGCCTTACGAGTGGTTTTCTTCTTAAATCCCTACTCTCCGTCGTTCCTGGTCCCCTTCGGACCGCTAGTAACGTTCTGCCACAGCTCTCTATCAGAATTCTGCAGATGTTCTGCCCTCACGCATTTGAGACAGATATCGAATTCTGGGTGCTTTCTCCCACGCGGAGGCTTCTGAGATATCTCGCCTTCTCAGATTGTTCGATTGATCACTTACTGAGCCTTAAAAGCTTCAGTTTTCCGATCACGATTCTTGTTGAAATTTTCAACAAATTCCGAATTTTACGCTCTAGTCAGCTGGTGATGTTGTTCTCCTGACACTAGGCCGAGGGCCCATGATACTTAGTATCATTCTTCTTGGGCTCTTTCTTGGAATCGTCGTTCACGACTTCTCGAGGTCCGCCTATTGACGCTCCTCTTTCCTTCACTCCTTGCTCTTAAGGACTTCTTCACATGAGGCTTTATCGCCTCCCCTGTCCTTAAGGCAACGGCCTTCGTGTCTTCATCTCCCTATTTTCACGCACTTCTTAGTCTAGACATGCCTCCCTTCACGTTGAATCCGTGTTGGTCTAGCAAATCAAATGGGTATATCCCAGTTATTGATGTAAATTATGAAAATACTTACCATGATTTTCTTATTTACGAGATAACTGGATATACCCATTTGAACCCTCCCTCCTACCCCTCGCCTTGTGTGACAACATGTCTTGCCCGCAGGCTCATGAGAGGAAATGGACGCCAAATTGCGCGACGATCTTGGGATAGTGCGTTGGTAGGGAGATGCAGCGCGCGCGCAGGAAAAGTTGTGTACTCTATATTCGGCACGCAGGTTCATTGTAATGAACTAGCAAATCAAATGGGTATATCCAGTTATCTCGTAAATAAGAAAATCATGGTAAGTATTTTCATAATTGGTTTTAAAAGATCGTCACACTGTACTGCTGAATTTTGAATGGATATGAATTAAGGGTATGAAAATGAATGAAATGTCAGTTGGAAGAAAGTAAATGTTTAATTGACTTGAATTTAATGTAATTGAATTAACTTGTTGTGAGGGAAACAATAGCTCATTGCCACAGTCCCTATAGTTATTATTTCTAATTGATTTGAAATTGGAATATATTTGTCCGTTTCCTATCTCTTTTCGTGTCTATGTTATGTCTTTACCACTTGGTAAAAGGTAGGTAGGGGATGGAAATTAAAGGTATGGGATTTTATACACATTGCAATATGTAATTTTAGTATAAATGAAATATCTTCCCACCCTCCCCCTTCTTCATTTTCTTTCTCTGCTCCTTAATTCTCTCAGATATTCTTCGTTTTTATTTTTTTAACGATAACCCTTTCTTTAACCCTGAAAGGACACTACATGGTGGTGAATTCATACGAGAACATTCCCACAAATACCAGAGCAGTCTTGAGGTCGCCTTTAATCACACCCCTTACGAGCAAACGTTGTTTCAAATTATGGTACTACATGAGCGGATACAACTCGGACTTCTTGAATGTGTTCATCTTACCCTACGGCTACGTCCTACCCATGGACCCTAATTTGCAGATCTTCGGCAACCGCGGTCCTCAGTGGCTCCAGGCCCAGTTGACAATACCGTCATCCACACGGAGTTTCTATGTGAGCTTCTTACTTTTTTTTGTCGTAGATCGCATTTTTCTCTTTACACTCAAGTCTTCATCAATCTCTTTTCTAACTATTACATTCTCATGCCCTACGGGACGGCCCTGAGGTTGAAATCGCCTAAAGATAACAGGCCTTCCATTAAACATGATCATAATAGAGCTGCTATTGTTTGACATCTCGAGATTTACTTAAGTTGTTTGATATACAGTTTGGTAATGGTCAAGAAACACTTAACTTACATACGAAAGGCAATCTTCATCAACTGTTATTTCTTCCTTGCAAGTTCACGTCCTAAATGTCACGAGAAGCATACACCTCTTAGTCGATTACCCCGAAGTCCTCCGCCAGGTAGTGTTACTCCGGGCTGACGAGAGTGGTGGTTTTATTTATGATTTGGGGGTTTCGGAGTTTGGGAGGGCCCTAGAATTTTGATTTTGATGGTTTCAGAGATTTTTGAAGCGACAAATTCTTTTATGAGATTGTCCCAATGGGTGATTGTTTCGGGGGAAATGGGTTTGCTAATTGTATTGATATGAAGGTGAAGTTTACCTTGAATTGTTCATCGTGAGTCCTGTTTAATCGTTTTTTTTTCTTTGAGGCGTACTATATTTATGTGAGTGCCTTATTTGAACTAATGCATACAACCAGATACGATA
Organism: Lytechinus variegatus; assembly: GCF_018143015.1. NCBI lineage: Eukaryota > Metazoa > Echinodermata > Echinoidea > Temnopleuroida > Toxopneustidae > Lytechinus > Lytechinus variegatus. The sequence continues at coordinate 8,722,210 of NC_054744.1, forward strand.
TCGTCTCAATGGCCTTCTGCCTTTGAATATCAAAATCGATGGTAGCTTTTGATGAGCAGGTAGAAATCTTTCTGAGGTATTAAAATAAATAAAATAGACCCTCTATCATCTAATTGTTCTTGAAAGTACATTAGATATCATTTTAGTGTGCACTGAATATGTGACTCGAGTGGGCAATAACAATGTGCTTACTTTTGTCAGCAGCATAGAGGTTGTCGCTCGTATCACTATCTCGTACACATGATAAAATGATGAACTCAAATTTTGTTTAATTATGTTGAGTGAAAATTTAGGTGATGATAAATAAGGATATATTTATGTTCTCCCTCAGATTGTAGTCGAAGGAACAGTTGGCGATTCAGTATACGCTGCTGATATCGCAATCGATGATTTCTCGATGACTACTGGTAGCTGCACAGGTAAACTTGTATGATTGTCTCAAGAAGATGATTCTGTCCAAAATAATTTTTTCTCAGAACGTTTCCTCACATTATGTATATATGAATGGTCACTAGGCCATGGTCCGTTTCATAACGACGTACAACTATAGTGACTCTGTCATTGTTGTAACTACATGTACCACGGAAACCTTGATTGTGCCAGAAGAGCAAAGTTACTCACAATAGTTGCTAGACTCTATGCAACGGGTCCAGTCATGTCGTTGGTGTTGTTTTATATCCCAACGCTGCCTCAGTAACACTTTACATAGAGTTCACACGATTCTGGAATAGCGTTGAGATAAGTTTATCAACCATAACCGAGACAATCATGTTCACATTTTGTACCATACACACTAAGAAATAAAGGTTCAAAATTGAACCCCGAAAGGTTGATGCAAAATCAGCACCCTATGGGTTCAATAATTGAACCCCTAATTTGGGGTTCAATAATTGATTCCTGCAGTTGGGGTTCATTTTTGCACCCTGCGGGTTCAAAACTGCACCCCTAGGGATTCAATTTAAAATTTAGGGGTGCAGTTTTGAGCCCGCAGGGTGTAAAAATGAACCCCAACCGCAGGGTTCAATTTTTGAACCCATATGGTGCTGATTTTGCATCAACCTTTCGGAGTTCAATTTGAACCTTTATTTCCTAGTGTGTAGACACAGTGGCCCGTTTTCTGAACTCGAGTTGAATTAAAACTGGTCAGAAATGGATAGCCAATTGTGACACAAATCTCTGACAGTATACAGGTTCAATTTACCAGCTAACTTCTCCCTTAAATAATTCATAACTATTTTCAAATAACAACTAAAATCGTTTTATTCATCATATAATCAGGGAGAAAGACCACGATAAACATGATAAATACTAGTATCCGATTTTAACGAAATTTTGACAATTTTCGCTTTAGACAAGAGCGGGTTGTTCTTTTAAATTTTGATACCCTTTGTACCCGCCACTTATCTTTACAGCAACATCAGATCCGCAGTATCCTTTTGTCGCAAACTGTGATTTTGAAGATGGCATGTGCGGTTACACGCAGCCCAGCGAGGATTATGAGAATGAAGACGAGTTTGACTGGTTCCTGAATTCTGGTCCAACAGGAACAGACGGTTCGGGGCCCGATGCTGACCACACAAAAGGGACAGCTGACGGTGAGTCGCTCTCCCGCGTTTTCAATGCAAGTTACCGATTTAAGAATACACATATGTTCCAAAACCTAACAAGTATGATGTTACAAGCTTACTATTAAACATCATGACCTTGCAAGGCACCATCTTTCCGTCAAAATTCTGTTGTGCGGTACCCCTGAAAATATCTTCTATGCCAAAGTTTTCCGTTTCTTTTCGTAAAGGCATGAATGCCGAATTCAGAAACTTCATGTTCTTTATGGGAGCGCTTTGGGTACTATATTTCGAGGTGGATACCATGGATACTGGCGGTATACAATAATGCTATATTATGATTACCCAAGCTAGTACTACAACTATAACGTAAATTAAGAATTGGTCCGAAGATTCGTATATCGGTAAACCGATTCATCAAAATTTCCGTATGTAGTTCACTGGATATATGATAGTACATTGAGATATTTGCAAGTTTGTGCGCTTAGACAAGAGTGACTTAAACAGTGGGATCCTCTAGTGATAGCAGGTCACAACTCCTCTCTAGAATTCTTCAACAAAGTTACCGTACATATTGATTCATTTATTCAATCAATCAATCATTCACTTCCGGTGCAGGTCATTACCTGTATGTAGAAGCTTCTCAGCCTCGTCGACCAGGCGATCGAGCTCGGATCATCTCCCCGCCCATCACCTACTTCAATGACAGTTACTGTCTGCAGTTTTACTACCACATGAGCGGGGATGACACCGCTTCCCTTTCGGTGGTGCATCGCGGCGACTATTATCCGGATGAAGAGATTGCGCGCCTTACCGGACCGGGTGGGAACAAATGGCAACCGTACAACGTTGATGTCAGTGTCAAATACGGACCAGTTGAAGTAAGTTATCAAGTGGCCAAGAACAAAACTTCTTGGGTGCTTAACCCGGATGCAACATACAATTTAAGTAGTTTATGTCTGCTATAATAATAAACAAGTTTCAGCTAGACCTTGCAGTACAGCATTTGTATCATGCATTATTGGCAAGAAAATTTTAAGGTGTACTTAATGCTTCCAAGCAACGCATGGTCTTCAATAAAGATCAAATTGACATCAAACGTTTTAAAACCAGAATTTAAAATATACCTCTGTTTGTGAAATGGTATATGAAGATGCAATGAAATGTTGATGGAATGCGTTATGATAATGATGTAATTTTTTTTTAATGATATGTTACTGCAGATTAGCTACGGCAAGAGGTTCGCTGTGTGTTAGATATAGAGCTCCTTGGAGTCAGCGCGTCCATGCCAATTTAAATTGTCTGGTAGAGAATCATAAAACTCGCAGATAAGCCTCAGCACTTACTGTCTAGGTAAAAGAGATAGATAAAAGAGATGGCTCACCTGACAGGTTCACCTGAAAGGTTCACGACTGTGACTTTTCAGAACTTCTTCTGTTTACTGTTTCCGGCAAGCATTCAAAGTAACACTTCCCGCGCGTTTAGCATCTTGATTCTTGTCTACATATTTGTCAATGATACAGCAGTTGTAATATTCTGAACCTAAGCGTAATATTCATCGATGTGGTTACTCAGGCGTATTGTTACCTTCCTACTCGATTTCCCAATATTTCCACTGTTTCTGATGACTTCCAATGTTTTGCCATCATCCACGAATCATGTCAATCATGGCTCTGTTTCGATTCTCGCCAAGATTGTTTTCACAGGCACGGTTGGAAACAGCTACCGAGGTGATATTGCTTTAGATGATATCAATTTCTTTCCCGGATCGTGCGGAGGCTTTCCTGCTACTTCGTTATGTAATTATGAATATGGATACGAGCACTGTGGCTTTACGCAGAGCACCGATGACCAATTGGACTGGATCTGGTATGATGCGTTGGCTGGAGAAACCCCTCCCGTTGATTGGCCAGGTAAGATTTTGAGTACTATGAGTTGAAAAAAAACGTACGTTCCATTCCTAATCAAGAAAAATGGTTCCAAACTCAATCTTAAATCCTTTGAATGAAAATTTGTAGGCAATTTGCGTTTAACTTTCTAGCCACATCGCATTAGTCTTTATAGCAATCCATGTAACTCGAGCTTAAATCCTTTGAATGAAAATTTGTAGGCAATTTGCGTTTAACTTTCTTGCCACATCGCAGTAGTCTTCATAGCAATCCATGTAACGAAATGGAAACTTGTGTCTATGCTATGTTTTTTGTGTGTGGGTGTGTGCATGTGTGCTGTATAATGTTACGGTGCGAGGGTGTGCGCATGCGTTCGTGTGTATGAGATGGGTATGGGTGAGGGTATGTTTAAAAGGGTGTTCGAGTGTGTGTGTATATGCGTGAGAGGGAAAGTGGGTGCGTGTCTGTGGATATGTGGCGCGGTGGTCGAGTGGTCTAGCTCTTGAATAGAGACATGAAGGTCGGAAGTCCTGCAGTACTACCCATGAGCAAGGTATTTGCAATAAAAGTCAACTTCCATGTGATAAAATAAGTGAACGCGTCGTGGTCGAGTGGTTTAGGGTGCTTGATTAGAGGCATAAAAGTCTGGGTTCGATCCCCTGTGCTACAGCTTTGTCGTTGAACAGTTACCGTAATCTGCGATTGGTTGTCAAACCATAGAGTTCATCCTTGCTGCATCGACCTTCAGAGGGCGAAAAAAGGAATGGGGAAGAATATCTGTCATCGGGTAGGCTACAGGGTCATGTGAATATTTGCGGGTGAGTGTGTGTCATTGTGTGTGTCTGTGTGGGGGATGTGAACGTGTGTGCATTTAATTGTTTGATACATTAAATGAGGAGTAAGCTGAAGTTACTAAATGAATATTTGGCATACTCAATGGATATTTGATAACGCCAGCAGAATAACCCAATGAGATGTTGTCTATCTTGGATGCTGAACAAGCTCGCTACCTTGGCGATGGGAAAGGGGCGGTGGTTAGATCTATCGCTACGTGCATGAGCCATGTGCAATATCCAATTTGTTTATTATGAAAAACTCAAGCATATTCCTGGAGCATTTGCTTCTGATTTGTGGAGTGTGTTTTCCTAGTGTATGAAGACGGAACGTGGTTACAACCGTCACATGTTGTATCGGCATATAATAGTACACCAAAACAAAGAGCTTCGGTTTTGCTCCAGTGAAAGAGTTTATTTATGTGATCAACATTTTTTTTTGTAGCTCATCCGGCCCAAAGTGCCAGATGACATTGCGGCTTGGCATCCGTCGTCTGTCATCCGTCCCCAAAATGCTTCTTCGTCATTTCAAGTCCGATTTCAATTCTGAAAATTTTGGTTCCATTTGGTAGAGCTTTATGTGCTAGGTTCACCAAACTTTTACACAGAATTGTGAAATTTTGAGAAGAAAAATTCTTATGCTAAATTATGCAAAATTAATTTATGCATATTTTCCAGAATTCACATAAAATGCTTCTTTTTCTTTGTTTATTGACCGATTTTGATTTTTTTTCGTCCATCTGGTAGAGCTTCATGAGGTACACCAAATTTCTACATTGAATGTTGAAATTTTGAGTAGAAAATTATTTATGCTAATTTATGCGAAATTTATTTATAAATCACAGAAAATGCCTCTTATTCTTTATTTGTTGACCGATTATAATTTTTCTTCCATCTGGTAGAGCTGAATGAGGTTCACCAAATTTCACGAAATTTTTTCGTAAATCACAAAATATCTTCTCTCTCATTTCTTCACAAATTTCAATAATCTTTCTACAATTTATGTCACCCATATAATTCTCTGCAGTGTCAACTGGGCTGAAATTATAAGTTGTGTTAAATTTTGTTGCGAGATGCCGGAAGAGCTCCACATCATTGATGTGCTAGTTTGTTTTTAGACATGCAAACCTGAGCTCCGTCTAACAAGAGTCACGATTGACCCAAAAACTCAATCATATGGAAATCCATCAGTGCCATATTTTTTTTCTACAGGAAATTTGTACAAGGTCCTTTGTAAGCAAAAAAGAAGCACACTGAATTTTCAAGAAAAAGATAAATATATGAATATACATTATATCTAGAATATTTTATAAAAATATTAATATTCATGTTAGATGTTGACGTTGCTGGCTTTCCATAGTTGTGGTTGGTCAGGTCAATTGTAACTTTTTGTGAGCAATCTCTTGATGGCATTACCTTCCATGTCACATGACCTAATAAATCTCTGCATTGCTTGATTATTATCTTTTTTCAGGATATGGGTCATTTATCTACGTCGATGGCTTCAATAAGACAGCGGGATCCAAGGCTGTGCTACAGTCAGAGACCATGTCACCAACGAATAACGACCACTGCTTTTCTTTCTTCTATAAACTGGAAAAAGGCATGAGTATAAGTTTTATCAGGGTTTCACAAGATGGATCCCGTCAGCAACTCTTGTCGTACAATAAGCCAGCAGAGATGACGTATGTCGAGTATAACATACCCATAGCCGAGCATCCCAACATATATAAGGTAAGGGAGGCGACCTGTTGGCTAGTTTTCGAGATTGCAACGGGGATGGATTATACAACATAGCAAATCTCTTAAAAATGCCCGTCCAAAATGAACAGCCGGGAGGTCGTTGTCGAAGATTGGTGAACCGGGATAGCGGATTTTCGTAAAATTCTGAGCCGACGAAAAATTGCGAATATGTCGTTTGTCCAGAGTAACGGATGATACCGCTGCTCTGATTCACTGATATTCGACAAAGACTGCTTCTTCATGAGGACAAACGCTTCTCTGCGTTCCGGAAAGCGTCTGAGTAGTAGTTGCAAAATTCTATATTATCAAGAAAAATGAAAGCATTTTTCTAACACACGATCACACGCACACTCACGCACCACCGAACACAACACAACCCCACGCAAAAACCGGGGTGTTAAAACTGACACCAGTTGGCGTTTCTACAAGACCACACGCTGAGGTGTTAAAATTACACCCTAGAGATTGAACATAACATAAAGGAGTGTTAAAGTAACAAGAAAGGTGCTATATTATGTTGGGTGTTGAACAAACACTGTAGATCTTACACCGGAATAAAATGACCGATGTGGTCCCATCTATGTTCACCGATTAACACCACAGTTTTGCTGTGTAGGAGTGTGAAGATGCATATTCTGTTGGACAACATAACAAGTCGTCTAGCAGAATATTGTTAATGTCACAAACTCTGATACACAGGTAGTTTAGTTTGCCAACGATGTCACCAGGCTTTTGATTATTTCATTTATGTAGGTTTACTTCGAAGCTACCGTAGAAGACGACATGACTGCGGGGCTAGCTGTCCTTGATAACACCTTCTTTATCTTCGGTGTTTGTGAGTCTGGTAAGTGTTTGATTATTTTAAATATTTTCATTAATGATCATTCTGGTGATTCTTTATCTTTCCCATAGCTTTTATTCACAATTAAGAGGATTCGTATGATTTACACGTCCAGTCCACCTTTTTTTTTACTGTAGCTTTTTGAACATTCTTATTCATTTTTCTTTCGATTATACAAATTCTGAAACTATTTATGAAGATAATCTGGGGCCCGTTGCAGAAAGAGTTGCAATCAAACACAACTCTAAAAAATCAATCGCAAGTCCCAAATGCGCGCTGTTGATTGGTTGAAAATCAAGTTGTGCATGATTTTTAGAGTTGCTATTGATTGCAACTCTTTCTGCAACGGGCCCCTGATTTGTAAATAAAATATAATAATAGAAACATAATTTGATTTGATTTTTGTTTTCAATTATTACAAAACTTACAGGTCAGCCAGTATCTGATTCAACTACCACAGTAGCCATTATCCTCGGTATCCTGCTCGGAGTGGCAGTACTCGTTTTGGTAGCCATGGGCGTCCTCCATTACCGCAAGACAGCGGAGAAGTCGGATTCTTACCCTGCAGCAATGTCGTACAAAAATGGCGGGTCCAACCCCACTCCAGTAAATTCAGTAGATTTGACTAAAGATCCCGGTATTGATAATCCTAATTACACAACAGCTCCCTTTTCATCTGCGTAGATCACAGCATAATTCCAAGTGTCTGTATGCTAAGAATCTTGGCTGTGGTTAAAGTGGTATGGACGGGAAGGGGAGTTCAGATCAGTGTCCGTTTTGCTTTTAAAATTAGCGTATTTTCAGTCGTGAGCGCTACTCAGTCGCTTTCTACAACGCACCAATCCCTGTGAAAATGCAAGTCAGATCACAATGGAGATCTGAGAGGTTTTTTTTTCGAAAGTTGGAGGACCGGGCTAGTTCAAGTTCAAGTCTATTTTTCATTTCCATTCACAACATTATAAGCAAATACAAATCAAACATACATAAATATAAAGTTAAAAAATACAAATGAACTATGATAACGATGATTACAAATCAATTACGAGTTCCAAAACATTTGTAAAATAGTTTTAACGGAATCCGATATGGAAATGAGGGGATCCACTAAAAAGCATTGCTTGTAGAGCGTGGATCTCCTAAGATAATATATTAAACATTTGAAAAATGGGACTCATTCGCAAGTGTAAATACGTTAAGTTAAAATACAATATCTGATGGGAATAATGATAAGATGGCTAGCAGATCGTCTGAAGATTTGGAACGGATGAAAACTTGCAATTATGCGGCTTATCCAGAGTCCTGGTGTCCGTTGCAGAAAGAGTTGCGTTTAAACGCAAGTTTAAAAAAAATCAATCGCATGTCCCAAATGCGCGCTGTTGATTGGTTAAAAATCAAGTTGCGCATGATTTTTAGAGTTGCGATTGATTGCATCTCTTTCTGCAACGGGCCCAAGGACGACACTGCTGTTATGATTCACCGATTTTCGACAAAGACTTTGTCATGAAGGGCTTTTGACAATAGATTCCCTGTGTTATAAAAAGCGGCTGCGTAGTGATTGCGAAAATGCACTATCAAAGTTTTATTGCTACCGAGTCACAGCAATAGCAACTGCAGCAGGTTCGAAGTATGTATATAGAATGCTGGTGAGCAAAATAATTTACATGACTCCTGGTTTTGCCCGTGTTCCCTTTTTGTGGAACCTTTAATAAGGGGGTTTGCAAAGGATTCTGTATTTTCTCGAGAAGTGCAACATGGTCATTGTAAAATCTGTAATATTGTTTTGAAGGCTTTCCTATATTTCTTTTTTTTTGTATTCCGAATTAACTTCCAAACTGTAGAGTAGCATATCTAATAATGTATAGTAACTGCATAAATTTGCCATTTTTATTTTATTTTTAAGGGAATAATTCTTGATTAATGACAACAGTAATTCTAAGTCCAGTTGGATACTTACATATGGATGGAAGGGCGGTTTCCTTGTGATCTTTTGATGACCGATGACCGGGGTAATAATATATCTGTAAAGCGCTTAGAAACGTCGTTCCGATGGATTAAGCGCTATATAAAAGCGGATTATTATTATTATCTTTAAAATATATCATCGATTAGTTATGTATCCTTTGCTATTTCTTAACGATTATTTGTTTTGTGCCCTTTTTAGATTGAAAGATATTTGTGGATTTTAAAATTGAAAATAATAATTTGACGTGATTATACTTATTCCATGCTTATCATGTCTGTTTTACTTGATTCATAAAAATTCCCCGAATGTTCGAGTCGAGAAGATTTCATTTTGTAAATATATTCTTACAATTGAAGAAAATAAAATAAATTTCAGCAATTCAATGCAAAACGTCCAAGGTCAACGCTGTAACGTAAAGATTTGCTTACACAAACCTAAACTATTGGGGTATCTTTGTATGTATGAATTTTGGGACCATTTTATATCACGCTTGATACTATACATCGTGTCCAGTGTTTACCGTAAAAAAATGTTATTGTAGCAACTCATACTAATATTTCTTAGCTCAAATACGGAGGTATACATTCTGTAAGAAATTAAGACGAATCAACAGTAGGTTTGGATGTGCAATAATTTGACTAAAATAATGATTTTTGATGGTATTGATATCATGAGCTATGAATTTTAATGGGAGTTTTATCTTTCCTTCGGACCTGTAAGAAAGGTTCTTTAGTCATGTTAGTGGATTTCAATAAACTCTTTACCCAATCTAAACGGATGTCAAAAACACATTTATTCTAAAACGTGTATGAAACTGAAACCTGGTCTATTTGATTTTCCTCATCAAAAAGTTACAAATTCACTGTGTTTAATTATTTTGAATTTAAAGAATGGTTTTCTATTCTGTAGCCAAATGAACTCGCTATAAAAAAATATCTGAAATGAATGAAAGTGAAGATCCAATGTGGATGGAAGTGACGATATTTTACATCAATGTATTTTGAATACATGAATTTACTTCTGCAGTTATCAACATTTTTTATGTACACATTCTATTTCTTTTAATTCATACAGAGCATTCACTGAATATACTAAACTGTAAAAATATTGGGTAAAAATTTTACCACCACGAGGGGAATTATGTGCCCAACCAATTTGGGGTAGTATTTTACCAATGCGGGAAGCATATTGTCCAGCAAGGTTAAAAAAATAAGCAGCAATTACTTTAAAATGGGCTAAATTTTCATCACACTGGATAACAAAAATGCCCAAAAGAAATGTCCAATGTTGGTTGGACATATGCATGGAGCACTTTTACCCAATATTTTTTAGAGTGTAGTCGATCCACAGGTCATCAACCCGTATTCTTTTTTAATATCATGTAGTCATGTTATTTTATGTTAGTATGATTTATCTTTTTCAGTATGTGATCTAAAAACCTATTTTCCGCTGCAACAAGGCTTTTTCCAGCAATTCGTATAAACATGAACATAGAGTAGAGCAGGGGTAATAATAGCCTCTTGTCCAGGCCCTGTCGGCTGCTTTCCGAGCGAACATGGCTAAGCAACGCCAGGCCTAATTCGCTTTGCGAATAAGGAAATCCCTCGCTTCGCTCCGAAAACAGCCGCCAGGGCCTCGACGAGAGGCTAGGGTAAAAATAATGATAGTAAAAATCATAAAAGATAAATAAAAGTAAAAAGGATTGAAATACACACCAGGTACAGTGGAACGGAAAATTGAATTGATACATATTAATAACAAACATACCTTTTAAAAAACTTAAAAATAAAAACCAAATAATCACATTCGACATTTTCATGTATAAAAAACTACTTACAAAATAATCCCAATGGATTAGAATTTCCATTAGAAACTATGGAAATGTATTTTTAGAAATGATATTTCAAAAAATGTCACAGAATTAAATTACAAGACAAATTATAAAGAATCTTGTAAATATTCAGCTGAACTGTTTGTAATTTTCTCATAACGTCACATAACATTCGTATTCATGAAATACCGAGATACAAATAGTTGTACTTCCATTTACAAAATACCTTACACGTGTCAGATAGCATATATTCAGTGTGAATGTGTAATACAAAATCTGAAATAAAATCACTAGAATTTGACCATTAAGATATAAAGATTTACTTTGCAAATGTATCGCAAGAGAAGAGCGACTTTTCATGAATCAATTTTATTGACGAATATATACAAGAACTGACTAGGAACTTAAGGTTACAAAAAATACCATCAGAGTTATTGACTTTTGGTGTAATAAGGCTTGAAATGCCCTTCATAGTGATAAAAGGTCATACAAGCAATAAAAGGTCCTGCCAATTATTCCAACTTACAAATTTAAAGGGCTTGTAATGAACGTTAAAATCCAGTAATAATATTTATGATTATTGTTACTAATGACGATTGAAATCTGTCAATACTTAGTTTCAAATAGTGTTAATAATCATATAGATCACAATCTTAAAAGATAACAAATGAAAGAAACCACGCCTAAAACTATAGATTTTCAATACCTTTGTTGTAGGGTCGTAACGGTGAAAGGGGTAGCGAGTACCCTTTAAAATTTAAAAATATTTTTTCTTCATGCGAACACAAAGCTCAAACAATAGAAAGCAAATATCGAAGGAAAAGAATAACCTCCAATGTGTATTGAAATTATGAATAATTACACACCTAGAGCATTTACCGGTCTCTCCATTCACCAAGGGACATCTACTCAAATTTCTACATCATAATTTATGAAAGGTCTGGTTTTGATAATGATCTATAGGCATTTTCAGATAAGGAAATGAAACGTTGATAGGGCCTACTATATCCCCAATCTTATTCCTCTCGGCTCACAGCCATCCCACTTTTCATGCATTCTTTACTAGGTTCTATTATTATCATTATTGAGTTATCATATTATTTGTTTCGGGGTACATAAACACAAGCATTTCCCTCTTTGAAAAAATAAATAAAGATGGTATACTTGTTCTGGCAGTATATGATAATTAAGTGGCCTTCAGATATAGCCGATTATTTTAAAGATTAAATAACATAAATGACAGGTATGGAGAGGGGCATAGTCATATTCAAAATGGGTTGTGTTAAATAAAATCAAGCACGAGTTAGGCTCTTTACGGAAGGCGTTTTTTTAAGCAGGGGGGAGTCTCCACTAAAATAACAAGTATGCTAAACAAGCGAGAGGACATAGATTAAGAACCCCCCAAAATATATATATCGTAGAAATAAAACAAATAATCGCATGCAGTGGTTGTGCCGGCCACTACCGCTTCGTCATCTATGCAAAATTGACGGACTTGGGTGGATTGTTGCGGAACTGAAGCACCCCCATAGCAATGAGTACGATTGCGATGACGAGGAAGATACTGAGAATGAGACAAACGACAATGCCCGACGAAGATGGATTCATTTTCTCGCTACCGGGATCTTGAGGAAACAAACAACAAAAGAAAAATATATATGGTATTCTAAGATTAGAAATGACCTTTTACTTGTAATCAGAATGAAATTCTCCTTCAAAATTTTATTCGGCAAATTTTTTTGAAAATCATACAACGTTGGTTAGATCAGTTTTAGACAGAGGCAGCCCCCATGAAGGAGCAGGGGCGACCGCCAACATGGTTTTCCATTTGGTGAAAAAGAATTATAGAAAAAAAATGAGAGAGAAGAATATATGTGTACCAGAAAGTGATAGATGAGACCTCTAACTCACTAACCCATAGCATTCAAAATGAAAATAAAACTGTTTCACCGTAAATCGCCCCCTCCCCCAAATTTTCATAATACCCTGGCTCCGCCCGTGGGTCTAGATTGTCAAAGACAGTTGCCGACATGTTTTTAATACTAATGGGTGGTATGAAGTGATAAGTTAAGGCCTACGCTTGGTTTATGTATAATGCCTCTTGACCTCGCACACGAAGTGAATAATACCATGGTCACATTTGCTCTACGGCGGCCGTACGGCGAGTCGGAAACAGTCGTTTCATTCATTTTTATTATAAACACCGACATGTAGCTGGTACTAAAAATGTTAAAACGGCTGGTTTCGACTCGCCGTACGGCCGCCGTAGAACAAATGTGACCAAGTGAATAACGGCTAACCCCTAAGAGGATCGACTCGTTAGCATATTTAACAAGGCAGTGGAATTCTCAGTGTTTTGAAATGTACAATGAACTTGTAAATTCTGATGGCTGACAGTGGTAATCCTAGTAGACAATAGAGAAGGAATGTGTTTACATGCGTTAATTTCATTGGGGTCATTCATGATCTTTCAAGATTCATTTAGGACTGGACTGCTCAAGAAATACGCTGTATGTTCTTTTCACAGACAGAACTAACCGTTTCTGGAAAAAATGGAAATTGAGAAAGGCTGGTAAATCCTTCAATTATATCAGAACTTAGAATTTCAGAGCCTAGAATTTATCTTCGTCTAGGGTTTATTTATGTTATGTGGAATTAATCATCTGTGGAATTATTTTCATGTCACCAATGAACTGTTTGCAACTATTTTAAGAGAGGAATTCTCAGTTCTCGTCAAGATCATCAACCCATTCTCGAAAACATTTATCAACTCATGGATTTCTGAAATCGACTGTTTATCATTATCAACTTTGTCTTCACGGACATTTTAGCTCGGTAAGGTGACTATGATCACCCATCGCAATTCTGCATCACTTTCGTCATCGCCAGCATTGTGGACTTACGGAGTTTTACCCAGCCCATTTGGATATAGGCCTACGTTTTGATCGGAATAGTTTCAGAACCGTCTCCTCAAGTTGCCTACTAATTGAGACGTAAGACAATTCGTTGTTTTGTTTTATTCTAATAATGAAAGAAACACAGAACATTTTAACTTTATTATCTACATTTTTAAAATGTTCATTATTTGTTGCATTGGTCTAATATCGTTACACCGAATAGATTAACTTGAACGACAACGGGGACAGATCCCATTCCCCCAACTTTTGGTAAAAATAGAGGAGGTTAATTATTATTATTATTATTATTATTTATTTCGGCAATGAAAATTGAAAGAAATTGGTACAGTGTATACACATTATTAACATAACAGAGTATAGATTGAGCACCCACTGGACTGCCAGGGTCAAATAAAGTTAACTTAATTACTGTAGTCAATAAAGACCATTTGACCCTATCCAGTGGGTGCTTACATAAAACAGAAGCGGATAAAAGAGTGGGTATGAACAAAAATGTTTAAGATCAATTATAATAGAATAAAATAACATAGGTCTACTTAATAACACTTCATCTTAACTTAGAATATCGAAATTAGCTGTTTAAATAAAGAAATAATGAACTCATGCAAGGGAACTTATGGTCATTCATTAGGCATGAAATTTTTCCTTAGTTCATTTGTCCATAAAATAAGTGAGTTTACAACCACCCCAGAGCGCAAACTTGCCGGCAATTCATCCCAGTAACGGGGAAAAGAATTGATGGCTGAAAGGTGAAGTCGATTTGTTCGCGCTCGGAGGTGGTTGAACTTCACGACCTCCAAGTGCCTACTGTTAATGACAATGGAACATCTAACTGCATCACAACGTACAATACCATACAAAGCCTTGACAACATAAATTAGTAATGAAAATTTCCTCCTTGATTCCAATGTTTGCCAGTTGAGTTTTAGTAATCTGTCCTTCGCATGAAAACTAATGAAAACTAATCAGTCGGTGAGGAATAGCAACCTTTTCAACATTGCATTCACTAACATAGCTTGCAAGATGTCCAGTAACGAAGAAATCACTAATATCAACTGAGGCATGAGAATAAATTTTTCCAGTCTTCCAAAAACTTTTCAAAATGGAATTCGTAACTGATGTCTTTAAGATCGATTAGTTGAGTCATGGGTGGTGTAAAGGCCACCGCACACCTTACGACCCAACCAGTCGCCAACTGGCTTGCGACTGGGTGAGGGGAGATGTGACGTCACAGCTCTTGTCAGCTTGAGCGTCGCAGACCGGTCAGAGACAAGTCGCAAGGAAAATGGGAAGGATTTGACATGTCGAATCCTTATTTCGAGGCTTATGACTGCCTTGCGACTCATCTCCCCTCACCCAGTCGCAAGCCAGTCGCCGACCAGTCGGGTCGTAAGGTGTGCGGTGGCCTTAAGAGGTACAAGTAGGGTATCAATACATAGCTGAGAAGTTGTTACTTTAAAATATGGTAACTCTTAATCGGAATGATTAATAATCTCTGGATATTAACCCTCAGAAATTTGATCTTTTCTTGATACGTACTGCAGCTCATTGCGGAAAGAATAGCGTTTGCCACAGTATGCTCACAGTGTGGAACACAGCGTAAAATCACACACTCTTTAATTTGGGCATTTCATCTGAGTGTAAATGACATATTCACATAGTCGACCACATGAACATGCTGTGAACAGTCACACTGTCGAGGTGTCCACAGTGTGGAAATGCATTCACACAGCTGAATTTGAACATCTTAACAGTGTGAATAGTATTTCACATATATAGTCCACTATGTGTGAACACACCGTGTTCTTTCCATAACGCTCTTAAACACAAAATGGTTTAAATTAAGGCAAGAAAATAACCAAAGATCATTCGCATATATAAAGAGACAAGATAAATTAAAGAAAAAATCTTTGAGGAATCACTCACATACACCACAGAAGTTAGTGCCGAGAAAGAAATTATCCAGGATCACGAATCCACCCTTCTGGCTTGTTGATGTAGCCTTTATGATAACCTACAAGGATTAAAAAGTATGAAACACCTTTTATCTCTTTTACAGAAACACTTGAAATACATTACAATAAGTTATGACGAAGTTGTGTTTTTTTTTACTCAAAATATGTCAATGATGTTTATCACCAGTAGAAATAGTGTACTTCATCGACGCATGTATGTCTTAAACTGTAACTGTAGAGTAACTCGCTCCCGACTGAAAATGTAATTAAAGCCATTATAATGGAGCCATTTTTTAACATGCAAAACAAGAGGACTGTTCACTAACAAAGTAAGAACGTTCGAGAGACAAAAAAATGTATGAATTCTGTGATTTTTACCCGGGGGGGGGGGCACTTACATTGACGAGTGGATACCATGCGCGACCAAAAAAAAAACACGTAAAAAGGATGTCTTTTTCAAGATAGGGCACGTTACGTACGTAACGTGATAAGGGTGTCAAAAACACAAAAATAATGAAAAAAGGGTATCTATTTCGCTAGGAAAGTTACGTGTTTAGGGTCAAATTTGCGGGGATGATCATAAAACAAAGTTAAAATGATTTATAAATGATGTCCTTTTGCCCCAACACTACGTGTAAAACTACGTGTTTAGAGTCCGATTTGCGCGAGGTGTGGAAGCTGGGGCCGAACTGAACCAAACTGTATGTAAACTGAAAGGTAAAGCCGACGACCGACGGACCTGTGACATAACAATCGCTGTACTTGTTTAGGGGTTCATTTCAGGGAATATTTGCCAAGAGTATTGTTTTGGGTAGGGTTTCAGACGCCAATACTTGTTAAGGGGTGCATTTTCAAGAATATGGAAAAAACGTGTTTAGGGTGCTTTCCAAGACCACTTGGTCGCGCATGGTATCCACTCGTCAATGGAAGTGCCCCCCCCCCCAGGATTTCTAGTCAATGAGAACTGGCCTCGTCTGCTACGTTCTTAGTTGTGCAGATGCTTTAAACTTGCCGTTCGGGCTTGTTACCCTGTGAGCATGGTTATGTTTGGCTTGACGTGCAGATTTTCACTCGTAGCAATTCTCACCCGACCAAATGCCATGGAACCATTCATTCCTGTGTAAGACCTATAAGCTTGCGTACTCATATCTTGGGACCAATTGTTGAGAGGCTTGAGATCAATCGCAACTATAAAATCGCAACTTCATTTTCAACCAATGAAACACGAGTATTATGAACTAATTGTTCTTGATTCCTTGAGTTGCGTTCAAGCGCATTTCTTTCTGAAACAGGCACTTGGGGGTGTTTCACAAATAGCCAAGGGTGACTTATGGGGTGTTGCGAGAAACTTGCGATCAGTTGCAAGTCAATTTTTGGTACCTAAATCAATCATATGTCTTGCAGTTAATTGCAAATTAGTGATTAATTGCTAATTTGCTCCTTGAAATAAGAGGTTTAATCTAATTTGCTACAGCTAACGTTGATCTATCAGTTGTAAACTTGCAACAGAATATTTGCAATTAATCGCAAATATTTTCTTGCAACACCCCCTTAAAGTGCTGACCCGTCGTGATTTAACGCGCATTCTCATTGATTAATACGCAGTAGTGGGCGTCCTCTTGGTATAATTTGACCAATGAGGGGATGTCTTTTATACTGCGCGCAAATAGGAATTTAAGTGCCACCGCACACCTTACGACCCGATTGGTCTGCGACTGAGTGAAGGGAAATGTGACGTCACAGCTCTTGTTAGCTTGAGAGTCGCAGACCGATCAGAGACAAATCGCAAGGACCCCGGTTTCATTGACCAGATGGCTGCCAAGGGTCTCAGATTCACCAAATTATATGTAAGAGATTCTGTCCGTACGCCCAGCAGATCGGCCACATAGGCTAAGGGTTTAAATCAGTGTAAATGTATATTACTACCTTTGTCAAATGGTATAGGAAATTACTAAGGAAGTTCATAAACTGCAGAAATACATGACTAAATACCTACTTCTTAAATAAAACATTATTTATGAAGAATATTTAACATTTTGAAAACATCTAAGGCTTTTCAATTAGAAAAATCAACTTCAACCACCCAACACTGGATTATAAAAAGGGTAGTAAATTAGGATCCAAATTCCAGGGGCTGATCCACTCTTTGAAAACGACACAAATGGACCCGCGCCTGCCACTCAAGTAGGAGTGGTGTCGGGTGGCTGGGGGGCGGTAAAATGCATTGAAATGAATGATACGTGCATATTGGCCTAAATGTTTGATACAATTACTTTTATCGGTTAAAACAGTTATTTTGCTATATCATTCTCTCTGTAGAACAGCTTCCTGTACTTGGTATATGCTACATATATTTTTCAATTCATGATAATTGATAATTAAGTTGAAGCCTACCCAATAGTCTTCAGCCACTCCCCTTGTCTCGACAAGGTACATTACACTTTTCATGTCGGTTGGTTTGGTGTACGACAGGAGGGTACTCTCCGAGCCATCAAGTGCCACTTGGATGACATCCAAACGCATGTCGCCTTGGATTGCGTAAAGCATCTCGAGGCAATTGTGATTAAGCCCCAGGCCATACCGGACTGTTTGAAACTCTGCGGCCTCACCTGGTTTTCGGTTGGTCCCATTGACATAGATGAATGAACCACGCCCTGGAGTGAATAAGGAAAATTAACATCTCCTCCTTGAAACAATACAAGATTCGACTTTTTATAATTCATCATGATTATGCTTAATTCGACTTTTTCGGCAATTCGTCACATTCCCTATTTTCAAAATAAAACCCCTTTTTTATATAAAACCTGCTTTAGTTCACGTGATATATTTTCTCCAATTAATTTTACAAATGGAGGAGGAGGTTTCAGGAGGCACTGACATCAACATGCTTATAACGAACTGGCTCATGCATTTTCCTTTTTTTCCATGAGGGAGGGGTCTGTCTCGTTTACATAACGACTTCATAATTGAAACCAAATAACTGCAACGTTGTCTTACACAAACTCCGGGGGTATTAAGTACCAAAGTAAAGAACTCTGCCTGCATCCTTCTCTGTTACGCATTCTTCTTACTTCTTATTTGTCAATACCATATATACATACACACACATACACACACATATATATGCACGTAAAACAGGAGACATGGATGCTAGACATAGCTTTCTAAATCATATACATGGCGACCTTTCGGCCTCGGGCCTTCCTCAGGCCTATGCACATTGGAACAAACAAAACAGAACAAAAACCATGCAAATAAAGTTATGACACAAAAGTATATACATGTAAATACATATATGTATATATCGTCGGCCTTATGCCAAAAGGGCCTTAACTGCTTTTGGCCATTCCGAGATAATGGCGTTTAAAGGTTTTGGCCTCTCTAATAATCAAAAGTTTGTGGTCGTTTTTTTTGCTTTTGAAGCCAATTTCGATAAACGTGTTAAGTTATTAAGTTTTACATGAAATATGTTAAATTTATTATAAAATATTCAGAACCCTTAAAATCGGGTTAAGGCCCTTTTGGCATAAGGCCGACGATATATAAATTGAGAGGATGTTATATGATAGATACAGCGGGAATAAAGCAATCGACGTAGCCGGGGTTTAGTTCGTCAGGTTTATTCACAACAAACTTTCGGCCATATTTTGGCCTTCTTCAGATTTCTGAAGTACAAGAGAAACAAATGCATAAACAAATGTACAAACAATTTAAGTAAGGCTAATTCACAAAGCATCCTCTCATATATAATAGAAAACACCTCGCAATGTATAGGTCTTTGCTCTTCACAATTATATATCTATTTATTTATAAACAGGGGATAGCTTTTTTCGATACCTACCAGGCCAGTCAATCGGAAACGTTTCTCCACTTGTCACGTCAAACCACTGCCAGTCGAGCTGATCATCGGGACTTTGTTGAAGTTGGCACAACCTAGTTGGGGCTAAACCATACTCGAATTCACATATGGTCTGAATGATTTGAGGACTACTGCTTCCGCAACTTCCTGGAGTAAGGGTTATGTCGTCGAGACCAATATCACCGCGAAAACTGTTGCCAACTGTACCTGTAAAGACAATCTAAAGGGAATTAAAAGAGATGGGTAAGTATGCATATAGGCATATTAATTTCTCAAAAAATATATCATGGACAAACTCAATGATGACAGTAGGTCTACAAAAAAAGATGAGGGAGTACTTGATTGCCTCCGCTGCCATAAACCTCTGGAATAGACTTCCCTGATCTCTTTGGTCTCTGACAGGTTCAAAGTCTTCAAATCATCAACCAAATACTTACTTCAGGCACGCTGAATTTCTCATATGTAGTTTTTAATTTTCCTGTATTATGTGTGTGTGTGTGTGTGTATATATATATATATATATATATATATATATATATATATATATATATATATATATATATATATATATATACATATATATATATATAAATATTCGAAAATAGAATCCATGAAACATAAGGACAGGTCCCATCACGCAAATGCCATGCATGCAAAATCAGCGCTATACCTGTCGAGGCAGGGTTTATGTCGTCCTTTACATTTTTGCCATCCCTATTTTGTAAAAGGTGTTTGACGTTCTAATTATCAATGTGTTGAATCAGAATCGCGGGGTGAAGGAATGTTTTCAGTTAACGGCCTGGTCCCACTGGCCAACGGACACATAACTGATACAGTGGACAAACAAAATTTCGGGATGGCTCCATCCCTTTCATCCGCTCCAGCCAATGGACAAAATGTGCAAACAATGAAATCACAGTGGACGGATGCTCGATGGATATAGAGCGTATGAAACACGGATGCAAAGAGTTCACAACGGACACATAAACGTTTTTCAACGGATGGCAATATCCTTTTCCGTTTTACATCCTCTCTGCATCCGTAAGTACAGTGGGGCCAAGCCTTAATGTTGTCAACATGGAAACATTTGGAACACTTCCCTAGAATAATCAGTGATCAAAAACACGTACTTGAATGACTCCGTACTTGGTTCTGATGTCAAGGTTATAAGGCTTCCACCCGTCCCCGGCCGGACCAGTCAGGCGTACAAGCTCCTGCTCGTCGTAGTAATCGCCACGCTGCACAACCGTCAAGGAAGCCGTGTCGTCACCGCTCATGTGATAGTAGAACACCAAGCAGTAAGTGGTGTTGAAGTAGTTGATGACTGGGGAGATGGCACGAGCTCGATCCCCCGGCCGACGGGGCTGTGAAGCCTCCATGTACAAGTAGTGACCTACGAGTGAAAATGACAGAACAATTATCAAGCTGTCCCTATCATTGTAAGTGCTAAATTAGCACTTCACTTTTCACAGTGTTGGCTTCCAAGTAAAACAAAGTAATGACCTATATTTTGGAGGAAACCCCATTTTGTACTTGTCAAGTTTATCGGGACCCAAATTACCTTCATTTTATAGTAAATCTGTTTTCTTGGCTTGTAAACAAATTCTTGGTAACATAATGACCTTCTTTTGGTATAGTGAAACCTTTCTCTGTTTTAGCTTGTCACAGCTATTGATCCGCTTTTGGTTATTTTGTTTTCCTCCCCTGCCTTAAGTGCCCTAATTGTTTTCATACATTGGTGTATGAAATATGATGATAATCATATTGATGACGAAAATATGATGAAAATAATGTTCATAACAATATTAATAACGATAATAATAACTATTTTATATCAAACGTTTGGGAGAAACGTTTTGTCTTCTCTAGAAAGTAGATTTGGTTCCCTTTAAGAATAAAAATTATCATATCAGTAATGATGATGATGTTAAAGATAATTATAATAATAATAATACACTGCTTTTAGTGATGAGAATAAAAAGTGGGGTATGTGTCAAAAATAGGAGCCAGACACGGAGTTATTGGTGGGTCGAAAAGAAAAGATCTAAAAACTGCGAGTTAGCAAGAATTTTGATTTTTTTTAGTAATCCAAAAATACTCATTTCCTTATACTATAGATTTTAAAATTAAAAAAGAATGTATACCGACATTATTTTTGTTCTTTTCTCTTTTTATCTGTACGCCAGCGATGATAATATTACATTACTTACATTGCCACTTCAGATAAGACCGTTACTCCTGTCTAACACTGTACTTCTACACTACTGCTGCTACTAATACTTCTACTTCTACTACTATTACTACTGCTACAACAACACCTACTACTACTACTTCTACCACTGCTGCTACTACTACACTACTACAACACTACTAGTACTTCTTCTACAACAACAACTACTACTATTACACTACTACTACTACTACAACTACTACTACTACTACTACTTCTACTACTATTACTTCTACTACAGCGACGACGACTACTACTGATAATAGATATAGTAATAATGAACAAAGAAATCCATGTAGGCCTACAATGGCATTTACAACTTTGGAAATATGAACATGGTGAGACCCATGACCATTTTGTTGGGAAACAAACAGTCTTCATCACACCTTCAGGTGTCCCTCTGGTATGGTCGGCACTAGGCCCAGATCCATCTGTTCCAGTGGGTCCAGAATTTATGAACCAATCAAACTCGTCTTTGTCCTGCCAATTATCCACAGGCTGGGTATAACCACACATGCCATCTTCGAAATCACAGTTGGCCACAAAGGGGTACCTTGGTGCAACTCCTACAATTTTAACAAGAAAAACGGTAATCAATCGTTGTGACCTCTTGAATCGTCTGTTTCTATTTTAATGAACCTTTTGGTATGCCTCTAGAATTGTCAGTATTTAGTAGGCACGTTCGTTGTTGTCTCATGTCTCATTTCTAAGAGCTTATGGTGACCTTTCATGCTTTTGAATGACTACACCAATGTAAGAAAGATCTGTAGCAGTTTATGTTTATCAAGCCATTGTAGTGTATATCTGTATATAATTTCTCTATTGTATTCTGATTGATAACGAATTTTATTTCATTTCAAAATTTCAACAGTTACAAAGCAAGCCAATTAACGTAATGAAATGAAATAGAAACCTTCTGAAAAGCAAAGCTTGTTATTAAAGGTTTCCTTCAATAAATAAGACATATCAGTGCAAAATACAAAGTTCAATATATATATAAAATATACAAATCATCATATCTTTCTTGTAGAAGTTGAAAATATATATAATATACAAATCATCATACCTTTCTTGTAGAAGTTAAAAGTAGATCCTTGTAATTAAATATATATTTTGTTATCATATTCTCTCAAGTAGAAGATTCTGTACTCGGTTTAGACTGCACACCTTAGGGGCCGCGGAACCGGGAGGGGGGGGGGTGCTTTTTCCAAAACCGTGTACAAAAAAGTAACAAGTGGAATGCCTCTGGCCGTCTCACCTGCATCACGCGGTTCAATATAGCAGCAGTGCTCACTTTGAATACTACTCTAACTCGCACAAGATGTTCAGTGATACATGGTTACTCTTATGTCCACTTTTTATGAACTAGACCAATAAACTTACAGAGATATGATGGTTATTCAACAAAAAACCCCAACATGGCCAAAGTTCATTGACCTTACATGACCTTTGACCTTGATCATGTGACCTGAAACTCGAACAGGATGTTCAGTGATACTTGATTACTCTTATGTACAAGTTTCATGAATCAGATCTATAAACTTTCAAAGTTATGATGGTAATTCAACAGATACCCCCGATTCGGCCAAAGTTCATTGACCCTAAATGACCTTTGACCTTAATCATGAGACCTGACACTTGCACAAAATGTTCAGTGATGCTTGATTACTATTATGTCCAAGTTTCATGAATCAGATCCATAAACTTTCAAAGTTATGATGGGAATTCAACAGATATCCCCAATTCGGCCAAAGTTCATTGACCCTAAATGACCTTTGACCTTGGTCATGTGACGTGAAACTCATGCAGGATGTTCAGTGATACTTGATTAACCTTATGTCCAAGTTTCATGAACTAGGTCCATATATTTTCTAAGTTATGATGGTAATTCAACAGATACCCCGGATTCGGCCAAAGTTCATTGACCCTAAATGACCTTTGACCTTAATCATGAGACCTGACACTTGCACAAAATGTTCAGTGATGCTTGATTACTATTATGTCCAAGTTTCATGAATCAGATCCATAAACTTTCAAAGTTATGATGGGAATTCAACAGATATCCCCAATTCGGCCAAAGTTCATTGACCCTAAATGACCTTTGACCTTGGTCATGTGACGTGAAACTCATGCAGGATGTTCAGTGATACTTGATTAACCTTATGTCCAAGTTTCATGAACTAGGTCCATATATTTTCTAAGTTATGATGACATTTCAAAAACTTAACCTCAGGTTAAGATTTCGATGTTGATTCCTCCAACATGGTCTAAGTTCATTGACCCTAAATGACCTTTGACCTTGGTCATGTGACATGAAACTCTAATAGGATGTTTAGTAATACTTGATTAAACTTATGGCCAAGTTTTATTAACTAGGTCTATATACTTTCTAAGTTATGACGTCATTTCAAAAATGTAACATTTCTAAGAGTCAAAGATATTTTCAAACAGGACCCAGATACTGGCGCAGTTTTCTGCACTGTAAAAACTGTGGTGTTAAAACTGACACCAATTGGTGTTAATAGAGGACCTCACCCTGAGGTGTTAAAATTACACCCTAACGATTGAACATAGCACCAAAGAGTGTACATGTAACAACCAAAGGTGTTGTTATAACACCTATAGGTGTAAAACTAACACCACCAATTCAACACCGGTGTAAAATAACTGATGTGGTCCTCTATGTACACCGGTTAACACCACAGTTTTTGCTTTGTGCTTACCTTGACAAACGCCATTTCCCAGCGAGAAGTCATCAACTGCTATGTCAGCTGCATTCCGTATATCTGCTATTGTTCCTTCAACGATGATCTGTGTCACAGATATTATAAAAAAACGAACAGTTTTCATTCTTCAGTGCGATAAAAAAAAATGTAACACAAACTCTGAGGGGTAATATCCAGAGATTACCAAATATTACATTTAAAATTTACCAAAATATGAAAGAGCAAATCCTCAGCTTTTTGTTGAAACACTACAGTACTTGAGTCTTACACTTTTCATGACTCAATTTAATAATCGATGTTAAAGAGATGAGGCTTAAGTGATGTCTCAGCTGAGTCATTTCTTTGTCAGATTTGTTTGAATAATTTTTTTTTACATTGTTCAATTTGAATATGGAGATAAATGAATCGAATGCCCCCCCTCTTTTTTTTGGGGGGGGGGTTGGGGTACGTCAGATAATGAAAGGTACTATTCCTCACCTACTAATCAGTTTCAGTTAACTTCACCCACTTTACCAAAACTTTGATTTTTTTTATATGTACCTCCGGTCTTTCATATAAATATATTCATCCACGCATTGTGTCGGGAGAAGAAAATGAGATTTTCTTTTTATATTCCGGCGAATGATAATTGTAATCAATGGTTCTTTAATATTAACTATCTAAATTTGAATTACTTTTATTGTGTTACAAATTGTAGTATACCTAGAACAGAAGAGGTTGGGGGTCAGAGGCGATTAAAAAAAGAGAGAAAATTTGAAGAGTAAGAAAAGTAATGTAGAGGAAGAGTATGAAATAGGAGGTATGGTTCCTGCAGCTTTATAACACCCCTTATTCATGTTATTATTCAAATGAGAAAAATATGACTTCACATAATTATTCAAGAGTCGGCTTGCCCCGTACCTTTCAAATATCCCTATCACCGTCCCTACTAAAGGTTTATCGTTGTCTCTTCTTGAAAAGGTCCACGCCTATTATGTTTATTTCATAGTTCTATGAATGTACTTAATAGTCGAACATTTAAATTCAAAATTACTCTCATCCGCATTATATATTTTTGTATGCTGTACAGTTGTATGTACAGTAACTTGTTTAAAGGATTTGAAGAGAGTCAAAAGAACCAAGTCGTTTTCTTTTGATTGGAATTTTATAATACTCCTCATTTCATATCACTATAGATTGGATTAAGGTCTGAAGATGCTCAAAAGGGGAGTGACTTGCAAGCTTACGTAGAAAGCCCTTCTAGACGAAGGCACCGACAGCCGTCCCTCCAACCACTGCGACTCGATGTTGCCGAATAGCTGAAAGTCGGGATCCTGAGATTGCGTGTCACCGTAGGGGACGATGTAAATGTTGAGGAAGTTGGTGTTCCTGCCGTCCATGTAGTACCAGAACGTGAAGCAACGTGCATCGTTTGGTGAAACCAGAGGTGAAATCAGCTCAGCCCTTGAGTTACGAGGTAAGTCCTCGTAAGAGTCTATCAGCATATAGTGACCTTGCAATCGGAATGAATACAAGGGAACTATATTAAGAGCCAACCTTTTCCCCGGATACATAGATATCTTAAGCGGAAGCGTAATAAGCCAACGATTTTGAGAGAGCCAGACATGCCGTCAAGGGGCAATAATTCTAAAACGCTGCTGCGAGCGAGGAAAAAATGATCTTTTTAATACGAAAATCTAACTTTGTGATGAATTCTTATATAATACTCACAAAAAATGTACTTCTCCACCCATTTTCCTTTTAATTCTGTTTCTTTTTTTTCATTCTTGGTCGTCAAATGGTGGGGAGGGGATATGGCCCCCAACCCACATCTCTGCACCACAGATCCTTATCAATTTGTTAAATTTGTTTGAATTACTATTATGATGATCACAGTGATAAAGAAACCACAGTGCCAGTACATGGTTACAAACATTAAAACTTTGTTGCAGTCATACCTACGAACCGACTCTAAACAAACCGATAAAAGAAATATCTTTGATCTCTCTTAATGAGACGGTTTCGTTGGTGTCACTCCGGCATTATACTAGAAAATGTTTCCTCCAGACATATATTGATACCTTTCTTCATTTTGTTAAATTTGTTTGGATATTTATGATAGTGAACAGACGGAACTTTTATATTTTCAGCTTCGGAATACATGAATAGGGAATGATTTTCAACTTACAGTTAGACAGTATCCATCACTCGCAGTTTTTAGGACACCTAAAACCCATCTTTCGTCAAAAAGGATTAACAATTTGTATAATTTAGGATTATTATCATATATATATACAATTCCAATCTAATATTTCTTTGCCAACGCTTTGGGCCTAATGGGAAAAGCGCAACATGGACGCAACCGTGTTTTGGACTAATCACGTATGGAAACGCTGATACTGACCTTAAAAGTGGAAGCATAAACACTGCCTAAGTAACAACGATAACGATGTTATTGTCATTGTCTCAAAGACAAAACATCGTGCATCGGCGCCAAGTGCCAACGGCGATTCCCCGCCAATTCAGACGAGCTGAAAAAGCTTCCCGAATCGAGATCGGGCTGTTCTCCGTTTCAATAACAGTAATTCCAGATGAACAGATTTATTTGAATCATACGCTCAAAATATTGACAGCTTTCCATACCTTGATCAGTTTGCAGGGTGTGGTCGACGGAAGGACCGTTGTCGTACGCTCGGGTTTCACCGCTGTATAGGACCCAGTCAAACCCATCTCGGATACCCTGGCTCCATCCGCACATGGCATCATTGGTGTTCTCGAAATCACAGTTGATGTTATTGGTCGTAGGAGGTACGGTCGTTGGAGGATTGGTGACAACTTATTGTGAATGTAATCAATAATAAAACAAATTATGTGTTGATGTTGTCTTACGGAGAGTGCGACCAAGCCCCGGACAAAGAACTCTACGTATATTTGTCGAAACATAGCTCAGTTATCCCGAGGCAATCTAATCATGGTCTGGTATTTGCATTCCTAATTGCTATCAAAATACCTGATTACTACAAGTATATCGATATATTTTGTTGATAAGATATAAATGTTGATCTACTTGATTATAAAGGACGAATATAGGACAAAAAATAGTAGCTGCATTTTGTCACTGTGCTTTAAGAACAGTCTTCACGAGACTTGCAAAATCAAATAAGAATGCAGGCGTTTTCCGACCAATCAAATCACAACGTATTGATATCAGTTATAATAACCCTTTCACAATTGATCCAGTTAGCGACATCCTGCAAAAGTTGCAATAGTTTTTTCCCCTACGGTGTTGCACAATGGATAGCTTTGTGTCTTGAGAGCTGCACTTGAAGTCGTTGAAGGCATTCGAACGAACCACAGAAGGTCGTGACTGGTCGCATCTGAACTTTGAAGATGTTCAAATTCCAAACGCGACCAAATGCAACCGATATTAACTCGCATCAGATCGTACCACCAGTCCTGCCGCGATCGCCTGCATGCGAGGGGTGTATCTGTCCAACGTTGCACCATTTGATGTGTTCTACAAGGAATCATTTAAGGTTATTTATACAATCATCAATGGGGTTCTTCACACCATCATGAACCTTATAGATTTTATAAAGAACCTGAAAGAACTCAATGCAGAACCAATGGCGATTCTAAGGGACTGTTTATATTCCATTTCTGCTTCTTTGTGGAAACAAAGGGTCTTGAAGAATGAAAAATAAACTTTGAATTGAAAGGGTGGTAAAACAAGTTCCATATACGGTACAGAGAAAGGTTCTATTCGGCGCCATTGATTTTCTAAGAGTATAGCATGACATACCTTGACCACACCTTTGGCCTTCTTTGACGGTGACATCGTCGATCGCTATGTCATCACGCATGTGGATGCCAGTTGTCCCTTCAAATACCAGCTTGAAAAAAAATAGGTTAAACAAAAGGGAGAATAGGGGGATTACTTTCATTGGTAGTTGAATAGTAAATAGTTCATGCAGGGGGTATGCAAGCCCTCAATTAGTCCACGTCCTGGACGATTTTTATTGATTAGGCAAACCAGGGGCAAACCCTATCGGACCGTACCGGTACCCCCCCCCCCGCGCACACATAACCAACACACACACGCCCTCCACTGAGTCACTTACCCCCAGTGAATCACCTAACCCACTGATGGGATGTAATGTGTTACGTGTTTGGTAGTCGTATCGTACAAAATAACAACAGTCCAGGAGGTGGACTAGCACTCAATGTAAGCAACGAGTGATTTTGATATAATTGTCTTCTTACTATGCCCAAACTATACAAACCTACGCTTATACATTTTTTTTGTTATGACGTTTGGTCAGTTCTATAATTTCTGGCTGCCTTTGAATTATAAATTTAGACACGACCATTGTATAGTCAATATCGACCTGTTTAAAATGATTTCACGTTTCATTTTTCCATCGTGTTTTTTGTTTGACTTGCTCCAGTGATTTTGTTCTCTTGTAAATTGAATGATTTCAGTTTATGTTCGATGGTGTCTTTTGACCACAATATATGTAACTATTCACTTTTCAAGTATGGATCGAGTGCATGTCACTTTTTTTTCTTGTCTGATTTGCTCTGAAGCGCCTTAGATTGAACGTGCGCTATATAAATCATATGTATTATTATTTATTGTAGGGCCTACACCTATCCATCCATCCATCTAGCTATTTTATATATATATTTATATATATCTATCTTCAAATCCATCCATATATATATATATCTATCTATCTGTCTATCTTCAAATCCATCTATCTATCTTTATCTGTCTATCTATCTGTCTATTTATCCATCTATCTTTCTATCTATATTTCTTACAATCCAACCTATTACAGTTTCTATCTATGTATCTATCTATCTATTATTCTATCTTCCCATCCATCCATCCATCCATCCATCTATCTATTTCACTATCCCTCTTTCTACCTATCATTCTATCCTCCTATCCATCTACATGATCTACACATCTACATTATCTATCTATATTGTTTTTCTTCTTGAAAATGTTCTTACCCTACAAGGGGTAAGTGAAGATGAAATCTCGTAGATGCTGTTTCTCCACTGATCACCATGGTTACCGGAAATGCTCAAAAGAGGTGTGTCTGGGATTTCATCACCATCCTTGATGCAGTAGACCCTAAGGATTTGTTCATCATTCCCGTAGAGATGCCACCAGAAATCAAGACAAGCTTGGCTGACCTGCTGCGGTATGGGTGGTGAGATCATCCGAGCAGTCTTGCGATGTCCCACCTCCCCATATATGTATAAGTAAAACCCTACAACAGAAAAGGGGTTAATACAGTTTTTATGTAGTGAATTCAGTTAATAACTGAGATTATTTATTACATATTACTATCTATATCAAGTAGCTATTGTGATTTTAAAAGGATAATTCTTGGATGTATGGAAGTATGGTCATACAAACGATAACACCAATAGTTCTACAATACCTGTTTCAAGAAACCTCACGAGATGCAGGCTTTTGCAGTTTTCAATCTGTGTTCTCAAACCAAACCTATTCGACAATGAAATCGTTTAGGTCTAATTAATCCCGAAGGAATTATTTTGTATTGATTATAATTGATAAGTTACCTCTTTTGGAATATAAAATCTAATTCTTAAAGAGGAGACACAGTTTCTTATAGAATGCAAGAATTGGATTAAACTCTGCACTCAATGAAAAATGTTAAACTTTGCAACTTGAAAAGGAGCATCCCAATGCAACACCGGCAGCAATTTTACCAGGTACGACTTTGCACCCCTGTGTTGTGCTCCCCTTTATAACACAAGTGCAACTCTGCACCTCTGTGGTGTTGTACCTTTATAAAGTACAACTTTGTACTTCTGTGGTATTTGTGTACCTTAATGACAGGTGCGACTTTGCATCTTTCAGACCAGAGAGGTGCAAAATAAGTGCTCCCAATATGAGATTACCAATGTCACCAACGTCTCAGAGAGTAATCTACCTACCAAATTCATCTTTGGTGGTATGGTCATAGAGAGGTCCAGCACTAACCCAAAGACCGGCCCTGTTCTGCCAGATCCAATCAACATCATCATCCTGGTCCTGTTCATAGCCACATATCTCTATCTCCTCGAAGTCACAGGTTGCCTGCTTGGCGTCAGAAGGTGGCGTGTCTGTGAAGAAAAGACTTATTTTAAAAATTGAATATTGTTGCGTCGGGTTGACGTAGGGCACACTACTTGTTCAACAGTTGCGAGTACTGTTTTGGAAGGCACAGTTTCCTTCTGTGTTGATGAGTAAGCTTCCAAAATGTTACTTTTGTTTTTATACATACCAACACCAACATTCATGGATTCAAGCAAATATTTGCTCAAGCAGACAGTTAATAAAAAAGAAACGTGCATGGATATTTCAAAGTTCAAACCATAGCTCAAATAAAGCACAATACATCAGTCAAATTACTCAATACAAAAAGCAACATATTTTCCTTCATGGCTATATGTATTTCTATTCGTTTTATAGCTTTTTAATTCAGATCGTATCGAACACTATGGAAATTAATACCAGTATAGCGTTATGAGAATTTTTTTTTTGTTTAGGGGACCGGACATGGCGTATGGGAGAAAGGTCCTAAAATTCGCTCGCCCGCAAGCAAATAATTTGACATTTTTATACAAAACTCTAATTTTGTGATAAACATTGACATGGCCCCCTAACACTCCCACATCTGTACGCCAGTGATTAAAACCCTTTCCCGATGGCATGCTTACAACAAGTTGAGTATTATTCCAATTTTTATGGAATACTATTCTGAATTACTCTCTAGATTACTGCAAAAGATTAAAAGATTTCAATCTTTCAAGAGTAAGTTTTTTGGGGAGAGAGTGTGCATCTTTTTTACATTTTCACTCCAAAAAGTTGAAAATTCACTTTTGAAAGATTGAAATTTTGTTCCATCAGGACTGATCCCTCATCTTACTCTGAGAGGGGTGTTGATTTATACTGAGAGGTTAATACCGACCTGAGACTTCCAAGATTTCATTCGGAGGAATTTACCTGTCTGTATCGAATGTGGACTTCTTAGATGTTGAATGCATGTGAAAATAAAGCCTAATACATATATCGTCACGTCGTAAATAACTATTGAAATCACCAGATCTCGTATAAAGGAATAATTCTACCTTAGACGGTTATAAGTAATCCTAAGATGATCAGAACCAAGTATTTAGCGGGACAAACACAAGACCATCCCGTTTTCCCCCCAGCAACCTTGTAAATAATGTGTGACATATTGGGGAGACTGCGCCTTTGAATGTTTTCTTACATATAGATGGTGCTATACAAATTCTGTTCATTATCATCATCATCATCATCCTCAGATTACTTACGATGACCGGGACACATTTCTCCCCTCTGAAAACTGATGTCATCCAAAGCGACATGGCCTATGTATGTTGGACCCCGCAGGTACTCAAACACAATCTGTAACATGATTGATGAAATTACATAGAATATGTTCTTAATATTTCGCATCCGTTACTGGGAAAAATAATTCTTTGCAAGTTTAAAAAAAAAACCCACACAGATTCAGGTCTCTGCCAATGTATAATCAACAAGTGCTTAACAGTGTTGTTCGTCAATTATGTATCTATATTGAGACCTATGATTCAGACGAACTGTTTGAAAATTGGCAGTGCCCGAAATGCATTCTGCAAAGTGTATTACCTTTTTGGAATGATCCTGATGTATCTACTGAAGTCATGTATAACTGTAATAATATTTCTGTCGACGCAAATGATGATATGTCAACCGAAACTAATGATTTTGCTCTAAAAGGTATTAAAGGTATTAAATTAGCTCATCTTAATGTCAGAAGCATTGTTAATAAAGTTGCTGATTTACAATGTTTGCTGAATAATAACCCTTATGATCTACTAGGAGTGTCAGAAACATGGTTAACAAAAGAACATTCTGATAGCTTGATTTTTGTTAAAGGTTATAAGTTTGAGAGGAGGGATAGATGTACTCATGGAGGTGGAGTGGGATGTTTTATATCAGAAAATTTATCATATATAAGAAGATTGGATCTTGAATCTGTTGCCTTAGAAATAATTTGGTTGGAGTTGCAACGTAGAAATAGTAGCTCATTATTTATTGGTATATTGTATAGAAAACCAGATAATCATTTAGATTTTTTTGACAGTCTTGAAAGTAATCTCGAGAAATTGTATACAGTTACAAACAATGTCATCCTTCTTGGTGATTTTAATTGTAATATGCAAACCGTGAATAATCTTTCTAGAAAAGTTTCCAGTCTCCTTACTACAATGCAAATGACACAGGTTATATCTGAACCCACTAGAATTTCACCACATAGCCAGTCAGTAATCGATTTGGTATGTATTTCTGATTCACTTGTTGACAATATTATTAAATCAGGAGTGCAGTCAGCTGGACTTAGTGATCACTCTGTGATTTTTACTGCAATTAAAGGGAAACATCAACCCCTTTCTCCCAAAATAACTAAATGTCGTTCTTTCAAGTACTTTGACAGTGAGAAATTTAAAGATGATGTAAGGAAAGTTGATTGGCATGAGTTTTATTCCTGTGGGACTGATGTTGAAAAATTGTGGCACTCCTTTAAAAACGCACTCCTAGACATTTGTGACTGGCATGCCCCCGTGATATCAGTGCGGCAAAAACAAAGAGGGGTACCTTGGATAAATGATGATTACTTGGTGTTAGCACGCGAAAGGGATTATTATCGAAAGCAATTTAGAAAAACAAGATTAATTCATTGGTGGAATAAATTTCAGTCTTCCCGTAACAGAGCTAATAACTTGATTAAAAATTTGAAAAAGAAGTATTATCAGGACAAATTTAAGGACTGCGGAAATGACATAAAAAAGAACTGGAACATTTTATCGAATCTTCTACCTAAGAAACATAAAACCACGAGTCATGATGTTAAGTTAACAATTGATGATGGTCAAATACCTAACAATGAAATAGCTCACGTTCTAAACAAAGCCTTTAATGAAGTCGGCTCAAGGTTGCAAGCCCCTTCGAATAATTTCTCGAAAGATTTATTAAACAATTTACAAACTCTTTTTATTCCAGATTGTGAATTTAAATTTTGTGCAATCAAAAAGGAGTATGTTTTGAAAGAGCTATTACATATTGATTGTTCGAAAGCGGTCGGAGTAGATGGTATTTACCCTAAGTTTCTTAAGCTAGCAGCAGAGAGTATAGCTGGACCTTTAACCCATTTATTCAATGCAACTTTGCAAACTAGTGTTATTCCAGAAGATTTTAAGACAGCAAGAATTACTCCTGTACATAAGGGAGGATCTTTTGATATTGACAATTATAGACCAATATCTGTGCTTCCAGTCCTGTCCAAAATACTAGAGAGAGCAGTACATGATCAATTGTATAAGTACTTAAATGTAAATGATCTACTGGCAAATTGTCAGTCTGGCTTCAGACCGTCTTATTCCACTGCCACTTGTCTAACTGAGATTACAGACTTTTTGTATGATAAAATGGACCGAAAACATGTTACTGGTGGTATTTTCTTGGACCTACGCAAAGCTTTTGATGTTATTCCTCACAATTTTATACTTGCAAAACTTAAGTATTATGGTATTACTGGCAATGAATACAATTGGATGGAATCGTATTTAACAGACAGAAGGCAATTTGTAATGATTAACAATTGTCGCAGTGAATTTTTAAAGATAAAATCAGGTGTTCCACAAGGATCTATATTGGGTCCATTGATATTTTGTATTTTTATTAATGACATGTGTAATTTGAAATTGCATGTACATTCTAAAATGTCTCTTTATGCTGATGATACCGCCATTTTTAATCACGGTGAATCAATTAAGGAGGTACAAAAGTATTTGCAAGATGATTTTGATTCAATATGTAAATGGTTAGACTTAAATAATATGCATTTACACCCGCAAAAAACTAAAGCCATGGTATTTGGTCAAAAGAAAAAGTTGAGGGGTGCTCATTTGCCAGTGAAATTCAGGAACATACAATTAGAAAATGTAAAAAAGATTAAATACTTAGGTGTCATGCTCGATCCGGGCTTGACTTGGTGTGAACATATTACTAATATCGTTTGTAAAATATCTCGAGCAATAGGTTGTATAAGGCGGATTAAGCATTTACTGTCCTTTGATATCATGAAGAAGCTGTACTTTTCTATGATTTTACCTTACATTGATTACTGTAGTACATCTTGGGGAAGCAGTGCAAAAGTACATTTAGATAAGATACAAAAACTTCAGAATAAATATGCCAGGATGCTTTTGAAAAAAGATTATAATACATCACAAATATCTCTGTTGCAGTCACTGATGTGGCAATCAGTAGATCAGCGTATAAAATATCAGTATTGTGTTTTTGTATATAAAATAATGAACAATTTAGTTCCAAATTATTTGAAACCTTTAGTATGTAAACGGCCCGTGAAATACAGGACACGGTTTTCTTTGCGATGCCCCCTTCAGCTTCCCAAAGCTAGAACTGAATATAAAAGAAAATCTTTCGCATATTTCGGACCCAAATTATTTAATGCACTTCCTTCAAATTTACAAGCCTGTACGTGTACCTCCTTGTTAGTTTTTAAAAAATTATGCAAAGCCTTTCATACGAATTGATGAAGAGCGAAATAATATTCCATTGATTTACAATGCTATGTACTTGTATGTTTAGATTGTCACTTCCCACTCTAAATTTTTTGATGTTAATTGTTTCTGATGTTAAATAGTTTGTATTTTGTATTTTTGACGTTGAATGTTTTTTGATGATATATTTTATATTTATCTTGACATGTATTTTAAACTGCAGGGCGCCTTTGTAAAGCAGTTTTAAGAACTGAACAGGCCTACCCTGCAGTATAAAATAAATAAAACAAAATAAATAAATAAATAAATAAATATTGGAATATTGCAAACCAAGAGGGTTCTCATTTCTTATAACATCAGCTTGAAACGAAATATTCCAATGCTGATTATTATACTAATTATACTAATGGAGGGGCGGATTAGACACAACGGTTTAAATGAGCCGACTATTGTGCACAAACGATAGAGCCCTTGAAGTGGTAGTTTACCCAATCATGCTGTATCCACCACTGGTATATTCAAACTATTTGCCATAATTTTAGATAAATTATTATAAGAAATGTGATGCTTCATCGGAACATGAAAAAAAACACCTGGTCTCATTTTGGCACTTTATAATCGGTCGTTTGTAAAGTCATGTAGTTATTTACAAAAGTTGCAAAAAATGCCCCTCACATCAAAATTATTTAGTAAAAGACTATCGCAGCCAATGGCCAAATTATGATCAATTGTACAGGCATGTACATTAGGTTACGTGTTTAGTTTTCATGCAAAATATGTCATTCAAATGATACAAAAACCTATCGTGTTATCTTCGGAAATGTAGAGTAGGTGGCGAAGAAGAGGAAGCGAAGATAGCGAGTGAAAAGAGAAAAGGGAACTAGACGAGGATTCAGAGAAGTCATTGAGGTGTAAAGACAGTAAGTAATTGGGGAAGATAGACAGGAGATGAGAGAAAATTAGAACGCAGAAAGGAGAGAAGAGATCACATTCATCAAACAGGCACGATGATGAGCATTTCCTTTGCTAAACAGGCCTATCGAAGTTTGGCAGAAAAGGTGTCCTGGTACTGGGGTGTCATTCTGAATACATTTGGAAGTTGCAGCGTTATAAACTTATACAAGTTTGTTTCACTGATTCCCATATTGTATGGATAGGTGTATGTGTGTTTGTGTGATGGTGTTAGAGGGTGAGCGGGGGTTGTGTGTGCTGGGATCGAATGAGAGGGGGAGAGACAGAAAATTGGTGAAAGTGTGTGTGAGTGAGAAACAGAGACAGAGAGTGTGTTGGGAAACAGAGAGAGGGGGAGGGGTGTGCGCCATGGGTGTCGATCGGTATTCTTGGTTGGGGGGGATGATTGAAACAAATGTTCATGTGGATCATGTGGATGGGGATCTTTCAACATTACCCCCACTAAAATCACAAGTTAGGACATTTGAGAGTGGTTGATATGCATGGAGTTCTTGGAAATTCCTTCATTGTTGTAGTGTACTGAAAATTCAATTTGTGTTACAAGTAAGCCTATTCTAAACTAATACGAAAGAAAAAAAATGACAAAAAATTGTCTGGACCATGTACATAGTGATCTGTTTATTGAGCATGATGTACACATATATATGTATATATATTTATATATATATATATATATCACCCTCACTAACAATGCGAGCGCGAAGCGCGAGCTGAAATTTTTAACATGAAAACAAGAAAAATGTACCTGTTTAGGTTTGTTTTTAGTAACTCACGGGGAGGATAGATTAGTATGTATCTCACTAGAGAGCGAGCTGAAATTCCTTTATATGCTGACCTGAAAGCTTGATATTCTAAGCATTTTTGGTACCAATGATTAAGATGGATATCTAGAAGAACAATAGATGCGAGCGCAAAGCGCGAGCAGAAAATTTTGATATTTCGATCGGGGGGGGGGGGCGTTTCATCAATATTTTCGTCCGACAAGTTGTCAGATCTGACTTTCCTGGATTCTGATTGGTTGAGAAGCACTGTTACTATAGTAACTGTCGGATAAAACGTCTGACAAGTCCTTTCATGAAACGCTCCCATGGAAAAAAAGATAGTTTAATGGACGCTTTTACTAAAGAACAAGATATATTATATCCAACAAAAGATTATTGCAAATCGAAGCGGGAGTTCTTTTGAGGTTTAGAACTAAAAACGGGACATTCTATTCACCTATTTAATGATGAAAAGTATGGGTTGTTGGTACAGAAATCATGCGAGCGTGAAGCGCGAGCTGAAAACTTATATATTCCAATCTGAAAAGCAGACATTTTGAGCACGATTTTAAATGAAAATCGAGTTGGTATCTCAATCTCGCTTGCTGATTTCAGTGTAGCATTACAATCTTATTCTATTTTTTAGTTGCACATGCGGAATTATTGGGGGGGGGGGGCAAAACGATATCTCCCCCCCCCCCGATCGACACCTCTGAGTCTGTGTACACAACTTCTCTTAAATCTAACCCGACTGGCAATATCTTTTTTCTTAATGCATGATGATAAAATGCAGATTCGGACCAATTAAGACTAGCACAAATTACAAACTGTGTGGCTTCTCGTGCGCCATCGGGCTTACCGTCATTCCATAGACCTATATGGTCATTCCTTAGACTATTTATCTTGCCACCCTTTTACTCTGGTTTATTTTTCCACCCTTTTGAATTAATTGATTCATCAAAATTAATTTATTCACCACTGGTGGGATGAAACACCCTATCAACAAAAGTTGTTTTTCGTTAGGGTCCTTTTATGTCATGTGTTAAAAAATATCATATACATAAACATTTCATTCTTTTTCATTTGAATCTCCACTCATCTGTTTAATAGTCCTGAAAAAGAATGCTGTTATTCAATAACAATATACGCAAATTGCGAGGGAAACAAACTGATTGATGGTATACTATAATCATTTATGATCAAACTTTTTATTTTTTCATCATCATTATTATAATTTTTCTACCCTAAATTATTGGGGGGGATGATAATACAGGCCATCCCCCCCACTTGAAATATTGGGGGGGATATATCCCCCCCATCCCCCCCGTGATCGACACCCATGGTGTGCGCATTGGTATGTGTGAGGTGTCTTTAACTGTGTCTTTGTTTAATGCATCGTGTGCTTTCTGTTGTTGCTCCTGCATCCAAATAAGTGTATGTGTGTGGGTGTGAGGGTGTGTGTGTAAGTGAGAAACAGAGACAGGGAGTGTGTTGGGGAGTAAGAGAGAGGGGAGAAAGGGTGTGCGTGTTGGTGTGTGTGAGGCGTCTTTAACTGTGCCTTTGTTTAATGCATCCTGTGCTTTCTGTTGGTGCTCCTGCATCCGAAAAAGTGTGTGTGAGCGAGAAACAGAAACAGGGAGTGTGTTGGGGGAGTAAGAGAGAGAGAGGGGGGGGGGGAGAAAGGATGTGCGTGTTGGTGTGTGAGGCGTCTTTAACTGTGCCTTCGTTTAATGCATCGGTGCCTTCGTTTAATGCATCGTTTCCTTTATGTTGGTGCTCCAGCATCCGAAAAAGTGTGTGTGTGTGTGTGTGTGTAACTGAGAAACAGAGACAGGGGTTTTGTTGGGGGAGTAAGAGAGAGATAGAAAGAGTGTGTGTGTGTGAAGTTTGCCTTTGTCTAATGCATCGTTTGGTTTACATTGGTGCCCTTGCATCCGAAACTCGAAGAATGCAGTATGTGGACTGTTATCTAAAGTAGATAGCAAGTTATTATTCCTCCCATTTTCTCTGATTTCGTTCTGCAAAATCCGAGATAGCCGAGATAGAATTGTTCAGTCACATAGATAGGCCCACATCATAACTATTGTGCGTTTCATTAAAGGACTTGTGGGACGTTTTATCCGACAAGTCTACAGTTATTAAAGGAACTATACTTTTCCACCAATCAAAATCAAGGACAGTTGTCAGATCTGACAACTTGTCAGACGGTAATGTTGATATAACCTTAACCCGAACACCCACTCCTCGGGATTTTCTTCCCACATTCTGACGCAATGGTCTGCTCATGGCGACCATTTTCGTTCAAGCTGTAATAATTGTGGAGATCAGGGGCGGATCCTGGATTTTTCGAAAGGGGAAAATTTGGCAAGCCAAAAAGAGAGAAACGGGGGGGGGGGGGTAACAAAAAACAAAAGAAAAAAGTCTTCACTTTGAAGGGGGGGGCATGCTTCTATTTTAATGGCACTTGTACATTTTTTACTATGCTTCTCAGAGGGAGGGGTAGGGCACGGGCCGGCTGTGCCAGCTGGATCCACCGGTGGTGGAGATACTTACGGTGAAATCATCTCCCAAGGTGATGTCCATTTCGGCTCCTCTCCACTTTTCACCCCTGTTTCCCGCCAGCACCCAACCAGGATCGCCCCTGATCGTATCCAGGGGCACCGTGTAGATTTTCAGTTCGCCCACTCCCTCCCCGCTCATGTGGTAGAAAAACGTGAGACAAGCTTCGGGACTCCCGTCGGCCACACCACGGAGAGTTGGCGTGATCAGCCGGGCGAAACTACCGCGGGACCAAAACGCATTTTCGACGTAGATGTAGTATCCTGAATAATAGTACAATAAAGATAACCTTAACATGCATGTCTACAGAATTAAAATCATAAATCAATGATAATAACAATAACAGCAACAATAATAATATTATTAATAATCATGATAATAACAAAGGTAAATGAAAAATGATAGGATTTGAATAGCGAACGCCTCCATCTTGTTAGGTGCTCAAGGAGCTAATACTATACTACTACTAATAATGATAATAATAATAAAAATACTACTACTCCTACTGGCTACTACTACTACTACTACTGCTACTACTTCTACTCCTACTCCTCCTCATCCTACTACTACTACTACTACTACTACTACTACTACTACTACTACTACTTCTACTACTACTACTACTACTACCACCACCACCACTATTACTACTACTACTACTACTACTACTACTACTACTACTACTTCTATTTCTACTCCTACTACTCTTACTACTACTCCTACTCCTACTACTACTACTACTACTACTACTACTACTACTGCTGCTGCTGCTGCTACTACTATTGCTATTAATACCTATAATCATAATAACAACAATAATAATAGTAATGATAATAATATTCGTATAATGGAGATGATGGTGATAATAAGCAGTAACAGAGGTACAAAAATATGAACTGTTATAAAAGTAGTCGTAGAATGGTAGTAGTAGGCCCACATGCAGTAAAAGAAGCATTACTTACAGAGCAGACATAAAAAAAGTATTCTTAAAAGCAGAGGTATTATTGCAAGTCTAATTTGTATAGCAATAGTAAAGAAGGGGTAGTAGTATCCGTACGAAAGGTCGAATTTAGTGACGGAAAAGGGTGTTTTAACAACACTGGCCAGTGTTAAAGTAACTTCGATTTAATTAAACTGACGTTGTTTCAACAATAAACTGTGTTTATCCATTCCGATAACTTGCTGACGTCAAGCTAACACTTTGAATTGTAAATGGTTACTGAAGGACGGTGTGGAGCGTTGTGGCCAAGTGGATTAGTCTTTTGACTTTGAAACAGAGGGTCGTGGGTTCAAATCCCAGCAAAAAAATATCCACATTGTGCTGCACTGAACCCGGGTGAGGTGAATGGGTACCCAGCAGTATTAATTCCTTGAATGCACTGAGCGCCTCGGAATAGATTATTTTTAGATAGATGGCGTTATATAAGTGCCCATTATTATTATCATTATTAGGCAATTTTCCTTCCACGATGCACGACAGATTCAAGAACACAGTAAATGTATCGAAAATTCCCGTCAAATGACAAAGAACAGCTAGGGGTCTTTGTCGAAAATTTGTGAACGGAACAGCAGTTTCTTTCAAAGTTTTACAGCTGACGAAATATTACAAATACACAATAAAAAAATAGCACATTGTTTGAGCCTGTCACTTTAACAAGATTGTTTTTGGGTAATTGTTTAAAGTGTTTAAACAACTTGTTTAAAAGTTTAAACAACTTGTTTAAAAGTTTAAACAATAGTTGGTAGAGTGATGGGCTTAAACAACGTGCTTAAAATTTCAAACAGCGTTTTTACAGTGTATGTCGCTTGTCCAGAGTCAGAGACTACACTGCTGTTGCGATATTCACCAATTTTCTACAAAGACTTCTTTGCTGTTCTTTGTCATAACAGGCATTCGACAATATATTTTCTCTGTTCTTGAATTATCCGCAGTTGCTGAGCGAAAACTTTCTAATAACTTGCCTTGATCTGTCCAGAGTCAAAGACTAAACTGCTGTTGCGATATTCACCAATTTTCTACAAAGACTTTTTTGCTGTTCTTTGTCATAACAGGCATTCGACAATATATTTTCTCTGTTCTTGAATTATCCGCAGTTGCTGAGCGAAAACTTTCTAATAACTTGCCTTGATCTGTCCAGAGTCAAAGACTAAACTGCTGTTGCGATATTCACCAATTTTCTACAAATACTTCTTTGCTGTTCTTTGTCATAACAGGCATTCGACAATATATTTTCTCTGTTCTTGAATTATCCGCAGTTGCTGAGCGAAAACTCTCTAATAACTTGCCTTGATCTGTTCCCAGCGTGTGATCCGCAGTGGGAGAAGAATAGATGGTTCCGTCAAGCCCTTGTTGTCTTCTCCAATCCTTGTCATCTGATTTGTCCTGGGCGATAGAACACAAACCCTCCTCAAATGTACAGGTAAAATTCTCTGCAAAACAAAATGATGGATAAATGTTTTGTCAACTCGGCGTGGCATCAATTAAGTTGATTTGAAAAATGATATGTTAAAAAAAATGAATTGATACATCCATTTTTCATCCATTGGTCTGTATGCATTATATTCACTTTATAAACCAATTATTGCTCTCATAAGAATATTATATCTAAGTGTACGTGTGGTTGTGTGTACGTGTTCTCTGCGCGTTAACACTACCACAGATACATGTACATGTAGGTCTACATAATATCAGTGAAAAAAATCGCCGAAAAGGGGTTTGTGTGGTTCAGAGGGTCATTTCAATGTGTAAACACAAATTAAACAAGACAAAATGGCGTCTGAATAAAATCAATTGAACAATACTATGTTATGTGTTCAAGGCGCTCCTATATTACCCCGGCTAAGCTAGTCTACCGATTCCGGCGCTCTGGCAGCTTTTTGAGGAATGACTCTCTGCCGATACCCATTAACCTCACTTGGGTTGAGTGATATGTGGGTGAATTTCTTAAGGAAAACACGTCAAGGCTGGGAATCGAACCCACGTCTCTCAATTGAAAGACAGGAGACTTAACCACTAGACCACAATGCCCCCATGTGTGTTTGTGGAATATAATTTCAATATAAACTGCTACATAATCACACGAGAAAAATATGATTGTCAGTTTTAAGATCATAGTAATAGTGGTACCTAATGGACATGCGCCTTCGGTTATCGTGACGTCATCCAAAGCAATATAAGCTTGGGTGTCTAAACCTGCGATAGCTTCAAACGAAACCTGTAAGAATATAAGGTAGAAGGAAAGAATTATCACAATAATACCCCATGGTAGAAGAATGATGTTGAAAAGAAAATGAAAATCTTATATAAATCTACAGCAAATCAGCAATAAAACACATATGCGGCGCCGTTTTAACGCAATTTCGAACGGTAAATTTCTGAGAAAGGGAGTCGTTTAATCTATTCAAAGAATTATTGTGAGGTAACTTTTAAAAGGGCTATTTTCAAAATGTAAATAAAATATTACTGGGGGATGGTAGCAATGGGGTAAATCCATGACGTCATACTATTCAATGTGTGAGGGGGGGACGGCGTGTTGAAACAATATTTAACCCCCCCTGAAAAATAGGTTCACGGATTGGATTCACGCCAGGGGATGGTAAATACAAAACGATTCCAAATTTGAATTTGAAGGGTTTTAAAGAAATCAATGGGCACTACACTGTATTGTAAGATGTTCAACGATACTCGAGTATAATTCACCTTCAGTTTATCGAAGCTAGAGGGGAAAAAATGTGAATTTAGATGGGCAATTAAACCTACCTATCATGCCTGGTCTATTGATCAACGAATACGACCCGTGATCAACCCATCGTAAAGATTTATTTTGTTAGCACTAAGTATTAAAATCTGCTATAAAATAACCCATAATTTCTTGCAATAATCTATAATCATTTGCATGCATCCATGTGCATGCATACTTTATTTCATGAAAAATAGCGAAATGGCAGTCTTATAAATTCCAGATTTTTATTGTCCATGAAAAAAAAAACAAAGTTCAAAGGTCTTGTATTTCTTGGGAGGGGAGGGGGTAGGAAAATTATAGACACACTTCCCGAGAGATATGAATACTAAAAGATTATATTTATTTCAGAGATCAACTAATTATTTGTATATTGTGTCAACCAAATTCTTTTTAAAAGGGATAGTTTTGTCTTTATTCAAAAAAGTTATAAACCGTTCTGGAAATATCAAAATACACTTAGGGGATGTTGCAAGCATAGGCGGCGGAGCAGAGGATTATCTTTGTGTGTGTGTGTGTGGGGGGGGGGCGCAACAATAGCCGTCCCCCCTCAAACACAAAAGATTATCCGCTGCTCCGCCGCCAATGGTTGCGAGAAAATATTTGTAATCAGTTGTAAATATCCAATCGCAATTTTCGAATTGATAGATCAATTCAACCTGTAGCAAACCATGTGACACTTCTTGCTTCTAGAAGCAGATGAGGAATCAATCGCGAATTTGCAATCAGTTGTAAGACATATGATTGATTTTAGGACTGAACTAGACTTGCAATTGTTCACAAGTTATTTGCAACACCACTTTGATTATTGCCATGAAAGAATGAAAGAAAGAAAGAAAGAAAGTAAGAAAGAAGAAAAGGAGGGAGGGAGAAAGGAAGGAAAGAAAGAAAGAGAGAAAGGAAGAAGGAAAGAAAGAAAGAAAGAAAGAAAGAAGGAAAGAAAGAAAGAAGGGCGGAAGTGAGGGAGGAAGGAAGGAATGAATGAAGGAAGGAAGGAAGGAAGGAAAGAAGGAAAGAAAGAAATGAAGGAAGGAAGTAATGAAGGAAAGAAAGAAAGAAAGAAATGAAGGAAGGAAGGAAGTAATGAAGGAAGGAAGGAAGAAAGAAAGAAAGAAAGGAAGGAAGAAAGAAAGACCGAAGAAAGACAGACAGAAATAAAGGAGCACTCGGTTCCGAGACACACTAACCCAATGACCATCTGACTGTTGGGACATGGTGACGACACCACGGTTCCAGGTGTCCCCGGTTCGTTCGATCCTTTTCCAGTTTGGGGTGGAGGGTCTACTCTCGAATACCAACCAATGGTAGACGTTCAGCTGGCCAGTGTTGTCACTGCTAATCTGATAGAAGAACTCAAGGCATTGTGGCTTTGAATCGTGGAGTACGAATGGCAAATTCAACTGTCCAGATTGGCCGTTCAAATGGCGACCTGTCTGAGCGTAG
Source organism: Lytechinus variegatus (assembly GCF_018143015.1). Classification (NCBI taxonomy): domain Eukaryota; kingdom Metazoa; phylum Echinodermata; class Echinoidea; order Temnopleuroida; family Toxopneustidae; genus Lytechinus; species Lytechinus variegatus. The sequence goes on from NC_054744.1 coordinate 8,766,631, forward strand.
AGGTAGTGTCCTAGACGAAATGATAACGAGAATGTTGATAATGTAATGTCACGAATAATATATATATGGTCAATTCCAGCGTAACGGACATGACGTTCAGACAAATTTTTGTAATTCAAAGGTTTCTACAGTAGAATTAGCAGTCTTTTGATAATTGTTACTAAGCTTATCAGACACATTTAAGTATCAGTTACATACACATACAATTTCAAATCGTTTCGTTGAACAGTTGCGGAGAAATTGCACTCTTTGTGAGCGTAACGGACATGACACGAAATGGACGAAGCATTTTTACCTCCTATTGCTTATCAAAATTCCTGTGAATTCTTAGATTGCATGCACCTGACGTTGGTGTTAATTTAACCTTAAGATCATGCTCTATCCATAAAATGGTGTTTAACAACAGTTTTACAGTGCATTCTGTATTCCTAGCTCAAAATGTAGCGTAACGGACATGACACACGAAGCGTAACGGACATGACAGTTTCGTCCACTTTTTGTAAGCGAATATAATTATTTTATTACAAGATATGGTACAAGTCTAATTGTTTACATGTTAAGGCTAGAGGTTAGAGACACATATCATAACTGGTAATCTGTAATATCTCCTATTATTTTGCAATTTGAGAGGGGGTCTTTTTGTACAATTTTTATAAAACAAAAAAATATTTAGAAAAATTTATTTTACACCGATTAAAAACGGTTAATGAGTATTTTCCAGTTACTACCATCCACCACACCTAATTAAAGGAGAAAAAGTTGATAGAAAAGATTATTTTTTATTCATGCCCTAATATTTGATAATATACTAGCGTAACGGACATGACACCCTTATGAAGTGAACTTCATCAGCACTTCTTAGTCTGAAAATGAAAGAAATATGAATAATAAATGTAATTATGTAACAGCAAAGTACCTTTACTAACACTCTAAAGAAAAATATGTAGATATTATTAGCAGGTATCATTAAATTGATAGCTATAGCCGAAGTGATAATTCTACATTGAATACAATGTTTATCATACCACTACGACAAACTGAGAAGACCAAATCTCATTTTTTGTGACAAGAAAACAAGATTTACCAGACCTGTATAAATCCAAGAAGAGCATATTATGGAATGTATTGTATGATAAAGAACATGTACTAGTATTAATGTCAGTTTTAAGATTACAAAAGATGATTTTAAAATTTAATAGCAGTACCTGGATAGCGGTCTTTCATTATCGATTATGTACGAGTTGAAAGGTAATCGGAATGTTTGTAAATAGCTTCTGAGATTTTTTTTTCATTCAAAATAACAGTATCATCCTGAGTATAATCATCCTTTCATCAAATCTTGGATGTTCTAAATCTTACAATCTTGCTTGCCGACAAATGTGGCTTTATCTAATTTTGTTGTATTGTCCGCGCTGCTTGTGTACAATTGAAGATACATCATTCAAATCGTGATTATGGCTGACCAAAATACTATGATGACATAATTTATTGATCGCGCCACATTCTTTCCACGGCCCCTTTGCTTTGTGATACTGCAAAGAAGTGCCACTGTAGATTCATGGATTCATAGAGCTACATCATGAAACACAGATATCCGAATACAAACTTGCTTTTAAATGTGAGCCCAATTCCCATGCCATCACTGAAGAAGTACATGTAGAGGTTGGTGAAAGTCAGATACTTTGAAGTAATATCATCAATGATCATGAATTCACAAGTTGGAGTTTTATCATGCTCCAAACTGTCAGTGCAAGAACCTAAGATAATCAAATGTTTGTTCAAACACAAATGATGCAGATTGTGATCGTATGTTGCCAGATCTAGCTGCATCTTATCCTAGTATTATGTGGCATACCGTTAATTCTCAGAAAAATCTACCAGAACAAGAGCTGAACTTTCATCATTCACCAAGTTCTAAAAATAGCTTGAATGACATGCAGATTCTAGGAAATATTACATTCAGCTATCCTCAAACAATTGAGACTAACCTCAGTCTGTGACACCGAGCCTAATATTTTGTGTTTGTAAATGCTGCCATTTGCCATATATAAGGCGTCATGTCCGTTACGCGAATTGTCATGTCCGTTACGCCATTTTTATGAAAATGAGAAGTGGTAAGGGAAAATGATTGCTACACATGGTAGGGGGTTTAATTCTAACATAGAATCTGAATCTGCAGTACCTTTAGACAAATTTCCTGTAAGCTGTGAAAACTTTAAGTGAAAAACGTAACGGACATGACACTGATAATGGTAAAGAAATCACACAAATCTGAAGACAGATTTCTGTAGAATTGATGAATGGCATAAAATTTAACGATTATTTTCTGTTGATTTAAACATTAATCAACTATTCAAAAGTTAAAAGAGACCTCTGGGACCTTGTTTGCTTTAGTAGAGACAGGAAAGATGAATTGTATAAAAATAGCCACATTTTTTACATTTTGCAATATACTATTCTATTTTTTTGATGAAGGAAAAAACTACAAAATTTTATCAATATTGCGATTTTTCTATTGGAAATTAAGACTTTATAGATTACATTTTAAGAAAATTTGACTGCTTGAGTGAAATCTGAAACTTCATTTTTTCTCTAAAGTGAACATTTTCCATGGAATTGCCCACATGCCTTTATTTTGTATTAGGATAATCATAGGAAAAAAATAGAGAGATAAAACAATCATACACATTTAAATTCCTGACTGAAATCCATATCAAAGCCTATTTTTTTTTAGAGTTCTCTCGAAGCTCTCAGAGCTTCCAGTGCCTCTTGGTTGGTTAGGAAGCCCGTTTCACAGGACAGGAGCTGCTTTTGGGAATGCACGAGACCCATATGATTGGGTTGAGAAGATTGGAACACTTAGAAGATTTTAGTTGAAGAACGGAAGTTTCTAACAGTTACATAGTAACTAATAATTTCATACTGATACGCCAAAGATTTATGATTGATAAAGATTAATGATTGATAACAATAGAACTTTATAGATGGGATGATATCTAGTCTAAGTAAGAATTGGGATGATATCTAGTCTAAGTAAGAATTGGGATGATATCTAGTCTTATTAAGAATTGGGACGATATCAAGTCTAACTAAGAATTAGGATGATAGCTAGTCTAACTAAGAATTGGGACGATATCTAGTCTAACTAAGAATTGGGACGATATCAAGTCTAATTAAGAATTGGGACGATATCTAGTCTAACTAAGAATTGGGATAATAGTCTAACTAAGAGTTGGGACGATATCTAGTCTAACTAAGAATTGGGACAATATCAAGTTTAATTAAGAATTGGGACGATATCTAGTCTAACTAAGAATTGGGACGATATCTATCCTAACTAAGAATTGGAACGATATCTAGTTTAACTAAGAATTGGGACGATATCAAGTCTAATTAAGAATTGGGACGATATCTAGTCTAAGAATTGGGACGATATCTAGTCTCTTTGGAGGTGCACAAGAAAGGAAGAAGAGACTGAATGTAAACTCATTTTATTCCCGAGGGGACTTGTGCTAAAATCGAATTGATAGATCACAAATCAACGAATCTCTTAAAAGAATAACATATCTATTAATTCGTCAGGTCAGATTTGGATCTATATATTTTTTTTCTAATTTATGTTTGAGTTTTCTCCCCCTCCCCCGTTACTTTACTTTGACAATTTTTTCTTCCTTTCTAATTCATCTCTTACCCCGTCTTTATTTGTTTGCCCTGCAGTCTATTTTATTCTCTCTCCCTCTCTCTCTCTCTTCTTTTCACTTCTACATCACACTCTTTGTCTTTTAAAATAGTTGCCGTTATATGTAAGTAAAAGTTTCGCAGATGTGGTTTACGGTAGAGTAAAAGTTTAGTTATTTTCTAAGATGAGTTATTACTAGACACAATATTGCACACTCAATTTATTTGTGTATAATTTATCTTTAAACTGTATGTAATTCATCCAATTACTGGCTACGAGTTCCACTCTCAATCAGTCAATCAATCTATTTGTCGATTTATCAATCGAACAATCAAATTTACTTATTTATGAAGTGTTTATTTTTAAGAAGAGGTGATTGCGTGCAAACACAGAATCTAAAAATCTACAGGGTAAGATATGTGCAATATCGTTACAGTTGGCCTGCCTTTTGTCAGGTTTTCATTTCGCTATTGACATAGTATATTATATTGACATTATAAATATAACCAGTGGCGTAACTACGGGGGGGGGCATGGGGGCATGTGCCCCCCAATCGGCTGGCAAAAAAAAACCGGGGGAAAGGGAGAAAAAGAAGGAGAAAGAAAGAGAAACGTAGTGGAGAAGAAGAAATTATTGTATTTTATATATTATGTTATATTATATATATTACATCATATTACATAATATTTTTTTTTCATAAATTTATGAAACATAATTGGCTTGGGCGCATAGGGCTAATGTGTTCATCATTTCTGGTGATTGCATTGTCTGCGTAATGAGATATATAAATATAGATGTATGATTATATAATCCTGTTGTACTACCATCCCGTTTTCAAGTCAATATACACCAAATATATTTCCTCGCACTTCGAGTATTTATTGTTTTTTAAATGACTATTTCATGATTGCCCCCTTTTAAGGTCTGAATATGAAACATTTCCTGTCCGTGTTTACGTTCGCATTAGTGGACTGGCGAGATGCCTGCTCTTCATATAAAAAAAATTCAGCTCGCGCTCGCATCATTTGGTTAGTGAAATACGTATGGTCTTGGTAAATTCCTACAAACAAGCCTTAGAATGCCCCTCTTCAGGTCTGAATTTCAAAAATTTTCAGCTCGCTCTTCGCGCTCGCACTACTGATTAGTCAGATATGTATCATGTTCATGATTACAATGACTACAAAAGGTGTTTCATGGGTTAGGTGTAATTCTAACAAAATCAGCAAGCGCTTGCATGGCGCTCTCATTAGATGACTATGGTTAGATATGTATAATCTTTATGAAAATGTCCCTTTTTCGGGGTCAATATATACAAAAAATTTCAGCTCGCGCTTCGCGCTCGCATTGTTTTGTTTTGTGAGAGAGGTACGTACCATGATTACAAAAAATGCTTATGATATCCTTTATTAGGTCTGAATATCAAAAATTTTCAGCTCGCGCTTCGCGTTCGCATTATTTGATTAGTGAGATGCATGTCCGTTTAATGGCACCATCCTTAAAATATTAGGTCAGTATACCTGGAAAATGAGCGCGCTTCGCGCGCACACTAAGTGACACGCCTTTTTGCTGGTGCCCCCCCCAATGCCATGGCCCATGGTACGCCACTGAATATAACAGAGATAATGAGGGGGAGAAGGCGGCGGCGATGGGTGCGAGGAGGGGGGCGGATGAATGACCCGCCAAGGAAATAGCGCCCACCCCACCCCCGACTCGTGTTCATGATCTAAACAAAAATGTGTGGTGTCTGATTATTCATTTTTTTTAATTTCCTCCTCAGTCAGGCACGGATCCAGCATAATATATTGAGCTCGCTCTCCACACTCTCATTATTTAATTGGTGATACTTTTATCCTCTTCATTAATCACTAAAAACAGTCCTAATTGAGTCCCTTTTCACGTTGTTATAGCAAAATTTTGGCTCGCGCTTCGCGCTCGCATTGTTTAGCTGGATACTTATCTTTTTAAAATCTCCTTAGAATCTTCAGGTCTAAGGACAAAAATATCAAAGAATTTGAGCTCGCACTTCGCGCTCGTATTATATATTAAGACCACATGAGATATCTTTAATTAGGACTACCCCCCCCCCCCAAAAAAATCAGATTTTAGCGGTCAATCGAGAAAAATGTTAATAAAAATATTTTCGGCCCCCCCCCTATTGGCGAAAGCTGGATCCGCCCCTGTCAGTATCTCTTATTCGGTGATAAAAAGTCAAGTCCACTCCAGAAAAAATGTTGCTTTAATTGACAAAGAAAACCCAACAAGCATAACGCTGAAAATTTTGTCGAAATCGGATGTAAAATAACGATATTATGACATTTTTTTTTTCATAAAACAGCTATAATTATGCACAACTCAGTGACAGGCAAATGAGATAGTTCATGATGTCCCTCACTATTTCTTTAGTATTTTATTGTTTCAATTATACAATTTTCCAGATTTAGCAATAAGGAGCAACTTGACTGAACCATAAACTTTTGAAACAATGTTTATTCCACACGTTCAGGACAGTGATGAGAAAATTAGAATATTTCATTATATACATATGCACAACTCAGTGACATGCAAATGACACAGTCGATGATGTACCTCACTCACTATTTCTTTTATGTTTTATTGCTTATTATTATTATTGCTTGGGTGTTAATTATACAATATTTCATTTTTTTTACAGATTTGACAATAAGGACCACTTGATTGAACCATATAGTATCAAACAATGCTAATTGCACATGTTCAGGGAGGAATTAATCGTTGTTTCACACGACAACAGGGAGAAAATGGGAATATTTAATATTTCACATAATAAAATAAAAAAGAAATAGTGAGTGAGTGATGTCATCAGTCTCCTCATTTGCCGGTATATCGACAAGGATGTGAATATAACTGTTTTGTGAAATTAAACGAAAATTTAAAATATCATAGCTTTCTTATTTTACATCCGAATTTGATGAAACTTTCAGAGTTATGCTTATTGGATTTTTCTCTTTTTATTCGAATCAACTATTTGTTGGGGTGGACTTGGGAAGGGAAGGGCATGTTTGAAAGACGAAGCAATCAAAGATGTCGTACCATGTATAAGATGCGTAGTATGATCTACACTAGGCTCGGGATCTGTGAAGGTGTCATCATCACTTGTCTTCTTCAGCCAGTCAAAGTCATCGTTGCTTTCTTGAGTTACGCCACACCATGCGTCGAAGATGTTGATCTCAAAAGCACACTGGAAGACAGGTGGAGCCGTAGCCGTCAATATCATACGACCTATTCGTGTGAGAGATGATACATTACCAGGGGTAGACCCCATGTAGTAGGCCTATTTTCCAATAGGAAGGTACTTTTGAAATTTATTTTTACAAAAACAAGATTAGGTATGTTATGAGGACTATAAATAAAAGCAATAATGTCAATATTTGAAATTTAGGCCTATATCAATAGCGCATATGGTCGACATACTCTATGCGCTTTACAAATATCAAATTACGGAATCGTACATTATTCCTAATCTAAATTATCCATTGAACCTACAACCTAACAATTCGAATGAAGAGCGCGAGCCAGTTTTATTCTATTTAATATATTTATATATGCTCACCAGAAAATGGGACATTTTAAGCACCGTCGACTGTATGAATTCATGAGCATCTCTCTCAATATGTAATGTGAGCGCGAAGCGCGAGCTGATTTTATTTTACAATTTACATGCCCGGATATCATACAAATTATACGCAGCGTTTAAATTCATGAGCGTGATGCACTCTTAAAAATGTTGGGCAACATACTGTCCACACAACTGGTTGAAACTTTATCACAATTTCGGTTGAAAACTACCCAAATTAACCAATTGTTGTGTGGACAGTTACTCAACATTTTAAGAGTGTATATTAACCAACATTTTAAGAGTGTATGTATCTCACTACGTTAATAATTTGAGCGCGGAGAGAGAGAGAGCAAAAATATTTTGATAAACTGACATGATAATGGTTGGCCATGCAAACCCGGAACGCGCCCTGATTTGAAAAAAATAGAATCGACCTAAAAATACATTTCAAGGACTGTTTAAAGGATTTTGTAGGAGTTAATTAACACATTTTGTATTTTACCTAACAAAATAACACGCCGGAATATATTTTTTGTGATGAAATTAATCGGGGATATTTCAAGCCCCGTGATTTCACAATTTCATGCATGATCCCACCACAGTCCAGGAAGTTGTGTTGGAAAGTGTCAGAATATAATAAAACAGAAACACTTATGGTGATTATATGGATTATAATTTATTTCGTCTAAACTTCAATGACGTTTACCTTATTGTACTCTTCAGCTAATATATCTTCTACGAATTATCATAATTCAGATTAGGTAGGCCTACTTACATAAACATAGAAGCACGAATAAGATAAGGACAATATTCCTAAAAACTGGAATCAAAATCATGATGGAAGAGAAATCAATATACGTTCCCAATCAAATAACTCCTCATCTGATATAATCTAGTTAGACTGTGTTAGGCGTCCGTTTTAATATCAATAAAGGAATACAAGCAACATAAAAGGGACCAATACAAGCACTTTTCAAATGCGAGAGGAAGTAGAGAAATAGAGAGGGGCAGAGAAGACAACAAACAGAGACGGAGAGAGAGGGAGAGAAAGAAAGAGAGAGACAGAGGAAAGAGGGAGGGGGGGGGGTAATGACATGGCAAAAATTGTATAGCTGAAAGATTGAGCTTTATTGATGTGCGGTATTTGTTTACATCATTTATGACCTTTATCACAAGATCAATAATCAAGGAGTTTTAAGAGACGGAGAACCATCCAACACATTCCCTTTAAACCCACTACGAAGCCACAAGGATGAAATATGTTCATTTGATTTGTGTAAATTATAAAAAGATTCCGACCCAACTACAGACTTCGCTGCATCTGATCGGATATTATGAGCAAACGCATTGCTAATTTGTAGGGGGAAGCAAAAAAAAATAAATAAATGTTGCAATATTTATTTATAATGATTTAAAATTACTCTACTGGTTGCATGTGGCTGCATTTGTGACACATAGCCTCCCAAATAGATATATTCCCTGAAACTAATCCCTTTTTTTATGTGGAAGTGTGTGGAAATTTGTAAAATTTTTATTTAAAGATGTCAAATTCTCAAGGTTTTTCTCTTTTTGAAATTTGTATCATACATTTCTTTGCCGAATGTCAGGAAATTGGCTTTGAGATATAATTTCGTCATTTTGTTTAATATCCACATTTTGTGATCAAATAAAATGGAATCAAATCAAATATACCCAATTATCGATATTGAAAACAAATCACTTCAGTTTTCCCATGAAACTGGCGGCATCAAAGGTCGCCAAAAGCTAGTGTCACTCCTTTTCTTAAAACTCCTTGGTTTTATTCATATTTTAGAACGAATTTATGGTATCAAAGTTCTTCCGAACAGTTTATTTTTACGACAATCGTCTCACTGACGTAATACAGTGCGTCCCAGAATAAACGAAACCGAGATTGATCGATGATTTATCATAACATAATTATTTTTAATCAAATTTCATAAACGACCCATCATTTTAAAGCTTAGGGTCTCCTCATTCATTTGAAGAAATCAATATAACCCATACGTCACGCATGAATATGTAAAAACAATTTAAAGAGAGGAAACCAAAAAGTCATTTGGCGAGCGATATCTGACATTCTCTTTAAAATTTACATATTCGATAAGTTCATTTCCTGCCCTTTCATATGACACCACAACCAATAAAAATGCTCAGAAATAAGAAAGTTATGTTCGTTTGAAAAAGTGCTTGCATTTCAATAATTTCATTTGATAAATTTGTTTGACTGTTGTCTTTCCTCGCACTAGACAGAGGTAACAAAAGAATTTATGAATGGATCATCGGTAATGAAAGGAACTGGTTGGCCGATGTTAATCAAGCTAGCTGAAAATGACTATCAAACGAGTTTGTTGAATGAAATTATTGAATTGCAAGCACTTGTTAAAATGAACATAACTTTCTTATTTCTGAGGCATCTTTATTGGTTGTGGTGTCATATAAAAGGGCAGGAAATGAACTTTCTGAATATGTAAATTTTGAAGAAAACTTCAGATACCGCTCGCAAAACGACTTTTTGGTTTCCTATCTTCAAATCGTTTTTGCTTACTCATGCCTGACGTACGGGTCATATTGATTTCTTTACATAAAAGAGGAGATCCTGAGCTTTAAAATGATAGATCATTTATGAAATTTGATGAAGATTAAGTTATGATAAATCATCGATCAATCTCGGTTTCGTTTATTCTGGGACGCACTGTATATCGACTCTTACCTGGGGCCAGAGTCATGAACTTTCGATAAGGGGAGCGGCGAGATCTAAGATGACGTCATATTTTTTTTCTGAATTCAATCTATTTTTCAAAGATAATTTATGGAGATGGGTTTAGAAAAGGAATACTCCAGGCTGAAAACAATGTGAATTTGAACAGATAAGTAAAATCGGACAAAACACTGAAAAGAAATAATTTATGACAGTTAGGAGCATTGCATTATTTCGGTAAAATAGTTCTATGCATGTCCTCATGAATATGTTGTGAGCATGCAGGGGAGCGTTTCATCAACATTTTTGTCCGACAAGTTGTTGAACTGACAACTTTCCTTGATTTTGATTGGCTATGAACCACCATTACCATGGTAACTGTCAGATAAAACTGGACTTGTCGGACGTTTTGACCGACAAGCCCTTTCAGGAAATGCTCGATCCCCTGATGATGTCATGTCCTTACATATTCTTTTGTGTTTATTATATGAAATTGTATTTATTCAATTTTTTTCCACCAAGAATAAGATTGGATGACAACCTATTTAATGCATTATGGTATAATCTTTGCTGTAACTGATGTTGCTTACAAGGGAAACATAATTATCATACACACATGAAAATATCATAATGATTTCATATAACATGGGCTGAAAATATGGACTTGACAATCAGCCCAAGTGAGGAATGTTCACGACGGCCTGGATATAAGAGTTTCGACAAATTTAAATATTTCTCGACTTCAATCGTTACTTGTTATCAGATTTTGATGAACTTTGTAGTGGTTTGGTCGTTTACTCTTCTCGATTTTATTTTCAACCAGGGGCCTGTTGCATAAAACTTTTTTACTTGAGAAAACTCAGGTATTTTTACCCGAGTTTTTGCCCTGCGTTAAAGTCAACGGCAGAAATCAGACTAACCTTAGTTTTCAGTTTTTACCGGAGTTTTCTCAGGTAAAAAGTTTTATGCAACAGGCTGCTGGAGTACCCCTTTAAATCTTGCATTAAGTGATTGTAACAAGTGATGACAATAAAATTGTGTTCCATGGAGTTGATTTTACCATAGCAAACTGTTTGCATAATGTTCCCAGTGTTTTGCCTATAAACCTCACACACACACACATCCTCACACACCCGCACCAACTCCCACTCCTCACCCCACACATGCACACCAGTAATTTTTTGTCGAAAATCGCAATGCAAAACAGCAATGCCTTTGAGGACTCTGGACAAACGACTTGTTTGCTATTTTTCGTCCGATCCGAGTCTTAAAGATGTGCTGTCCAACATTCGACAATGACCTCTGATCTATCCATTTTGACGGGCATTTTCAATAGATTCTCTACCTTCTAGAATGTGCCTGCGAAGTAAATGCGAAAACACGCTATGGGGGGGGGGGGAGGTGTCACATTGCGATGCAATAAGCTAGTTCGTAGTTCCTTTCTGCGCATGATCAAAAAGGAAGGTCATTTGTCCTGAAGTAACATGATGGTTTAAAATATAATGAGATAAGCACCAACTTTATGTCTTGATTATTCATATATTCTTTTGAATTGCGGTTTTCATTTACATCCACAAAAAACAACAATGCGTCCACGAACGACTATTTTACAATTTGCCAAGTACATTGTGCAACATGTTATGATATGCATTCAAAGTAGGAATGCAACAAATACCTTCATAATGTGTTCATTTGTGTGCTATTCTAGTCACCTGGGGAGCGTTTCATCAACATTTCTGTCCGACAAGTTGTCAGACCTGACAACTTTCCTTGATTTTGATTGGCTGAGAAGCATTGTTACTATGGTAACTGTCGGATAAAACAGGACTTGTCGGATAAAACGTCCGAAAAATCCTTTCACGAAACGCTCCCCTGGTCTATTGAATTTTTTCATCCTGCTATGTAAGGCAAGCTTAGGTAATATCTTGCTTAGAAATCTGCCTATCATAATGAAAGAAATGAAAGGTCATTTGACCAAAATTGTGGACTGGTCTATTGACCACTTCGTAGTTACTTTATGGACAAAGCAAGATATTACGTATGCATGCCTTAGATAGCGGGATGAAGAAATTGAATAGACCAGGCGACTAGAATAGCACATCAATGAACACTCTATGAAGGTATTTGTTGCATTTCTACTTTGAATGCATATTAGAGGATGTTGTTCAATGTACTTGGCAAACTGTGAAATACACCAGTCATTCGTGGACGCATTGTTTTTCGTGGATGTGAATGAAAAACACAATTCAAAAGAATATATGATTAATCAAGACATCGAATTAGGTGCTTATCTCATTAAATTTTAAACCACCATGTCACTTTTGTACAAATGACCTTCATCTGAACATGCGCAGAATCTTCTGATCATGCGCAGAGTGGAACTACGAACTGGCTTGGCGGGTCCAGGATTTTCAAAAAGGGAGAGGGCACATTTTCCGAGGAAAAATTTGACAATAAAAAAGGGGTCTTCACTTTCACAAGGGGTAGGGGCACACTTCTATTTTAACGGCATTTTTACATTACAAATTTTAATTGTGCCTCTCAAAGGGGGGGGGTACGGGCCGGCTTTGCCACCCCCCCCCCCGGATCCGCCTGTGTGTTCAACTTAACATTATCACTTTAAAGTAGATTCTATGGACATTTTTATCCAATGCTTCTTTGTTCTCAAACATTCGATAAATTTCATCTGTTATTAATAATTGTACTTCAACACGTACAAATAGAATTACAAAATTGCATACTAACTTATAGTGGTTGTTATGTTACTTAAATTTACAGCCTTTCCGGCCTAACAACACGGAGTTTGCAATTCACATTGTACATGGAACTATTAGTTACCAACTGTCGGGGGGGGGGCTTTCCCTGGAGATTCTAAAGAAGAACAAGCTCAACAATGAATTATGCAAATGAGTCAGGTGCGCTGCTATGTCAGTTTATACAATATTTTGCAAGGCATACTTGAAGTCACCCATGCATTTTATGCCACAAACAAACAGCACCCATCCCGCACCGAAATGGTCTTTGCAGTCCTCACGAAAGCATGATATCATTCATTTCCCTGCAAGCTTTTCTCCGTGGCGCATAAAAAATGAAGCTCTCTGCTGTCTTCCTTCTGACCCTCCTTGGGCATGTCGTAGCCATCGGCGATTTTCTTGACCAGTTACCCGACATGCTGGACAAGATCCTGCATGAGGACCAACACCGACCTGTCCACGAAAAGCCCAATGTCATCCTCCTAGTCGCCGACGACATGGGCATGGGCGACCTGACGTCATACGGCCACCCGACCCAGGAGCCCGGTTTCATTGACCGGATGGCTGCCAAGGGTCTCAGATTCACCAATGGATATGTGGGAGATTCTGTCTGTACGCCCAGCAGATCAGCCATCATGACAGGTGGGCTAAGGGTTTAATCGGGTGTAATTGCATATTACAACCTTTTTCAAATGGAATAGGAAATTACTAAAGAATTTTATAGACGGCAGAAATGCGTGACCAAATATCTGCTTCCTGAATAAAACATCAACTACGGAGATTATTGAACATGTTGAAAACACGTAAGGCTTTTCAGTAAGAAAAAAGCAACTTTTTTTTGCACCGTATAATTTTTAAGACCAACCACCCAACACTGGAATATAAAAGGGGGTGTACGTGTGTGAAGTAGGATCCAAATCCCAGGGGCTAATCCACTTTTTGAAAACGAGACAAAAATGGATCCGCGCCTGCCATACCAATTCCACTCAAGTAGGTGTGGTATTGGGTGGCTAGGGGGGGGGGGATAAAATGCATCAAAATGAAAGATACGTGCATATTGGCATAACTGTTTGATAAAGTTACATTTTTTGGTTAGAACTATTATTTTGCCATATAATTCTGTAGTAGACTCTCTCCGAAAGCGGCCTTTATAACAGATTTGTGAATTTCTTTTTTTTTTTATTGCTTTGTATGTTAAGGAGGAAAATGATTTGAAATACTGATTTAAGCATTGCGCGAAGACGAGGAGACAAGGGATTTCTTGTTCGCTGATGAGATATCAGTTCTTTAATTTTGTGGAGTCAATTTATTGATTGATTTTATTGATTTTATTTGGCAAGTCGTCACAAGATGACACAACATAACATATACAGTAGCATTAAAATAAACAAGCTTTACACAGGATGACCCACGAAAACTCTTCTTCTGGGTTGATCTGCCTCCTTCAAGATTGAGGATTCTTACAGATAAAAAGCTCGAAAGCTTATTTCCAGTGGTGTCCTTGACATGTATAGAATTATGATAATAAAAAAAAAAATATCAGAACTTACGAACCGCAGCTGTTTGTGTTTGGAAGGGGAAGGGGGCTTCACCTACAATTACATAAATTTTTGCCTTTTGAGATGGGGATCAGAGCTGGCAACGGATAAAGTATATAGCTGTAGCCTTGAGGACTCCATGTCTGATATTTTTTTTTAATTTTGACATATACTTCTACAGACAGTCTGTAGAAGTATGTCAAATATTAAAAAATATCAGACATGGAGTCCTCAAGGCTAATATACATGTAGCTGCACTTTCAGATATGCAAATGCGCTCTTGCTGCATGCCCTTTGATAGCAAAGCTCGTTGGTTTCTCGTGTAAGCAGACGTTATTTTAAAGGGATAAAAAAGAAAGGTATCGATATTTTGAATAATATCTAAAAATACCAAGCATACGGATGAGCTGTGATGCCCAAATATTAACCTCACACAAATGGCATGTTACTAACCTGATTAAACAAGGACGCGGTTAGAACATTTTGGTCTTATTTTTATCATTTTATATTTTCACCAGGTCGCTTGCCCGTACGTATTGGGACCTATGGGGAGACTCGTGTATTCCTACCCTGGACGAAGACTGGTCTACCGAAAAGTGAAATCACCATAGCCGAGGCCATGAAACAGGCCGGGTATGCAACAGGCATGGTTGGAAAATGGCATCTTGGTAAGTAATTCAAGTAATCGTGGTAGAGAGGTCGAAGAGGGGCGGAGAGGGGGCGTCATCAAACAGACAAGGACCCTACCCCATACACATGCACACACGTACGGCAAAGAAAAAGGCTTCTCAAAAAAGGAAAAAAAATGCTAGACATAACATGAGGTTACATAAGGTTCAGTTCTCACGCAGGTTCGTCCAGCTCCTTGTACAGTGACTGCACTACGAGTGCTGATTTTCTAGTTTAAATTTGAACTAGAAAATCAGTACCCGTAGTGCAGTCACTATACACTCTAAGAACAAATCAGTCAAAAATGACTAGTTAATAGGGTCAGCTGGGTGCAACTGTTATTCTAGTCATATTTGACCATTTTCTAGTCATATTTTACTAGAACAGAGTTATTTCTGACTAGAATATATGTCAGAAATGTGAATATCAGTGATTGCCATATCAGTTGCTCCCAGCTGACTACTGGTCTAGTCAATTTGACTGATTTGTTTTAAGAGTGTACCAGCACTGTAAGTGCTAAATTAACACTTCATATTTTACAGTGTACAGTGTTGTCTGAAGAATTGGCGCGGTCCGGGGGAGGAAACTTATAATCAAATTTAAAACCTGCATTACGCCACCACAAATCAATCCCTTTTTCAAATTGTAATTCATCTTTATTCCTTTCATTAGGCAATAAAAGCGAGTGCAGGTTTCTAAAATGGGAATTCCACCCCTTGGAATGAATAAGTTACAAGGCCTTATGAAATGCCTAAAGGACAATAATGATTTACTGTTTTGCATAAAAGTTACGCTTAAATGTCAAAATGTCAAAGGTAATTGCTTGAATCTTCCATTCTTGCATAAATGTGATTTTCGAGACCTTTTTGTCTAATTTTCAGGAATCAATGAGAATTCTCCCACAGACGGTGCTCATCTTCCCTTCAATCACGGATTTGATTTTGTGGGCCATAACCTGCCCTTTACCAACAGTTGGAATTGCGACGATACCGGGGTAAGTTATTTAAAAAATTGTAAACTTTAAACGCAGAAATGGACCAGCAACCATAATCGCCATCTCAAGCCCTCAACTACTCAAATCTGGCCCGGTTCCTAACCCACAATGCAACATTCAGAGCAATGTAGTCTTGTAATACAGGGGCCGATTGCACGAAAGGGTCTTTGCAAGGACCGTCTTTCGTGTCGCCCATCTTTTATGATGCGCCATGTGAAACGCATTTTAAACCAATCATCTGCAAATATATTCTATTCGTCCGTTAAAATAAACAAAATATTTGTTTATAAAATGATGTAATATGTCATGAAATTGTATAAAATTTGATTTCAGAAACACTCCACTTATAGCGTATCATAAAAGATGGGCGACACGAAAGACGGTCCTTGGAAAGACCCTTTCATGCAATCGGCCCCAGGCCAACTTGAATCATATGCTAAATTCATTACTCGATTCATCCACACGGCTTCAATTATGTTACAAAGGAGCATAAGTACTTCTTTCCCTCTCAAAATAGTTTAGTTTCTCAAAAGAAATAAAAAAGGTATTTAGGCTAATTTATCATGTTTCATTGAGTTTTGTAAAAAGTATAATTTTAAGACTACATTTAGATATTAATGAACAGTTAATGAGAGACCATTTACAGGAATAGTCAGGTGTAATTTATGCAATACTTAATTTAGTATCGCTATGATAGCCTTGTTTAGAGGGATGTAGGGATTCTATAGAGGTCTTATCGTTTGCAGTTCATCGTGTTACCATTTCATTCTTTGTGCTGAATGCACGTTTCTTATAAGACCTATAAAATAAGGCAATGAATTTTATTGAAGGCAATCTCCCAATTATGATAAAATTATCTGACGGTTGGTTAATTTTGTCTCGTCATTTTTCTCCTTTTAAGCTTCATTTAGACTTTCCAGAAAGTAGTAAATGCTACCTTTATTACAACGCAACACTGTTGTCGCAACCTTACCAACACAAGGGTCTAACCCAAGCGTTTACTCGTGATGCCATCAATTTCATTGAAGATAACATTGCCGACCCATTCTTCTTATACGTTGCCTTTGCCCACATGCACACTAGTCTTTTCTCAAGCGACGACTTCGCTTGCACTTCTCGTCGAGGTGAGTGTAGCTTCACTGTTCAAGAATGTGCATATTTAAAGGACAATTAAGTCCACCCCAACAAAATCTTGATTTGAATAAAAAGTGAAATTAAACAAGCATAATACTGAAAATTTCATCAAAATCGGATGTGATATAAGAAAGTTATGACGTTTCAAAGTTTCGCTTATTTTTAACAAAATAGTTATATGAACGAGCCAGTTACATCCAAATGAGAGAGTGGATGACATCACTCACTATTTCTGTTGTATTTCATTATATGAAATATGAAATATTTGTATTTTCTCGTCATTGTCATGTGAAATGAAGTTTCATTCCTCCCTGAACACAAAGAATTCTATTATTTTAACATTTTGTGCTTCAGGCAAGGAGGTCTTAATCGTCAAATTTGTAAAAATTGAAATATTGTATAATTCAAACAATAAAAAAAGAAATAGTGAGTGACATCATCGATTCTCTCATTTGGATGTAACTGGCTCGTTCATATAACTATTTTGTTAAAAATAAGCGAAAATTTGAAATGTCATAACTTTCTTATTTTGCATCCGATTTTGATGAAATTTTCAGCATTGTGCTTGTCTGATTTTCCTCTATTGATTCAAATCAACATTTTTTTTAGGTGGACTTGACCTTTAAATTCAGGATATAATTATTTTCGAACACAACATGAAACATAACCTATCCTTGTTTAAACAAAAATATCGTGATTTTTTTTCTCCTTAGCACGTGAACATTATTTGAAAGGTGCGGCACCTTGATTAATTTTTTTTTGTATTCCGTGGAATTATAATGGACATATCGTCACATTTGAAAAATAAAATGGAAGTGATTTCTCATCTTAAAAAAAGAAAGATTTTTTGGGGGTATATTATGCGCACCCCTAAAAGTTATAACATTCTGCATTTTTGTATAGCATTAAAAGTTACTCCGTTTGGACAGGGGTGTCCGTATCAGAGCATGTTGACCATTGATATAAAAAAAAAGCTGGATCGAACTCGTTTATTGCTGCACGCAAGGTATTGAAGCTATACATCAAAATTACTCCATGACACAACAGTATTTTGGGAGCATACTATGATTTGGGGCTATACAAAAGCATGAGAAAAACACTCAAGCAGACATGCCAACCGTTCTCTTTTTAGAGTATTTGTTCCTCTTTTTGCTATAAATACACCAATACTTTTTGTATGATTTGTTTCTTTTTTTAATTCCCGATTATGGAGTATGTATTATACACAGTGCGTGACACTAGTGCCGGTCCGACAGTCCCAGACCTGTAAAAATCATTGTCGGGCCAGTAACTCGTTGCATGAAAGGAACAAGTAAATTCTTTCCTACGAGCACATGTTTTAAAGGGTGAATTATCAAGTTTTGAAGTAAAGTCATTTCACTTGTTTTTTCACCGATCTCACTACAACAGGCTGGTGATTGTAACGTTGAGACAAATTTTTTAAAATACTCTTTTTTGTCAAAACATTTTTTTCCTTCTAATTTTTGTTTGTTTGTTGAAAGTTGGCAGGTCTGCTCAAGAGAAAAACAATGAAATTTTTTGTGCGCTTGGCGTTATGGAGGATAAACTGCCGATTCGTCTTTTGCCAACTCGTCCACTCATCAACATGATCTACCTTTATTTAGTCTAACGCAATTCCGTCCATCAACATTTCACTGCTTTCCTATTCGAAAAGAGTAGGGAATTTTTTCCCGGGAAAGTAGCCACCCAACTAACTCAGTATACGCATTAAAGTAATATCTAGCTTGACACTTATATGACACATTGTGTTGGTAGTGTCGTTAAACCCTAATCACTCTCTCCATCAACATTTCGTCTAACAACCATTTGGTCCAATAATCACTTCGTCTAATCACCAGTTCGTCTGACCATTTCGTCTAATAACCAGTCGGTCTAATACCCATTTTCTTTTTATTTCGCCCAATTAGCACTAATACATTTACATCAAAATGGTTATGAACTAAATGGATATTGTACTAACTGGTAATAGACGAAATGGTGAGTGGACGAATGACAATTAGACCATGTGAATAGTGGACGAATTGATGATAGACCAAAGTTAATGATAGACGAGTTGGTCATTAGACGAATTGGCATTAGACCAATTAGTTGTATGTTTTTTATGTTTACTGTGCTCTTTCCTGATTCTTCGATGGTGAAGACAATCATCTATTTAAACTTCCTAGACAATAATTATAAATGATTTGAGAGCCAAATGAGATGAAATATGATATATCTACTGTTAGTGATTTATGTAACGATTGGCTATCCATACTGAAACCACAACTTTAAACCCGAGTTTAAGTTAAACCCGACTTCAGAATACGGGCCATATGAATTTACCGATTTTTTTTTTTATCCACTTGGTTGCTACACAGCATTTAAGATTCACTTTTGACTTTGATCATGTATTTTTCTCTTTACACTGTGATTGGAGGAGCATCACATTGATTAATTTTGACCGTATCATCTTTTTCAAGGAAAGCTATCACACAATGCATTGTCATTTCTTGAGTGTGACTTCAATACGGCGATCGCCTTGCGAACATAATCCTCACGGGCTTTCTTGCATTGTATTTACGTTATTAGGTCGTTATGGTGATAACTTGCTGGAAATGCATGATGCTGTTCAGCAAATCGTTAACAAGTTGGAAGAAGAGAAACTCGACGACAACACCATCATATTCTTCATCTCCGATCACGGGCCCCATCGCGAGTATTGTGAGGAAGGAGGGGATTCCAATATATTCAGAGGTAAAAATTCAGAAATAATTTGAAACTATAAACCCACTGTTAAGAGTCTGTAAAGGCTTGTTCGGAGTTGACGCTACAACTTTTTTTTTTGGATAAAAGTAATTATCCATCAAACGTAATTGCTTCTTTATCTTAGACCATAATAAGTGCGTCGGTGTATGCACCATTACACTTGTCTATAGACAAGTGTTTAAAAAATTAAACTGTGAATGCAAACATAAAGGACTATTATGGATATTTCCTAAGAATACCCATTTTTCTTGCCGGGAAAAAAAAGATACACATTTTACCTATATTCTGATTAATGTCTTATTTGTATTTTCTGGTAGGTGGTAAATCCCTTTCTTGGGAAGGTGGGCACAGAATTCCATACATCGTTTACTGGCCTGGGACGATTAAACCTGGAGTTTCCAACGAGCTCGTCACATCAATGGACATCATCGTTACAGCAGCTGACTTGGGCGGCACCAAGCTTCCGAGAGACCGTATCTACGATGGGAAGAGTATCAGGGAAGTCCTCCTGAACGACGCTTCGTCACCCCATGACGCGTTCTTCTACTACTGCAAGGACACCATGATGGCCGTCAGGATCGGCAAGTACAAAGCCCACTTCAAGACCCAACGTGTCCGCAGTCAGAGCGAGTACGGTCAAAAATGCGCTGGTGGGTTGCCGCTAGAGGATTACTTCGACTGCAACGAATGCGAGGGTGAATGCGTGACCGAGCACAACCCGCCTCTTCTCTTCGACCTTGACAAGGATCCCGGCGAAGCGTATCCTTTGGAAGCCTGCGGACTCGACGCTGTGTTTGTGAATATCAAGGCTGCTGTGGCGGCACACAAGAATGCCTTGGTCAAAGGGGAACCTCTTCTGGATACGTTTGATCACTCAATTGTCCCGTGCTGCAGTCAAGACACCAACTGTGTCTGTAACTATGTCCATGAGCCTGGTTTGCCCCAATGTTACCGGTACCTTGAACAGCTAGCCGCAAGGTATTACAAACCATAGATTGATGAAAATCTATACAAAAAAAGAATGTGACCTTGAAGTTGAATTTATATCATAGGTTTATGCAAGAAGAGAAACCTATCACTGAAAAAAACAAGTCTTTATGAAAGTCAAATGAACCAAACATTAGACACTTTTGCACGTTCCTACATTACTAAGTACCAGTCTGCCAAAATATTTGTACTTACATTTTCTTTTATTAGAGCATCGTATTTTAATTAATGTTGATTTATTGCATCTACAATTTAATTATTAGTCGTTATTGGCGTAACTTTTTTTACGATGCGATGATGCCATTTGAATAAACCCCCAAAATATCTGGCATCCCCTGCTTTTGAGTGCTTTTGTCTGTCGTCCTTTGTATTTGTAGTCAAGATAAAATGTATTATAGAGTTATGGGTAGTTTATTGTGTAGATGGTTGACTACCAAATTAAAACCATTCAATAACTTAAGTAAAGAAAGTAAACAAATCAATCCGAAATTATGGACAGTCTAAATCGGGTATAGGTCTAGATTTTCACGGTTTATTATGTTTTGCTAAGCTTCTTGAGGAGCTAATCGTAGAATTTGGTAAATTGCCAATTCGTCCACTGCCAACTCGCCCACTCTCCACATCGTCTACCTTCATTTAGTCTAATGCCATTTCGTCCTTCCACATTTCGCCTAACAACCATTTGGTCCAATCATCACTTCGTCTAATCACAAGTTCGTCTATGACCATTTCGTCTCATAACCAGTTTGTCATTTTGCCCAATCAATACTTATCATAAATTAGACCAAATAGTATTTGGACTTAATGGCTATTGGATCAACTGTTAGACGAAATGGTAGTGAGACCACGTGGATATTGGACGAACTGATGGTAAACCAAATTATAGTAGACGAGTTTGCAATTGGACGAATTGGCATTGGATGAAATGAAAAATAAACCGAAAATTTGACGGTAATGTAATGCAAACATAATTATTCAACTCCCCTGATCAAGAAATCTGTATCTAGAAGCATAACCATGATGACCTAGACAAGAATGAATAAAGGAAAAGATATACACTCTAAATTGCATAAATTTTGAATACATCCAGATCGATTGTAGTTGGGAACCAGTCGAATACGGGATTGATTTGCACTGTACAGATTTATTCTTTTAACATCAAAATGCATATCCTTTTGAGATCTAGATGGACATTCAATAAGCCAGTTCATATTTCCTTTCTGCACATGATCAAAAGATTCTACGCACTAAAGTGACATGGTGGTTTAAAATAATGAGATAAGCACCATTGTTCATATATTCTTTTGAATTGTGGTTTTCATTTACATCCACAAAAAACAATGCGTCCACGAACGACTGGTATTTCACAGTTTGTCAAGTACATTGTGCAATATGTTATGATATGCATTCAAAAATAGGAGTGCAACAATAATTGGTGTGCTATTCTAGTAACCTGGTCTATTCAATTTCTTCATCCTGCTATGTCAGGAAAGCTTACGTGATATCTTGCTTTGAAATCTGCCTATCATAATGGAAAAAATGAAAGGTCATTTGACCAAAATTGTCCATGAAGTAACTACAGGCATGGTCACACCGCCCGAGCGTTGTTGGAGCGGTCGTGGAGCGGAGAGAAAAAAAAATCATCACCGCTCGCTACCGTTTACTATTTTCGATTTCGATTTTTTTTTTAATTTTCCTCCCAATTTTCCCCCTAATTTTGAGAGCGAAATTCGACCCTCTTTCCCTACCGCTCCACGACCGCTCCAACAACGTTCGGTGTGACCAGGCCTTACGAACTGTTCTATTCCCAAACGTTAAAGGCTGGTCACACTGCCCGAGCGTTCGTGGAGCGGACAGAAAAAAATCATCACCGCTCGTTACCGTTCACCATTTTCGATTTCGATTGTTTTTTTTGTTTTCGATTTTTAAATCGAAAACAAAAAAAAAAAAAAAAAATCGACAATCGAAATCGAAAATGGTGAACGGTAGCGAGCGGTGATGATTTTTATTCTCTCCGCTCTACGACCGCTCCAACAACGCTCGGGCGGTGTGACCAGGCCTTTTGGCAAAACAGCGAATATTATTTCACCCCCTCACGACCGCCGCTGATCCTACAGCCCTCTGTATGTGAGAGATAGGTAGTTTAATCCAGCAGACGACGTCTTTGGAAGGCAAATGAGCAAACATATTCTCAGAATGCTTCGCAATTTTGACTTTCGATCGAATCTGCTAGTAGTGCTTCATCAAAAAAGTCCAATATTCACGACATACTTCTTCATGTTTCAAAAGTACTAGGTTAAAATGTGTTTTGTTTGGTATATTTTTGATCAGTGGCGTACAGATGGGGGGGCTTAGGGCACTTCCCCCTCCAAAAAAAAATCTCAGGAACAAGAAAAAAGAGATGAAAGTAAAGAAAAGGAAAAACGGGAGGGAAAGATATCATTTTCTGAATATTACATCAAAATCTGTCACAAAATTGGATTTTGTAATAAAAATGTCGAAATTTTTGCTCGCTCGCTTAAAGGGATGGTCCGGGCTGAAAATAGGTATAGCTTAATGAATAGAGTAGAATTCACTGAGTAAAATGCAGAAAATTTCATCAAAATCGGATTACAAAGTTATTGATTTTAAAGTTAAGCAATAATTTGTGAAAACAGTCGTCATGAATATTCATGAGGTGGACTGACGACGTCACATCTTCACTTGTTCTTTTGTATTATTATAATTATATGAAATGAGGTTTATTCAAATTTTTCCTCCAAGAACTAGAAAAATTGGATTGAAAACTGATTTAGTGCATTAGATATTTATTGCTGCAATTCATCTCATAAGGGAGACATTATTATTCACACAAGTATGAAATAATAAAAAAAATATGATTTTATGCAATAACATGAGAAAACGGAAAGTGGAGAAGTGACATCATCAGCCTACCTAATGAATTTTCATGACTGTTTTTACAAAATATTGCTAAATTTTAAACTTCTATAACTATCATTTGTTATCCGATTTTGATGAAATTTTCGGCATTTTGCTCAGTGAATTCTCTATGTATTTAAGATATAAACATTTTCAGCCTGGACCATCGCCTTAACTCGCTCGCAAATTTTCATAGATTTTGCCCAATACACCATTATCTTGCCCCCTCAAATTTCTTGGCTAATTACACCACTGTTTTGGATGTTTTTAAATGCATCACATGATTCTGCAATAGGTTTGATTTGTGATACTGTATGAATAAATAAATGATGTAGGATTTTTTTATAGCGCACGTATCCACCTTGCTAGGTGCTCAAGGCGCTCTAATATTAAGCTAGTCTATATACAGATTCTGGTGCGCACAGCTTTTTGAGGATTTACTTCCTGCCGGTACCCATTTACCTCACCTAGGTCGAGTGCAGCAATGTGTGGATAAATTTCTTGCTGAAGGAAAACACGCCATGACTAGGATTCGATCCCATTGCCCTCCGTTTGAAGGCGGGAGTCAGAACCACTAGACCACGACGCACTCATATTATTTATGGTTAAAAACAACGAACGTAGAGGCCAGCAACACACGGTTGGGGATAACTGATACAAATATTGTGAGGGATTTCCCCTACCCTTTAAGTTTTTTTTTTTGGGGGGGGGGTGCCTTTACGAGTCTATTTTTTTTAGGCGGCCAGACATGGCAATAAGGGTAAGAATTATAAAAAGTTGCGAGTGAAGGAACCGAACGAACCTAAATTTTGTGATTTTTATCACAATCTAATTAGGTGGTAGATTTTGTCATAATATTTAAAAACATATATCATATTTCACCTTTTTCCCTTTTTTTCTCCTTTATTGATGGTGATTTTTGTTTAGGTCCATGGCCCCAAACCCCATGTCTGCACGCCTGTGAGTAGTGGTAGTCCGTAAGTTTTAAGGATATAAATTGCCAATTCGTCCACTCACCACAATTCATGTTCTACCTTCATTTAGTCCAATGCCCTTCCGTCCATCAACATTTCGTCTACCAACCATTTGGTCCAATCATCACTTCGTCTAATCACCAGTTCGTCTCTGACCATTTTGTCTCATAACCAGTTGGTCTAATATTCGTTTCGTTTTCATTCATTTTGCCCAATTAACATTTTAATCCAATTAGACCAAACGGTATATGGACTAAATGGCTATTTGACCAACTGGTATTTAACAGACGATGTCTGCAATTTAGCTTATTCTGCCTACATAAAAGAGCGACAGCTTACGATCATTATTATGTAGTTGTTCATCTCATGGAATCTGCACGGAAGACAATCGAGCTTTGCACATTTAATTGCCTAGTGATCTTTGAAATATATTCATAAAAGATTGTAATTATCATAATGGTGATTGTAATGATCACGATGGTATGTCAGTTGTGAAGTATGTGTACGTTTTTTTTTCTTTCCATTTTCTCATTTTCATCTACTTGCTCTGATCTGTTAAAATCAGCATATTCCGAGCGTTTCTTTCAATTCCATATCCTTTTAATTAATTCCTTTTTATTTTTCTTCTTTCTTATGTACTGCAGTCTTTCGGAATTCTTTTTCTTTACTTTCCTTTTCAAATTTCTTTTTTCCCTTCGTTTTTATGCGTTCCCGGGTGTGTTTTCCAAATCGCAACCCTATTGCCTTTGCAATTAATGAACCCGGGCAATGTACACACTGTCTCTTTAATGTTCTATGGAAATACTTAAAAAAAAAACTCGCATGAACACAACCATTGATGACGTGCTGCAAGGGGGGGGGGTCCGAAATTCGAATTTAAACAGCAGCCTGGCCTAGAGGGTCGTCTCCTCACCCCTCCAAAAAAGAAAAAAAAAGCTCGGACAAGAAATCTATAGGCAGCGTTTCATGACTGACTTGTCATACATTATCCGACAAGTCCTGTTTTATCCGCCAGTTACCATAGGAACAGTGCTTCTCAGCCAATTAAAATCAAGAAATGTTGTCAGATCTGACAACTTTTCAGACAATAAAATGTTGATGAAACGCTCTCCAGAAGAGACTGCCGTGTTTGAACATGAACCAGTACATTCCAGAACTATAAGAAGTGGAAAAGAGGGAGATGGAAATTAACTTTAACACCCAAAATATACTCTGCGAATGATAGGCCTGATTCAATATTTAAATAATTATCATAAAGATACATTATCATCCTTCTGACTATTCCTTCCACCAATACCAATGCATGTATGGTCAAGAGCCTTTCCACACTGCCGCTGTATCCTGCATCATCTTTTCCAAATTTAAATAATAATGTTCTCGAAACCCATATGTTTTAAAATAATTTTTATAACCCAAGATTTATATGTTTTCATTAATTTGGTAATTTTCGATGCATTGCTGTAATTTGTTGTATAACACAATTTAGGTTTAATGTAATTAGTATAATGAGTGATTTAATGTTATTTTGTACAGCCCATAGAGAGTCTCTCGCCCCGCCCGGGTCTCTCGACTATTATGAGCTGTATAAATTTCAAATTATTATTATTATTCAATTCAATTCAAATTTATTTCCACAATTAAAAATATACGTATACAAATATACAAATCATTGACATTAAGAGATATTTTATACGTGGAGTGGTCAAAGAAAGCACAACTGCTTGTATATAGATTGGCCCCAAAGTAAGAATAAATCATATTAATACATGTAAAAATAACAATATCATCATAATCATAGCATAATTACAAATAAGTCTAAGAGAAAGAAAGGAGGGGGGGTGGTGAAAACAAATCATAACAATAAATGGAAAGCCGTCTTCAGAAGTGTTCTGTTTTGAAGACATGCACGTTTAAATTGATTTAAAGATTTTGATGATTTAACCGAATGAGTTCCAAAAGAGTGGTCCAAAATAAAAAATAAAAAACAGATCGTCTAGTTAAAGCTATGCATGGCAAATTAAGGAGGGTGGTAACTGTTACAGTTTCTAGTTTGATATGAGTGAGACAAATTATTCATTTTAAAATAATCTTGAAGAGACTTAGGTAACATATGGTTGCGACATTGGTACATGAATAAACAGGTCTGTAATGATATGAAATTTTGAATCGGTAAGATATTGTTTCGTTGGAAAAGAGGTGCACTTTGAGAGAGGTAATCAAAAACGAGTAATCCGTCTAATAACTCATTGAGTTATTAGACGGATTACTCGTTTTTGTAAAATAAAAATTGTATATTTCTTTTAGTTGTAAATCCCCATGCAATCACTCCATAGTTAATGGTAGATGTGATAAAAGCATGATATAACATTTTTAGAACTGAACTTGGCAAAAAAATTAGGTTATTATTATTATTATTATAATAATTATAATAATAATTATTATTATTATTTTTATTATCAAATTATACAAACACCCGCATGATAGTAGGCTAAAAGAAACAACTTCACATCACACCTGTTCTGAATGACAAAAGACACTTCATCGTTAAGCTATCCGATAAATCTATAACAAGAGACAAAAGAGATGCCCCCTGTCACCAGCGATGTGGGTCACGCGCACCTCGTCTATTACCCCTCCCAAGGAATCGAAAACATTCGAGAGAATTGAATGTGGAGCGTGTGCAGCGCGCGCCCATAGCTCCAGCGGCGACGGCAGCTGCTCTCCGGAACGAGCCGCTGGTTCTCGCCGCGGCCCGAAATACACACACGTACGTTGTCACACACAATTACAATGCCAGATATCCCATTGATTTAGCTTGCGGTGCATGCTATTTGTACACAGTGCAGTCAGGATGTAGGCTTTAACCATGGCCGCCGACCTACTCGAAAACTTCCAATATGGTCTGTCGAGTAGCGGTCTTTCTGGGGCAGACAAGACCGTCCTCCTCCTTAAACTTACAGACCCATCCCTGAAATGCATCGAACAGTACCAAAAACTTAAGAAGGTAAGTACGAATGTGAATTATTTACTATCAAACAGTGTGTTGACGATTTTCATTCATTCATTTCAATTCAGGTTCGAACCGCCGCCGAACGTGTGTGAAAAGCCGTAACCATATGTGGCGAAATTACTCGCGCCCAACTTCAGATTCCATATTGTTAATTAATGACCAGTCTTGTTATTGTATTTATTGAAATGTTTTGCAACTATCTTATTTCTTGTGGTATTGTGATA
Organism: Lytechinus variegatus; assembly: GCF_018143015.1. NCBI lineage: Eukaryota > Metazoa > Echinodermata > Echinoidea > Temnopleuroida > Toxopneustidae > Lytechinus > Lytechinus variegatus. Next base: position 8,794,592 of record NC_054744.1, read on the forward strand.
TTGCTGTTAAAAAAATATTAAGACTCCTTATCCCAATTCGATTAATTTTCTTCTGTCAGCGATTTTTTAAATCGCTTCCCGAACGTTTCTTGGATTGCTCTGCCACAGTGCACAGCTTTGAATGGCCATTTCCCACCACTCGCGTCCCGCGGCTTTGTCAGCAGTTTGGCGCGAAGGTAAAGAGCAAGTGAATGTTATCAATAATGTGTAAGCATTTACTAAAATTATAGCAGAAATGCTCAATTGTTGGAAAATTATGCTAGGATTTTGTCCCACAAAATTATGTCATCGGCCATCCCAGTTTAGCATCCTTAATGAGCTGCAAAAGAGATTAATTCAGCAAGGTCCAAGATAATTGATTAAAAAAGGTCTTTTTTTAGTTTTCATTTCGGCAGATTTGGATGAGGTTGACAAGTACCGGTAGAATATCTTTCTACAGAGTTGTTTTGCTTTATATGCCTTATGGAGCAGAACTTCCATATCTTTTTAGTGATTTTGTTTTATACTTTGCTTAACGGATGAAAACCTTCAGATTTTCAATTTGTAGAATTAGAAAAAGGTTTTCCATAAATCTCTTCATTTAAATAAATTTCATTTACAAGGTTTGATTCCCTATCAATGGCCACTCTCATACCTCTGTTTATCCATCACATTGTGATGCTCCGTGCAATACGTGACATTTGTTGAGTTTTACAGTACATGTATGTTTGGACAATGAACTACAAAATGACAAAGGCCGACAGTGTTATCGAGATGGAAATTGACATTAAAGGAGAATGAAACCATTGGAACAAGATAGCTTGTGTGAAAACAGAAAAACCAAATAAACAGATCAACAAAAGTTAGAGAAAAATCGGACAAATAATGAGTAAGTTATGAGCATTGGAATATTGCGATCACTAATGCTATGGAGATAGCAAATTGGCAATGCGACAAAGATGTGTGATGTCACTTGTGAACAACTCTCCCCATTACTTTAGTATATTTTCCACTTGAATTGCCTCTTTTATCACATCTATCCATAGATCATGTGTTCTTTCTACAGAGGGCATTATTACATATTTTTTAAGAATACATCATGGATAAAGAGTTTGTATCATCATTAGAAAAAGCAAAAAGAGACATTTTGAGGGTATTTTATAGTCCACCAAAGGGAAAGTTGTTCATCAGTGACATCACAATCCTTGTCGCATTGCCAATGGGAGAATCTCCATAGCATTAGTGATTGCAATATTCAAATGCTCATAACTTTCTCATTATTTGTCCGATTTTTCTCAAACTTTCTTTATTCTTATTCTTTGATTTTTCTGTTTCTACACAAGCCTATTTGTTCCAAAGGTTTCATTCCCCTTTAATTTGATTGATCAAGTTTGTATAAAAGACTTAACCTATTTTGGGGTATGAATTGATGGGGCTACATGTACATGTATACATGTAAACGTATTGATGACAATTCTAGAAGTTACCCTATCTTCAAATTAATTCTAACTCCACTTGGTTGTAATAAATTACACTGTACTACCCCGTATTTTCCACATTTCTATTAAAAAAAAGAAAGAAAATATCATTGATTTCCAGAGAAATGTAAGTTTGCAATTGCATATTGTTCACATTGTTATTTCTTTATTAATTTTTTGTGGGGGAGGGAGTACAATCTTATGAATGAGTATTGAGTTTAATGGCCAAAGCTGCATTCTGGGAACTATTCATTGGTTTCTAGCATACACCAAAGGAAAAAAAAATTTGGGGGCTCCGGGCCATTTCGCCCCGAAATTCTCAAAAGAGCCATGGAAAATCTCCATTCATTGCATTGTTATAGTTTATCTAATGTTGCAGAAGTAGAAATTAAGTTGTACCCCCACCTCCATCGAATCGAGGTGGATTTAGGTAACCAACGTGTTCGACCGAAAGAACTCTGCTATTATAGAAAGTGAACGGTGCTTCTGAAATTCATGGTATTACATTGTAAATAATGCCAGTTTTGAATTCCACATGATCTTTGTATTTCCTACAAACATTTAATTTGTCTACTTGGAAATTAACTGTAGGGGCCTGTTTGGTTTCATATCCTGCAAGAATAGGGGTTTTCCCTTTGGGTTTTCTGAGTAGGGTACTCTTCTCCATGTGTGGGAATGAACAGTTCCGTTTGGAGCTGATCAAAAATTACACACAGGACCTATATTTACATTCTCCTAGTAGTGTATATTACACCATTACATTTATTAATAAACAAGTCAATACAACTCAAAAGGAACTGTAGTGTAATAATAGACAGGCATGGAATAATTGTGTTTCTCTATTTTTTAAAAGCATTTCTACATGTAGTTGTAAGAGAAAATTGTACATTCCTGTACTTGTACGTAGAGAAATTGCTATTGAAGAGAGAATTTATGGCAGTCATAAAAAAATTAGTATTTTGTGATGCATTATTTCGTGGGCAGGTGAAAAATACTACAAGTACAATGTATTGCACAATTTCTTAATAGTATTTATATGATGAAATAAAACCATAGATTTGAAATAGAAGTTTGATATTCCCCAGGGATTTTACATTCTGCAACATGTGATTTCTTTGATTAACATGTAGAGTTTTGTAGACTGCCATTGAAGTTCATCATAGACTATTAAAAGCGCATACATGTAGGCCTGCAGTGTACAAATGCATAGTGTAGAACAACTATAGCCTCTAGGCCTATGCAAATTTAAGAAAACAGTGTTAATATAATTTAAAAATGAATGGGAAAGAAAGAGAAAGAAGAAAATACTGGAGCTTTGCAATAATGGCAGCCAAATTTTCAATATGAGTTCAAAATTAAGTTATCATTTTATTTGGAAAGCCCCTTTTCCTATTGAAATTTCTATGTTCATGTACATCTGGTTTTGAGATTGTCCATGACTACCTAGCTGTACTGCCAGAATCAGGCTTTCTGGGGAAGTATAAACAGAACCACGATCGTAAACGTGTTTAAATGACGTCATTTGGTACATGTACATGCTTCCGGTGAGATGAAAATCCGTGGGCAAATACAGTCGTATTGCTCCATGTTATCTCCACGTAATAACAACAATCGGAAAAAAAACTTTCGAAAAAAGGTGCGCCAAATTTGACCTCGCTTTACGATGCGAAGCCAGCTGGAAACCATGATTTGCTCTGAAAAGTTAAGCATAAACAGCACTCCCAGAACCACGTTTACGATCGACCTTTTGAATCGACGTTTGAAATCGCTGATTCTGTCCTCGCTATGGAAGCATAAACACACCCATAGTTCTGCATACATGTACATGTAGGCTTCAATCAAATTTCTGACAAACACTGTAACAGATTACACAAGTGAGATATTGCACCATGGAGTGTCATAAGGATTCCATGAAGTGGTTTGCGTTCATTCAGCAATCAGCACATGTGGTATGGTAGTTTGGTTTAAAAAAAAAGAAATTAGAGATTGAGATTGATGAAAAAATTGAGTGAGAGCTACAGATATCAGATAATCTTTGATTTTTTTTTATCTTGAAATCAAATCAGAAATTACATTGCTGTAAATACACATCACATCTCTGATATCTGTGTAAAAAAAAAAAGCTAGACAAAGAATCGCTACTTTTATTTTCATGTGGGTGTCTATTTTTCTTGATTTATGGAGATATCGATACAAATTAAATGTTATCTTTTGATATGAGTTTTACCTTATGTATGATGTTTTTGGCTTTGAACAAATGACAACAATCAACTGGTAGGCACAAGCCTTTGGTTTATTCAAACAGACAAGTGGGCTGAATTTCAAGCCTATCAGGGGCTGAATAGATCTGTATCACTTGTTGCATAATTGGCATGAGCGAATGGGAACCTGTGCTAGACTTGTTTTATGACATACTCGTTGGTTAAAGTGTCAGTAATGTGACTAGACAAAGATACCAAATATCCTATATACAACATACTTTGGGACCAGTTTCCTAATTTGATTCGGAGATAACAGGCATAGGTTATTTGTGAAAGATCATTTACACATGTAGGATGTCATAAAAATCTTAGTCTCGTTTATTTTGATCTCTAAATTCTGAACCTTCCAGTGATAATTTTTTTAAAAACCATAGTTGGGCACAGTAGATATACAATTATTATTGACAATTGATCTATGTGTTTAGACATGCAGTTTTATGTCACAGGGTCTTTACCTTTGATAGTTTAGAAATGATTACATTACAAAATTAGACTTCAACCTTACATGTGGCAGTGTAGTTATGTACAGTACACATTATTTGTATTATTCTGCTGACTTTTAAGTTGTTCAACCACAAACTCTGCAGAATCCATTATTACAAGATGTGATGAGTTATTTCCTGAAGATGAGAAAAACTCTAGTGTTTAACTTTTTCCCCATATTCACAAAAAAACTTTTGAGTATAATTTCATTTTAATCAAAGCCAAGGGTTGAAAGAAATACTCAATAGGTGGTTTCAAACCGCCTCGATCGCAAGAATCCCTGTTAAATAACGAGAAATTTTTAGGCTAAAAAAATGCCCGTTAATTATTTTCACATTCACACTGTCCGGAAACATACCCTCTGGGATATGTTTCTGAAGTTACAAGCATGTGCAATGTGGTCTGATAAGCAGGCAAAGCATGAGATTCAAAATCGCTAGCACAGCAGCCACCCATGGCATCTGCGCCCAACTAAAAAAAGTTCCAGTAATTTGCTTTCACGCTGCCAATATACCTGCGACCTTGGAAAAATCTCGCGAAAGTTCAAGTACCTAGTTACCTACATGTACTATTTAGCAGGGTTTTTTTTCAGGGATATTACGCGTTGATTTGCTTTCACACTGCTAAAATTACCTGGTATTTTTGACAGGGCAAATTTCCCAATCTGGAAAAGACGAATTTCGAGGCGGTCTGAAACCACACCTACATATACATGTACCGGTACATGTAAGGAAAATTCTCTGCAAACTGGGTCTGACTTTTTTACTTGTTTACTTTAAGTTGATCTTCCAACAGGCCTGGCATACGTGTTTCTTTAAAGGACAAGTCCACCCAAACAAAAAGTTGATTTAAGAGGGAAAAGTGAGGGACATCATTGACTCTGCATGTCACTGAGTTGTATATAATTGTTTTATGAAAAATATTAGTGAGACTTAAAAATGTCATAACATTGCCCGGGGCAAGTACATGTAAAATTTAGAGTCGGGCAAGTGTTTTGAAGTAAAGACCAAAACTACATCTACTTGCCCGAATTGGGCAAGCAAAATTCTCACAGTAGAATGACCAAAATTAGGGTCAATGATATGATATTGACTCTAATTTTGGTCATGGCAGGCAAGATAAAATCACTTTGGAAAAAGACATTTATGCAATAACAAGGTAGATCAGTTCATCTCAAAAGAGAGAAAAGGGTCAATGGTATATAAAATCGCAAAACTTTCTTTTGAAGAGGAAAAAAAAATTTCAAGGATTTTTTTGGGCAAGTGAAATTGATTTTGGGGCAAGTTTACTTGATCGGGCAAGTGCTCCTAAAAATTTATGTACATGTAGCACCCTGCTATCCATTGATGCTATTGACCTTTGGTGCCTTTAACCTATTTCATACTGGGACTGGATGGTACATGTACGTATATATATGGGAAATGCTGAATTGTGTAGTCCATAGCCTGTTTACTGACTCATTTTGAAACGTATGAAAATTAGAAGTAAATTATGTGTAGTTGTTATCTATTATTTACCAGGCAGCCAGGCTAAACTGCAGTTGACTTGTGTCTGAATTTGTGGATAAAAGCAATTTTATGAACAAAAGTCAAGTCATTGTATGGAAATATGACTGTATTTCTGAGTCAAATCTTCCTGATCTGCAGTTTTCTGTAACCGTACAGTCATCTAACTTCCAGGAAGTTGATGGAGGCAGTTCAGGGATTATTCTTGGAAAAAATGTAGCCATTCAGAAATTGAATTAAATGTACATGTATATTGAATCCAGTTCCTAAGAAGTTTGCACTGTTATCATCATCATCATGCTTGGCACATCATTCAGGCATGTTGGGGAAAACAGTATTTATATTCTTGTTTCTATTAAAGATCTTGTTTCTATTAAAGATCTCTTATTTTATGTACATGCAGGCAACTATTAAAACAAACTTTGTTCCTTTAAAAAAAAATCATTAGCTGGGCCAATACACCTTGTACACAATACATGATGTAAGCCACAATACAACATCTGAATGTACAATGCGGTATGTTAATGTTATTATTGTAGGAGGTTAAATGTGCAACATTTGTACCGTTGCTCACGTACTATGTACACTGCTTAATACATACACGTACAGGTGACATCACAATACAATTCAATTCATCGCATTTTAAAATGTAGCAATGCAAATGCGCACTGCTGCTGCAGACGTGATGCGCGCTTGAACCACAGAGTTATTCTGATTTTTGCTTTCAATAATTTTTTCCTCTTTCCTAGAATAACGTAGGGAATAAAAAATGATTATCATTGTAAGTACATATTTTGGCTATCTTCCAAGATGTTATGTACAGTACGACTCAAAAAGTGATGCGATACCGGGAAAATTATCCCCTGCAGTACCTTTTAAATATTAAAACATCATGTTGTCTTGTGACTTGTGTAGTGTTTGCACATCCATGGACATTGTCTTGTTCAGAATCCATGGATTAAATAGGCTGAGTAGTAGGCCATGAACATTATTAGAGATCTGTTTCTTCACTTTTTAACAGAGATCCTTGCCCTAAAACCACATACATCAAATCTTCACCCCAAAATCATGATTCATTTCCTTTAGTTCTTCTCCCTTTTCGCTTTATTGATTCATTGTCAGTGTTTGTCACCGAGGGAATGTTAGACACCGTTCTCATTATACACAACTTGCTTACTGGAAACCGGTTCAGGAAACTAGTTTGGAAGATCGGTTTGCTAGCGTTCCCATTTGATCACCCCATTGGTTTTCAAAACCACTTCACGTAAAGTGGTCTTGTTGCTATGGGAACGCTCTCAGCGGGAGTGAGAGCGCTTATGTTGCGCATGAAAAATCGAAACCACAGTGTGGACATTCTACACACAGTATGTGGAGTAGCGAGCTCAAAATGTGCGAAGATCGCTTCCCGAAGAACGGTGATTTCCTCATGCTAAAACCACTTTAACGAGGCAAAGTGATCTTCAAAAGTACATTGCTTGATCGTGAGGTGGTTTTCTGAACCGGTTTGGAAGATCGCTTCCAAGACCGCTTCGACTGTTCTCACTACACATTAAACTAGTTTCTACTAAAATATTTTTAGGACGGTATAAATGAGAACGGTGTCTGAGACTCTGTGCAATGAACGATGCTGTTCACACTGCCTTTAGGAGATTGGTACCCAGGAACACGAAACACTGATTGATATTGTGAGGGTGATATACAATGTACATGTAGATGCAAGATATATTACCAGGGGGAAAAATACATGTTACACCAAGTTTCTTGGCTAAAATGTCCTCAGCCCCGCCCCCATAGTCCTGTAAACTACATGTACGAGAGTGCCATCTATAATGTAGGAAACTTTGGCTAAAGAACTGAAAAGTAACCATGAAAATTGTTTGTGTTTGTTATTTATTGTTGTACATACTGATAAATAAATCTAGGCCTACAACACTTACAGTGTACCAATATTGCTAGTGAACTTCTTTGCTTTTCATGGCGCTCACGTTGAGGTCTGTGCACTTTGGTATCTTTGACATGATAGAGGGTCATCAATGTGTACACTTATGCCTAAGGTATCTGTTTGCAGTCATGGAAGCATTCTGCCATATCAGGTTGATAAGAACTAGATACCCTCTTCAACTCATGACCCCCTCCTATCCCCACACATGACGATCCACGTGTGTGATGGTATCCATCCTAACTCTATGAACACAAAAGTATATCGATCGATCGATTAGGGCCCCTGGTGCATTAAACAAAAGTTTGACTGTGAAATCACAAAATCTAATACCTGAAAACTGCTTACTCTGAACTCTGAAAATCACTAACATGGAAAAGCATATATTTTTAAGGCCTGACTTTTGATGGAATTCTGTGCTTATTTTGCTCATTTCTCAGTAATCACAGATTTTCTTCCAGAGCCATTTATGTACAAACGCAAAGGGTATTCCCAGAACTTGTACATGTACCAACAGAAAGTGTACAGTGAACTATGTACATCTTTACAAAGTTATTGTAAACTGTAGATTGTATGTTAATTGCCTTTTTGTTGCCAGGTGTAGCCTGAGTATTTCTATTATTTAGAAATACATGTAAGTTTCAAATTTGATAAAATTTAGATAATGTAGAAGTAGGTGTAAATGTACTTTGTATAAACATCACCACGTTATTTTCCAATGTGAGATTGCATTCTGTGTGTGTAAGTCTTCTTGTTCAAATGTGAAATGAACTTCATTTTATGTACATGTAGGCATGTGTCGATTTAAGTGAAATTAAAGTATGAAAGCAAATCTCTAACATTCTGATTAATTTGGTACTTGTCACCTTAAACAGGAAATGAGTTAATTTTCATTCCAGATATCTACAGTAGCTATCTAGTTAAGAGAAACACTAAAATCGCCATGGCAACAATGTATGTTGAATAGCCTTTGAAATGAGCCAAAATAAACACAATGAGTTGGATGGAGTTCACAAACTTTGGCCCATAGGCGATTCAGGTGTAAACACAATCATGGTTACAAACTGCATGTCATATTTGAGTCATCAACTTGGCCGTCAAAATAGCAACTGCTTTGCTAATATACGAGGAGCATATTGCCCATAGATGAACCCCCCCCATTGCAACAGTTCTTATGTAGATCCTAAGACACTCGTATTACACTGGATCTGTTGATTCACAAGGTTTGATACATGTAGGTATGCCTACATGTGTTATATGTAGCAAATCATACAGCCCTTTAAATTTCATAGTCTGCAGGTAAGCCTGAGTCATATCAATTATTTTCAAAACCGGTGTTCGACAGCTTTAATTCAATTGAACATCGATGGATCAAATTTTAAAGGCTTAGAAAATCAATTCATTGTTTGTGCTCAGGCCGATTAAGAACCGATATTGCAGGATTGTAGTACCCCCTTCCCACCCTTTTTAATATTCCATGTGCTCATATTTTTTTTAACCTTCCCTTCCAGTGATGAAGTGTTCCAGGTTAAAGGGGAATGAAACCTTTGGAATAAGTAGGCTTTTGCGAAACGGAAAAATCAAAGAATAAGAACAAAGAAAGTTTGAGAAAAATCGGACAAATAATGAGAAAGTTATGAGCATTTGAATTATGTCAATTATCACTAATGCTACATGGAGATCCTCCCATTGGCAATGCGACAAGGATGTGTGATCTCACATATGAACAACTTTCCCTTTGATGGACTATAAAAAACCCCTCAAAATGTCTCTTTTTGCATTTTATTTTGGCGATACAAACTCTTTATCTATAATGTATTCTTTAAAAATCTGTATTACATGTACATGCCCTCCTATAGAAAGAACACATGATCTACTGATAGATGTGATAAAAGAGGCAATTTAAGTGAAATATATACTAAAGTTATGGGGAGAGTTGTTCAAAAGTGACATCACACATTTTAGTAAGTATTGCTAATTTGAGGATCTCCATAGTGATTGCAAAATTAAAATGCTCATAACTTTCTCATTTTTGTCTGATTTTTCTCAAACTTTCTTATTTTTCTTTGATTTTTCTGTTTTCACACAAGCTATCTTGTTCCAAAGGTTTCATTCTCCTTTAAGGTGTACAATGTTGATTGATTTGTAATCTCATGGTTATATTGTTTGCCTGATTTCCTACCTATGGTGCAATCAAAGGTAGTCTACAGGCATAAACTCAAATTTGACACTTAAAAGATAAATTCTAGTTGTGGTAACGATTTAAAAATGAGTTCGTACAGAATCCAATGAAATGACCACCAAAGTGTCTGTTAGTGTAGATAAAAAATATGTGCCAAAGCCCAAAGGATTCTGGAAGAAATTGTGTAATTGCATATGCATGGGATTCGGGTCAAGCGTCGGGCCAGCATTCAAAGCAATAATAATACACTATCCCACGTGCGCTTATCTGTGTTGATGATCTTCAGTGTGAACATTTTTCAGCGTAGATTTCAAGATTTCACAAAGTTCAGTTTATGTAACTACCAGATCTAGATCCTCAATAATATAGTTATAATAATATAATAGATATAATCTTAGTTTACTACAACTACTTTCATTTATCTTTGACACTAAATGAACCAGGTTATTTGGACCCCTCTCTCTTAGCTGGGGGGGGCGTATGTCCCCCTGTTTGGCCTTCGATCGCGCGAGCACCGTGAAAATTTACAGTGGTAGACTCTGATATAATAATAATACATGTACATGTAATAATAATAATGATAATATACAACATTTATATAGCGCTTCATACAATGTTTCTACATGTAAGTGCTGCATTACCCCGGCTATAGCACGGCTACCCTGATCGGGTACCCATTTACTACACCTGGGTGGAGATTAGCAAATGTAGATAGACACGAGTGCAATGGCGGGACTTGAACCCCGGACCTTGTGGTTCAAACTTCAAAGTCTGGAGGCTTACCCTCTGAGCCACAACACCTACATGTATACATATGGGTAATAATCTGTGTAATAAAACTGGGTTCTAAAAGAAACTTATCAAACTTCACAAGTACACCACACAAAGTCCACTCAAAAAGAACAAAATTTTGACACAGGCTAGCTTAAATTACCTTTACTATTAAAGCACATCAATAATTAAGAGATTGGCGTAATAACAAAGAGGCTGTAGCCCCTCAAAACTATTGGTTCCGGAATCCAAAGTCACAAAATTGCAAAAGAAAGACCAATTTATGGGATTAAACCAAATGGTCATTCTTTGCTTGATTGCTATTAGGCGGTTTCAAACCGCCTCGATCACAAGAATCCCCGTTAAATTACGAGAACTTTTTAAGGTTAAAAAATACCCGTTAATTATTCCTGCATTCACACCGCCCCGAAACACATCCTTCGGGATAAGTTCCCGAAGTTACGAGCATGCGCAGTGTGGTCTGATAAGCAGGCAAGGCGGGAGATTCAAAATCACTTGCCCAGCAGCCACCCACGCCGCCGCGCCCAACGACACGCTGGGATAAAAGTTCCCGTAATTTGCTTTCACATCGCCAAAATACCTGCGACCTTGGAAAAATCCCCACGAAAGTTCTCGTAATTTCGCCAAGTACCTACTATTTAGCGGGTATTTTCTTTCGGGGAAATTACGCGTAGTTTGCTTTCACATTACCAAAATACCTGGTATTTTCTGATCGGGGTAAATTTCCCGATCAGAGAATACCTGGAACTGGCGAACTTCGAGGCGGTCTGAAACCACCTATTGAGTCCATTTATGCATTTTGCTTCTTTGACCTAAATATGTTAATTTCAACTTCTTAGTATTGCAATCAATTAAAACATGCCGATGGTCATACTGTGAACTTTAATAAACTGGTATTAAGTTTGTTTAATCCCATTTCATTTTCATTGGTCTTTCTTATGCCATTTTGCGACTTTGGATTCTGGAACCAATTGATATGAGGGGCTACAGCCTCTACGTGATCAAACCAATCTCTTAATTATTGACGTGCAGTGCTTAGTAAAGATTATTGAAGCTAGCCTGTGTCAAAATATTGTTCATTTTGACTGAGTGGACTTTGTGTAGTATGCTTGTGAAGTTTGATATTAGTTTCATTAGGAACCCAGTTTAGATTGAGTCTTCTAAATCCTTCAACTTAGAACTGTTGATACTCTTCACACATTCCCCTGTACGGAAGGAAAGGAAGTTGTAGCTTCCTCTGTCCTTCTGACGTGATTCCATTATAAAAAGGGAGGAAGTAAAATTGTTCCCTTTGCACATGTTCACAATGGAGTGTCTTACATATATACGTAAAATACGTTAGGCCCTGTTTGTTTTGAAAGGAAGTGCAAATTCTACTTGCATGTACATGTAATAACATGAATAAAAGATTGTACATGTACCTACTCTATACTGTTTTATCAATTACACTTGCAAGCAATATGCTTTACATTGTACAAGTCCCTTACTGGGAATAAAGCGATTTTGTGTCTCGCCCACTTATGAAAATAACCAGAAATATCGTGATTTGCAAGGGCACGCAACAGAATTGTATCAAAACTTCATTGTGAAATGACTGGGATGATAACACTTGTCATAAGAGCCTTGCACGTAAACTTTAATGTTGACCTGAAAATGATCTTTTACCTCACCATGTGACCTCCGACTGCAGCATAACATGCAGGTCTCCCAAGTCCATCTACCATCCAAGTTTGGTTGAAAAGCGACTTGCGGTTGTAGAGTAATGTGTCATTAGGTTTGTGACGGACAGACGACGGACGGACAACATTTGGATCCCTAAGTCTCGCCTTTACCTCTGGTGGGCGAGACAAAAAGGACATAATCGGTTGATTAGGCCTATAATATACAAGACATGTTGCTTGGTCAGTGAATACATGTAGTTACCTTTGGAAAATATCTTATTAAAAAATTTTAAGAAAAGAAGAAGACATTATACTCTATTATGAAATAATGGGTAATGGGTAGGCCTTTACAGTATACATGTACATGTACTTGTACAGTTGTTGGCCCTACAGATTCAAATGACATTAAATATTGAATAAAATTACATACAAACATATGATAACCTTGAGACCTTCAAATCTGTACTAAAGACCTAGAATATCTTTTCCAGCAACTGTGCGAATAATTGCGTGACAACGTGTATTTAGGTGCCTTTGAATATTTTTTTTAAGGATACATGCTGGTTTAAATCCAGTTGTGAAAATTGCCAGTATGAGTTCCTACATGTTCATTTGTAGCAAACCTTTGGCATGCTTTCATGTTTTCAAGAACAATCAATTTATGTATGGAGACATGCAGAAATGTACAATATTTATTATTTCATACACATTTCATGTGCCGTTGATTTTCGACCCTGCATGACTGTTGCAAAGTCGGTGGTTGTAAATCATGTCAGCTAAACAGCTGATGCAGAACCAGATCTAGTCATACTGCAAAACATCTCAAGGATATATATGTTCTCACTTCTAAGGCATATGAATCATGCAAAACAACAAGATGGTCAAAGTTCGCATTTAGACCTGGGGAGCATTTCATGAAAGGACTTGTTGGACATTTTTTCCGACAAGTCCCGTTTTATCCGACAGTTAACATGGTAAATGTCGGATACCATGGTAACTGAGTGCATGTCAGCCGACCAAAATCGACGAAAGTGATGAGATCTGATCACTTGTCAGATGAAAATGTTGATAGAACACTCTTCAATGGGGGGGGGGGGGCATTTCATAAAGGAGAATTAGACCATTGCAATGGTAACAGGGCTCGGCAGCCAATCACAATCAAGATGTCCATGGCACAGTGGATAGGGCCAACAGGCACAATGTACCATAGTTGTTATTTTGATGAAACAAGCCCTGATGCAAATCCTGAGAAAATGTGACTCTCATATTTATTGATTAATATTTTGTTTTTATTATTGTTAAAAAAGTAGAAAGAGATTTGTCCATTGTGCCAAAAGTTGGTCTTTCAAATTGTTATTCTGAACAGACTATAGGTTTGTTATCACAAAGGGTATCCTAACTTTCGTAGCAGATTATCAAAAGCTCTTTAATCTGAAATGAAAATAGGATTTTTTATTCTGAAGCGTTGTTCATCTGACAATTAAATAAGGTTCAATATTTTGAACGCTTTATTTGACAGAAAATTTAATAACGGTTGTTATACCAAAGGTTTGATAGTAAAAAATGCAATACATGTATGTTTAATAATACAATGTAAGAACATTGTACATGTAAATGAATCATCTGAACCATATTTACAATGTAAAGGTTAAGTCCACCTCAAAAAAATGTTGATTTGAATCAATAGAGAAAAATCAGACAAGCACAATGCTGAAAATTTCATCAAAATCAGATGTAAAAAAAGAAAGTTATGACATTTCAAAGTTTCGCTTATTTTTAACAAAATAGTTATATGAACAAGCCAGTTGCATCCAAATGAGAGAGTCGATGATGTCACTCACTTACTATTCCTTTTGTTTTTTATTGTTTGAATTATACAATATTTCAATTTTTATGAATTTGATGATTAGGACCTCCTTGCCTGAAGCACAAAATGTTAAAATAATGGAATTCCACGTGTTCAGGGAGGAATGAAACTTCCATTTCACATGACAATGACGAGAAATGAAAATATTTCATATTTCATATAATAAAATACAAAAGAAATAGTGAGTGAGTGATGTCATCAGTTCCTCATTTGCATACCCACAGAGATCTGCATATAAACTGTTTTGTGAAATGAAGCGAAACTTTGATGAAATTTTCAGTGTTAGGCTTGTTGAATTTTTCTCTTTTTATTCAAATCAAGTTTTTGTTGGGGTGGACTTGTCCTTTAATTTCCTGAATATTGAACCTTTGGATTAATTATCCGTTTCATTTTCAGAGTATCAGTCTGTTAGATTAAAAAATCTTCAGACTAATGAATTTTCAATCTATTGAACCTTTTAATAGGTATCTGAACCTTCTGAATAACAAGCCGTAACCATCATGTACGGTGTACATGTACATTAAAATGATTTTGGTAGAAATTTGTAATTGCTTGAATACGCAAAGCATTCTTTCATTTATGGACTTTTCTTTATTAAAGAACAAACATATTTTTCAGCATTTTTGGTTATTAGCTAATTTATTTATTTTTTCATCAGCAATGCATTTTGGCCTTTAAATCTGGATTGATAGCCACAGCCCTTGATTACATACCAAGGGCATTGTGTGAACGAAAGTTCAGAATGTGTTTTGTGCTGATCAGGCATCTGAAATCTATCCGGCCTGTTTGATCATATTACCCTCTAGGTACAGATGGAATGATAAATGATGACCATTGCACCAACTCATTCTCCCCTTATAAATGTCTGATATTTTGCGGCTACATGTACAGTATGTAATTTGTCATTCCCTATTTAATAAGAAAAGCAAGGAGCTTCTTGAGAAAAGTAACATTGTACACTCAAATTGGTTTGTATTTTTCAAAATTGAAGAATTTTCCATAATTTTCAGAAGTTGTTGCTTGACAGGTGTACATGTAAAAATGAATGGCCTTTTACCATCCTGCAATAAGCAGGACTTTTTATTTTAAAAAATATTTTTTTTTCCTTTTTCACAAAGTGATAATGAAATACTTGCATTTATAAAGACTTTAAACTCTTGTGGAATTAATTTGAAATTCAGTATACAGTAATTCATTAAACTTGTCCACTGCGAGATATATTCTCCGCCTACCTGGTAGAAGTGTAATTCTGCATTTCATAGTGCAGCGAGGCATCATCCATAATGGTTCGATGAAATTGTGGTTGCAGAACTGGAGGTTTTTATTTTAATGCTTTTTCATATTTTTTTATTGAAATCATGCAGAAACCGCAAGCATCATCGATGTTTCATCATGACTAAATGCAATTTCTCCTCACTTTAATTTCTCCCCTGTATACAGTATTCAACTACCTGTAGTAAGAGACCCAGCATTCAATTCAAAGGCAACAGCGGTGTAAGTATACAATAGGGATCTTTATGTTACCATGGCAACACGTTTTCAGCCTTCCTTCTCCTGCCATTCTCTATTTTTATGGGTTTTTTTTTTGCTCTGTACTTTTTCCTGTCTTCAACATCCGCTCCTGCATTTCTTTATCTGGGTTTATTTGAAAAAAAAAATTGGTTGGTGGTTGCATGTATATGTATGTGAGCTACAATGTACACGTTGGGAAAACCCATCATTAAACTTAGCTGCTCTGTTATATAAAGTACATGTATACCTGAAAGGAAAAGTTCATGAAATACCCGGTATATTAATTGCCCTACTTGTACATTAAACAATAATTCATAGAAAAATAGTTATCCATCAAGTTGAATTTCGGATCATATCTCTTTTACTTCTTTGTTTCGCCCATGTGATGTTTAATATCTTGAAAGTGAAATACGACATATGTATGCAGAATATCTGAGAAATATTTATATTTATTTGTACATGTGGACATCATTATCATTATAATAATTGCTATTACATGTAGTTCATGATCAACAGTTAACAAAGATCTGTAATCATTTCCTTTTGTAAGCTGACACATTCACTTATCGCAAGACTTTAAAATATCTTTCTGTTGCCAGTTTATGCAGAGGAAGGAAGAAAAAGAACTGTGAATTAATCAGTGAAAATGTGACATGATTTTATTGTATTACAAATTAGAACTCATTAATTTGTATTTTGGATATGAGCACTTGGTTAAGTAGGATTGGGTTACATGGACATGATGTATGTTTATATTTGATTATCGCATGATATTGAGTCAAGTTGTTATGTATCTTGAATGTACTGATAAAAGCATGAACCTTCAATATCCTCTCTCGCCTCAATTTTGCAAGATGATAAATGGAGATAAGATTTATCTTGTTTTGAACAAAGCTATTCCTATCATTTGCCCCTCTACATTTATGTCCCAATATTTAATAATATACATGGCTTTTATATATCTTCATATATTTTTTTTTGCATTTTCTATATTGTGACAGAATTCTAGTTTACATGTAGAATATGATTTTTATAAGGAATTAATTCTTTGCATTTATTTCTCATTCATTTATTCATTCATTCACTCACTCGCTCACTCACTCACTCATTCATTCCATTCATTGTGTTACGAGTATTTATTTAGTTATTTATTTAATTTATTTATTCATTCATTTTATTAATTATTTTATTAGTTAGTGTTTGTCTCGCGTGCATAGTGGAGCAAAACTAAGTGCCACTTGACGGCAGCAGCGTTGTCAGCATTTAAATTTTAAAACCAAGATTAAGTTTTTGAAATGTATAAAAATCATTATTTTGAAAGTAGATGGGTCAATTACATGAAAATTTGACGTAAGGGTATCAGTAATCAAATATCACTGATCTTTAAAGGACAAGTCCACCCCAACAAAAACTTGATTTGAATAAAAAGAGAAATATTCAACAAGCATAACACTGAAAGTTTTATCAAAATCGGATGTAAAATAAGAAAGTTATGGCATTTTAAAGTTTCGCTTATTTTCAACAAAATACATGTAGTTATATGAACGAGCCAGTTACATCCAAATGAGAGAGTTGATGACATCACTCACTCACTATTTATTTTGTATTTTATTATATGAAATATGAAATATTTTTATTTTCTCGTCATTGTCATGTGAAATGAAGTTTCATTCCTCTCTGAACACGTGGAATTCCATTATTTTAACATTTTGTGCTTCAGGCAATGAGGTCCTAATCATCATATTCGTAAAAATTGAAATATTGTATATTTCAAACAATAAAAAAAGAAATAGTGAGTGGGTGACATCATCGACTCTTTCATTTGGATGTAACTGGCTCGTTCATATAACTATTATGTTGAAAATAAGCGAAACTTTGAAATGTCATAACTTTCTTATTTTACATCCGATTTTGATGATCAACATTTTTCTGAGGTGGACTTGACCTTTAATGAGTTTCAGGTCACATGAAAATGGTCAAAGGTTCTTTTGTGTCAATTAACTTCAAATATATCATTTATGGTTTATGGATCTAGTGCATAAAATTGGACATAAGGGTTATCAAGTACATGTAGCACTAATCATTATGCACAATTTTTGGGGTCACATGATCAAGGTCAAAGGTCATTTAAGGTAAATGATCATGTAGCGTTGTGGCCCAGTGGATTAGTCTCCGGACTTTGAATCAGAGGGCAGTGGGTTACATGTAGAATCCCAGCCATGGCGTAATTTCCTTCGGCAAGAAATTTATCCACATTGTGCCGCACTCAACCCAGGTGAGGTGAATAGGTACCAGGTAGGAAGAAACTCCTCAGATGCATGCTCGAGCGCCCGATCAAGGTAGCCGTGCTAAAGCCGTGGTAATAACAGTAGCAGGGCCCGCTGGGAGAACAGTTTTCGGAATTGAAGTGGATACCCTGGGTAATCATGCCGTTATTAATATTATTATTAAATAATTAACATTGAAATATTTGAAATTTTGAACTTTGATAGTAAATCGGTCTATCGCACGAAACTTCCAGGACGTAATCAAGTATCACTGTTAATTTTGCATGATTTTTTGCATGATTTTAACATGATTGAGGTCAAAGGGTGAATGAACTTAGTAATTTTATTATCATGTGAATCTATTTTGTTTTGTGAATAGTAATACATGTAGTTGCTTTCGAAATTCAAATCCAGCACTGCTGCTTCATTGAATCGCGTACAAGTAATGCAAGCAAGACTGCCGCAGTCATTCCAGTCTTTTTTTTGGGGGGGGGAGGGGTGACAACTGTACAGAACTCCTGTTATTGATTAATGAATGTGCATCAATTTGTATTGTTTAAACCTTGTCTCACTGATAAGTTATCCATTTTGCTTGATTAAAGGTGCAGACTTTTATATTATTATTCGAATACAGACAAGTTCTAAAGGGGAAGTTTACACTGACAAAAAGTTTATAGTAAAAATACCAGGAAATATACAAGAAAAATATTGATGAAGTTTTGAGGAAAATCCATCAAAGATGAAAGAAAGTTTAATAATAAAAACTAAAATTTGCAATGTAATTAATATAAGCAGCTGCCTGATATGTATACAATGCATACATTTAATGATTAATGATGACTATTTTTTTATTCTTTCAGTAATGGGCATACAATATTTTTTCAGTTGATTTACTGAAGGTACATTTTAAAAACATTTTATTTTTATTTTTTTGAAAAAAAAAGCATTTGATTTTGTTTACTACACAATATGGGGAAGCTGCTCACATAAATTCTAGTAACTTGTATAATCTTTAATAGATTTTTCTGCTATTATTTTAATCCTGTTTTTACAATTAACTTTTTGTTTTTGTTAGGGGGAACTTTCCCTTCAGTAATATGAATCTGTGTTTTTTTTTCACAAGAAAAACATTTCTGTTGAAGTAAATGATTGCCATTGATTGTACAGTATATACATGTACTTTGCACATTCATTAGAAGATTATTGAAAACTGAATATATTTGGCCATGATTTTTCAGTGCAATGTGAACATTGTGACTCAATATAAAAATAAAATAAAATTTCTTGGAATGATACCTTGTTCCATGAGATGTGCTTTGAATAACCTGTGTCCTGGAAGAACACATCAAAAGAATCATCTTGTCTTGAGAAGGCCTTTAATTTTGGAACTTCCTCTTGCCACAGAGTTGTGCTTTTACAGCTGTGTTGACTTACTATCTTTGCAATTAATCATGAAAGTGTTTATTCAGAGAACATAACTTTTCAGTAGGTGGTTTCAAACCGCCTCGATCATAAGAATCCCCGTTAAATTACGAGAACTTTTTTAGGCTGAAAAATACCTATTTATTATTCTTGCATTCACACCGCCCCGAAACATACCCTTCGGGATAAGTTACTGAAGTTACGAGCATGCGCAGTATGGTCTGTATAAGCAGGCAAGGCGCGAGATTCAAAATCACTAGCCCAGCAGCCACCCGAGGAACCCGTGCCCAACAACATGCTGGGCTAAAAGTTCCCGTAAATTGCTTTCACATTGCCAAAATACCTGCGACCTTGGAAAAATCTTCGCAAAAGTTCTCGTAATTTTGCCAAGTACCTACTATTTAGCGGGTATTTTCTTTCGGGAAAATTACGCGTAGTTTGCTTTCACATTACCAAAATACCTGGTATTTTCTGATCGGGGTAAATTTCCCGATCAGAGAATACCTGGAACTGATGAACTTCGAAGCGGTCTGAAACCACCTAGTATCTTTATGTTATGATATTTGTATTATTCTTTGACCAACTTGAACACACAAATAGTTGAGAATAATAGGCTTTGTGAACCAAGTTCAGTGTCCTCTGATTATTTTTTAACATTAAAGTGAGCCGCAACAAGCGACTACATGTACATGTACTCTTTAAAAAAAGAAATCATATTAATTATTAAAGGACACATCTACAGATTGCTTTTTGTAAAGTATTCAAATTGATATCAATCGTGTCACCCGTGTTGTAATTAGCATTCTGAGCAATTTCATTCTTGGAGTACATGTACTTTTGAGTGTGTACAGTCATGTTGTACAGGGTATCGGTAGGAATGGGAATAAATGATTGCATTTATTTAACTATACATGTACTACATTACATACAAATGTGTTCAGACAGGACACCAAGCTAGGACCTTTTTTATTTTTTCAAATTGAACACTTCCCTTTTCCCTGACTACTAGGACCGGTATGTGAATTTTAAATACTTGTGATGCACATTTCTTGGTGTCGGTGCAAAAATGCATTCAACACCACATTTTATCGCATTTGCATGCATTCAGAAACGCCCATAGTTCATTACTCTGATTATCAGATTCAATCAGTCATTGATTCATCCTTCTCCTTTATAGGTGATTACATTCCCCAGTAGAGAGGCCAAAGATGGTGAGAGGGAATTCAAATTTACAGTTCAGCCGTTGCAGGCCCCTCAGACCAGCAGCTTTGAAAGCATTCAGCACTATCGCAACAGGTAATACAATTGTAGGTCTCTGTCAAAATGATATCTATCCACTGCAAAAACAGCGGTGTCGATTTAACACCAGCCCGGTATCTGTATGTCCACACCAGTGAAGTATTGAAACAACACCAGTTTGGAATCAAACCGATGCTGTTTTAGTACTAATTGGTGTTGTATTTAAACGTCTATCTGATGTTTGACCAAAACCAAACTGGTGTTGTTAAACATTTCTCCTGGTCATATATAGATTCCGGGCTGGTGGTCAATCAACACCTGAGTTTTTACAGTGTATTAACACGTCGTCCAAGCCCATAGCCACTGAGGGGGTTCGGAGGGCTCGATCGAGCCCCGTAAAATGTCCAAAAGCAAGAAAAAGGGAGGAAAAGGAAAGAGTAGGGAAGGGAAGGGATCGAACCCCCTAATTGAAAACCCTGGCTACGGACCTGTTTTCTTTAAGTGTCAGGATGATTTTCTTTAAGTGTCAGGATGATTTTCTTTTAAAATTCCCTTAGAATTCAATTTTTGTTATGAATTGCGTTTACCAGAAGTCCCCTGTTGTGATATGATTGGTTTGGGATTCCTTGTAATATGATTGTTTGGAGAATCAGTATGGCTCATTTAAGAGTCATTCATCAGAGTCAAATGCATGTTGTATCACATTTCAACAATATTTTTGAGAAGTGTTGATGCATACATGTACAAACACTTGGGTGGTTACTTTGTTGGAAATTTCTCAATAATCCATTTTATTGTATATTGTTTAAAATTGTAATAAGATTTTATGAACTGGAAATAATATATGTTTACATGTATATTAAGACAGTATTGTCTACTTCGTATTGAATTGATGATCGTGTTGTAAAGAAAATATTAAGGTGTATCAATAATGTCTGAAAATATTAAATTCGCAAACGCCTAATTTTTTGTTATGATTTTTTATTAGTCGAGGAGAGCACAAGCTTGACTCACTGGGTAGTATCCATACCAGGGTGACGGTGAGTGGAACGGACGATGTCTACCAAACCACTCAGAAGAAGATGAAGCTAGCTGACGAGGAGATGAAGAAAGTCAGGTAATAACCCTCAGGAGGACAGTGACTCCGACAGGGGACGCTCTTGCGGTATCTGCTCTGGTTGTAATATCTTGGGAGGGAAAAGGGCTAATGTTAGGATTGTTTTGAGAGTTTCTGGTTCTGTAAAGATTAGGATAAGGGTTATGGAGGTTAGGTTTTAGACTGTTTGGCATATAACGAGCAGATTTTTCATTGGAGCAATTGTCGCCGGAGCTAATGTCACTGTTAATATCACTTATCAGTATTAAATGTAACTAGTTTTAGAAATATTAGAAAAGTCTGTTTCCTACTCTTTTGGCATTTTCTTAAATGTAGTTCTGGTGTAGAGAATTGTGTCTTATCAGTATTCTTCTGGAATTGCATATTCCAGTTTCTTTTAAAAAATTTTCACCATGAAATGAAAAGGATTATGCATCTGTATAGGAGGATATTGTGTTTCTCTTGGTTTAACTGGATGTAACTTCATAACTGATTGTTTTGTGATGATATTTATAATGATCTTAATTGTTTTATTTTGTTGCTATGCTTTTAACAGCACAAAGGAAGTCAAACAGAACCAATTCAAACCTGGCCACCGGGTCAAGCGGAAATCCATCTCGGCCCATGCCAAGAAAATCATCTCCTCATCCTCCAGTACCGGCAATCCCGCAGTATCTTCCAATTCCACTTCGTACTCTTCCACATTATCCACGAGTTTCAACGCTTCCCCGATGTCGACCACCAGCCAGTCGTCGTCATCTTCTCGGAACTCCAACTCGACTTCGACATCCGCTTCATCCAAAAGTGCAATATCCGCCAGTAGAAGCAGCGGTGCCAAAACCAGTGGTGCTAGTGTCAAGGGAAGCGGGGGCTCCTCGTCTACACAAAAATCAGCAGTACATAATCGGTCCTACAGGTGAGAATTTTTTTTTTCCTCCCACTCATTAAATTCACCTTCAGTATGGATAAAAATCCTTGTTATTGTTTGGTAGTTTTTTAGTGGAATCACAATTGTGGTAGCCGACTAGACGATCATGCCGAGTTTCACTGAGGCTTATGCAGATATAGTGTAGCTGGAGCCTGGTTAATGGTTTAAAAGAGCTGTTTGCCACGTTCAGGCACATGATGTTTTGCGCTTTGATACTGTGGAAAGTCTTGAAGATCCAAATATTTGCTTTTAAGGCACTACCTAAATGCCCTACATGGACTATAACTTTTATGCAATGGCCCCTATTAGATAATGTATGTATGGTATAGAAGGTTTACCACTGATCTTCAACTGAAACATCTGTCATGTCAGTGTGATTGATGTTGTACTTGGTAGTTCACTGGCTTCTGGGGGCAGTAGATAATGAACAATATGGTAATTCACCTCATTCATATTCACCCAAATTAACGCGATATACCGAGTAACTTAATACCGAGAGATTGTACAGTTGATAGATTTTTATATGCATGTGTTTAGATATGTCAAGCTTTCTCATTACAGCGGAAGTATGGTCTAGATATTCATGACATTTTTATGTTTTTATTATTTTTGTTAACAAGCATACAATCTAGCCAGGACAGATAAATGAGCTTGCATTGGGTGCCAAATGGGGGAAGTACTAAAATAAATATTGGGAAATATGTTTCTGCTATCTTGAAGTCATGCCAGAAATAAGGGAAGGTGTGTTTATGAATGCATTCTCTATCATGCAATGTGATTCGGTAAATGAGCATGTTCAGATGGGAAACTCAGAGATTAACTTTATTCTGCACTAGAAATCGACCTGGAAAGTGAGCGTTTGCAAAATTCAAACGGTCAGCTTGAATACAGGCGTGTGTATAACTTCCTCTTTAATGCAACTGTGATTACTAAAAAGTCAGCAAGTTTCAAAAGCACTTACATGTAAAGATAAATTATACCAGTTGTGGTAACAATCTCAAAATGACTTCGAACAGAATCCAATGAAATTACCATGTAAGTGTTTGTTTGTATAAATAAAAAAAATATGTGCCAAATAGCTCTGGAAGAAAATGTGTAACTGCTGAGAAATGAGCAAATAAGCACAGAATCCCATCAAATGTCTGGTATATTCAAACAATATTGATTCACTTTCCCACATATGCTTTTCTGTGTTAGTGATCATCAGAATTAGCGATTTTGAGCTACGATTTCATGATATTACAAAGATAAGTTTACATTAACGTACCAGATCTGCATGTATGATAATTATTATCATACATGCAGATCTGGTACGTTAATGTAAAATTAATATTTTGTCAATTAACCCTGATTTAAAAGACTTTCTCACGAAACAATTGTTTGCTACAACAATTGTCTTTTACCTTTAATCGGAAGAAGAGTGAACTTGCCTGAAAATTTGATGCATCGTGTATCTGAGAAAATCTCATAGAAACATGCCAGTTGATTTGGCTCAATGTACATGTACTCTGTTTCAAAACTGAAAGAAATGATTAGATAATGAAGTGATTAGCAATGATAGCATATTGGTGTATGTGGTATTAAGAAAGCAGGTACATGTAACATGTTGCAATGCTTTCAAAACACGAACCTGGAAAACAACAGCAAATAGTACATGTAGTAAGTATGGACAGGTACCTGTGTAATTTGTGCACTTTGTACCATTCTAATCATGGCCCGTTTAATCATATTCAGTTTTATCCATAGATACCAGCATTTTTGTCGGGAAGTAATCCCTGTTTTGCTTTTGAATTTCGGCAGTAAAATCAAACTGAATCGAACTGATTTTGATGTCATGCAATGGTGTCATTCCCATGGATGCTGTACATGTATGTTAGGTCAAATTTTATACTAAATCATATTTTTAAGTTGTGATTTTACAATACATTTGCATTAAATTATGAGGAACATGTGAGTGACACTGGGATGTTGCAGATGTTGCGGTTGGTGAAATAATTTTCACCAGTAAATAAGTAGTGATTGATGATATAACATTGCTACGAGCAAACCACAAATAGATGACAAATTTTCAACTATTCATATTTCAAATTTTTCAGGATGACTTGCAAGTTTAGCTCATTGTTGGATCCAAATTTAACTTGCGATTGATATCAAGTTCCTTGCAATTCTCCCTTAGTCCCACGTGTACACGTGATACCACAGGGTTTTTAAAGATTTTCAAACACCACCTGTGTTGTAATACTGTAATCTAATGACCCTGTGTATTTACATTCTTTCCAGGGAGCGAGTGATCCATTTATTAGCCCTAAGAGCATACAAGAAGCCTGAGCTGCTCTTGAGACTCCAAAAAGATGGCATTCCCTCAAAAGAAAAGAACCAACTAGCCACAGTCCTCCCACAGGTAAGCACATCAAAGGCTACGTCCGATTGTTACTTCTTGTCTGGCCTCCGTACCAGGAGCGTTTCATGAAAGGACTTGTCAGACGTTTTACCTGACATGTCCAATTATATGTGACGGTTGCTACTCGGCCAATCAAAATCAAGTAAAGTTGTCAGATCTGACAACTTGTTTGGACAGAAATGTTGATGAAACGTTCCCCAGAGCAAGGCTTAAGGCACTGCCTCTCCAGTGGCGACGCCAACTTTAAATTCTTAACCAAGCTTAAGTTGCTTTTTAATGTTTTAACTTTAAAAGGATGATCTATTTATGAATTTCATGAAAGGGGCATCCAGAAAATTGCCCCTATGTGGCTTTGGACTATTTAGTGGGAAAGAAAATTTTGTAATGCAGTCGGGACTGCCACAGGCGTTCCCCATGCTTCCCCCCCGAGAGACGAGCTTTTCAAAGATGTTTGGTTCATCCATAGTTTTGTTCAGTCAATTTTTGTATGTCTGAAAATTGATGCTTTCAAAACATGAACCTGTAAAACAATTTGTTAAGATGTGAAAGGCATTCTGCAATGCCAATGATGCTTGAGTCAGTTTAACACAGCTGAAATCATGATTCCACGTACAGTGTACTATTGGTCTTCTCCTGTTTGGAACACATGTTGTATGCTGCATCGAAGCATTGACCTTGATTTCCTTGGTCAGAGTCAGACTCACTGATTTGTGAAGTGTTGTGCATGGTCTTGAAAGTGGGGGATACGCTGTAATTTACGGTAATGTTCTGAAATGAATGTTGGTATGTGGTCATGTTGTGATTTGTGTTTGTGTGTGTAATTTTTAGCCTTGGAAATTTGACTGAACATACAATGATGACACAAATCAGTTCTTTCCAATTATCCTAGCTGGTATATATCCTTTGTAAGGTAGTCCAGAGTTACAAAAACCAACCCATCTCCCAATTTTCATTGGAGTTTTCAGTGAGACCTTAGTTGAAGAGCCTGCATACTGTGGGCTCGAACATAGATATTTAATAGCATACCATGATTTATGGTTCAGATATGATATGACAATACACTACTAGGTCTCACTGAGTCATTTAATTGTACTCATTGCTTTTTTTCTATGACTGATGACTGGTTTTCAGCGAAGACTGTTGAATCGCTAAAATGAAGAAAACAGGAAGAAATTTTGCATCACCAAAGACTTATACCTCGGTCACATTTGCTCTACGGCAGCCATGCAGCGAGTCGAAAACGGTTGTTTTAATTAAATTTACCTATTTGTATCTGGTGCAAAAATCTTAAAATGGCTGTTTTCGACTCGTTGTACGGCCGCCGTAGAGCAAATGTGACCGAGTTATAAGAATATCAACTATTTCAAGTCCTCCATTGCCTTTAATATTTAGATCTATTTAGCAGAACTTTCACATGAAACTACATTTCAAAACCTTTCCAACCAAGTGGAACTACATGTATAAAAATAATAGTACCACACAGGATTTCCCAATTTTTCGTCGTTTGAAGGTTTGAAATGCTGTCCAAGCAACGACCTGTGATAGTCGTCTACAATTATTATTGCAATGCTAATCGATGGAACAGGAAGGACTAATGTATGAATGTAGTACTTCTACTTGTGACGTTTACGAAGGAGAGGAAATCCTTGGGGAATCACTGATGATTCAGACAAGGATACCAAGAGACACAGATACTGAGGATTTCTCACAGGAAACTTCTCCCTACAAACTTGAGATCATGATTATAATCCCATTGTTTGTGTACATGATTCAGTTGAATTATCGTTTCCTTATGATTACGAAACTGGTTAACAATTACCAAAGACAATCATGTATTATACCGGTAATTAAGTAATGCCGCTTGTACATGTAAATGCTTAATATCTAGCAGAACATGGAAACGAGTAAAATCATTGCATAGTGTAACATTTGGTATCATTTGTGAAAAAGTGCATTAGTCTCTAAGCAGGTATATGTAGAGTTGGATGTCTGTTTTTACTTTTAGGTTTCATTAAGTTTCAGTATGTCCCTTTGAAAAGATATTTTATAAAAGGAAATTGAAAAGGGCCATCAGTAGCCAAAGTCAATGATCCTTACAGACAGGTGGTTGCCATAAGGGGTTGACAAACAAAAGTTGAAGAGATTTTGGGTAAACAGAAAATTAACCCTACCATCTCAAGTCTTGTGTACATGCATAAGGATATGTAATTAGCCATGGACCCTGGATTGTTGGTTCCTATCACATCCACCAAACCATAAAATGTACCCGGTATTTGAACGGTTTGAAAGCTCGGTTCTTGTCATATCTTCCAAAGAACGATGCACTTGCTGATTGACTGCTACCTGAGAGGTAGCGTATTCAATCCGAGAACAGCACTTGGTTAACCTAAGAAATCCAAATGAGGTTCCTCAAGGCCCAGTGGATAGCTGTTCATCCGGGTTTGAGTGATTAGCCTTTTGTTTATACATGCCTTTTGTTTATACATGTACTCGTCGGTCTGTTTCTAATATACACCTCATTTTAGATATGGGGCCATGTCTTATTAAAGGCTACTTGTATGTGAGGCAGGAAGAACGTCCATTCTTCGTATTCCGGCAAGAGCATTGTTGCTGGCTCATAAGCGCAAGAACTTTATCTGCTTTTGTACAGTAGTGAATGCATGTGGCACCGGACGCATGACATGTACATTTGCCAGCGTTTGGAGACCCAGTAGCATGTCATGAAACAGATAGCAATTTTGACGGACAACTGTTAAAAGCTACTGAAATCCTTGTACTTTGATTGGCTGGGAGCAAAGAAGTCGTCAGTGCAAATCGCCAATAAAATTATTTGTGAAATGCTCCCCTGTGCAAGTTCTAGTGCTTTCTGTTTTGATTAGTATTTTGTTTAGATTTTATATCAGCCAGGTCTGAGTGGACTTTTATTGGTAGTCTTTCTATTAAGTCTTTCATTTTAATGGTGTTCAGACAGGTGTCTCACTGTTTGCTCAGAACAAGGAAAGCATTAATTACTTATTGCAGTTAAATCATAGCACCTGGTAATTTGAACAGCATATGCTGTTAGTGTAATAAAGGTTTATGAATATTAAGCAGTGTTGTAGAGCTCTACGCTTGGTGGCACTGAGCTGGCCAGCCCTGTGCTCTGAATTTGAGCCTGGTACTCTTCGTAAAAAAGAAAAAAGTAAACTCAGTCACGCTTTTTTATTACATAAATTCACCCCTCTATTGATGATTTTAGCTTCTTAAAGTCCTAAACCGAACCAGTGTTTTGGCTCAGTTGGTAGAGCGTCTGTCTTACAACCGGGAGGTGGGGGGTTCAAACCCCGGCCACGTCAGACCAAAATACGTTAAAAGATGGGAGTTGCTGCTACCCTGTTTGGTGTTCAACAATTACAGGGATAGAGCCTCGTCGATATGGCGCTTCACAACGGCTGCTGGGCCCACAATCCGGCAAGCAAATTTTCTGAGTATTTCATGCCTATTTCGAACAATAAAATATGGATTTTCACTTGTTTAAAACCCTAGACCCCTATCTACATGTATGTCGGGGCGAGTGTCATGCTTTGACGTTTACACTTTGCAAGGCACTCAAAACTGGTTTGGCTACAGTACAGATATATTAATAGGTACTTGTACATGTATATCTTAAAAATGGTGATGTATCATGTGATGGACAAGGTTTTATATAGATTTCTTTTTATAGTGTATACAGCCTTGTTATTGTGGGTGTGTGAAACAAATTTTGACAGACATGCAAGACTGATTGGAATAGGGTCTGGGACACTAGAACCTGTCCTTCCAGTCAAAGACTGTTGTTAATGAAGGTCATTTTATAGGCAGAGCTAAAAAGAATTACAAGTGCCTGTATTAATCCAGACTTTACTTAACTAGCTCAACTGGAAAGTGGTTGATAAAGTGAATCCCCACCTTTTACTGTGCATGAAAAAAACCCAAACATTTATTTGCTTTTGTTTTGTCTATTATGCGAGGAATGTTATTATTCCTGAAGAAAAAAGAAGTAAACATTTCAATGGAAGGGATGATGTGTGAACGACAACTCAATGCAAGGGGGGGGGGAGGGTGTTCTCTGAACGTGATATATGTACTATGCTTATCAAGACTGATCTATTTGTGTGCACTATGGGCATGTCTACTTACTCTCACAATTTTTTTTTTGGGGGGGGGAATGACCACCCCCCTGAGAAAACAAACATTTTCTTACAAGACTAAGATGTAAAATTCCAATTAGCTACAGTAGAGTATTTGCAAATCATCTGATAAATCGCAAGATTCCAGTTTGCTTTATGTATACTATGAAATAAAAAACAAAGCTCTTTAAGATAATTTGAATCGAGATTTAATGTGAAAATGGTACTTGACAGTATCTCTAGTACTTTTGGAGTAGGCTGAAAAAAGTACACCCAAGCTGTCCTTTGAGAATCTTATCAAAAATCACAATGAGAGCAAAGATCGGTGTGCAAAACTACCTGCATGTATGCCGCTTTCGAGACTCTGTTTTCGTAAGGAAACGCTGGCCTTATCTCTCAACTTGTGCAAAGGTCATTTGATAAATGGTCTGATATAATATGTTTTTAAATACAGAGATAGACCTGCCTGTGTGTACAGTACCCTTTATACATTACAGCTGTTGTCATTTTATACAATGTATGTTTACAGTTTCAGCCCTCTTTTTTGAGAAATATTTTAGATTGCTGATGGAAGTTTAATAATACAGGAAAGTTTTTGTTAATGGAGAGTTATGATATTTAGAACTGCTGGTGAATGTACGTTGAACACGTGATAGTGTTTCATGGCAAAATACAAACATAAATGCATGTTATTGTAGCAAAACATGTTTACTCTGGTTACATGTAAGATCTAGGTTTGTAGGCCTATCTTGCTTTGTTGATTTCTTTGGACTGAGTTAGGACTGAGAATCGGGGAAAAGGATTACACGGGGGCTGGGGGCGATTTGTCCCCTGATATGCTCAAAAAAGACCTCGAAAAAAGAGCCCTGCAAAATCCCTGTTCATTATAAAGCCTATCCATTGTTGCAAATTTAGATAGTAAGTTGTAAAAAGTAGCCCCCCCCCCAAAATGTTATCTTTCTGCTTGCTGAGGATCCGTAGGCCTATTTCTCTGAAATGGAACTTATAGGCCCGTATTCTGAACTTGGGTTTAAATTAAACCCTGGTTTAAAGTAGTGGTTGAACTATGGAGAGCCAGTTGGGGCACATATTCCTATAACAGTACACATTCAATTTATTTGCTCACATGACACCAAAATTATTCATAATTACCTGGGAGTGATAAGTATTTTTCTTCCTTATGAAAGCAAAAGGAAAGAAAGTACATGTAGTAAACATGAGAAATATATAATATACCGGTAAACAGAATTTTTTTTATTTTTGGCTCCCCATAATTTTAGCACAGAGTTAGCCCGTAGTCTAAGTTAAACCTGACTTCAGAATACAGTTCATAAAGGCCAATAGGAGTATACAATATGCTATTAAGAAACAGGAACCAGAAGGAATGAACTGTAAATTTATCTCAAAATGTACACGTATGTAGATATACACACAGACACTGCCTTGCAACAAATGAATTCTCTCTATGACACAAATGTACTCTTTGGGTGACCAAGTGCGTCCGCTGAGGACGATCTCTGTACACACAATTGTTGTTACTAGACATCAAGGTCCAAGGAATAGTCTTTGACCTTACACAATGCGCTTCCGTTTTCTCACCCATTCATCCCTCCCTAGGCGTTCATGGATCTGTTATTAATTGGGGGATTATAGCGCAATGAGTAACTTCCACTGCATGCAGATTATGATCAGAGACGAGCTGTCACTTTTCTGGCTGGCGTGAACTTTCCCTTTGTAATCGTATAATCTCTCGCCTTGCATGTGCGATCTGTATCTTGTTGTTGTAATGAGAGCGTGAAACGAGGGTCTCTTTAGTCTAGATCTGGACGTTTTTAGCTCTTTGTTCAGAAAAATCCTACAGTCACTCAAATGTTGCGAATAGTGGAGGACTGGTAGTGTAAACTGGCATATACTACAGAGTGAGTCAGAAAAAAGTGTCCCGTTAGTTTGAAGTTGTTTTGTCTGAAGTATGAACATTTAATCATTCATTGATTATATCGTCTTGAAAGCGTTCATCTCCCAGTACATTTTCATGTGCATCTTTGCATGCATGACTGACAATCTCTGTTGTCTCAGACAAGACACCTTCAATCTGATGGGACATTTTTCTGACTCACTCTGTATATACATTGAGTGAGTGCAGGGTTTTACGTACATGTACCTAGATCTAGACTAGGGTCTGCCTTTGCAGAAGAAGTCTAGCCTGCTGTGCAAACCCTTCACTCGAGTTTAGGGTCTGAATGTGCAGCCTACTCATGCATTGTGTACTGAAGGCCCTCTCGCAAGTTTTGTTTGTGCTAGTCTTTGCGTGAAGACACAATCAGGGTATGTGCCTGCAGACAAGAAGTCTAAGTCTATTAAAGACATAGCCATGTAAAAGTTTCCAGTACAAAGAAGGTCTATCCAAGATTGTACTATTTGGAAACTTGGAAAAAAGCCTGTTGAAGTTGTCAGGTAAAAGTGTTTCTAAACAGCTTCAACCAACTGCCAATATACTGGAGAAGTACAATGCAGGTCTACAATTATGTTGTATCTAGATCTAGGGCTTCTACTGTCTTTGAGTTTATGCACTATCCTTTGCTAAGGCACAATAATTAGAATAATTCCACTCAGTTCTCTTTTTTTCCCTTGACAGCCGTTAATATGTTGTTTAATAACTGTAATGACATTCCAGTAGCGGGGGGGGGGGGGGGGGTCTGAACATGTCTATGATTTAATAAATACCTTCCCTATAGATACGCAAGTTCAGCTACTGGGATTATGAGTATGATTCATTTTATTCTTGAAACACGTAAATCCTGTTTGTTTTTTGTCCTTCATCCTGATTGCGATTCAATTCATTATAAATATGAAAAATAATGAAAAAAAATTACACAATTAAAATTAATGTAACTGAGGGGGTGGGTTTTTCTTTTTCACCCATTGCTTTGTAAATTGCTCTGCTTTTACACGATTGCAAATATAAGCTGGGATGGAAGGGGAAGTCCCTCGGCTAAATCTATTCAAATCAAAGCAGAAAAAAATGAGAAGAATACAGAATGATGAATTTGTGAAGTTGTCATGAATCAAATGTTACTTCTTGAAATCAATTTGTTGTAGTTTACTAATGGAACAAAATTATAATACATGTACAGTACTTGCTTGAATATTTTAGTAATTATTTCTTTATCATTGATTTACTTGCTTGAATATTTTAGTTATTATTTCTTTATCATTGATTTACTTGCTTGAATATTTTAGTAATTATTTCTTTATCATTGATTTACTTGCTTGAATATTTTAGTAATTATTTCTTTATCATTGATTTACTTGCTTGAATATTTTAGTAATTTTTTTCTTTATCATTGGTTTATTTTTTTTTCTCTTGATAATCATACTTGAAGATAACTGAAACTAAAAGTGAAAGTATAAAAACAAACCTTGTTTTCGCTCCATCTTCATTTTTTCCAATGATTTTCCTAATAGAGGTTTGATAGTTATATGTATTCTACTTTTTTTCCCGGTTGGAGGGGGGGGGGGATATTTTTCTTGTATTTAATGAAATTACATGTGTACATGTATGTGTGTGTGATGCGAGATGCCACAGGGAATATTTGCATTGAGTGGTTGTATAATGTGAGATATACATGTAAGAAAAACTTCTATATTAAGGTTTGTAAAATTCAGAATTTAAAATCACATTTTAATAGATGTGGTTATCACAGTTCTTTCTATTTGTACAGTATATGTATGTACATGTACAATGTACATTATAAGCCTGCAGGCTACATGTCATGTACATGTAGTTTTTTGGCATGAATGCAAATAACCCTTGTCCTTTTGTGATTGTCTAGAAACTCCAACATGTAATCCATTCTCGTAAGCAGTTGACAATGTATGTCTGCAATTGATCAATCATCAAAATTCCATTTCCAGAGAGAAAGAGGCAAAGTTTCTGCGCATTGTGCTTTATTTCTCTGTGGCAGTCCCAGCTGCTAGGCTTATTGATAAAGATCCAAAAAGGCTTTGAAGGGCAAAAAGAATGGCATTGAGGACACATTTTGGCATCGGATTTTGCAATTGATAGGGATGTACAATAAATCCCAGAATGAGTCACTCTCTTGTTAGTTTGTTGATTTTTCCATTTATCTCAGCTGTACATCTAGAGCTTGCTATTAATGTATCGGGTGATGACATGTATGTAGCGCGAAAGGGTGACCAATGTGTACATGTTCCCAAAACTTTCAATATTTCTGGGAAAAAGATGCATTACGTGTACTACAGGTACATTAGTAGAAGTAGTATATAAGTAGTAGTACATGTAGTAGTAGAAGTATTATTATTATTATTAGTAGTAGTAGTAGTAGTAGTAGTAGTAGTAGTAGTAGTAGTAGTAGTAGTAGTAGTAAGTAGTAGTAGTAGTAGTAGTAGTAGTAAGTATTAGTAGTAGTAATAGTAGTAGTAGTAGTAATAGTAGTAATAGTAGTAGTAGTGGTTGTTGTGGTAGTAGTGGTAGTGGTAGTAGTGATAATAGTAGCAGTAGTAGCAGTAGAAGTATAAGCAGCAGTAGCAGACTTTATACACCTATCAATTGTAAGACGCACCCCTTGACCCCCGGGATGGTGCG
This sequence comes from Lytechinus variegatus, assembly GCF_018143015.1. Classification (NCBI taxonomy): domain Eukaryota; kingdom Metazoa; phylum Echinodermata; class Echinoidea; order Temnopleuroida; family Toxopneustidae; genus Lytechinus; species Lytechinus variegatus. The sequence goes on from NC_054744.1 coordinate 8,828,358, forward strand.
TCACTTGTCAGATGTGAGTCGGATTTTCATGTACCATGACGCACCTGTGTGTCTCGACTGTGACGGACCTTTTCTTACGATGACTGTGCCTGGACGAAAAAATATGACGCACCAGTGCTGGATTTTGACTGACCATCGACTGTCTCTATGACGCACTCCGTCAAGTAAATCTCCGCGGGCGCGGCACGAACGTGCCGCTGTACTGTACGTACATCTCTCGCGAAGGAACCTTGCAAAGTACTATGGAATAATACCCATTCAGGGGGCGAATGCACGAGAGGGTCTTTGAAAGGACTGTCTTTGGTATCGCATTTTAATCATGAACTACCGTATTTGCCGGCGTCTATAGTATAGGCAGCACTATTTTTTGATGAGAAAAAGAAGCAAAGTCGGGGTGCGGCCTATACGTGACGATAGTCAAAAGCCGTGTCCCGCGAACGCTGAATACCGTGATGTTGCCAGTACTAGGTCCGAGCTGAATAAAATCCCCAAATGGCACTCGAAAAATCCCCAAATTGGAACCTAAATCCCCAAATTATTTAAATCACAATAATTTATGAAAAAGTGAGGATATTTATCATGGTTGTTGCCCCAAATTAGTTGATGTGTTCATACAACACACAGCAGATTTTTTTTCTTTTTTTTAGGTTTCGATTCAAAGTAGATTGGCAACCCCACCATTTACCGCATATTTTCAACCAATGAAGTTCAATGTAAAATGAATTCATCGGTTGAATTGCGGATGATCTACATATTTTAGCATAAGAGTGATATATCTCATGTATTTTAGCATCATATTACTGAAAAATAACGAATCGGTGCTTTTCATCAAAACCTTCAAAAATACCCTAAATTGCATGAAAAATCCCCAAATTTCTTTTAATCCCAAATAATTTTTTTTCATCCCCAAAGGCTTCTCAAAATCCCCAAATATTGAAAATTTGGGGATGGAGATTGATGGCAACACTGAATACGTGGTCAAAACAGCACGTATGCGTACGTTTGGGACTACAGTGACGCTTCCATTGTCCATTGTAATGGTAGTTAAAACAGCGCGTTTATAGGATGAAATAGTAAAAAGCATGACTTAACTAAGAAAACATTTCAGTACCGGTACGTGATAACTTACTTTTCAAATTAAATTCTATTTAGGTCTAAATTTGTTTCCATATAACGTAGCAGAGCTCAGAGACCGTGCAACTCAAGCGATCTGACTCTGTCTGGGGGTCTGGGGCCGGCATTCCCCGGCAATAGCATGTGTAATAGTACGTTTGCAATATGTATTGGTAGACTTATGACAACAACCCATCTAATTGAAATGAATGTCATTACTATTTATGAAATTATGTGGAACATTGATTTAACATGTTATCATTTTTATCTTCCTTGCAGGAGCCAGGAAGATTAGCAGCACCTCGTTCTACATTTTTAAATTTATTTTTACATCGTCATCGATCGTAATGGAAAATAAAATGAAAATATTTACCTTTTGATCTTTTCTTTTGTTTTGCATCTCCAAGTCTCATCGGCCAATAAATAATAATAAAAACCTACCTTGCGATGTGTGCTGTGGTCTGCTGCGGGAAATGGCGGTAGTGGTGATGATTGGCTGGTTGGTTGTGAATACAAATATTTTGGATGAATTATGTGATGATAATGCAAATGGTGACAATGATATTGTGTCAACGAATTGCCATAAAATGATAATTAAAGTTACAACATTGAGATGAGTGATTTAGATTTTTACTGGTTAGGCATTATGGATTATTATGATGGCGACGAAGATGATGATGATAGAGCACGTTTATGTTGACAATAGTAAATGATGATAGTATACACGATTTTTTTGCGACGATAAAGATGACACGGTGATACACGAAGTTTGCATGCAATTTAATATTCTATTGCAGGTGGAAAAATAGCGTAAGTATAAAAAAGAATCATGCCGCCTTCAATATTTTCCCGCTGAAAGAGACCGAGGGAACATGACAAGGTATGTCAATTACAATTGCTTTGTGCGTGAATTAATAACGGTCTTTTTCAAGGCCACGTAAACTTCCAAGAAAGAATCAGTGTTCATCTCCGGGGGGGGGGGGGCACTTCCATTCATGAGTTGATACCATGCGCGACCATGGGGTTTCGAAAGCACCCTAAACACCGTAATTTCCATATTTTGAAAATGCACCCCTTCTCTGTTAGCTCCATGGTGAAACCCTACCCTTAACAAGTATTGGAAACAAACGATACTCTTGGCAAATATTCCCTGAAATGAACCCTTAAACAATTAAGTACAGGAATGTTTTATTGTTACGGGTTCTTTGGTCGTCGGCTTTACCTAATGTACGACCCCACCTCCTACACCTCGCGCAAATCAGACTCTATCTAAACACGAAGTGTTGGGGCAAAAAGGATATCCTTTACAAAGCATTTTAATTTTGTTTTATCATCCCCGCAAATTCGACCCTAAACACGTATTTTTCCTAGCGAAATAGATACCCTTTTTCCTTATTTTTGTGTTTTTGACACCCTTATCACGTTACGTACGTAACGTGCCCTATCGTGAAAAAGACATCCTTTTTACGTTTTTTTTTGGTCGCGCATGGTATCCACTCGTCAATGTAAGTGGCCCCCCGGGGTTCATCTTTTTTATTCATAGGCGGGGGGCAGGTCCCCAAAAAAATTGAGATGGGGGACGATCCCCCTAAATTTTTAGTTCATAACTTTTTTTTTGCTTGTCAATTTTGTTTCCTGCATCCCCCTCCCTAAATTCTGGTGGACCCCTAAAATGTCTCTTGTCCTCCCCCCCCTAAAATTTAGGTTGATGACCTTTTTTTTTGCTTGTGAAATTATTTTACTTACATTTGTCCATCACTAAGGTAGACCCCTCTAATTCTTTGGGCTTCCGCCGCCAATGTCTTTATTTCACTTGGTCTTTACCTCTCTCTCACTCGTTATTTATTCAATTCAATTCAATTCTGGTTTTATTGTGAAAATGGTACATGACAAAAGTCCGAAGACTCATATTATCATATTTACAAAGTAAAGATGTACATGTATATTATTAAAAGATTACATCACAATTCTAGTGCTTGACAAATAATCAACAAATAAAGCCAGAGAAAATAATTTGGACAATCTCAAAAAAAGATTATTGATTGAAATTATAACATTGTAAAACTATCATCGTCAAAATCACATCAGCAAAGTTGCAAGTATTAAAAGCATATATAAATTAAGTTACACTTTTAAAATATATTTAAAACAAGAAAAATATGTACATGATATAAAAAATTGTAAATAGCAAGACAAATTAAATAATATATAAGTCCTATAAAAATATAAACCAAATCAATGTTGTGAATAATTGCAATTTCCAATTAGTTTGAGCCTTGTATGACAGTCATAAAACAAAAGCGAAATAAATACGATGTTACAATAAATTGGTATGAACTTCTGGAATTAACCATGTGATATGCTGTAGATAGTACACCACCAGTCACAATCCCTTGACCACCCGTTTACCATGTTTACCTGCCTAAACCAGAGAACAGCAAATTCAGTGCAATGAATCCAATGTTCTCCGGCCGAAACAGGCAAATAGGTAGTCAAAGAAATGTGACTGGTACAGTATATGCTTTATAGTAAAAAATAAATAAATGAACCAAAAAATCATTGAAGTTGGGCAGAATTACATATCGAATAGTCGTATTACATGTAAGTGGAACTCAAGTAAGTAAAAAAAAGAACATTGGAATAAAAAGGTGACAAACATAAAATAAAATCAATAAGATTAAAGATAAACAAAGTGGAGTACAAAAAGTGTTACAGTTGCTAAAAAAATAAAGCTGCATATAAAATTACATTATATTACAGAGTTCAACAATTGCACAAAGTGGGGGATTGGCGACTGTTGGTATCTTTTTGTTCTAGTCTGAGGAATCTCAAGATGATGTGCATTTCTTATGGAAAGACCAGTTCTAACCCTACGGGTTTCAGGCAAGAAGTGGTGATGTCGTTTCGATTTTAGCAACGAGCGTGCAAATCCTTCAAGAAGCTCACTCCGTCTGTCTTTAAGAGATGACACATTCATACTTTGTAGAAGTTCAATGTATGTCAAGACATTTGGCCAGGCAATGATACGCAGAGCCCTCTTCTGAACCCACTCAATGCTAGCGGATTGTTGGCAGGTAATGCTAAATGCCCAAACGGGCACGGCAAACTCAATCAATGGCATGTCAGTACATCTTGTAGATTATTTATCTCATGTGACATCACCGACTTCAATAAAAAAAAAAACATTGAAACACTGCCCGTGCTTGCGTATTTATTTAAAGGACAAGTCCACCCCCCCAAAAAAAACTTTGATTTGAATAAAAAGAGAAAAATTCAACAAGCATAACACTGAAAATTTCATCAAAATCGGATGTAAAATAAGAAAGTTAATATGACATTTCAAAGTTTCGCTTCATTTCACAAAAAAGATATATGAACAGCCAGCTACATCGAAATGAGAGAGTCCATGATGTTATTCACTCACTATTTCTTTTGTTTTTTTATTGTTTGAAATATGAAATATTTTTATTTTCTCCTCATTGTCATGTGAAATGAAGTTTCATTCCTCCCCGAACACGTGGAATTCCATTATTTTAACATTTTGTGTTTCAGGCAAGGAAGTCCTAATCGTCAAATTCGTAAAAATTGAAATATTGTATAATTCAAACAATACAAAACAAAAGAAATAATGAGTGAGTGACATCATCAACTCTCTCATTTGGATGTAACTGGCTCATTCATATATTATAACTGTTTTGTTAAAAATAAGCGAAACTTTGAAATGTCATAACTTTCTTATTTTACATCCAATTTTGATGAAATCTTCAGCATTGTGCTTGTCTGATTTTTCTCAATTGATTCAAATCAACATTTTCTGAGGTGGACTTGACCTTCAACTTTATTTGTATGAAAAGAAGACGTTAATTGAAAGAAATAAAATATATTCGCCGAGCTTGTTTACTGTCGCAGCGCTTGTTTATCTCCGCCACTCTTGTTTACCTCCGCAGCGCTTGTTTACCTCCGCAGCTCTTGTTTTCATCCGCAGCGCTTGATTACCTCGATCGGCCGTTTCTTCACGTCGATGGTGGATTATTTTCCTTGCGTCGCCTTCCGAAAAAGATGAAACAGTAAGAAGAATTACAGCATGCGTGTTTATTATTTCCCATTCCGTGGCGATTGTTGAACAATTTTCCAACCAAGATTTTTTCCGACTTCGCCGGGTATTCTGTCATGCATTTTTTTTTCAAAGATGATTCGCAAAATGGGGGTGGGGCCTTTACGCCGGCAAATACGGTATTATTAAGCAACGGTTTTTGTTCACCAACAAATGAATAAAATATGTTGGCAGGCATTAAAAAAAAAACCAATGTCCTACGGCGCATCATAAATCCGCAACACGAAAGACGTCCTTTGCAAAGAACCCCCCCCCCCCAAGATAATCAGTTTTTGATCTGAGAGGAACGACGTACGAGACGCGCGCTGCAAGAAAAACTTGTTTTTCATCCTAAGCCATCGTGCGGGCTTGCGGGCTGGATATATAAAAATGGATCTAAAGAAAAGTGAAATAACTTCTTATGCAAGGTGACAGAAAATTCAAGACAAGATTTTAATCCAAGGATGAGCATCCCGATGAGCATGCAGGGTTTAAATACAAACGCCCGACGACGTGAGTAAAGTGCGTGGACAGATCTAGAGCCGTTCGTACCATGCTGAGGCTTTATGACGCACCCCGGTAAAATGACTGACTATGACGCACCTATTCTCCATGCTCTGACTGACCAATTGCCTCCATGACGGTACCCTGAGTCACTAATTTGTTGGTAAATGACCCACCCATGACGCACCATTCCCGGGGGTCAAGGGGTGCGTCTTACAATTGATAGGTGTATTAGAGTAACAGTGAGTATGAGAAGGATGAGTAGTTTTTATGGAAGAGGAATCCATTTTGTTTTCCATATAGGCCTACATTAAAAAAAATGTATATCCAGCAATACCAGCATGTACTCAGACTGTTAGTGTACATGTATGTAAGGTCTGCAGTTTGTACTGTAGAGGTAGCAGTGACATGTACTGTACATACTGTATCAACACTATCCTAAACTAGCTAAACAGAGAACAAAAGGAAATATAACAGAAGGGATTAGGGGATTAAAGTGTGATTGTGCAAAGGATTAAGGCAGGGATGTGCAATTCAAAAGGCTTATTATATTTAGGTGTACATGTACATGTGTTGCGGCGTAAGGCTTGATGTAATGGTTTATTGTGTAATCATTATGTAATATGATAACTTGCAATACATATCTAGTGCATTGTCCATAAAATGGATTTGCTGTTATGAGCAGATGAGATCTAGTCTTGTAGATGGGGAAAACTGCTGAATATCTATTAAGTTGATTTCTACAATGTAGATATCTACACTGTCGGAATAATGCATAATTGACCTTAACTTTATTGAGAAACAGTGGTCAAGGTAAAAAAAATGACAGTTCAATTTTGACCATAACTACAAACTGTTTAAATTATCGAACTTGGATCGTGGAAGAGTCCGTCTTATCTTGTAAAATTATCTTATGCCGCTCCCTCACTTTTACCTTGCCACTTTATACTACTTTGCACTTTATTTTATGTGAAATAAATGAATTTGATAATGATATTAATATGCAACATTTATATAATGTTCTAAGGGCTGCATACTATTAACCTGTCTTTAGCACGGCTACCCTGATCGGACACTCGAGCATTGGAGGAATTCTTCCTACCAGGTACCCATTTATTACAAAAGTGGCAAATGAAGAATAAGCACCTTGCCAAAGCCAGGACGTGGGTGGTGTGGTGAGATTTGAACCCCAGACCTTGTGGATCAAAGTCAGGAGACCTATCCACTGAGCCACAAGACCTCTGCTTTTGAATAATATTTGAATGACGACAGCATTGTAACTGGTTTTGGGAACACAGTACTTTAGCATTGGCAGTGGCTGCATGAATCACTTAGTGTTGTCACTTGTCAGTGATCATATTGCTAATGGACTTCTGGTTGACACACTATTACATGTCACATGCTTATACTTGACCTAATTATTTGTTCTATTTAAGACAGCATTGACCTCTTCAAGAAATATATGTCTGTTGGTCAGAACGTTTTTAATTCCTCTTTAGACAATTTTGTTATGCAGGACGTTGACCTATGATTACTTTTTTTACCATCACATTTTTAAATGGCAAGTCACCAGCTATTGATTAATGAATTTAACCCCCCCACCAAAAAAAAAAAATTGAATGAATGAAGTGATGAATGTATGGATAGGTGGATGGATGGATGAATGAATGGGCGAATGAATAAGTAAATCCATAAATGGAGAAAAATACATGAACGTATAAAAATGCATGAAAATAATGAAATAATAAAGATAGATGATATTGATAAATGGGTAAATGAGCAAATGAATACAAAAAATAAATAAATGAATGATTGAATTAAATAAATAAACAAATAAATTAATAAATGGATAAATAAATAAATGAATACCAATGAATAAATAAATGAATGAATAAACAAACAAATAAATAAATAAATGAATGTATATCCCTGTTTTAGTGAGCAAATCCGCCAACTGAGATGAAGATATTGGTTGATGAATTGATACATGAATTATATTTTGTAATCAAATGAATTGATAAACAAGTGTACGATTTATTCAGTTTGATAAATTGATAGTAAAGTATTATTGTAAATGGATATCGAATAGAGAAATTCAAGCTGAATGAAAAATTTGAATTATTGAAAATATATTAATTTAGTAGTTTAATGAAATTACATGCAATTCACAATCAGATATTTGTTTGGTCTATATATGGCACCTTGGCAGAAAAGCCGCATAACTTGTTATGTATTGAATAGGAGGTAATATAACTACAACTACATTGACATTTGAACAAAAAAAATCACCAGGCTTGCAAAATTACCTCTCCCAAAAGTCAATACTCTCTTTAAACCTCTGACATTTATGATGTGGTAAACCACCTTTTGAAATAAATAGTACAGTAGAATTAACTGCGATGACATTATAAAGATGTTGTTGCCGTATCTTGCTTTCTGTATTGCGTAAAATGCAGATTTTAAGTACATAAACATTGGAAATGGAAATATTTTAAGCAAAACGGAAAAAAAATTGGGAAAAAATGAGGGAAAAAAGTTGAAACAGTAAATGTCCTCTTGGTCAACACCAATATTGTTTGCTTTCTGCTTAGTCTCATCTTATAGCTCGTAGTTTGTTTATGGCTAGTTTATTTGTTAACAATTTGGTCTAATTTCTATTTAGTACATTTGATGTTTTAGCTAATTTCTAGTTGGGCTACACCCATTTCGATGTGAATAGATGAACTGTTTGTCCTGTCTGTGGATCAAAGTCTGTCTGTCCCTCTTTCTTCCTTATTTCTTCACGGTTTATTTATCTGCCGGTAATCTTAAAATTTTCTCTCTCTCTCTCTATGCTTGCTTTACAGGTAGCAACTCTTGCCAGGGATAATTCCTACGTACTTAACAAAAACTTGTACAATGAAGTCAACTTAGATTGGCCGGCATACTCAGAGGCAGACAAGCAACTCCTTCAAAGGTGAGGGGAACTGTCATATCATCTTCAAGAAGTATAATTGTCATTCACAATTAGTTCCTATAAATAACTTAGATAGTAGGAAAAAATGAATTCTGATATATTTTTAGTAGTTCTGACACTGGACTTTGAAAAAAAAAATTAATTTATTATTTATTTTGAAGAGGAGGAGGAGGGGGGGGGGGGGTAAATTACACCTGTGTAAATGTAGTTATTATAATTTTATTGAATGGTATGAACTCCAGTGGCTATCAATATAGAATTTTTTTCTTAATCAGATCTGTCATTTGTATAGTTTAAAGCTCAGTTTGTTGAGCTCCTGACACTCGCTTGAGCAGGAGGTTGTGGGTTCAATGGTTGGCCGAGTCATACCAAAGACTTTTATTGAGAAAATTGGTTTATCTGCCTTCCAGCCAGGTGTTCAGCATTTTAGAATGAAAGAAGGGTTAGGCAGGGTCTGCTGGCAGAACAGTTCTTTGGAGCTGAGGTGGATATAGCCTGGGTCTGTAAGGTTATTGTTATTATTATTAGAGATTTGGCTTATCAACAAGAATGTATACCAGCACCCATGCATACTACCCTGCTTTATGAAAGTTCCTTGTTTGTTTACTGTATGTTCTTCTGTTTTGGGGTAAGACACAATCTGATTCTGATTCAAAGTAATCCTCCTTGATAGTCAGGTTATGTATCAGTCGCCTCTTGAAATTGGGCTAGTTCACAAGGTTTTTCTTTATAGATTACTTTTACAGGGAGAAGGGGGTGGGGTGGATAGGGGTTAAGAAGAGGAAAGGGGGTGGGGAGTAAGGAGGGTGGGGAGAGACGGGGGAGATGAAAATGGGAGGGCGAAGTAGAATTGGAGGGTTATAAAACCTTTTTTTTTCTCAAAATAATAGTTTTTATTTATAGCAAGGCCCTTTAAGGGCTAAATGGATGTCTCAAAGATACCAGCATTATATGCTACAAATAAAATACAGATTGCATGATTTTTTTCCTGTTCAATTGAGGTTGTGGTTGAAAAATAGCTACATAAAAGACACCTTAGCATTTATCATAAGTATGTTCACACGTACATGTAGTGTGTAACAATCTATTTATCTCAGCTGTAATCGGGAATAAATTGTTTATCTAGAATAAAATTGATTGAACACATACCCCAAAAAATTCTTGAAGAAAATTAATATTATGAAGTCCTTAATTGTCTATGGGTTTACTTTTTGAATTTGAGCAGGAAGAAAGCGGAGTGCGGGGTAAAGGACTCTCCATCGCCCCAATCGCAGCCCTCCCCTCACCATACATCAACCAACTCCGGTCTTACAACTGCTACGGGTAGCCCAAGTACTCATGCCACCTCCAAGTCTACCCCAAGCCATCGGAAGAAACCGGACTCTGGCACCAAGTCCTCTACTGTAAGTCGTGCTCATGTGTGATCGTCTCGCTCACACAAGGAAATTGAATACGGTTTGAATTGTTAACAGGCTGGGGAAGCAACCAATTTGGGGATCTCTTATTCCTCAAATTGAGTGAACAGCTGTACAAAACAAGCAAATTTGTAAATAAAGTTTTGAATTCAAACAAAGGGTTCACACTTCAAGCATATGGAAATTGTTAGATGAGATAGAGAAAATTAGCAGAATTCAGCAGCAATAACTAAAATCTTATTGTGATTTTCCTTCATGAGTTTATGATCTGTTTTTAAAAATGATTTTGTTTAAATCTTTGGTTAAACCTCGGTCCGGTCTGATTCGGTGAAAATGATTCGAAGAAACTGTATTAGCTTGGATTAGCAGGGATATTTGGCAAGAACGCATGGCTAATTTAGTTGATAAAGACCCATTTGTGGGGGCGTCGCGGTCAAGTTGTTATAACTCTCATCTTACAAATCTGAGGGATGGGACGATTCCCAGCCATGGCATGTTTTCCTTCAAGAAATTTATCCACATTGTGCTGCACTCAACCCAGGTGAAGTGACTGGGTACCCGGTAGGAAGAAATTCTTTGAAAGCTTCAGCGCCTAATTGCCTATATGGCAGCACAGCTAAAGCCGGGGTATTAATAGCAGTGTTTTGTATGGTCAGGCAAAAAGCGCTCTATGAATATCCAGCTATTTTTATAATAATTATCATTAAAGTCTCATGGTTCATGAATTGAAATTTAGGGATTGATGACTCCTTACTGTTTACAGAAACGGCCACTCTTGCCAGAAGTCAAAGACTACAAGACAAAGAAGCCTCGTATTGCCCATGGTTCTGCATCAATGGGAGCAGGGCCTAAATCTGTAGACCAGCAGCCCCAACTGAGCCCTAGCAGCGCCCTAAGCATCACCAAGAAGGTCCCTAGCCCGATAGGCCTCTTCAAGAAAGTGCCTAGCCCTTCCTCGACCACCAACGCCCCTCCTTCCACCACGACCACCATCAGCAACTCACCTTCCAGCAACCATGCGCAACAAAGTGCCTTGTCGTCACCGTCGGTCAGCACCACCCGCAATTCCCCGGATTGCTGCGACTCGACGGGCAATGGCACCAACTCCAGCATCGCCGCCGCACCTGCAGTGGTGACCGGAGGAATCACCAAGTCTTCAAGCAGCAGCAGTAGCCGGGATCATAGTCGTGCTTCGGGGCGGAGTGAGAAGAGTTCGAAGACATCGTCGGTCTCCAAGTCCGTCAAAGAGGAGAAGAGGCCGGTTGGCAAGGAGTCCCCCTCTGGAGATGTTTCTTCCACTTCCGTTGTTCCAGAATACCAGATGTAAGAAATGATAATGCTCATTATTTCATTTTGGGGTACTTGTTTAACACCAGCTGTGAAATCTTGATAAGGCAATATGTTTTTCCCATCAACAAAAGGGAGAAACAGTTGTTTAGTTTTGAAACTGTTATGACTCATTTTTGTGGATCCTTGTCTTTGGGATGGAGGAAATCTTGGTTTCATAGCCTGATGTACAGTCAAAAAAGATAAAACTTCAAACACCCATTCTTTTATAGTATCATGGGGCATGTCAACTTGATCATATTTTCTTTTCATTAAAGTTTTAAAGTTACAATATTGCAGTGTTATAGTCATATTGTGTATGCCTAAGAAATACTTTCTCTTATTGTTCATATTTTTCTTATATTTCAAGATTCATCATTCTTGATTGACAGGTAGAATAATTTATAATAATGCTCCCAAGATGTTATCATTAGGAGCATTCCAATTCACCCATAATGCTATTATAAGTGATGGTAATGTATGTGTAGATAGTGATGAAGACAATGTTTCGGAATTCAGCTGATGAAAAAAAAAATTGTGCTATGCTTATTCTGTCTTGCAGGGAGTACACGACAATCACAACGGTTGAGCAGCGCAACAGGTATAAGGAGGACTTCAACAGACTTTATCCCGAGTACCGAGAGTTCCACAAGTCGATTGAACGCATCAAGCAGCAGTTCAAGGACCTGAGAGATGAGCTGAATGAGACCAAGAAAGGCAGCAAGGAATACGATTCTCTCCAAGACAAAGTGATAGAGGAATACAACAAGATCATTCAGGTAAGTCTCCAGAACCGCAAGGTCCAGGGTTCTGGATGGCCTTTGGGAATTACTTCCACTCAGGACTATAAATCATCTGAAATTTACAAACAAGACACATATGTCCTCACAGGCGGGGGTGTTTCACAAAGACATAAGCGCAACTTACAGTCATACTTAATGCTATTAATATCCACATAATATTTATCATATAACCTTGTGCTAACGTGTATTCTCTGAACATGATTGAGCAAGGACCAATGCATTGTGAAACTCCTCCCTGGAATAAAAAATCACGATTCCATCACAGGTATTTTGATAGCAGCTTCATTTGCGTGCATATATTTCTGTCTAACACTCCCCCCCCCCCTCTCTCTTGATTCCATCACATTTGCAGGACGAGGGCTACGGGAAAAAGGAAAAACGTTGGCGGGAGCTCCATGATCTTCTAGGTCACATCAAAACGCTGATCATGGCTTACGACACCAGCTTCATGCAGACGGACAACTCCTAGGGATGCTCCTGTGGAATGAACGACCTTCAGAACATTGCTTTTCCAGAATGATGCCTTTCATTTGTGGTAATAGGAAGGAATAATCAACTGCAGTAGACTTGTTCAAATTTTAAACAGTAAAAGTGAATGTATGAACAAATCCTACCCAACCTGCTCTGCATGAGAACAAATCGGTCCTTCAATCTCTTAATTGGTTTTGACAAGTAACAAGATTTCATTTGTGAGTGCAATTTGATTTGATCATTGATCTGCAACAATCCTGTCAAGAGTTTTGTATGTTCCAGGATGTCTAGTGTAACCTGTTCCGAGCCAGTCTGGCATGATCCTGTATTCCATGACTTGATGCCATTCTGGGCCCTGTTTCACAAAACTTGTCATCAAGAATTCGGTAACGAGCCACTGTTAACCTAGCTTCTGAAATGATGGCATTTGATTGGCTGAGAGCCAGTTTGTGATACTTGTTACCAATTACATGTGTAGTGAAACACAGGCCCAGAGTTGATTCATTAAAAGACTAAAATTCATTTGAAGACATTCAAAGAAATAAAATCAATTTTGTTTTGACATTTCATCGGTCTAGAATGATTGGTCTTAGATTTGATTTTGCCTATTAATGAATCACATCCTGGTTTTCCTACTAAAAGGAAGTAGACCTTGATAGCATTTAATGATAATCTTTTTTTTTTTTTTGCAGAGCAGGTCTGGAATATGAAGGCAAAAATGGGAGATCATATTAGTTCATTCTCACAATTTGTTACTGTCACTTTTCAATTCATTCAATTGGTCTTTTTATTTTTTTTTTCAACCATTGATGTTGGTCTTGGCTGATTAAGTATCTAGGGGTGGTTTCACAAAGAATAAAATCTGGATTAAACTTAAATTGTATCTTATACTATTGTGTGGTAGATCATACGGTAATGTAATGGTCAGATACGCAGAGGGCCCTTTTATCTGTTAAATCATCAATAAGATTACACATTGAATGATTAGTGTATAATGCCTACTAAGCTTGTTGTATGCAAGCTAATGGGAAGCCGAAAGTCTAACAACCTTCATAACCGTTGCACATGTACCTTCCAAAATGTACCGTTGCACGGCTAAGGATGCGACGTTACAATATAATTCAATTCAAATAAATGCAGGTGCAGTTCACATTTGGCCTACTGGCTAAATGCGCTCTGTTGCTGCAGATGCATGCTTGATGCTTACATTAATGCTGTCCCTCATTTTCATAGATTATTGTAGGAAAAAAATTCTTAATTTCGCTAACTTCCAAGGCCTTTTACTAACACATATAGCGAATATTCCTGTTCATGCAATGGTGCGACATTTCGCATTCTGTGTTACGAAGACATACTCTTTTCAACTCGGCTACGCCTCAACGAAAAGAGCATCTTTCTTTTGTGTCGTGCAAAGTCTTGTACCATCAGACCTGTGCCTCTTCCCTATTTGAACACCGTGTACATTTTAGAGTGCTCGGAATCACTTTAAGCCACAATTCATTCTTTGTGAAACCACCCCCTGACTGTAAAGCAATAGTTGCAGTGACAAAGAATTCTCTTGAAGCTATGGTACATTGAATTAAAGTTGTCATGGTTACCATGTCAGTGCCATTTGAGCCAAGGAAATCAATTTCCCGAATCCCATTTTTGCCTGCAAAATTATGAAATACAAACAAAGTGATACGATTTACTGCTATATAAGCCTTATTTATGTGTATAGAGAAAGAGAGTAAATTATGAAGAAAAAAATACCGAGTGTTTATTGATATATATAACAGATAACGGTCATCATTGTGTACTGTATATTGAATTGGCTGCCCCTTTGTATCTCAGAATCTTTCAAGCTGTTTATTTTTTAACCAATATGTGTAGAAAAAAGGCATGGCATTTGATCGTGTTTATGCTCTGAGCGAATTCAATGCATTGATGGAATATAGGTTAACGTAATTTCCTTGGGCTTCTGAGGGTATTTGTGGCAAAATGGAATTGTTTAACCCCAATGTCAAAGCGGAGTGGCAAGGGATATTGTTCCCAACAATCAAAAGATTGAAAACTCTTTTGTAATCCAATGCTGTATTTGTGTAGTCAGTAGAAAGTTAAGACAGGCCTAGAGCTAGAGAGACATTAACATATATATATCATTTTGTAAAACGGGGTTGTCACGCCCTTCTGGCATTTAGGAATACATTTCAATTACAATCAACCTGATACATGTAGTATGATGAGTACAGTGCATTTTGATTAGGTTTGCCACAGCTATTCTCAAGCTCGTCTAAAAGGATTGAATTCTTTCAGCAGTAACATTCCATATTGCCAGGGGATGGATTCATTTCTTTGAATAGTGTCATGTTTATTTGACCCTGTTTGGGAAGTTTGGAATATGTGAATCCCTCAGGGTCTCTTTTATTTAATGAGAAATTGAGCTCGTGCCATTGTTTGTTTGGGAGACTCAATCCAGCAGTATTATTTCATTGAACAGCTTGGAGGATTCTGAAAAGAGAGAAAAATAAAACCCTTGCCTGTCAGATACTTAAAGCCCTCCATGAATAGTGACCCTCTTGCACCCCTCGGGGAGTGAGTGGAAGAATCCTAATATGTACACATGCATTGATATTCCACAAGGCATATTGGGAATGTTCCACTCCAGGTCAGGGGGTTGACTGAACAAATTATTTAGGAGGGATGATGTAGTGATATACATGTACCGCTGTACAAGTCTTATAGAGGTATATCATGAACTTCCATTCAATCATTTGTTAGGAATTTAAGTAATCCCGAACAAAATTTGAATTCGGAATGATTTCAATGAAGTTATCTAAACTGCTTTTGTTTTTGAATTAAAGAAAAACCATTTAATTGTCTTGATAATAATGATTTTAATGACCTCTCATCTTACCCCACCGGTGACCCCTTCATAAGTCCATTCATAGACAGCATGCTGTTGACATTCCTTACATTCCAGAGCACCGTGTCCATTACCCTTAGGAGTGTACATTGCCAGACTACACAAATGTTCTTGTATAGTAGTCTTAGTCAATCAGCCCCAGTACTGTACCTGACATGCCTTCTTATGGGAGAAGACAGTTTAATAGTCTATCAGCATGAAAGTTGAGGAAGGAAAAGAGATGCCCATATTGGATCTGTCTAAAGAACTAGTTGCGTGATTTGGCGACCGACTGATCACGGTGTCCTTATTTGTTTTAGCGTAAGCCAAGTGCCAGACTGTTGGAACACTGTGACAACCGCTTGGCACATGTAACTCGATTCATGATGGTAGTATATGGTAGAGCAGACATTTCTGGGTATCACTTACTTGAAAGGTCTGGTGATGGAGACTACATTTACTGACATCGTTCTCCATGTGGTCATAGAGTATGCTGAATCGGAGGCAAGCGTTGCCTTTCTCTCTCTCTCTCTCTTTTCCTGTCCTCTCTGCCCTTCCCCTATCCTCCCAATCAGCGGTTCACATCGTTGTTGATGTACGGTTATAGACCTCGATAAGAAGCCCTTGTTATGGTAATAGCTCTGCATTCCAGCAAGGGGGTATCCCCTTCCTATTAAAAGTGGAACAGCTGATTGGAGCTGAGAGGTTGATATCGGAATGAAGGCCTTGGGCCGGCCCAGCCAGCTGATTGATCCTGCTCAGTTTAGTCTTGTGCTGCCACGTGACATGTCACGCTGTTTTTTCCTTCACCTTCAAGCACTTTCTCCCTCTCCTTGTCTCTTCATTCTCTCTGTCTACATGTACCTGTTCTTCTTTCAGCTCTAGCTGTGTGTAGCCATACATTCCAATGAGTGGATAGTGCATATTAAATTAGTCATCATTACAACCCCCCCTTCCCAGCAAAACTACCAAAACATATGTTCAGAATAATGTACGTGTTGCTTGATATTCAGGTGTCTTTCCCTTGTTTGGTTCCTGATATGTCACCTAGGAGTATACATGTACTTTGGAAGATGCATCATCCTTGTGAACAAACACCTGCCCCCTTTCAGTATAATTCATACCCCTGAATTCTTTCTCCAATAGATGTCTTTACGCCTATGCCCCTCCCCTTTAGTATTGCTCCTCCCCCTTCAAGGTCGTCTTCTAGTTTCGGGAATTTTCCCTTTACCTGTTTGAAGGCTAATTGGGTCAGTGGAAGGTTTAATTGGGTTAATTACAACACGTGCTTGAACACGTTTGTGCATCATTTGAATTGGCCATGGTGATGGGCAGTGAAATAGGATGTTCTTATGCAGCCGTCCATGCCCTCTTGATATACTGAAATACACAAACCTTGTAGAGATGATACTGTGACATGGCAGACTGTTGCTTCTAAAAATATCTTCTTTCATCCCCCTCCCTACCCCCCCGCCCCTGCGCATATTGTCTTGGTTGCTTCTTGTAGATGTGAATGGATCATCCAAGTATGGTCTTGCTCCTCTAAACGATGTCATCCTGATATTTTCCAAGCTTTTCTTCGTTTCCACGAAGTAAGCATTGGCAGCAATCCTCTTGTCATTAATTTGGTCATGGATGCTCGTAGACCATGATCCAAGAGACACATTACTCGTGTCAAGATGTGTATAATCGTGCTCATTGTGAGTGCTTCTTACCACATTTCGTCTGGGTACAGTAGCACAAATGTGAATCGCATGGCAAGCTTAATGAAAGGATTCCTTTCTTTCAGATCTATGTGAAATAACCCTACCCCCCCCTCTTTAGTAATAAATTGTTTCTTAAAAATGATATCACATGTACAAGTTTGAGTATCTGACAGGCAATGGTTTTTTGTTTTTTTAAGTATTCTTATTTTGTGCTGAATATAATGTGAACCATAATGGACAATGTTTTCATGACCATGGACTACGGACAATGTGTATATTGGCCCTGAGGGCCACTTTTCGAATAATTCTTTTCTTTTTCTTTCTGAAATTGATTGAACATCTGTCGATGTTCTCTAATTATTGGCTAATCTTCTTGTCATCATCATCTTTCCTCCTTGGTGAGAGTGCCTATGATATAATCACTGCATGCCTAACTTTTATGCTAAATGTATCAATTTTATTTTATTTTTTGTATATTTAAAATCCTTTCCCCACCCGTACTCGCGATAAGAAGTGCCGAAAAATTGAGAAAAATGTATCCATGCTGCCTGAACCGTATGCCTCTTTGTAAACCCTGCCCCCATTTCACATTTTGATATTGCCTGTACCTTTTGATATGTTCTAATTGTTAAAACACCATTATGAATTTGAAAAATATCAAGCCGTCATAATCTGTATAGGTTTATTGAGCCCTCATGCATTTGCAAAGGGACAGTTCCGTTGCTTCTCTGTGTGCACAAAGCAATGAGCCTTCTCCGGCCATTAATGCTACATTACTGGCCAGAATTCCATACGTAGATGGGCACATCAGAAACCTAGAGCATAATTTTCCATTCTAAGTGAATATCCTCACATAGCAGGATAATGTTTTATAATTAAGAGAGTAAATCAACGAAATGTATTAATGTTTCATGCATGTCGAATATATCTACCTTCCTGTGAAAAATATATGTACTTATATCCGTAATAGTTTGAATCCTTATCCTCAGTAAGGCTGATGAACCGTGTGTACAGAGAGGATTTTTGTTGTTGTTGTCGTCTGAACAAGATATGCATGAGATAATCTTATGATCCGTTATTGAACTAAAGCACAGTACTAATTCAGCCATGAGCTTGTTGAACTTTTTACATGGTGTGGGTGGGATTTTGTTTATTAGTTCACACTTGTAAGATTCAGTAATGAGGAAGGTGGTTTTACCTGTGGTCGATTTTTACCGTAGTGGTCTCTGATACTGTTTGCAACACCCGCAGCATGCTACCTATTGGTGAAAACTTCTCTAATATAATATAAAAATAATAATAATATAGGATATTTATATTGCGCACATATCCACCTTGTTAAGTGCTCAAGGCACTCCTATATTACCCGGCTAAGCTAGGCGTTCATAGCGCTCACAGCTTTTTAATGAATTACTTCCTACCGGTACCCATTTACCTCACCTGGGTTGAGTGCAGCACACTGGATCAGTATCTTGCTGAAGGAAATCACGCCATGGCTGGGATTCGAACCCTAACCAGGGGTGTGAGAGTTCAGCTGTTTAGCTGATTTCAGCTATATTTTTTCTTAATTTTCAGCTTATTTCGGCATTCTTTGTTTTTTGTCTGTACAAAAGTATAGGAGCTTTTGCAATTTCAGCTATTTTAATTTGTTCTTGCTCACACCCCTGCCTAACTCTAGAGATCATGTTACATAATAGCTTGAGTCCACAATAGGGTTAATCTAGGGTAGGGAAGAGAACACCCTCGTCAAATTCATAGCCAATCTCACGCATCAACAACTATCAAACTCGGTTGGTGGACCATTATTGTGGTCATCATTTGGTTGAATTCCTTTTTATTTTGCGTACTCTAACGATTATTAGCAGTCTAATGATTGCCCCTTTTTACAAACCTTTCCCACCTTGTTGCTAGTCTGTTCACATTCAGAGTGTCTTCAGAAGTGGTATTGGTACAAGCATGAATTGGAAAACATGTGCCTGGATTAATGTGATATTTTCTGAAATTATAATAAAAGGGATTGATGTACTTACGCCAAATGGTTATGGGATGAACAGGGTGCTGAAAGGAATGCGGTCAAATCGTATTGGGCGAGACCCACAAGAACGATTCACAGATTGGGGGTTAGGATAAGTGTGTATCTGGATGTGACGGGATCAGATAATCCTTATTTTTTTTTTAATAAATTTTTTACCCTATCCTCCAGCATGTGTCTCATTGCATAGATAGAGCTTAAACCTGACAAAATATTGAACAACCACAATAGACAAGAATTGATCATTTTCATATTTATTTTCTGTCAATCCACCAGTATGCCAGATGAACCATGTTTTTATGTTGATTTGTTTTTGAGGGTTAGGGTACTGTTTTGAAGGCTATAATGATAATTTGTGAACTATTTGAATACTTGAATTATGATATCTTGATATTTGCAGCCTGATCAATCTTTTCTATTTTGAAATTCATTCAATACCTTGTATACAATGGCGAATTATTATTTTTTTGGTGAAGTGTAGGTTTGCTATGACATTGTGAACAGTTTTAAAAATAACTTTTTTTAATTTATGCAAAAGAATCTTTTGCTAGGTTGGTGATTAGTATTTTTTTTGATTGAAAGGAATGAAGAAAGGCAAAAGTGTGTATTAGAAAACTTAATTCACTTGCGGGGAAATGGTACTATTTTTAGTGGCAAGAGCTTATATATGTCACCAGATCTGAACAGTGAATCAGAATTATCATTGTAATTTTCAAAAAGAGGCTATATTTTCTGGTAACTGTATTTTTGTATCAATCTGAGATCTGCAGGTTACGCCATATTCTGAATATCTGAATGATCTTGAGTTAATGTTGATATTGCCCTTGGGTTTTGAACTTCAGACGCCGTCACGTAGAATAAGGTATCCAAACCGCTCTGCCTTATTTTCTCTGTACGACTACAATTTGAGCACATTCCATTTTTACCCAAAACATGTTCTGTGTCTTTGTGCCAACAAAGTCATACCTTTCAATGTTGAGGTCAAGGGGTGGGAGGCTGAACAAATTAAATTGTGAAATGTATTAGATAGGAAACAGAAGGATAATGACTTAAAAATTTCGAATAACATTTTTTCCATATTTGACAGTATTAAGTCATGTTCCGGTGAGGCATATTGGTGAAGGGTCTGTTGTATATCTTGAATATATATGTTAATATCTGTTGAAAATATTTCTGACAAAGATTCTAGATTCTATTCTTTCTTTTTTTTTGTTTTCCAGAATGACAAAGATTACTGTACAGATTATCTGGCATTTATTGTTGTAATTTCCAGTCTCGGACCATTCCAAGTCAATGGTATCTGTAAAGGTGCTTTAGATATCGGTGTGAAGGCGCTTTCCTCTTTGATTTTCTGAAATGGCATGGTCTATTATTCTCCTGTTTCTATTTGGATTTTTCTTGTATGTGTGTGTGGGTGTGCGTGTGTTAAAACCATCCGAGATTTGTTGATTTCCTTAATTGCAATGTTGATTGATAGGTCATCGATGTCTTACGATGTTATATGATGAATTTTAAGGTAAAAGACATAAACATTTGCCATTGAATTCTCAATATTCTTTGTAATTGAATGAATTGGAAGAAAATGTGACAATGATTTTCAAGTTGGCAGCAATTTTGCATTAGTGTACTGATTTATTGCCTTAAACTTGATGCCAACTTTTTTCTTCAGCAAATGAAATGCTTTTGAAGTAACTAAACATTATGCATGAAAAGAAGAATGATGACTGAATATTTGAGTTGTCTGATATTTCACTTCTGGTACCTTGAGGCAAAGTTGAGTGAAAAAATATTTGACAATGAAAATTGAATTTTATTTTTCTTCTGTGTGATAAATGTAAGAGGCTATATGAGTATCAGAAATAATGTATTAATAATTTCAACATCATATCAGAATTTTGTTGATCTATTGAATATCACTTTGAATTGTAAAAGTGATCATTAAGACTTTGTGTCCAGTGTTGAAATCCAAGGTGCAAACACACTTCATTGTTTAACCCTATTTTTTTCTATGTGCTACTTTTATGTAACCTTTGACCTTGCAATACAAAATTGTGTGACAGAAACTCTATATCAATATTTATACTTCGAAATGCATGCACATGATATTTTTCAACCTACTTTTGCTGTAATGTTTGTGTGCAAGGCGAGATATGTGGTTTGGGGACTTCAAGTTCGAATAATAATGATTTTGTATGATGTGATATCGAGTACACGTATGAATAGTATCACTGCTTTACAGAACTATTTTATTGTATGGAATCGATTATTTTGTTTCTGTAAATAGTCAATTGAAATGTTAAAAAACGCAAAGCTTGCAACCTTTTGTTTTTATGTTGGCTTAATGAAAGCATGCGGGCAAATTTTGTTTAGTACAGATTAAGGTCACAACGAGATCTCACTATTCATCTTGTACAATGTTTTACCCTGATAAAATATCAGCTAAGAAAATCTAAATATGCAACATCTACATCCTTATGCCACAGAGCATGAGAGATTTGGGGCCCTTAACACAAAGCTTAGCAATAACCATAGACCACCTTTTTACGATTGATTCCATAGACTTCAATGTACAATCAATTGTAAAAATTGAGCGTATGAATAATTGCTAACCTTTTATGACAGGATCCTGGTCTGTAAATGATGTGAGAAGGTTCTTGAGTGGGTGCTTTGGGGGTGTTTCATTGAAAAAAACTGAAGATCGTTTCAAAATGCACTAAACTATGGCAGGCCAGGCAATCCACACCACTTGGCCATGTAACTTTGGAGATTTTTTTAAGACTTCTTTTTGGTCCACATGATTTTGAAGCCTGACAACCCCCTCCATAAAAAAATAAATGAATAAATAAATAAATAGGTAAATAAAGAAACAAAATGATAAATAAATAAATAAATTGATTAATAAATGAAATAACATAACAATGACAATGTTGCGGAGCATAATAGTGCCATGCCGTAAGACTTGATGGTGAAATTGAGAAGGAAACAAAAATGACTGGAATAGCTTGCCATAGCCATGTGTGATTGGAATGAGTGATTGAAATTAATCCTGTGTCTTTGTGAAACACCTCTTAGAAACAAATGAAAATACGGGTTACCTGTACATGTATGGGAAAAGAAAAATCAGTGTTAATGAAACAACATGAAAAACACACTATGCAGAGTTGTATGAAAATAGGTGTCTTGTACATTGTAACATCTTTATTCCATGTGTACGTATATTTCAAGGGATATAAAACACAGCCACTGAACATGAACTGCTTAAAAAATATGAATTTAATCCAGCTTGTCTCTGAATATCATTTCGGATAGTTTTTGGAAAAGAATCTTTTCTGTTCGCACCCTTATTCCTTGCTTTCGTATCTGCTGAAAAAAAATACCCATTTGTAACTTTTCAATGAACTTGCCTGTTTGGAGTTGTCACTTTTCTATCAGCAAAATTTCAAACGAGTCTCCTTTTTTTGTAACCTTGCGTTAAATGACCGTTTAATATGTTCAAAGATTACAGTTTTTCGTAATATTTGCAAAGAAGATATGCAGCAGTTTTATTTTTGATGGCCAGTAAATATTTCAAAAAGAAAATAAGAGAGCATGAATTTTTATGAATGAATATAGGTATAACAAATAACATTGACATGTGTCTGGGCTTTTCCCCCTTTGCTTTTTACTTTCAAATAGATTATATAATTTCCTTTGCGCTTCCTTTTTAGATATAGATGTATGTATGTATTTGTAATTGTATTCATTTACAAAACAGCAAGAGTATTAAGTAACAAATCACTACTTTTTGCAACAAAGAGGTTGCGTTTGAAGTAGTTTTTTTCTAATTGGAGAGAAATCTGTAACGGTACATGTATGTTTGGAGGATGTCCATAGTACTAAACTGCACGCATGCAGTACGATGTGTAGAGGCAACGATCAGTTATTATGTAGTCCCATCATCTCCTTTTCTTCATGCTTTCATTTTTGGTTAAGTCTCATTTATTTCATGTTTCTCTACACTTTTTTTGGCAAGAGAGATCGAGATCTAATGTATTTTTCCTTACTCATTTGAAAGGAGTTTTATTCTTATGCTAGTACTTTCAGTGGGGTATGTACCATGTTTTGAGCTGAAAGTCAGTGAATTGGTGAAAAAAAGACAAAATATTTTTGCTTGTTTCAGGAACTCACTGACAAAAAAGTATAGGGGAATGAGCAGTAAAATAATTTTGAAAGTAGAAATGTATTGTACGCATAATATTTTGAGAAAATTCAGTGAAAGTCCCTCTTGAAATGCATGTTAAGTATGAACGGAGCAGAATGGAGATTTTTCTTTTCAATCTTCATTTTTTATTTTGTTCTTTAGATATTATGAACATGTACTCGCTTTATTATTTAAGCGTATGAATTAGATTTTTGTTTCTAAGAGGGATTTATCATTGTATTTGTGACCTCGACTGCTCCCAAGTCATTTTCCCCCCTCCCTTTCTTTTCTTGGGTCTTTGTGATGACTGAATTATATTTGTGATGGCCGTCGATGAACTCTTCAATAAATATGAGCATTGAAAAATAAATTTGACTCCAGTGAGTACTTTTGTGTTTACCCTGTATTCAAGTTGTAGGGAGAGTGATTTTGGCTCGAATGCACGAAGATTGTTTTGAAAACCAACAGAGATGTCCTTTATAAATTATGCTTGAATACCGCATATGGTTAAAAAAAAATGTCTAATGCTGATGCAGGCTATGTCACAGTGCGCCAAATTGAAGCTTGTTGCCATGGTTGTGCTATGTTATTCACGAGTCCACTGGTTTGAGCAGTGGACTCAACGATTCAAAAGTTGGTAGCACCCCTTTATTGGTCCGACTCTGACTCAGTCATGCGTGCATTATGTAGTTAAGATGGGCTTCAAATGAAAGAGGGGAAGCATATATTTTCAGTGATGTACATCTCATGAAGCAAATTTATGATTATGATGGCAAAGAAACACTGAATAATCAAGGTTTCCCTTTTTTCGGGGATGCACTTTATATCGTATTTCCTAAACATGATCACTCATCGATGTACATCTCATGAAGCGAATCTATAATTATGATGGCAAAGAAACACTGAATAATTAAGGTTTCCTTTTTTTCTGGGATGCACTTGATATCGTATTTTCCTAAACATGATCACTACACGGTGCAATCAATGCCAGAATACAGGTATGATACATTTCAAGGACAAGAGGTTTTAAGTGCATTGTACTATTTTTCAAGACCACTTTCAAGTTAAAAATAAATTATTCATGAGTTAAAGTGAATTTCTTATTGTAAAAAGAAATCCGCTCTTATGTTCGGGTGAAAATCCAGCACAAGGTCATATTCCTTTTTTTTATTTGAAGACTGTATCATATCCCATCTTGCACCATTAACATTTTTTTTTCGGGGGGGGGGCTTCCATGGATTTTGACTGATTTAAAAAAAATCTGATCAAAAGCTTGTGCTGACAGATTGGGTGATTTCAAGTTCAGTGTTGACCTTTTGGTGTTAGGTCCATTTTTATACGAATATAACACCAAAGATAGAATGTAGATGGTCCCTAAGTCACTAGTTATTGAGATGTCAATAATGTGATCTGGATCCGTTTTACAAACTCTAAATGTGTTTTGGAGCTAGGGGAAGCAATTAAAATTTCAACACCAACACTAAAACCAAGGCCAACACCGGACTTGAAACCACCCATTGAGTGACATTAATAATAATAGCTGGATTATAAAGCGCTTTTTGAAAGAGGATACAAAGCGCTGCTATTATAACCCCAGCTTTAGCTCGAGCGACCATCACCGGCGCTCAGTGCATACAAGGAATTACTTCCTACCGGGTGCCCTTTCACCTCACATGGGTCGAGTGCAGCACGGTGGATAAATTTCTTGCTGAGGGGAAATACGCCATGGCTACGATTCCAACCCACGACCCTCTGTTTCAAAGGCGAGAGTCGGAACCACTAGACCATGACGCACCCCTGGATCAGATGAGTAAAAAGTAGCAATTGCTTTTGCTAGGCTTCTGTCAGAAAGTTCAAACAGTCGCTATGTGTTTTAAATCCGACAAGTCCCATTTTATCCGACAGTTACCATAGGAACAGTGCCTCTCAGCCAATCAAAATCATGGAAAGATGTCAGATGTGACAACTTGTTACAGGGCCCCGGGCCGCGGAACGGTTTTCAAAGTGGGGGGGGGGGGCCGAGCCAAAAGTGGGGGGCTGACCATGCTAAAAATCACAATCATATGGTCAATTTTTACGTTTTTGTACACGTTTTTGGAAAAAAGTGGGGGGCTGAAGCCCCCCGGTTCTGCGGCCCCTGCTTGTCGGATGAAAATATTGATGAAATGCTCCCCAGATAAACTATAATGTTTATTTAGTTAGAGGGCGTAGTAATGTCTATTGATAACTCTGGCTCTTTCTAAATTAACCCCCACTGTACGAAATCCAAATCTCGGGTTAAATATCTCTTTAAAAAACTCACTCAACAGTTTGAAACATGTTGACAGCGGTCGGATTTGAGTGGTTTCTATTCCTACGGAAAATCATCATCATTGCGTCCTCAAGACTGAGACTAACCCAGGGAGCTCCAGACAAGTTTGAAGATGTCAGCCCACTCAGCCCCACACATGTAAGTCTGTGTTGGTTAATTTTCTAACGTTACTGTAAGTAGTACTTGTAATTGTAATTAAACATGCATGCCCAAGGTGACCAGATTTCACAAAATGAAATACGGGACAAATGAAATACGGGACAATTGAAAAATGAAGACCAACAAATAAGGCTACACATTGTTAGATTTGTGAAAAAAAATATAAAGAATTGGAAGGGAGGGCGAATGAAAGAATGAAGGAGAGAAAGAAAAGACAAAAGAAAAGAGATGAATTGAGAAGAAAGAGAAAATATGAAGGGGAAAATGAAGGAATAAAAAAATAAAAGAAATTTAGAATAAAAGAATGAAAGATAGAAAAAAGGTTTCTTTGAAATGAATATAGAAAGAAAGGAAGGAAAGATGAATAAATATATGAAAGACAAAATAAATGAGAGAAAGGAAAAAAAGTAAGAAAAAGGAGGAGGAAAGAATGAAAGAAAAATGTTTCCTTTTTTGACAGAAACAAACAAAGAAAGAAGAAAACAGGGAGGAAGGAAGGGAAAGAAAGAATAAGGGAAAAGAATAAGAAGGAAAAAAATAAAGAATGAAAGAAAGGCGAGAGGGAGGGAAGAATGTAGGAGCGGAATGAACAAAAAGAGAAAATAATGGAAGGAGAGAAAGAGGAAAAAGAAAAGGCAGACTGAAGAAAGAAAGAAAAGTTTAAGAAAAGAAAGAATGAAGGAAATAAAAAAAAAATTAATAAGTAAGAGAAAGAAGGAAAGAAAAATGAACAGAGAGAGAGAGAAAGGTTCAGGAAAGATAAGAAATTAAGATAGATGGAACAAAAAAGGGCAAGCAGGAAGGATAGAATTAAAAGAAGAACTTTGAGAGGAAAAAAGTTTGAACGTCAAGCAAAAAAATCCATCATCTAGCAAAATTCATAATGATATTTGGTGTTTTTTTGTATATATTTTTAAAATCTTAAAAACTAAAATGTTTTAGAAATGAATAAAATTTCAAAGTGAAACATTGTCAAACTTAAAAATTACATGAAACATCACGGCATCACACACACCAAGACTCAAAACGAAAGCTGAAACACCTAGATCTAGTTATGAAAACTCAATAACTTTGTTCCTCCGATTACATCTCCAAATCAGAAATTTGAGAATCCATAATATTATTTTAAAATTTGTGATTATTTTGGTGGAAAAACTGTTTATCATGTGAGATTGTTTGCACCATTGAGAATCTGCTCCGATCCATGCCTGGCTATAGTAGCCTGCCACACACGGGCAGATAGGACGCCAGTTCATTTGCAATGTAGGGGAGACCGGGGTTAGTTGGAACATGGGGTAAGTTGAAATATTGCAATTTTCTTTAACACCTGTAAAATAAATTTATGCAATACTGCCTCAAATTTATAATACAACTGTTGTATTATCAATAATGTGAAATTGAGGGCAGTATTGCATAAATTTATTTTACAGGTGTTAAAGAAAATTACAATGTTTCAACTTACCCCATGTTCCAACTAACCCCGGTCTCCCCTACTGTATTTAATTGGGTTAGCAAGAAAATCACTGCAGAACTTGCAAATGTGTACAGTTAACGATTTTATTGTTGTCTCTGCTTCGTCATCTGTTGGTTATTTGATGAAAATTTATCACTTTTAAATGTAGTAATTAACTACCCTTTGTTAAATATTCTGAAATACGGGACAAATAGGCGTCCCGGGAAGGGTTTGTCGTGACCCCGGACAAAGGAGCAAAATTATAGGGACAGTGATTTTCCGCGATCGCGGAAAACGGACGGAATTCACGGAATCGGCTGTTTGAAACGGAAAGTGGCTTTTCAAACGGAAAACATGTTTTTTCTCAAAATGCACAAAAAAGCAACAGAAATTAATCCCAAATCCTCAACAAAATACGAATATCAACTGAAAAAACACGATCTCACTTTGCAACAACAATCATGACAATCAACACATCGTAACTACACTCGAGCCTCTCCATCACTCGATCGTATCCAAACTAGTTTACACTTACGTCCGCATAGAAGGCAGAATCCGGCCGTGTGTTGCTGCCCTCTACGTTCGGTCATAATATAATGATCACGGTGATTCATCAAATCCAAAATGGCGGATATTCGGAAGTCGTCGACTGATCAAAACGATGTCCGAAAATTTTGAGCAACGCTAGCATTTTGACATCGCTACTCGTTGCGTATTGGTTTTCTATGTAAACGGAATTGTCAATTTTCTTGTACACAAAGTCTATGGGGAAACGGAATTTCCGTT
Organism: Lytechinus variegatus; assembly: GCF_018143015.1. Taxonomy (NCBI): domain Eukaryota; kingdom Metazoa; phylum Echinodermata; class Echinoidea; order Temnopleuroida; family Toxopneustidae; genus Lytechinus; species Lytechinus variegatus. Next base: position 8,856,550 of record NC_054744.1, read on the forward strand.
TTCAGACATGCTGAAACGGAATTTGAGATTTTCTGAAACGGAAAAGGCAATTTTTAGAAACGGAAAATCACTGTCCCTAAGGACGATCCTGGGAAATACGGGACGTCTGGGGCCCGTTGCATAAAACTTTTTACCTGAGAAAACTCAGGTTGTTTTTACCGGAGTTTTTGCCCTGTGCTAAAGTCAATGACAGAAATCAGACTAACCTTAGTTTTCAGTTTTTACCAGAGTTTTCTCAGGTAAAAAGTTTTATGCAACGGGCTTCTGGTCACCCTGTGCATGCCATTGATTGTCATTGACTTGTAGTGTAGCTATATCACACCTGATTCGCATATAACGCAGTTCCCAACTCTCTCTCTTGTATCCTTCCTCCAGGCCTCCATAAAGGGAAATGGGGGAAAGAGTTCCATATGCACCCCCACTAATGTTAAAAATGGTAGAGATTATATTGGCATCGATCCGGCAGGTCATTAATAATTATGAGCTAAGAGATCTCGTTCCACCGATGACGTTGCTCATTAATATTACGATAACACATTGGGAATCGCAGGTGCACCTCACCACTTAAAACTTTACCCCTATCAAGTGAAGTTCTGGCGTAAATCCATCAAAATCCGGCACTTGGTTCTTATGGAAATAACCAAAATAATGACAATGAACCCAAATCAAAGTGGTGGTTTGTCTAACTTGAATGAAAAGGCCGCTTGGAGCTAGTAGAAAAGCAGAAATCATTAATGGAAAAAAGATTCACAATTCGTATTTTCAATTCCCCATTCATATCAATGTACGTAAAACAAACGGTACAAACCGGCTTATGAATAATATCGCACGCCCTCTTTAGGGAAAAATTGATATCAACGCTGATCAAGAGGCATCTGTGTGATATGGTTCAGTAAGTGTCATAGCACAATTAGAAATCTTAGCTATAATGTAATGTCATAGTTATTGGAGCAAAAGGGTGTGAAAATTCACGTGCACCATGTGCATATGAAGCCTTCGCACGCGAGATGAATTGAACCCATGGACCCAGTCAGTCTGCAAGCCCCTGTGTTAATGAGCAAGATTTATCCAAGTCCTCTCATGGCTGAAAAATCCCTGCAAAATCTTGTGAATTGTGAGACTTTTTTTTCAAAGAATTTAACCATTTCCTCTTTGAGTAAAATTGATTATTCTTGTACAAAGGGAAAGAGTTACCTCGAGCGAAGTTTGTGCAGGCTCCACTCCACTTCACTACCGCTACACTACACTCCACCTACCCGAACTCGATCGGACATTCCGTGTCACAAAGGTGGGATGGAAATCATGTTTATCGTAAAAATTAAAGAAAAATGATATAATGAGAAAGATAAACAACTTAATATCTTACTCTTCACCCGTATTTCACTCCGTGTCCATCCTCCGGTTATCCTCAAAATTAGTGATTTTGGGCCAGTATCTTTTTCCTCACACGTTTTATTCACGGCTGATTTCAAATCATCGCATGCGATCGCGATCGGTTTGACCTGCAAATTTTTAGAAATGAATAAAATTTCAAAGTGAAAAACACATTGTCAAACTTTAGATAAAAATTAGATGAAACATCATGGCATCACATGCAGGCATCTCTCATCCCATTACAAGATCAACACTCAAAACGAAAGCTGGAACAACTAGATCAAGTTATGAAAACTTGCTCCTTTGATTACATATAAACAAAATCAGTTAGTTATCTGAGAATCCATAATACAATTATAACAATTTCCCGCCGATTTTGTGGGAAATAACTATTAATCATGTGAGATTGTTTATATCATTGAGAATCTGCTCCAATCCTACATGCCTAGCTAGTAGCCTGCCACACACAGGCAAGAGGTCAGTGCAGGCCATGTGCATGCAGCAGCAAGTGCATGTATGCAGACTTTGCGTGTGTGTTTGTGTAGATCGAAGAAAATATATGTAACTATTCGTTTGCATGTCTCTGCCTCGTCATCTGTTGCTTATTCGATGAAAATTCTTCACTTTTTTATGTTTTAATTATATTTTGTTCAATATTCTGAAATATGGGACAAATAGGCGTCCTGGGAAGGGTTTGTCGGGACGCCGGGACAAAGGGGCAAAATACGGGACGATCCCGGGAAATATGGGACGTCTCTAGTCACCCTGCTCCGTTCAGTGAGAAGCTTCGCACCGTATTGCATCGTGAACTATAGATTTCTTTTGAAAATCTTCCAACCGTGGATTCCATTGAAAGATTGCTGATATTTGAGGTGTGTCTCAAGTTTGTCCCCAGTGACTCGGATGACGATAAGGCTTATTATGCAGTGAGAGTCTCAATATGACAAGATATAGGGAAAAGGTAAAAAAAAATAAACAAAAAGGGGAGACATGAATAGTTGTACAGTATACATAAATAATATTAAGTTAAGTGTAAGAGCAACAATTTGAATTAGAACTGAAAGAGTGTACAAATAATTGTTTGATGATATGAGTTTGATGAAATAAAAAATGGCAAGACTTCCATGTCCCCTCCACTAAAATTGAAAAAAATATGGAGGTTTATCATGAATTATCTAACATATGTCTAAGAGATTTAGGAAGGAAAAGTTGGATATATTTTTAAACCAAAATATGGCTTTATTCCGTCAAAATATCAAGTGTGTGGTATTCCCAATGGCACCGGTTTATTTAGTCAGAAAAATAAATGCATGCCAAATACTCTGAGAGACTAGACTTGTCATAATATTGGCTGATAACCTTTATGAAACCCATGGCTTTCAACAATTCCTGCTAGCTCAGTGAGTCAGGTGACAAACTGGAGATGTCTCGTTCTACAGCAAGAGGTTCGAATCCAAGTTCAAATCGGAAGTAAGAAGAAAAAAAAGGAAAAGTGAAAAGAAGGGGGTTTTGGAGAAGTATTCTTAAAACTTTAATAGGGACATAAGTAAATCTTTCCTTAAAAAAAACGAGATCAAAGGTCAATGGTATCAGGGAGCAGTAAGCGGAAGGGATGACCAAAGGTGGTGGGGGCACTCGAAAAAGAGTAGGCACCACTCCTTCTGAACTCCCATCTGATCAAAGATCCCTGTGCCAGGGCATATTAAACTTACAAGAATATGACCACCCCTGCGCAAAAGTAATAAAAGAGCAATAAGCAGATGAAAAATCAAATTGAATTAAGAATAAGCCAGTGAAGTGAATGTAATAAAGTAATGTTCTGATATACACTCTTAAATCAGTCAGATAATAAGAAAGTTATGAGCATTTGAATATTGCGAATTTGGGATCACTAATGCAACATTGAGCTTTCAGCAGTGCGACAAAGATGTGTGATGTCACAGGTGACCAACTTTCCATTTGATGGACTATAAAATACCCCCCAAAATGTCCATTTTGCTCTATCTTATGTGATCTGTTCATCCTAATGTATGAATTCTTTGAAAATCTGTGTTGCATGCCCTCCTATAGAAAGAATCTACTGATGGATGTCATAAAAGGGGCAGTTGAAGTGAAATATAAAGTAACTGGAATGTTGTTCACATGTGGCATCACACATCTTTGTCGCATTGTTTGCCAATTGGAGGATCTACATTACAATAATTTCCAATGCTCACAAATTTTGTATTATTTAATCAATCTTTCTCAAACGTTTGTTGTCTTGTTTCTTTGATTTTTTGTTTTCGTACAAGTTATCTTGTTCCAAAGGTTTCATTTTCCTTTAACTCCTTGCATGCTAAATTAAGTTTTGGGGGACAATAATGACAATTGTTTCCATGCTCTTTTCTTTGTATCAAGATTTTCATTGATACTGATGATTATTCTTTGGAGGTTGTCCAAGAAATTTTGCCATTTATTTGCATCTTTAATATGAAGTAAGGGGAGAAAACTAATTATTACGATTGTTGAATTTAATTGTACAAATGTGCAAAATTGTAACATCAGCGTGCAAAGGGATAAGGTCGTAGATTGCTGGTATCAGTAGAAATGACTTGAGACATTTGCTATGCGTCACAGTCATCAATTCTGTGTATAATGAGAGTGTTAAGAGTCATTCCCCTTCAGAACCAAGAACTAAGTTTTCTCTTAAATTTATTTTCCTACAGAGGGTATATAGAGTACTATTCACGAGAACACAGCCCTAGAAAAGAGGTTCCATCTGGCAGAAGTGGCCCAGTGGAAAGCGCAGGATATGGAGGTAGATCAGGAAAAAGTTGCCATCATGCTGGAGGATGAACTCAAGAAATTCAGGTCAAATGTCCAGATGTCCAGAAACCAGTGGTAAGTTGTGCAGTATTTATCATTTTTATTTAGATGCATAGGGTTACTTTTAGAGGGGCAGATATTTTTGACGTCTTGTGAAGTTGTTTCAAAGAGACTGATTTTTAATGTGTATGCCTTATGAAAACCATCCAATGAAAGAAAGAGACGCTCTATTCAACGAGGTGTTAGCATCTTTCTTTCACCTCATGCGAAATCTCATACCATCGCACTCATGCAAATTCGCTATTTGTATATTGGCAGTCCTTTTGTTTAATGAATCAAAGATGAGCATTGTTTATTAAGAAACAGGACTTTTCTTTAACAATTTTCTAAATGGAAAACAGAAAATGCTTGGTACCTATTTCAATGTCACAGTCATTAATCCTGCACATGAGACCTACAGAGCCATTTCACTTCAGAATTGAGAGTTGAATTGTATTGTATTTTGATATTTGTCTTCACAGAGGGCATCTAGTGCTATTCACTAGAACAGTTCCCTGGAATCAAGGGTTCATCTGGCAGAAGAGGCCTAACGGGAAGCAGGGAATATGCAGCAAGACTAGGGAAAATTTGTTGCCATGCTGGAGGACGAACTCGACAAACTTGGGTCAATGGTCCAGATAATGTGCTGGGATATGCCACCAGAACCAGTGGTAAGTTAGGCAGGATTTACAATTATTGTCTGCAGAGTGCATCCCAGAAAATAATGAACCCAGAATTATTGATGCTTTAGCCTATCCTTCATAATCAGTATAACAGGGTTCCCAGCCCATCAGGGATATCAGGGAAAATTTACTTTTTCCAGTCAGGGAAAATTATGATGATAATGTGTGTATTTTAGTTTTGTCAGACGTGTATCAATCAGATATGATTATTTACGTCTGGGACCGACCTTTAACGTCACCATCCGAAAGACATGACCAGGGCTCGAACGTCTGCATCAATTTGTAACTTCCCCACAGCTTGGATTACAGGCGCACGCCACAATGATAATAATAATATGTCCATTTATATAGTACAGTTGATACTATGTGCTTATACTCAACTGCGCTTTGATACTTGGTATCATATTATTACCCTGGCTGTAGCTAAGCTAAAATCAGGGAATTTGATTTGTAAAAATACCTCAAATCAGCAAAAAATGCCTCAAATGAGGGGATAATCAGGGAATTTTGATCGGTCCAAAAGTCAAAAGCAGGTATATTTTGTTGCATATCAAAAGAAAACCCATTGAATGACTGGTTATGGTGTTTTTTTTACATGTAATTCACTGCAACAACTTAGAAAAGATACAAAACTGGGAACGGGTTCAAATAATTATCAGGGAATTTTGTTTTCTTGAAATGCAGGGAACCCTGAAAGAGGTGACTGATCGTTGTGAAGCTCAGATTCTAATCTTTCATCTGAATTTAATTGGACAATTAGTCATTCATGAAATGCACAAGTAGAAAAAAGGAACATTTCAAGAAGGGATACCCCAAAATCATTAGGTGGATGGTATCTGAACTTCAAAAACAAAACCACGCATCACAAAAATTAAATATCTGCTCTGTGCTGTTCTGATGATTTAAAAATTAGGGCAATACCAGCACTAAAACTTTGACATCGAAGTCAGCCACTTATTTTTTATCATCTCAAACGGATGTCTCTTATATTATAGTGTTCATCTAGGCTGTGTTACACAGAGGTTAGCAATTGAGTATCTGAATATAAAAGTGGCGCAAGTCAAAATTTTTGCAAAATTGAGTTAAATATGGGAAATTGTTCCTTATTCAATGACTCATCTTGTGTATTAATTATAAATCTGAAATCATCTCAGAAATGCCTTTACTAAAGGAGGAAAATCTGGTATGTGTGTAAGAAAAGCCAAAGCCCAGGCTTTTTCTTACATTCATATCATAGCACCTTCTCTCATTACTTCTACTACTTACTACAGAAGTCTACCATGTATATGAATATAAGAATGACCCAAGTCCATATGATTCTAAAAACGACCCAAGTGAAAAGTCATGGAATTGCATTTACCTTTTGGCTATGGCAGCTTTCCAGTTTTGCCGTGTCTCACAACTCTCATACTCTGTGATCATACTCTGCTATTATAATTGGTGTTCATGATTTCCATTTTTCCCAGTTTTGTGACATCCCAATTCTACATAACTCCTGGGATGTCACGGGATGTCAGGGAAAGCAGCAATTTAGTCATGGAACAAAAGTTGCAAATATACATACATGTATATGCAGAAATAAACATTATGCCATAAATTGCAACATTCAGATGTATTTGCTAAAAGATATCTAATGTAAAATACTAAATAAGCAAGTAAAGTTTGAAAGTGTTTATGTCCATATATGCCAACTCGTTGAAACAGTGTTTCTGAATAATCACAATAAATTACCATTAAGTGCATTTTTCCCAGTGCAGATCTATATTTCTGAGAGAAGGAATGTTGTTCAAATAATGTGGAGCGTTGTGGCTCAGTGGATTAGTCTCTGGACTTTAAGACAGAGGGTCTTTGGTTCAAATCCCAGCCATGGCGTAGTTTCCTTTAGCAAAAAATTTATCCACTTTGTGCTGCACTCAACCCAGGTGAGGTGAATGGGTACCTGGCAGGAATTTATTCCTTGAAATGCCGAGCGCTGGAAGCTAGCTGCTTGAGCTACATGTACAGCTGGGATAATAATATCCAAGTCTTTGGCAGCGCATGGAGATGTTCAGTGGCGTACCCAGGATTTTACAAGGGGGGGTTTTCAACCTCAAAGGATTAAGTACCAGAAAAAAAAGACAAGCCAAAAAAAAAAGTCTTCAACCACAAATAAAGGGACATTTCGCACCAGAAAAAAAATTGACAAACAAAAGGTCTTCAAGTTCAAGAGGGGGGGGGGGGCCAATTGTGGCTCGTCAGGGGGCAGGGGTATGTCCCTTGCACGAGTTGTGGCTCATTAGGGGGGGCAGTCTGCCCCTCCTGCCCCCCCTTAGGTACGCTAGTGGAGACGTTATTCATAATGTGTTATGCGCTATACAAGAATTGACTATTATTGTTATTATTTTTTCTTTTTTTCTTTCCACTTTACTCCTGCAGTATTGTCACTCAGTGTATAACATGGATGCACCCCAATCTGCCAAGAGACAAGGAGATAAACAGCAATCTTGAAGTCATCTTCTACTAGATGGAGTGTCTGATTTGAAAAATTATTGTTGGTATTTTTTATGTGATCATGTATATCAAATTGATTAAACCAATTATCAGTTTTTGTCTCACCTGCATAGCAGTGTGAGACTATAGGCGCCACTTTTCCGACGGCGGCGGCGGCGTCGTCAACACCAAATCTTAACCGAAGATTAAGTTTTTGAAATGACAGCATAACTTAGAAAGTATATGGACCTAGTTCATGAAACTAGGCCATAAGTTTTAGTATTACTGAACATCCTGCATGAGTTTCACGTCACATGACCAAGGTCAAAGGTCATTTAGGGTCAATGAACTTTGGCCGAATTGGGGGTATCTGTTGACTTACCATCATAACTTTGAAAGTTTATGGATCTGATTCATGAAACTTGGACATAATAGTAATCAAGTATCACTGAACATCCTGAGCAAGTTTCAGGTCACATGATTAAGGTCAAAGGTCATTTAAGGTCAATGAACTTTGGCCAAATTGGGGGTATTTGTTGAATTACCATCATAACTTTAAAAGTTTATTGATCTGATTCACGAAACTTGGACATAAGAGTAATCAAGTATCACTGAACATCCTGTGCAAGTTTCAGGTCACATGATCAAGGTCAAAGGTCATGTAAGGTCAATGAACTTTGGCCATGTTGGTTTTTTTTTGTTGAATTACCATCATATCTCTGTAAGTGGATTGGTCTGGTTCATAAAACATGGACATAAGAGTAACCAAGTATCACTGAACATCTCGTGCGAGTTATAGTAGTTTTCAAAGTCAGCACTGCTGCTTTATTGAATTGTGTGGTGCAGGTGAGACGACCAGAGGCATTCCACTTGTTATTCAGAATTTGTTATATCAAATATGAGACTGTATATATTCATTTTGCTGTATGAACCCATTTTTATACGCCCATCCTAGACGGGATGTATTATGGTATCACGTCCAGTGTCCGTCCGTCCGTTAACTTTTCTTTGTGAACGCAATAACTTCCATTTGACTTAACCTAGGCTCATATAATTTGGTGTGTATGATACTAGCATAGATCCCAGGAAGCCTATTGATTTTGAGTTCAAAAGGTCAAGGTCACAGGGACATATTCTTACCCTTCTGCAGTCCTTGTAAATGCGATAACTTCAGTTTAACTTAACCTAGGCTCATATATTTGGAGCGTATAATACTAGCATGGATCCCAGGAAGCCTATGGACTTTGAGGTCAAAAGGTCAAAGGTCAAGGTCACACTGACATGTTTTCATCTTTTCTGCATTCCTTTTAACACGATAACTTCAGTTTAATAACCTACATGTAGGCTCATATAATTTGGTGTGTATGATACTAGCATAGATCCCAGGAAGGTCGAAGGTGAAGTCACCACCTTCCACTTTTCTTGCTTGACCAATAACTCCATTTTCCGCAATACAGGTGTTATGTGCTCGCCTTAGCAACACTATTGTTAAAGGGGAATCCAGCCTTGGCCATAAAATATTATGTTGGGAAGGAGAAAAATAAATTAAACAGAATGGTGAAAGTTTGAAAGAAATCGGACAAGCAATGAGAAAGTTATAGCTGCTTTAATATTGAGATCACTAATACTATGTAGATTTCAAATTGGCAACTGTGTAAGTAAATTATGACAAGGGGCAAGGACAACTTTCCCATAGGTCATGTACTTTATTATCAGGGATTTGTGGTTTTCTCCTAAGTACCCATTCCCCTGGGGCAGTAATCTAAATATAACCCAGGTAGTATATTGTAGTATGTCCTCATGAAAGAAAAATATAATTTGAAATAAAACTTTTGGGAAAAATGACATTTTAGCCATAATATGTATTAGAGTACATGGAAGAGTAGTCCTTGCCTTACATCACTATGACATCCCATCTGCGGCCAATTTGAAGTCTCCATGGGTATAGTGATTACCAATATTTACAACTTTTAAAAATTCATAACTTTCTTGTTGTTTGTCCAATATTGTTCAAACTTTCACCTATCAACTTGTCTGATTTTTCTTTTCCTTATAAAAACAAGTTTTTATTTGGGTTGGATTCCCCTTTAAGTTTCTTATTATGAATTTTGTGCAGTTCCATGCAGCAGGTCCAAGCTATTATCTCTTAGCTGGCATTTCATTATTTCTGAATTATCTGTTGTTTTTTGTTATTGGATGCATACTATAGAGGTGTTGTGAGAGCTGATAGTTTGCATGCACATTGCCTTGGAGTCAATCTACATATTGTATGATTTTTTTTTGTAAAATTTCTAGTGATTATGTATGCTAATTGATGCATCATTTGTATATGTTTTGCCTAAAAAAGGTCAAATTGTCTAAATTTTTGGTGTAGAAACTGTTCTTAGTGTTATTATCAAATTTTCTTGAAAAAATTTGTGATATCAAGACAAGATTTTTAAATTAGTTTGGTACTGCAATTTCCTTTTTATTTCTTTGCTTTTTCTTGCTTTTCATTTATTTTTGTCTCATCACATAGCAGAGCGAAACTACATGTACAACCTAAGGTTAATTTTTTTTAATGACATAATTTTTATAGACCTAGTTTATGAAACTTAGGCCTACACATATGAGGATGATGAAGTATTACTGAACATCATAATGAAATGACTTGTCCTCGAATTGTTTTAGGGATCAGTTCTCACCTTTAAATCTGTGTCACTCATCCCAGGTTAAGACAAAATCCCACTTTTGATAGACCTAGTCTTATAATTGAGTTAGAAAGTGCTTTCATATTACAGTCAGACCGCAGGTCCCTATGCTGATGAACAAAAAGGCCAGATTCATCCATATCATCTTGTGGCTGAATACTCCTGGCAAAATTCCGTGATTCGTGAGATTTTCTTTCTCTAAGAATTTACCTGTTTTAACCTCAAGTTAAATGAAATATTATTGCACCATCAAATAGAGTATTCGTTACTCTTTCATATTAATCATTTATTTTGTATACAATATTTTGTTAAATAAGTAAATTTCTGGCCTGAAAATGTGCCTCAAAACTGAATTTTCTTCCTCTGTTTTCTTTTGCAAATTGTGCAAAACTTTTTATTTTGAGCCTCAATGATATCTATATCACCATAAAGCTGAACTTCTGTACTTTCTCACAATGCCACTCTTGATATGCGACACCTTTTAATCTGGTCAAGATCACACTTTTCCCACCAAGGTACAAGACGAGATTTCTGAAATTTTGTACTTGCATGAAATCCAGAGTTCTGATTGGCTGGATAAGGTTCACAGAACAACAGGCGCGGGGTATTTGAGATTACCACATGGGAAGTGTGACCTTCCCACGAACCCAGGCACTGGGACCGTTGGAATTTGCCATTGTGTGGTCTCTTTGACCAATCAGAGTGCAGTATTCTTGTTTTCAAACTGCTTTATGTACTTGGCAAATGAAAAGTGTGATCTTGACCCGATTAAACCAATTCTTATTTTGAAACCTATATCATTTCAAAGCATACATATTCAGCTTTATTGTGATATAAAACTCATTTGGGCTCAAACAAAAATGAAGTGTGAAAATAGCAGCTTTTGTCAGGTAAAAATATTTATTTTGTAGCATATTCTAGATCAAAATTTTAACCTATATTACAAAATCTTTGAATAAATCCAAATACATGACCTGAAAGAATGATTCTCCTTCCTTACAATGGTACCAAATTCATAAAATTTGATGCACAATCAGAGCAGCAATGACTGAATGAAAAGAGGTGTTTTGGTCCGCATCAAGCGCATTAAATATGCAAAACATCTCAAGTCATGAATATCACTGGGATGAAAGAAGCCACTTTCTTGGGACCTGCAGTCTGACTGATTATTTGATGTTTTACGTTTTATTGTCTCGTGGCAGCAACGGTGTCGCCAACATTGAAATCTTAACCAAGGTTAAGTTTTTGAAATATCCTCATAACTTAGAAAGTATATGGACCTAGTTCATGAAAATTGGACATAAGGGTATTCAAGTATTACTGAACATCACTTGACCAAGGTCAAAGGTCATTTAGGGCCAATGAACTTAGATCATGTTGGGGAATGAACATCAAAATCTTTAACCAAGGTTAAGTTCTTGAAATGTCAGAACTAGAAATTATTTGGACCTAGTTCATGAAACTTGGACATTAGGGTGATGGTGTATCCCTGAATATCCTGTCCGTGTTTCAGGTCACATGACCAAGATCAAAAGTAATTTAAGGTCAATGAAATTTGTCCGTGTTGGAGGTATTTGTTAAATTAGCATCAGAACTTAGAAAGTTTATGGATCTACACATGTATTTCACGAAACATATTCTATATAAGGGTAATCAAGTATGAATTATAGTTTTGCATATGTTTTAGGTCACATGATCATAGTCAAAGGTCATGTTTGGTCAATGGACATAGTATTTTATTTTCATTTGAGCGTTTTTTTTGTGTACAAGTATTCAATAGCCATTTTCAAAGTCAGCACTGCTACTGTATTGAATCGCTTTAATAATGCAGGAATTTCCACTTGTTAAGTATACATGTAGCATAACAATTCTAGGAATGTTTCACAAAACAAAATCTGACCTAAAGTCAAGTCATGCTGAAGCGTTAACATGCTCATGATATTTGATACACAGTCTGATCAATTCATTTGCATTAGAGTGCATCCTTTGAGAGTGATTTAAGCAATATTATGATCTGGGCACCGTCTTACAAAGAGTTATGATTGATCCAATAAATTGTGACTATGGAAATCCTTTAGTGTCATAATTTTTTTCTACAGGAAATTTGCAAAATGTCCTTGTAAACGAAGGAAAACTATTCATGTCTAGAATTTTTTTGAACAAACATGCATTTTATATGTTAACTTTGCTGGCTTTCCATAGTTGCGATTGATTGGATCAATCGCAACTCTATATAAGAAGGGGCCCTGTTATTTTCCACATGTAAGTAGAAATTTAATCTCACTTAACTTTTTGTGAAACACCTCTTTAATTTGTCTCTTAAGGCCTCCGCACTCCTTACAAATTGTCCACAATCTGGTTTTAGAACAAATCTCATATTGTTAACTTTCTGAAATGTGATTAACAAGTGTATTTTTTTTTCGAGGCTCAAAATTAACTGAGTATAATAAATAATTTTAGCTGATTTTAAACCTTTATTTATTATTAAATAGTAAAGGCCAAATTGACTAATTTGTAGTAAATTGTATGATAGCTGTGACATCACTTCAACTAGATGTTCATTTTTCAATGCAAATGATGATGCTAGTGTACCGTTAGTCACATATTTCAATATGAGTATTCGTAGGATGACTTTATACAGCAAGCTGTCACATGTCTCAATGTACACAACGTTTTACTTCGAAATCGGGTTGCAGAACAATCAAAAGGTGTGTGGTGACCTTTACATCTATGTCAGATAGCTTGGACCTGCCCTACAGTGTACAATTGTCTGTGCTATATACTACAGGGGCCGCGGAACGATTTTCAAACTGGGGGGGGGGCTGACCATGCTAAAAATCACAATCATTTGGTCATTTTTATGTTTTTGTACACGGTTTTGGAAAAAAGTGGGGGGCCTGAAGCCTCCCAGCCCCTGGTTCCGCGGCCCCTGTACTATACTTACTTTGTATTCATGAGGTGTATTTTTTTCTTTTAAAAAATTATAAATTGTAAGACCAGCAGCCTGGAAGATTCATTCAAGTTGCAGGACCATAGCAGTTGACCTCGTTGATCGATGATGGTAGGCCCTGAACCTCACAAACATGGCTTCCTGTCTGGTTTGAGCTGAGGTCTTCTTGCCAGAATCACACAATTAGTGACATCACTACCAAGAGATCTATTTTTCAGTGTGCAGAGAAGGGCACTGGACACAGTTGTGCATGGTATACAACTTACCACAATGTAAGTGCTTTAATTATGATTTTGTGTCGCCTAAAGTATGTGAGACAATGCAATTGGTTTCCCAGTAATTATTTATTGAGGGCGATAGAAAATATTGGGCGGAAATTTTACCCATATCAGGATTTCTGTCTTTCTTTATATACCTCCCAGTGCTAATTGTTCCAGCTGTTGCTCTAACTTTATCTTTGTTTCACATTGTTGCAACATTGTATATTCCACGACTGACTTAATGTGCTAAGAAGTTAAACAATTTTTATAAGAAATTTATATATACAGACATTGATCAATTTTTTTAGCTGCAGAGCAATGAAAGAGCAACGTAAATTATTTTGCAATATATTCTTTTCTGTATGTGTCTTTTCAATTTGAAATACAGTAATATTCCACACTTATTGCGGTCATTTCACCATGTACCTACATAAACCTCATGTTTGTGCTAATGCCTAAGGCACCACCAAAAACATGTTTGTGCAAGTGCCGAGTGTGTATCCATCATGACATCATGAATGTGAAGAGATAATGTGGACTGCACGAATGTTTAGATATGTGATGATAGATGGTAGGACCTAAAAATTGGTTTGTCTGCCCAAATCTTCAACTTCGGATATAAATTTTTCAACAATTTTTATGAGGGTGTGCACTTCAATGTTTTTTCCACGATGTGTAAAAGAAAATGCTCCTTCAATCAGAGCAATATACATGTATGAATCTTGTTTCAGAAGTGCAATGTCAAATTTTTACATCTAGAGCCTTGCCAATGTAGTGTTTCAAGTTGACCCATTATCCATATTGACATTTGAAATATTGACGGAGCAGTTTAGCCAATATGGCTTTGGAGCTAAGTGGCATTGATAAGATCGATCAAAACCTGGTTTGCTCTCCATATGGACGCGGGTACCCATTTTTCCTACACAAAGAGAAGACAGAGGAACTGGTGATGAAAAGAGTGCTGCTGACTTTGAGAAATTCATTTCAGTTGCATGTGTCATCTTTATATTTTGTGTTTGGCCACAAGGAATGGTGTTCCTTTCAGCTTATGTTTCAGTGTTTGCCTCTTTTAGTCGATTTGACATTTTCCGAACCTAGAAATGTTCTTTCCGATGAAGTTTTTTTCTTGATTCGTGTTCCTATGGGGTCCTAGAACAAATTCAGATTGGTTGCCCAAAGTTGCCGTTTGGGCAATTTTGCTAATTTGCATAAATCCAAAATGGCCGCCAGATGCCATCTTGAAAACCTAACTTTTGAACCCCTGTCCACAAAATGATGATTAATGACTCGTTTTAGGGGTTTAGAGATGTGTAGAACTGATTTCTGTAATCATTTTTGCAATATAAGGTCATCTTCAGGTCAAATCCAAGATGGCCGCCATATGCAATCTTGAAAAATTGACTTTTGTTCCCCTTGCCCCAGAATGACGAGTAATACCTCTATTTAGGGGTTTTGGGGTGTGCAGAATCCATTTCTGCTTTCTATTTTGCAATATAATGTCATCTTCAGGTCAAATCCAAGATGGCCGCCATATGACGCCATCTTGAAATATCAATTGTTGAACCCTTTGCCCCAGAATCATGAATAATAACTCTATTCATGAGTCATTAGGTATGTTGATTCAATTCATGTAGTTATTTTGCACAAAAGATAATCTTCAGATCAAATCCAAGATGGCCGCCAACCGCCATCTTGAAAAATTACTGTCTGAGGCTTATACGTGTTAGAACTAATGTAAAGGGATTTCAGTAAGAATACTCATTTCTTTTATTAATTCTCAAGTTCATTTCAACATTAATTGCTCAACTTAGAATGAATCCTCTTTAGGTTTGGGCTATCCATTTCGAGTGTATTTTTTTAAGGTCCATTCATACCTTTGTACTGAAGAGGCTTTTAGGGTCTTATTTCAATTTGAAAGTGTTTTATCAATATTATTTTTCTAAATCAATGTGTCCAATGATTGGTAGGCATCAGTTCGCCTTAAAAGACGATGGTGTAGCGCTAGGCCTTACATTTTCGAGAGTGACTATAGAGCTCCACTCTAGAGTGGCAGTCTCTAGAGCAAATTTTTACAGATGAAGGAGGATGGCGCTGAGACACGTTTATATAGAGATGCTGCCCTAGCCTTCCTCCTAGGCCTTTGGTCTGCCAATTTAGCATTCCGATTATTTTCTGACGTCTTGACCCCTGTACTTAGTAGCTCTCCATAGAATGGATGGCGACTATCATCTACACCTTCATAAGTGTTAGTGTCTATGCCGGCAAGTTTTATGTCATATTTGCATGTGTCTTTAAAACGGAGGTGTGATCTATCGATGGGGTGAGACCAATCACACAGCTTACCTTACCTTGGCGAATCCAAGAAGGGATTCGCCAAGGTTTCATGGGGCAAACATGCCCCAACCACCTGAGGTGCCTTTGACTAAGGAGCGAGAATAAGCTTTTGATGCCAGCACGTACGCTGAAGGGCCTCTGTATTTTTCACTTTGTCCTGCCATTTAACGTGCATGATACGTCCGAGGCAGCTGACATGGAAGGTGTTTAGCCACTTTTCTTGGTCGGCGTACGTTTTCCAGGACTTACTTCCGTGCAGGAGCTTGGCCATGACTGTGACAGATTTTACAATCCTGATGCTTATATGCTTGTCCTGTGAAAGGGGACAAGAGACATATAGTCGGTCCAAGGTAGGTGAGGAGTCCACCATAACCAGACGAGTGTGTGCTGTTGATATACATATCTGGAGGACAGTCGGTGTCTTGAGTCTATCAGGATTTCTGACTGTCTCAAAGTCTGATGGATGGTCCAAACCCCTTACATGCACAAGACAGGCAGCTGTTATGTATGACTAGGTCTTGTACTCCCACTTCTTGCGAGGCAGGGGCGACATCGTTTCCGTAAAACATTTCACGAATGAGAACAATCCTGACCGTGGAACAGTCTTGGGGAGCCTATCTTCTGCAGGAGGCTAAAGAGTGCACTCCTGCTGACCAAGTCAATTGCTCTTGTCAGGAGGAAAAGTCCAATAATAATTATAAAGGAAGTTAATAATTAAATCATTTTTTTTGAAAAAAAAATACGGAGAAATCACTTTTTAATTCAAATAATACTTTAAAGTCATTTCACTGGAAAAATATGGTTGCACAGAAATAAAAAAGGGATCAAAACTCCCGAAATCATAGCCCAAACCTTGAATGGTTTAATTCTAAAGTAAGCGGTTAATGACGAAATCTATCAACCATCTGACCATCTTAGACATGACTTGACCTCGAACTAAAAATGGAGTGATTAAAAGAAATGAATCATTCTCACTGAAATCCCCTTACATGAGCTCCAATACATAACAACAACCTTATTAGGGACAGCACTTCTTCAAGGTTCAATAGTCTCGGAAGTAGTTTTTTTTTTCTTAATATGGCGTTTAGTGGTCATGTTGGATTATTTTGACCTGGAGATGATCCTACAAAATTATGAACAGAAATTGAATAAACATACCAAATAACTCACGAAAAGAGGGATATTATTCATGATTCTGGGACAAAAACTTGAGAATTAATAAAAGAAATGAGTATCTTACTGAAATCCCTTTACATTAGTTCTAACACGTATAAGCCTCAGACAGTAATTTTTCAAGATGGCGGTTGGCGGCCATCTTGGATTTTATCTGAAGATTATCCTTTGTTCAAAATAACTACATGAATTGAATCAACATACCTAATGACTCATGAATAGAATTATTATGCATGATTCTGGGGCAAAGGGTTCAAAAATTGATATTTCAAGATGGTGTCATATGGCGGCCATCTTGGATTTGACCTGAAGATGACATTATATTTTGCAAAATAGAAAGCAGAAATGGATTCTGCACACCCCAAAACCCCTAAATAGAGGTGTTACTCGTCATTCTTGGGCAAGGGGAACAAAAGTCAATTTTTCAAGATTGCATATGGCGGCCATCTTGGATTTGACCTGAAGATGACCTTATATTGCAAAAATGATTACAGAAATCAGTTCTACACATCTCTAAACCCCTAAAACGAGTCATTACTCATCATTTTGTGGACAGGGGTTCAAAAGTTAGGTTTTCAAGATGGCATCTGGCGGCCATTTTGGATTTATGCAAATTAGCAAAATTGCCCAAACGGCAACTTTTGGCAACCAAGCTAAATTTGTTCTAGGACCCCATAGGACCACGAATCAAGAAAAAAACTTCATCGGAAAGAACATTTCTAGGTTGGTGTATTGAGCCTATGAGACTGTCAAATCGACTATTTCTGGTGGCATTAGGGGAATTTTCAGTGGCTATAGTTCCAGTTGGTCATTTTTGTCTCGCCCACCAGAGGTGAAGTCGAGACTAAGGGATCCGAATGTCGTCCTTCGTCCACAACCGTTAGTCGCTTTTCAACCAAACTTGGATGGTAGATGGACTTGGGTGACCTGCATGTTATGCTGCAGTCGGAGGTCACATGATAAGGTCAAACATTTTCAGGTCAACGTTAAAGTTTACATGCAAGACTCTCTTATGACACCTAACCCTGCAACTGTAAGTCGCTTTTCAACCAAACTTGGATGGTAGATGGGCTTGGGGGATCTGCATGTTATGCTGCAGTGGGAGGTCTCATGATAAGGTCAAAGGTCATTTTCAGGTCTCCGTTAAAGTTTACATGCAAGACTACTCTCTTATGACACCTAACTCCGCAACTGCATGTCACTTTTCAACAAAACTTGGATGGTAGATTTATTTAGGCGACCTGCATGTTTTGCTGCAGTGTGAGGTCACATGGTAAGGTCAAAGGTCATTTTCAGGTCAACATTAAAGTTTACGTGCTCTTATGATGAGTGTTATTCCATCCCAGTCATTTCACAATAAAGTCAATACAATTCTGTTGCGTGCCCTCGCAAATCACAATATTTTCGATTATTTCATAAGTGGGCGAGACACAAAATCGATTTTGCCTTGTTGTCTTTTCCAGCCATTTGATATTTTCCTGTTTATTGTATTTTTTCGGATTCATTTGACTCTGATGAAATGAAAGGCAATCTGAAGTCTTGGTATTATAGGTTTAGAGACAATGAAGACCATTTTTTGCTCCTCATGCATGTCGATCTTGCCACCAAAAGGGAATACATCTGATACATTTTCTGGCTTTGTAACTCTACTTTTTAATTCTTGTTTGAATTCTATTAAAGGAGATTCTTTGAGTCTTTGTCAACATTCATTTTCTATGTCCAGGAGAAAACTCTCTTTCGTTGCAATGAATTTTGAATAGATTTCCTGTTCAGAGGAATCTTCATCATGTTCAGGCATTCAGAAATATAATCCCTAAAAGTGAAGTTAGGTTTAACTTAAACTCAGGTTTTAAAAGTTGTGGTTTGAGTATGGATAGCCAATCGTTACATAAATCACTAACAGTAGAGATATCATATTTCAGCTCATTTGGCTCTCAAATCATTCATAATTGTCTAGAAAGTATAAATAGATGATTGTCTTCACCATTGAAGAATCAGGAAAGAGCCCAGTAAACATAAGAAACATAACATAATGAAATATTTTGACACTTTTGGCTTCCCATAATTTTAGCACAGAGTTAGACCATGGTCTAAGTTAAACCTGACTTCGGAATACTGGTTACTGTGTTTAACCTTAACTACATAGCCCAGGCTATTATGAAATTACGGACAGTGGGTTTTCATCATTTTTTTCAATAAAATTTGTAATCTCTATTTTCAGTCATACATGTAAATACATGAAATCAATAGCTTGTAAACAGCAAAGGTAAAAATGATACATTTATTAATTTTGGCAACATCCAGAAATTGCATTGAAATTTGTCAAATGAAATCAGTTTTTATCAATTTTGGATCTGATAATGCACTTTGTCTAACTTTGTAACTACATACCATCGCGTTATGAATTTTGTCTTAAAATTTGCATGAGAAAAATTTCATTAAATTTTTTGTCCTGATCTTAACAGATTTATCACAAAAAATATGTGGGGCTAAAAAAAAGCAACACCCCAACCACCCGGGCTAGATAGGGTTAAGGTACTTGCGTAACATTGCCAGTTATATTTGGAGAAGGGCCTCCAATCAATGATAAATTTGCGTATGATATGGTGCTATGTAAAAGTCTCTTAATGCGAATTGGCGAGTCTTTCACTTCTTTGCAGTGATCATACAATGCATTTGCAGACCATCATATAATTAGTTCCTTCTTATATAGTTCCAATGATCATGTCTGAGAAGCTTGTCAGCCAGGTCCTGAAGCTTGACATGAAGTGATGCTAGGCTGCTCATTTATCCATCTTCTGGTCTTGGCAGGGCAGTGATTGGTAGATTTTTCCAAGTGTCCCTGTGGCTAAAGAAATGGTTTCCTCTATTCAGCATGGAACAAGTTTTGGAAATTTTGTTGTGTTCGGTCCGTCAGATTTGACAGTGCATGTTTTGGTAGATTTTCCTTTTGGCGAAAGAAGTGGTTTCCTCCATCCAGTCTTGAACAACTTTGGGCAAGTTAATTGGGTGCTGTCTGTGAGAGTTCTCATTGGTTCCTGATGACCATTCGGCTGAAGAAATGGTTTCTTATATCCATGGAAAGATTTTTTTGAAAATTTTATTGGGTGCCATCTGAAATTTGACATTTCACTTCCCTACTATGGTTCATGCATTGTATGGTAATGATTGATGGGGAATTATAAACCATTGTGGGATATGAACTGGACTCCTTCAGGACAAGCCTATTTTG